>NC_069380.1:97510961-98146346 GCF_027475565.1 Acinonyx jubatus | reverse complement strand
AAAGTGAGAGATAAAAATTGTATGTTATCTCAGTAGATGCAGGAATAAAGGATGTGACAAAATCCAACACCCATTTATAATAAAAACTCTCAGCAAAGTGAGTATGGAGTGAACACACCTCAGCATAATAAAGGCCATGTACAACAAGCCCACAGCTAACATACTCAATGATGAAAAGCTGACAGGAACTAAGATCAGGAACCAGAAAGAGATGTTTGCTTTTGGCACTTCTATTCACCACAGTATTGGAAATCCTAGACAGACAAATTAGGCAAGAGAAAGAACTAAAAGGCATCGGAATTTGAAAGGAAGCAATGAAACCACCACTATTTACAAAAGACATTATTTCATATATAGAAAAGTCTATACACTCCTCCAAAAATCTGTTAGGTCTAAGAAACAAATTCAGTAAAGTTGCAGGTTACAAAATCAATATGCAAAAAATCAACTGTGTTACGATACACTGACAATGAACTATTAGAAAGAGAAATTAAGAAAACAATCGTATTTACAACTGCATCAAAAAAAAAAAAAAAGGAAATGTCAAGGAATACATTTAACAAAGGAGGTGAAAAACCTGTAGTCTGAAAACCATTTTTTTTTTATTGAGAGACAGAGAGTGAGTGGGGGAGGGGCAGAGAGAGAGGGAGCACAGAATCCAAAGCAGGTTCCAGGCTCCCAGCTGTCAGCACAGACCCCAAAGTGGGGCTCAAACTTGTGATCCATAAGATCATGACCTGAGCCAAAGTCGGACACTTAACCAACTGAGCCACCCAGGTACCCTGTGTACTGTGAAAACTATAAGACACCAATGAAATAAACTGAAGATGAAAGAAGTAAATGGAAAGATAAACTGTGCTCACAGATGGGAAGAATTAATATTGTTAAATTGCCCATATTACCCAAAGTAAATTTACAGATTCAATGCAATCTCTATCAGAATCCTAATGACATTTGTCACAGAAATACAATAAATAATCCTGAAACGTGTATTCAATCACACAAGACCCTAAATAGCCAAAAGAATCTTGAAAAAAACAAAACAAAACAAAACAAAACAAAACAAAGCTGAAGGTACCATATTCCCTGAATCCAAACTATATTACAAAGCTATAGTAATCAAAACAGTATTGTATTGTCATAAAAACATATAAAGATCAATGGAACAGAACAGAGAACCTAGAAATAAACTGATAAATGTATGCTCAATTAATTTTTGACAAAGGGGCCAAGAATGTACCAGGGAAAAAGTGCGATCTGTTCAGTAAATAATGCTGGGAAAACGGGACAGCCACAAGCAAAAAGAAATAAAACTATATTACTATCTTACATCATACACAAAAATCAAGAAATGATTAAAAGCTTGAAAAGGAGACCAGACATAATAAAAGTCTTAGAAGAAAACAGTTCATCTACTATAATCAAGTATGGTCAGGATTCAAAGTAAATCATTTACAGCTAAAAAATGAAACATGTACTAACATATCTAACAATTTCAAGGAAGTAATTATAGAAATATAATATTATTATTTTATATCAGGAGATAGAGAAGAGGAGAAGAGAAGGGAAGAAAAAACATGCTCATTTTAACATTTCTCATTGTAGAGAAATAGATATTGTAAATTTTGCTTAAAGAGATAGACCATTTTCATAAAAGTGAAAAATGAGAGATATGATATTACCTTCCACACCTAAAACATCCTGAATCATAATCTAAACATGAGGGGGAAAACATAATGTTGTTTAATTAGCAAATCTTATGAAGCAATAAAGCAGAACTTCTCAACAAATATGTCCGAGCACAATACTGTCGTACCAGTGGGTTAGAGGCATGCTGAGATATATTTAATTGGTATAGACTTAGATAATATCCCTTTAGTCTTATGAATGAGATGTCCAAATACGTCCTTTGACCCTCAACTGTATTATCCACCTTCATATAAAACACGAATAGAGTTTTTTTAGAGATCACTTGATTGCTCTGGCTTTGATCATCATTTTACAGGGGCTTAGGTGTATGTGGGGGAAGGCAGGTGAAAATTTGGCCTAGAAAAGAAAATGGACAGGGTAGCAAGAGTAAAACAGCAGTATCTTGAAGGCTGCTGTAAAGTCAGAAGAGTGCCCAACTGCCCAGGACAGGCCAGTAACCTGCCACTCCTTAAACATCTCTGACTATGAAAAGGAACAGTTCAAGCGTGCAGGGTGAGACCAAATCTACATGGAGGGTAACAATAGCTTCAGCTTGGAAACTAGAGTAATATACTAGAGTAAAATACTAGAGTAATATACTAGAGTAAAATACTTCAGGTAGGTCATCAAATTCATTTCTTTAAAGATATGTAGAATCAACTTTTTACCTTACCTCTTAGCTGAACTGCATTCAAGTTCTCAAAGGGCACATCACTGAGCAAAGGCAAAACAGTTTCAGAAGGCAAAACATGTCACATACACATATACAACTCTTTCATATATTAAATACATTGTCAATAGGCTGACTCAAACAAATGCCAGTGGAACATGATAACCTCAGTGTGCCTAATTTCACAAGCCTGTGTTTTGGAGTTGGTATTAACAGTAGACAAATTAGTTTTAGCTTCTTAAGTATAGTTTTTCTTCGGGAGCATGGTTTTCCATATAAAACTTAATGATGAGTGTAATCATGAAAATGATCACTGTCTTCGTTTGAATTTCTCTCCCAGAGAAGACACCAAGACACCACACTGAGCAGTAGTAGCTTATTTAAGAGGTAATAAAGGAGCACAAATGAGGAAGTGGAAAAGGAGAGGGAAAAAGAGAAGCAAAAGCCAACAGGTTTCATAAATAGGGGCTACCACTATGGACATGTGGGAATAGAACTGTCTCATAATTGTCCTACACAGGGACAAAGAGTACTTACCCTAATTGGTTGAGGTGGGTGAATTACACACTACAGTTTCAAGCGAATTCAGAGGTAAGCTGAGAGTATTCAGAATGAGGATTTACATCTTTGCCATAGCCTATCACTTGCACCACACATATTTATTCATATTCCACATTACATACATTTGGTTACTGATACCTCAAGCCATTGGCCAGCCAAAATCTCTCTCTAAAAAGAGAAAAACAAAACCTACAGGATTTGAAAGAAGCTAGAACTCATCAAACAAGCTAGAGTTCTATGGCTCCAAGAGTTTCTAAGGTAGTAATTGCTATGCATCAACTGTCTTCTGTCACCTATTCTAGATTTCTTTTTCCCTTTGTCATCACTTCTACTTATCCAGGTTGTTTACCCAGTAGAATGACCTAGATTTAATCTCTGAGAAGTATGAGCTCCTAGTTACCTTAGATTGCTGCAATTGCACACTGACTGTTTTCATTGATTGTTGAAACATCAAGGGGTACCATAGTTATTTCCAGCCTCCACACATACTCTACCCTTTCTGCAATGTCTACTAGCAATCTTAGGTCCTTAGGTCTTCGTGCTT
This sequence comes from Acinonyx jubatus, assembly GCF_027475565.1. Taxonomy (NCBI): domain Eukaryota; kingdom Metazoa; phylum Chordata; class Mammalia; order Carnivora; family Felidae; genus Acinonyx; species Acinonyx jubatus. Next base: position 98,142,882 of record NC_069380.1, on the reverse strand, counting down.
ATTAGTGTTGATTACATCAGGGAGTGCAATAACTAACTTATTAGTGCTGATTATATCAGGGAGTGCAATAACTTCTTTCCTGCTGCTCTGTAAGAAAGAGCAGGCTTTCTTAAAACTATTGGAGAGGCAGCATTATTCAATAGCCACGGGTTGAATACACACTGTATCCTGTATCAGATATACTTTCACACTTCCACCCAGAACAATCATCCCTATTTTTAGTACCTTGGTAGCTTCCAGATAATGTATAGGACTATATGCCTATCGTACCTGTTTATTATAAAATCGGCCCTTGGATCTAAGTCAGTGTTACAATGGATCACACTTGAGGGAGACATAGATATTCCTCACTCAGCTCTCCCTTCCAGAAGAACTCTTTGTCCATCTGGAAAGTACAATCAACAGACAGTGCCAACTATCAGTTCTCACAGCTGCCTGGAATAGTCAGTATTTAGTGTTTAATGCTTGCTTCAAAGCTGCCCACTTTGGGTTGGTAAAACCTTTATCAAATAAACTTCACAGCTGAACTTCTCTCCATGCCCAACCCAGCTTCTATTCTCCTGTTTTGGTAGGTTTCAGACCCTAATAAACATCTTACACTCTTCCAGAAAATCTGAAGAAGAAGAAAAAAAAAAAAAAAGGGTGCGGGGCAAGATGGTCATTCCTAATCCTGCCACTAGTGTATATATATGCAGAGTCCAGAGAAATGAGGTAGCATCCATAGTTTGGAAATGAATAGGACTTTTCATGTGCTTCCTGGAAAAAGATTGCCCTTTGGGGGAACAAGGATCTCTAATCACACAGAGTATGGAGTTTCAGAAACAAGAAACAAAATGTCCCCCCAGTGGGTCACTGGGAGTGATATTAAGTTAGTCAACTCCTTTTCCACTCCATCTACCCTTCCCACTAGGGCCAAAGTATAGTATTAAAGTATTTGCTACAAGTGATATATTGTATACGGGAAGAAGGATTCCATGAACTTTCAGAGTATTACCCATAACTTGGCATTTTAATTATATCATTGGTTGGATATTCCAATACTCTAGCATCTGGGCATCTTCTGAGTGGTGCAATATGTGGTAAAAAAGGGAGAGCCCACAATCCTGAATGCATTTCCACACTTCCATTGAGAGGAAAAGGATCCCTTTGTCTGTTTTGATATGTAATATCCCATGTTGGTAAACCAAACACTAAACAGCCTGTTTGAAAAATGGTCCTAACTGGAGCCCTGAGAGGATAAAAAGCAACTGCATATTCAGAATGTGTCTTTTCATATTGGAATAAATAGAATGGAAAGGATTCAATATGTCAACTTGCCACCTCACAGTCAACAGGAATTCCTGAGGAATGGTACCATCTGGTGACAGCCAGGTGAGCCTTGGATAAAAGGAGTCCATGCTGTTAGGCCTACACATAGCCTCCTTCTCTGCCACTGTGACCACTTCAGGGAGTTCTAGGTTGAAACACGTGCTCAGGTCTGGAAACTGGACAAGAGATGGGGACTTTATATTAGAAAGCCAGCACGAAGCCTTTAAGATGTCCATCCCTACCCTCTTCTGCTGGTACAAACCGAACAGTACCCTTGCCGGTAGCCCATCTATTTTTCCCCTGGGGATGACATATTCTGTTAACCATCTCCATAATGCTCCGTAGCTAAACCCCTCTGGCTGCCCCTCCTACTCTACTACTCTGTGTGACAACTGCATCTACAAGTTTATGGAGGTTAAGTGATCCCAGGCAGCCTCTATTCTCTTTTTTCAGGATTCAGTCACTCTTGTAGTTATTTGTGAGCCTGTGTCTATCTTCCTGCCCTTTTCATCAATACCTTCATCTGACAGATTTCCATTTGCCCACTTCTCTAAACACTTTATTACTTTCTCACAACAACTGCCATCACAACACCACCATATCTACTTGTCTTAGCATGAGCCATCAGTTTTTCCAGAGGTCCTTACCAGGTTGCTTATTTCTTTACCCTAGGAGGGTTGTTCCAAGTAAGTAAACTCAAAATGCAATCCCACTTAAACTGTGGTGGGTCCTGACAATTCATGATGGTTATGTTTTGCAATTCTTACAGGGTATAGTAATTTTCTTTCCTTACTAGACCTAGAACATCCCAGGATGTCTTAGGTTATAACTCAACCCTAGCTTTAGGTCTAGTGGCCAGAAAGGGCAATGGAAACTAACCATGAGCACCACACATGAGTTACAAAAGAGAAGCATTTGTACCATCTAAGGGCAAAAGGAAAATTCTACATCTTAATAGAGAAGGGTACATCATTTCTGTGGGCTCAAAGAGCCCAAGGGAATAGGAGTTCCTGACTTGGGGGGACATCAACCATTCCCATTTTATGTATCTGGGCTCCAAGCTGTCCTAGCTTCAGTCCTGGCCTTAGTAAGCAAATCCTGCTTTTGCTGAGTTTAACCTCTATGGGAAATTGTCTTCTCTTCTAATTAGGACCTGATCTGATTCTCAACATGCTATTCTCTCCCAATGCAGGAGAGGCAAGCCTCTTTATGTACTACCAAGGGAGACTTCAGACACTCTCACTTAGCTCAAAAGTGGCAGTTAATTACTCTCAGTTTTTCCAGGAAAAAAAAAAAAGCAAATGAAAACAAACAACAACTTTTCTATAGCATCAATGAAAGTGGATGTGGGTGTTCACCACAGGCTGTTCCTGCCACCCCAGATTGTTCCATTGTACTGAGTATCTCCTATCTGGTCAAATGTTTTAGCATTTCATTTACTTCCCTACCAGGCTCTCCAGGGTTAATATAGGAGGCATTCAAGGCCATGGAGCTCATCTACTTTATAGCTCCACCACTCTTACAATCAAATCTTGGACCTAATTTTTAGCATAATCCTCTCTTGCTTCGGTTGGTGAGGTTAGATTTAAATATGGCCATAGATTTCCTCCAGCTTTTGAAGCATGCTCTGAGTAAACAGCTGGTTCTCTGATGCTATTGTTCCCTTTTTTCAAAATATTTGGGGCAGTTAACAAAAGTCAGCCAAGGGCACTGTCCTTATAATCACCATTGGTCCTATAACTGAATTGCTACAGCTATTGACTGTATAAGCCTCAACTTACCCTTCCTTCTAAATGTCATCCCAGTTTATCACTTACGGGTTTCATGGCAAAAAAGCTGCTATCATACCCAATGGTTATTAACACTCATTCCATTTACTACCAAAAAGCATTACTTGTTGCCATCTGACTAATGAGTAATTCATTTCCAGACTATTATTCCACTGTTCTGCTTTATTGGGCCATTTCCATTACAACATCCATGATGTGGGAGAAAGCATTTAAGAAGAGATAAAGAAACATTCAGGAACTTGATGTAGATAGATATCACCCTGCAAATTAACTGTCTATGTGGTTACTCAGAGGTTAACTGAAGATACATATGGTGGGCATCAAAAGGGCTTCCTGTAATCACTTAATCATTTCTTTTTAAAGGAAAATTCCAATGAGCTGTTTGAACATGCTTCATCCTACCTTACCCATAATTTTTCAAAGAGTACACCTAAACATAAGATAAATCAATTTGAATATGTAGTTAACCCATTATTTATACCTGGCTTCATGATCAATTCACAGCACATGTAAAACTGTGTTATGTGAGCTTGCGCACACAAAACCAAACACCCAAACCAATAAACAAATGCTCTATAAAACCAAACCTGTTGCAGCCTTTTAAAGTCTTTTAACCTGATGTAGTTTTTAGGTATACTATCTCTTAAAATGAGTTTTGGACGTAGTCCTTTCTATTAAAAGGCAATCTACTACTTTTTCAAAAACTAGTGTGAAAGATGATACACAGAAAGTAACCCCTGACTCATTTCTGACATTCCTAATGGAAAATTTATAACACCGAAAAAAAAAATCAGTAAAATGTAAATGATGTGACTGACAGTGAATCGCAGTAGAGAGAAAAAAACAAAAAGTGATCTGACTATATCATTCTTAACCACTGCTTCAAACCATTCTTTTCCCCAAAGTTTCAGTCGCTTTTTCAACACAGAAAAAGTGAATGAAAGCATTCTAAGATTAGCAAGTGAATTTTGAAGGAGAATAATCCTATAAGTAAGATATCTTCTTATGGGCAGATAATCTGAAATCCACATGTAAATGATAATAAATTTTTCTTCATAATGATTCGATCCAAGAACACGTAAGACAAAGTGTGCATCAATACTATGGAGTTTTTGCAATGCCAAGGATGAACAAGAGTTATCAGTATTCTCCACCAATGCCCTCATAGCCATACACTCTATCGTTCTATGAAGAAAAATGGCGTATCTACTTTCCTAATTGATACTCCATAAAAGGAAGGTCCTTCACTACTAGTAATTTAAAAAAAAAAAAGTATGTTTGTATAACCTGTTTTCTAAAATAAGACTGGAAAAATTAAAACTTGTAACCTTTGCACTATCTTCTTTAACAAATAGCTTAAGAATATAAATGAAATGGAACAAGACATAGCTAAACTTGAAACCAAAAAGGAAATTCACAAAAGCCCAATAAAAATAAAAACCCAGCTTCCTAAAAATATTACTTTTCATTAACATAATCTCCACAAATTTATTCCTTCACTTTCTGCAATATATTTTGCATATTATTTTCTTCTGATTTCCATAGAAACAGCACTAGTTTTCTCATCCTAAGATAATTACTGTCTCACATTTGCTTTGCTCACTTGTTGCCTTTCCATTGATATTCCATCTGGCCCAAACCAGTATTTTCATAAAACTTTAGAGAAAAGATAAAAGAGAGCTTTCTTTTGCACTTCTCAATGATACCTTACGTTCCTATGATTTAGTGAGTTTCCAATCAAAGGAAAAGAGAAAAGGGTATTTGGTTTCAAGCGAAAAGAAATAATGGATTAGAGATGACTCACATGTATTTAGAAAAAAAACTTTAATGAGAGTTTATGAAGAGTTGAGAAATATCTAAAACTGTGCAATATATTTACAGCACAGACCAATACTCCAGAACTTCAACCCTTCCACTGGCCCATCCATCAGTAATGAGTGGTTTGAGACCAATCCTCTGAACTGTGCCTCTCCCAAACCCAGAAAAAGCATGATACGAAATCATTCTCTGTCTAATCATTGCAACAAATCTACTCCTTCTATTTGATACTAAAAAAATAAAAAAAAAACCCTCAGAAATAGGTGGTAATTCATTCTTCCCAAAGCTGTGATATGTAATTCTAAATCTTTATACATTGCAATACCACCTTCAACCTCATAATATTTCTTCCTGCATCTCATTCATTAATCAATGTCAATTCCTTATCTCGTAGGCTATACACCTTTGGTCTTTTACTTTCCTCCCTTTGAGTTGACCCTATACTCAGCTGTCTTTGCACGTGCTTGACCACCCTAAAACTTTTGCAGTACAGATTTCCCTTTGCCTTAAGGGAAAGATTATGTGGATCTCAGCTCCAGATACTAGCATCAATCATTTTTCTTCTTGCATTGTGTTTTCCATTTCTAAAGATAAAATCAATACATCTTTTGAAGTGCTCCTAATACCTTGATAAATTGTTAAATTTACAGCAAAGAGAGAGGATTATAAGATTTTCCTTCCTAAAGCATTTATAACATTGAACTCTATCCAAAGTGCTTTGCCACTAATGACCATATCTGTGCCATAATCTGTGGATTCAGAAGTACAGGTAAAATGTTGGCCCTTGAGCTTATTTAAATCTTTTCTCAAAAAAAAAAAAAAAAGCCAACTGTACTTGTTACTTAGCCACATGCCTATTAAAATCCACCTAAAAACAGGAACTCATTTTTTAAAAATTGACTCAATATGTGACTAGAAAAAATAAAAGCCTAAAGAAAACGTATGAAAGATAAATGTATTAATGTCCTTGGATAATTAGTTTTCCAATTTTAAGTTCTTACCTATAACTGATACAGAAATTATTTTCAAATTATTATTTGAAGCTTCTGTAAAGAAATTCCTTAAAAAGAATTTTATTCTGAAATTGTCATTTCATTGTCTTTGCCTGTATCATTGTGCAACCTGAAAATACTAATGGACCGATCAGGAAAACCTAAGGTATATCCCCCAAGTAAATTAATATTTAAAGCAAGGGTGTCAAAGAAAAAGCCCTGATGGAGACCCATGCATCAGACTTACATGTTTCCACACTGCACAAAAATTAGTGGACATAAAAAGACCAATATATTAAGGCTAATTTGCAGAGTCATGGGGGGAAATAGATTTATCTCATTTCCAATCTAAGTCCTTTCTAGTGCTACTGTAATTGATGTGACTTGAAAAGGGAAGAATGCTGTGGTATCTGTCTTTATAACGGAGCGGAGAACAAGGTCATTAGAGAGGCTGTCCTCATGAAGTTCATAATGCTGGAACACTATACTCTGCAAAATTCACAACTACATTCTTTTATTGAAAAAAAAAGGATGAAGAAACTAGATCACTGTCATTAATGAAAATGATGAAAATGTTCCAAGAATTTACAAAATAGATTCATATTTGGATTATATATATAGGGAGCTTTTAAGTCAGAAAGAAAATTAGTGACACATGGAATATATAAATCCAGCCACGCAATCCAAGGCACATCAACCTAATGCTGTGTTTTTGTTTCCGTGTTATTTCCTGGTTCTGCTCCTTCCATCACTTATGGCTTTGACAAAATTTTAGAATACCAATGTTCTGAGGATCACTATATTAGAAAAGGAGGAAATAATGAAGAGGTAAAGGAAACTGAGTGTTGACAGAACAATCTCCCCAAAGCGCAGAACAGCAGGCGAGCAAGAGTACAGCTTGACTGTTAGCCAAAGAGAGTAGTTTGAATCAAAATAACCTAAAGGAGAGCAAAATTTGGAGAGGCTTAAGACAACTACATAAAATCTTCTGTAGACATAGACCTAAATGCCAGAAGAGGGTTGAAAAATTATGGGACGTTCTTAGTAGAACGTTGGTTTTATAGAAAACCAACAAGAGAAGAATAAAAGAATGTGAGAAGTATAGGTGAAATTGGTTGCAATCACTAAGATTTCGTGATTTGTTTAGGTGGAATTGCTTCAGGTAACTATAAAATTCAGTGGTGGGCTGTGCTGGCAAATGGTTGAAACAGCTCAGATGAAGTTATCACCTGATTTGAGGAGGGGCTGTGAAATTTCCAAGTTCCGTGGGTCATCAGTGGGGATGCTGCAGGCATCAAGATGATGAAATATGGCCAAGAAGAAATGAACATTTGAAACAGATATGGAAGCCCTTGGGAAAGAGATTAAGAAAGAATGGGATGAGTCATTTCAAGAGGAAATTTAATTTTGAAAGTTTTAGTCATGTGTACTCTAAAAATTAATTGGCAACGGGATTAGGTAAATTTCTCTCCTTACTTTAAGCTAAAGTGGTATTAGAGAACTCCTCATTTAGGCTCTTACTGTATAAAAAATGGGATTAGCAGAACAACTGTGGCTGTGAAGTTTAATGTTGTGTAAATAATGTTTCTACCCTGAAAATTTGGTGAAGGTCTTGACGTTGGGTTCTCCTGATATACTATGGCTCTTCGATATAAAATACTGGGAGAGCATTCTTATTAGCATGAAGAGTGATTACATAACAGAGGAAGACCATTAGTTATTTGATTAGGACTATCCACTTGTGTAAGTCTTCCCTTGGTGACATCAGTAGGAAAAAAGGAAGAAGGGGAGAGGAGAAAGTATATGTGGGAGGTGTAAGGAAGAAGTTTCTGATGACAAAGTTGAAGGCTTCTCAGAGGGTTGCAGGGAGGGAGGTGCAGGAATAGACAAGAATAGGAAAGGCCTAGGGGCACCTCGGTGGCTCAGTCAGTTAAGTGTCCAGCTTTGGCTCTGGTCATCATCTCACTGGTTTGTGGGATTGAGCCCTGTGTAGGGTTCTGTGTTAACAGTATGGAGCTTGCTTGGGATTCTCTCTCTCCCTCTCTCTCTCTTTGCCCCTTTCCACTTGACTCTTTCTCAAAATACATAAAGTTTAAAAAAAAAAAAAACAATAGGCAAAGTCTAGGTAGCGTTAAGTCTAGAAATGAAAAAAGCCACAGTGAAGTAGAGGGTCAGAGAAGACATTCTGGGTTAAAAAAGCACTTAGTGGTTACCTCTTTGGATTTGACTAGTTTTTTAATATAAAACTTTGCAGTCTTTGTTTAGAATTTGTTTTAATCAATTGGTAAATGTTTGGTAAAGCACTGTTTAAAATTCACAATATTTCAAACTGATTAGAAAGAAAATGTAGAATATTTTCCTCAAAAGAGAATTTTTTGTGTGTGAACATATAGTCCTCATTCTGTTACTGAAATTGTTTGTTAAAAACCAAATCACTGAGATTATTTACAGAGTGCATAAATTCTCTTTCTCTCTCTCATGTACACACAGGCACACACAGACAGAAAATTAACAATAAAATATTTCACTACCATGATTCTCAGGGGGAGTCTATAGGAATAAATGTAATTTTGAATGTTTATTGAAAATGTTTCTTTACTTATCAACTGCTAAGAAACATCATACTACATTTATAAACATCACACTTTACGCAGGCAGACTACACGGTGTTCTGGCTTTGTTGATGCCCCTATCAAACCATTTTAGAATCAGAAAGTCTGAACTGTATTTAAATACATTAGTTCAGCTTCAATGGTGCCATGATTTTTCTTTGGGACATTTCCCGCAAATTATTACTTTTTTTTCTGATATGTGTAGATTATCCAGAGTTTACTTCCTAAGAAGGGTGGTTTGATGGTGATGATGGGAAGCAGTGACGATAGCCCTGGAAATATCAACTAAATCCAGAGAAATGAACAGCAGATGCTACAAATGAAAAAGCTTCAGAAACTATGTCACTAGTTTTTAGTGTTCTATTTCTAGAGAAAAACACCTTGGTTTTCCATAAAATATTACCAAAGTGTAAATATCAAGCTCCAGCCTTTCTAGTCTGCTCAATTTTCTATAAATTTCAAACACAAAGTCCATTAATTTAAAAAAAATATACAGAAATAAGTGATACCCCTAGATTCTATGTATCATTTTTTATATTCAACAAGTAGTTCCAGATATGGTTATTTAGTTACAATATACATAAATCATTATAGAAATATGCTTCGCCAAAGGTTTTCATTAGGACTGCGTATTTAGAAAGGAAAGGAAAAGATTTCTGTTTTACAGTATTTTCCAAAAGAGCTCTCAGGTTCCATGAATTTTTATAACCTAATTTTTTTCCTGTTTAAAATTTATGACATTTACTGAACTTGCTCCAAGCTAACAGACATTGGTTTACATTGCTTTTGGTATTTTCTGAGCAATTTATTTAAGAGAGTGAATGGTATTTATTGCTCATCCCATGAGACAAACATGATTCTGGCCAAGTTTTCAGTCCAAAAAAGTCAGACAAAATATGAGAAGATGATGCATTCTTATTCAATCTTAATGAAACTTTAAAATTAGCCATATGGACTCAGTGAAAAGCTGAGGTTACTTTTATGCCTTTGAGCTGCGATAGGTCTTGTGATGTTGAGGAATCATTAATTCTTATGCCTCAAAAAGGAAAATTAAGACTCCACCAAAAACATGTTGTGAAAGGGAATTCTGCTGAAGAGCATGGAAATGCCTCAAATGATACTGTTTTGTTTTGTTTCTCAAATGATCTTGTTGCCTGCATCTAGTGCTTAATACTAGCACGGGAAAGGAAAGAAAGGAAATTTGAGCCAAGAAATAAACTAGGTTGCTTGTGCTTGAGAGCGCTTATCTGCCTTTCTTCACACAACTTGCTTCCAAAAATCATTGAAGGAAACAAGAATGTAGGAGTATGGTGGCGATACTGCATAACTTCATAATCAAGAATGTCAGTAACTGGCTCAGGAGTATATTAGCACAGGAACATCATATCACATTCTTTTTTTTAGTGACTTAATTTTAATTTGTAAGCAATTATATAAAGTATGAAATAATCAAAAGCATTCAAGGAATTTTAAATGTTAACTTATTTTAACTAGTAACTTATAAGCCCTTTAAAATAGAATTATTTTACTGGAATGTAATAACTCTAAATTTAGAATAATAATTCACATTTGGTAGAGTCCGTTAACACCCTCAGAAAGAAATGGCCTTTTCATTAAAATATTTAGTATTTTTACTATTTTTTTTTGTTGCTGTTGTTGAAGAGTGAGGGTGAAGGGAATATGTTTTTACCTAAAACGTACAAGCTTATAGAGTAATATTTTACTATTTGTGTAAGTTATTCAGGGAGTGCTTTGAGTAGCTATATAAAATTTCTCAAACAGGGTTAGGTTACGTGAAATCTTGGAATACATGCCAAGTATATGTGAATAAGCTCCTACAGAACAAATAAAGCATATTTAATTGGAATACCAATCTTATTCACATATTTACAGAGGAAAAGTTAGTTAATATACTCCATAAAAAGCTCTTGATGGATATTTAAGGTAATAAAAATGTGGTACTCTTTGAAGAAAAATTAAAAGATCAATGTGGGGGTGACTGGGTGGCTCAGTTAAGCATTCGACTCTTAATTCTGGCTCAGGTCATGATCTCATGGTTCATGAGATGGAGCCCCATGCCAGGTTTGATGCTGATAGTGCCAAGCCTGCTTGGGATTTTCTCTCTCCTTCTCTCTCTGCCCCTCCTGCTCTACTCATGCTCGCTCACTTTCTCTCTCTCTCAAAATAAATAAACATAAAAAAGATAATGTGAAGGTTTGAGTGTAAACACAGACGTGTAAACAAATTGTATTCATGAAGCAGGCTACTTCCAAATCCAGACCAAGCCTGTGATTATCCTTCAAGTTAGGTAGGGAAAACATGAGAAGCTCAGCTCTAATTTAAGTGCATGACAGTAGGTTAGTATGGTAAAAATATTATTACTGTTACCCTGTCCCACCAAGAAAACCTTGAGAAATGAGAAATCACAACTTCTAGCATTACAAAAGAATGATAAAAGTGAATTCACTCATTCAATCATTTATGCATGCACCCACTGCATAAGTATTGAGAAGCTATTATGCGTCTTGAAGAGTCAGCAATGAATAAAATAATCTCAGCCTTTCCTTTCATGGAATTTACATTCTATGTGGCAAATGCTTGGCTTAAATGAACTCAACCACAGACTTTCAGGCAACAAAGCGCCACTTCAGGACATAGTTACGCAGCCTGGGAAGACTGATGAGCATAAGCACCACAAAGATGGCTGCCTCTTACATTATTTATTATCAGGATTGTTTTGAAAAACATTTTTCTCCTTGGACAGATGCAGTGCACAGACTTAGCTACACCCAGTACCCCATCATCTCTGAACAAAGCAGCCTTCAGGCTATAAGCTCAAACCCATTACCTACTGGGGTTCCGTTTTTTTTTCTCCTGTTGCTACACATTCCATAATTTATGAGCAGTGGTATACTGGGAAATAATTAATACTGGCTCTCCGAAAAAAAGTATACGGCCATAGATCTACGGAGATGGATACAGAGAGACATACATCCATCGTAAACTGTACTCATGAATGGATGGCACGTCATTTATAAATGATGATAAAATATAAATACTCACTGTCATTTCCACATAGTCAATTAATTCTCACAGAATGCTTTAGTTGATTTCTGCCAACCTCTTGTATTTGTTGCCAACTTACAGTTTCACTTGATGAGGCGGTATAGCGGCATGAATGGTGGTGGGTATTTGGTTTCCTTTAACGAGTAAAATGAAAAGGAAGCAATGAAGAATTGAATTAAAACTTCCCTCATCTGTGAATGATGGGAGCTACATTTTTATTGAGAAAGGTAACAGTTCTCCAACACTGAAGAATATTTCCTCTTTATTGAGTACACTACATACAACGCAACAGTTGGACACACATCATGCACTAGGAAGTTTAACCAACATTAATGTTTTCCCCACTGCCTTCTAGACCAACAATAGAACATCTCCCTTCCTAATTCGTGCCACCAGTATGATGCCACTGAACGTACAGCTGGGAAGAGATGGGCAGTAGCCTACCATTTGTAGTAGTTCTAACCGTATGAATCCACACAGTAAACATCAATAACCTCAAATCACAGATGTGAGAGGCCTTCTCAAAAATTAGAAAGTGGTGACTTTTGAATATTTAATATTTCAGTATAATTAATTATAAGTTTATATAATTTAACTTTTAATAATGGTTAGCCAATGGCTTAAACAATTTCTGAAAACTGAACAGTTTTCATGGGCAGCTTTGGCATAGCATTGCTTATGAGCTTCTAGAAAGCCCCAAGTACCTAAATACCTAGAATTCTTCTCCTGGTTTGCTGGAAACATTCCAGGTTTTAGTGCTGAAAGCCCCACATTCTGAGGAACACTTCAGTCTGAGGCAACCGGGGACATCTAGTTATCCTAATCTGTGGACTCTCCAGAATATGTATGTAACTGCCTACTTACTGATAGAGCTGGTGTCTTTGAACCTTAGAGCCCTTGCAATGTCTTTTCCCCTGAGAGTCCTTGCCCTCCACTCTGGCTGTGGGCTTGGAGATAGAATCCATAAAATAAATTATTGTCATGGTCCCGGTCAGTCACTGTCAGACTGAATAGCACAGTGCCGCTCGCACTTGGAATGTGTCCTAATTCAGGAACATACCACCTTCTTTTGCTTTATTGTAACCAAGCCTTTGGAACCATTAAGCTCTTTTGTCTTCACATAATGGGGGCTCCCAATGTTTACTTCAAGGAGTAACTCAGAAGATTGAATGAGATCATGTTCACACAATGCTTAGGTTATATGTTCAATAAGCAGTAACAGCATTCTTATAAGTAGTCCTAGTCCCTTTGTAAACCATCTGCTTTTGCTGGTGGCCCCTGCAGAGAGCCAGCTGCCAGCTAGCCTCTGAGTACATGCAAGCCTGTCTCCATCACATGGTAATTGGGTTAAGCAAAGGAGTCCTATGTCTGGCATTGACACCGGAGTAGCATCAGTCATGACCTTATAGCAATGATTCAGTCCTTGGCTCCACACCTTTCCTCTAAGCCAGTTGTAATCAGAGCTAATTCCCATAGTCAACCCCTGTGAACCATGTGTTACTTCAAGCCATTCGTCTCACAAGTGTTTTTTCAAATTTAACGCATGTTCCCATCCAGGAAGAATAGGGGACTGTTTCTTGCCAGAGTGACAAATACTTCCCACCCCTGTGTTATCACTTTGGCGGGAAATCAAATCTAGGAAAAGGAGTGCAAAATGTGAGGAGCAGGGAGTTTTCAGTTTTCTTAGGAAACTGTTTATACAGGGAACTGGACAGATGACCTGGAAGATAATCCAATGCTCTAGAGTAGAGGCCAGCAAACCCTGGTCAGCCCACAGTCTGCTTTTGTAAATAAAATGTTATTGGAACACAGCCTTGCTCATTTATTTACATATTGTCAAGAGCTGCTTCTGCGCTTCGGCGGCACAAAAAAGTTGGGTAGTTGTGACAGAGACCATGTGGCCTGTGAAGTCTAAAATATTTACCATCTGGATCTTTATAAAGAGAATAAGGTTGAAAATCCTCGCTCTAGTGTCTAAATGAGGAAACACTTTTATCGATTCACCTGGTCAGGGGGAAATGACCTGGGAAGAGGGAAACACTGGTTGTCTCCAGCTGCTCCCAGATTTTCAAGTAAGTAAGAGGCTATGCTTACTCCTCCTCCAAATAAAGCCAGAAAGGCTTTGCTGTGACTGCATTTACCTAGAATGATTAGAGACCAAGCTTGTGGCCATTGTTTGTTAGAATTTCCTAAAACAAAAGCGAGAGTCCTAAGAGCCTGCACTGTCAGATACTGATATGTTTATTCTAAAAATGCAGGAATTATTTCTGTTTCCCAGGCAGCTTTCAGAATACCATCATCACTCTCCAGAAATTATACCAAAAATCTCTGACAGGGAAGCACTAGCAACTTTTATCACCCTGGGCCAAAATTAAATTTGACCTTTAATGAAAAAAAAAATAATTTCATCTTTTATGTAGAGAAGTAATCATGAGTATATATTAAGAAATTCTTAGCAAAAGCTGGGATTTATGTAAGAAAAATATAATCTGTCAGTCTAAGAAATGTGTTAATTATACCACGATTCTCTTATTTTGCTTCACTGGAGAGTTGTTTAAATTGGCATCATTTCTTTTTCAGTTGTCACATTGTTTTTCTCCACAGGTTTTCATAAAATAAAACCAAAAGCAAATCACAATGATTACTGAATTTTGTGACGTATGCTTCAAGTGATACAGTAGAAAATTAGGTTAGACTGTCTGGATGGATCCTTGTTTTTCAAAGTTGGTTTTTTTTTTTTTTTTTTTAGTCACTTCAGACAAGATGCCACATTCTTGCCTGAAGCACTGGCAATAAAAGAAAGGTGTTAGATACAATAGGGAAGCACTTCCAAGGTTAGCATACAATGCCTAATTTTTTGTTTGTTTGTTTAAGGATTTCATAAGGCTCCCTAGTTGAGTAGCTATCCTATGAAGGCTTTCCGTTAGAAATGATGGCCTGAGTCAGGCCCTAGAAAGAGGCACATTTCTATACTTCAAAGAGAAAGGAAAAGAAACAAAGGCTGGAAGAGAAGGACAATCTACCTTAGGAGTAGATTTCTTTTTTTGCTCTGCTGCACAAGTGTGGGATGAGCGTGGGAGGAACAATTGGAATGCATACTGTACCGCCAGGCCTGGACAGTTCTGAATCAGTAGTCATTACCACCTCTCCCTTCCCAGGGCTCTGCCGCTCTCTGTGGGCTGTGTCTCCCCACCACACACACAAACGGACACACACACACACACACACACACACACACACAAATGAGTCATTCATGGCTTCAAGAAAATTAAAAAGTAACATAAAAGTTGTCACCTCACAAGCCAGTTTGATCTCACTGCAGTAAGTACCGACTCTGTCTAATCTTCCTTCTCTGCAACCTTCAGTGCCCCAGGCATGACCAGAGTGAAGCAGACATCACTTCTGCATCGTCACTCTTGACTGAGCTTCAAGCAAGATTAGTTTTAACTTATAGCAGAATCTCAGGGCGCGGGGAAGAAGATGCGCCCTGGTGATCATCATGAAGATTACCTATCCACCTATTCTGCTTCAGGACTCAATCTCTTAGCTATATTTTCATTTGGTGCCAATGGAGGGAAGAGAAGGGCATGCTTTCTGTCGTCTCTGTCGTCAAAACCAGCTCCAGTCTTTAGGGCAAATGTTCCCCTATTTGAAAAGCATTCCTTCACCTGGAGAAGCAGATTTAATTAAATTCTCTTGGGGAGCCTTGGTGGCTCAATCGGGTGAGTGTCCCAGTTCGGCTGAGGTCATGGTCTCCCGGTTTATGAGTTTGAGCCCCACATCCAGCTCGCTGCCATTAGCCTGTCAGCATCAGCGCAGAGCCCGGTTTGGATATTCTGTCTTCCTCTCTCTGCCCCTCCCCCACTTGCGCTCGCCCCAAAATAAATATTTAAATAAATAAATAAATAAATACTCTTTACTGAAGTACTCAGAAACTGTAGTCCCAGCTTTACCACTTTTTTTTTTTTTTCCAGGGTGACCGATACATAAAGAGACATTCACATGATTTGACTATGACTGAGAGGCCAAGCTGGGGAAATGGAGTGGACCCTTTTTTTATGATTCATTTGTTAAAACCGAATTGACTGACTCTTTCCTGTTTTGTTTTGTTTTTCTCTGAAAATAGACTCTTCTTTCTCCTACTTCAAAACTCCAAACATGAGCAAAGTGACTCGTGTCAGCCATAGATTTCTGAACAAAACACTAGTGATTTAAGATGTAAAAACGGAACAGAAAAACTAATATAAAAGGAGATTCAATGAAATATGCACTACATATTTTTAAGGCTAAATGTTACAGAATTAATGTTTTGTTATTTATACACATAAGCACAACTATGTTGATACGCACACAATCTTTTATCTTTGTAACACCATTTGATAAATGTGTATTGGGTTAATAAACAAAGAAACTATTACACGCCTAGAACCTATTTAGTGATCTAAGTAAGTTCAATCGTATAAGAGATCCACCTCAAGAGATGACATTTTTGCTCCCAAGTTAAATATATAATCTATATAGAAGGATATTATTATCGAATATTAAATTGAGATTAATTTTTTTCTTTTCTAAAAAATATGAGACCTTTCAGACACTGAGAAAATTGATAATGTTTTTAAAAAGCCCACGAACCCATCATGCAGCTAAAATTATATTGGTCTCTTTAGAGACATAATTCTATGAAACATTAGACATTGATATGTCTATGTTGAGATAAAGATAGTTACAGATAGATCTATTTTACTCGTTTTAACTGCTGAATACATGTAACACATTATTTTTCATTCCTCTATTGGATGACTTCAACTGAATAAGGTTTTTATTTCCAGAAAATTTTCTGCTGCAATGTGATCCTTGAACACATGGAGCCAGTGCTATCCACTGACCAGGAAGGCAGAAGGTGCTGCCTAGAGGGACAAAAAAACTAATCACTTAGACTTGACCTTAAGAAAGGTTTTTAAAAGTGCTTACAGGAAACAATAGTCTGAAAAAAGAAAGAAAGAAAGAAAGAAAGAAAGAAAGAAAGAAAGAAAGAAAGAAAGAAAGAAAGAAAAGTCTGGAAAACAATGCATTCATTTGCAAGAGCTGGATTTCATTAAAAGCAGAAAACTTTTTTTTTCTTTTTTTTTTTTGAGAGAGAGAGTGTGCATGAGCAGGGGAGAGGCAGAGAGACAAAAGCAGAGAGAGAGAGAGAGAGAAAATCCCACGAGGCTCTGTGCTGTCAATGCAGAGCCTGACACAGGGCTTGATCTCTGAACTGTGAAATCATGACCTGAGCCAAAATCAGGAGTCAGATGATAATCTGGGGTGCCCGGGTGGCTCAGTTGGTTAAGTGACCGACTTTGGCTCAGGTTATGACCTCGCGGTTCATGGGTTCAAGCCCCGCGTCGGGCTGTGTTGACACCTGAGAGTCTGAAGCCTGCTTCGGATTCTGTGTCTCCTTCTCTCTCTGCCCCTCCTCCATTCATGCTCTCTCTCTCTCTCAAAGGTGCATACATATTTTTTAAAAAATTAAAAAAAAAAGAGTTGGATGCTCAACCGACTGAGCCACCCAGGTACCCCAAGAAATTATAGGTTCAAAACATAAAGACAAAAATGAGAGAACAGAGAAGCAGAAAGAGAAAGACCCTTACTAGACTGTAGGGAGGGCAGGGACAGGACTAGAGAGAAGATAACCAGTTTGCACTTGAGTGCAGAGGCTGACCCTGACCTTTCTTTCAAGTTTCTTATCTACAGCACAATAGGGAAGCCTAGGAATTAAGTTCATTACATATGAAATGACTTAGCTAAGGTTTTCTAGAAAACCAGCTTGAGGGAGGGAATAAGTATTGATGCTTTCTTGGTGTGATACTGTGATTTATAATAAATATTTTGTCTTTGTCCTCATCGCTGGTACAGAGCTACTAAAACCCTTGGAGTTTTCTAAGTAATGAGAGCTATAGAAGTGTCTTGTTTATCTTAACGAGGTCAGTTTTGGAAGCACCTAGGAATAGCGGCTTCTTGCCAGAACTGCCAAACATGTGATTAGGTTAGAAATTTTAGTCCCACCCCACCCCCCCGAACTTCAGGGAGGGGAGATGGGCTGGAGTTTGAATCATTTGCCAATAACAATCATGCCTACTTCATGAGGCCACCATAAAACCCTGAAAGACTAGGTTTAGAGAGCCTCCAGGTTGATGAACACATGGAAATGTCAGGAGAGGGTATGGAAGCTCCATGTCCTTTCCCCATACCTTGTCCTATGTGTCTCTTCTGTCTGCCTATTTCTGAGTTATATCTTTTTATAATAACCTGATGACCTAACAAGTAAAATGCTGCTCTGAGTTCTATGAGCCATTCTAGCAAATTAATCAAACCCAAAGAAGGAGGGGGTTGTAGGAAGCTCTGACTTCTATCGGTTGATCAGAAGTACATGTAATAACCTGGACTTGCTACTGGCATCTGGAACCTAAGGCAAGAGTTGTTGGAACCTCCAGTCTACAGCTGATTGGTCAGGAGCCCAGGCTTCACACTGGTGTCTGAAGTTTTTGTGGGGGGCAGTCCAGTAAGACTGAACACTTAATCTAAGGGAACTGATATAAACAGACAGTGTCAGAAGTGAGCTGAATTGTAGGATGTCCAGCTGGTATCTAAGAACTGCTTAGTGCTGTGGAGGAAACCAACCCCAACCTTCAATGAAACTGGTTCCAGAACACCCCAAAGATTTGGTAAGATGTCTGAGCAAGAGAAAGAATACATGAAGTATGGAAGGAAGGGAGCCAACCCATGAAATGGCCTCAAGGCCCCATATTGGCTGTGTCTTCACAATAAACTATTTTCTAAGCAAAGGTCTCCACTCGATGAGAGAGGACATTTCTGGATAAACTCCACAGAGAAACTATACTTTAGGGAAGTTTTTCAGAGGGAAGAAAAAGAGAGATCATGTTTCTCTGCAAAGCTTCTTAGAATGGTCTGTCTTCTCCATAGGAAGTTAGTTACCTCCAATTCCAAAGTGTACAACCTTGGTAGATTATTGAAAAGCAGTGTCTCATGCCAGTAGGCAGTGTTTTGTCTCAGTCCAAAAGTGGCAAGAACTCTGAATAAGCAGGCAAGTCACAGGGCAAAGTGGTAGCTGACCCGGTCAAACATGCACACCAAAATAGCTATGCCTGAGGCTAAGCAAACTGCTAAGTGTTTAAAGGAAGAGAAAGCCAAGAGAATCTGAAGAGACCCTTCAAATGTATTCCCTCCCTGCCTTCTTAGAAAACTGAAAGGAACCATGTATTTGGACATATGACACTACGAGTCTGCCAGCATACAACAGACACAACAGCCATACCACCCCATCTGGTCTCACACACTTCCAGAGAGCCACAGAGGAGATCTAGAAAAATGTCCTGGACCCTTTCCTGCTGTGGAAACTGAGATTTCCTAGTGTGTGATGCGATTCTTGAAAACTAATAGACCCTTCATCAGAAGAAATGTGAACTCCAGAACTTGGCTTAGTTCCAAGCAAAGCTAGCTGTGGTGTAAAAGGATAACTAAAATTGCACATGGGCATATCTTGAGTTGCAAATGTAAATCTGAAATCGCTTTAGATGAAAATAAACCCCCCACAAAAACCAAAATAACACCAACACAAACCCCCCCAAAAGATAAGGTACAAATCAGATCAATGGATGTTGCGTACCATATGGACGGCATAAGAAATATAACCGCACTTCTCACGACAGAAGCTAATTGATGGCTGGAACATCAGGGACAGTTAATAAAGATGGTGTGACTAAAACTAGGCCTCTAGGAATGATGAATTTTGAGAAGCAGAGAAGAGCTCCAAAAGTGTACCACGAAAGGGAAAGAAAGGCAAGAAACAAGGATTTTGGCAGTGCGTTTGATGCAGGTGAATGCAGAAGTGAAATGAACCCAGATCATACGGCTTTGACGGCCAGACATAAGCAAGTGTTATCGTAGAAATATAAGGAAAACAACACACAATCTTAAGCAAGGGAGTAACATGAACTAAGGTAAGCTAGAGGAAGAAAAATCAAGAGGCCACGATAGAGTCTGTTAGGAAGAGAAATGGAAAGAAAACTAAAGTGGCGATCGCAATGATCTAGACATGAAATAATAAGGGCTTGAATCAAAAGAGATGACAGTGGAGTCAGCAAGACTCCAAGGAAGAACCAAGTCTATTGTACTTAGAGATCATACTTGATATGGGGTAAACTACAGGAATACTTCAGAGACGACTGAATTTGGGGACTGGGTGACTGGGTCATTGTTGGCTCAAACCAGAGAATTAAGAAAGCGTACAGGGATACTGTGAGAAAAATATGAGCATAAGTTCAGTTTGGGGCTTGCAGAATTTGAAAAACTGGTAAGACATATTAGGAGAAATAGCAAGGTGGCAGATACAAATGACATTGTAACTCCAGGGAGAAAAAGACCAGGTTGTGATTAAGATCTGGCCATTCGTACTGTATCGCATTAACAATAGAAGTCAACAGAGAAAAATGATGACCCTGCATCATGGCTATGATGATAAAAGTCAAATACTAAAACTGGAAATCGTGTGTGAAATAAAAGTTGAAAACAAAATGCTCCTATAAAGCACTGTAACAGACTGAAATGTTTGTGTTCCTCTGAAATTCACACATTGGAACACTCACCCTCAATGTGATGATACTTGAAAGCAGGCCCTTTGGGAGGTGATTGGGTTTTCATGAGGTAGTGAGGGTGGTACCTTCATGGGATTAGTGTTCCTATAAGAAAAGGATGAGACCCAAGAACTCTCTCTAGAAGCAGCCTTGAGGATAGGTCCTTTGAGCACACAGAGAGAAAGGAGCTGACTACAAGCCATTCAAGCAGCTCTCACCAGGCACCCAATGTTAATACCTTGACCTTGGATTCCCCAGCCTCCAGAATTGTAAGAAAAAAAAAAATGTCTATTGCTTTAGCCATCCTATCTAAGGTATTTTGTTATAGCAACCTGCACTGACTAAAACAAGCATTTCCTTTCAAGTACAACCTGAATCCTTCTTGTTTTTTTGAAGGATTAAGTAGCTAAACTGCAAAATAATTTTCTGATAATTTTGTATCTGTTTAGCTTTTGTTATACATAAAAGGATTTTCCCCTGTTTCACTCCTTACTTCTCAGAGCAGCCACATTTTTGGTCTTGGATAATATCTGGCTTTCCCTAGAACCTGAAAAGTGTTATTTGGTGTTTTGGGATGTCTCAGCATGGCTTCAAAACTTCAAGGGAGAAGGGAATGATTCAACTACAAAGAGAGAGGGAACTGAGTTTCATGACTGATGGAGAAGTAAGAAGGCTCTTGGAAAAGCAGCTAACTTAAAAAAAAATCCTTCACTGCACCAGAGAACAGAGGGTACCTGTGAAGGGTTGACTTAGCTACCTGTGGTCTGAACACACACAATGCCCATCCCCCTTGGGAGCCATAGCCAAGGGTCAGCAGTGTGGCATGGCAGTAAGGAAACAAGCATTTGGATTTATGGGGGCTTCCTGCTTTGGAAGAGATTAACTCAGCTCGATCATCAGTGACCAGCATGGACAGAACAACAGAAATTCCTCCCCCAAATTTCCTGCATTACTCAGCTCCGAAGTTTGTGTTGGGGAA
The DNA here is from genome assembly GCF_027475565.1 of Acinonyx jubatus. Lineage (NCBI taxonomy): Eukaryota > Metazoa > Chordata > Mammalia > Carnivora > Felidae > Acinonyx > Acinonyx jubatus. The sequence continues at coordinate 98,121,681 of NC_069380.1, read as the reverse complement.
GGGGCTCCAGGAAACTACTAGCGTTAGCTGTTCCTGCAAAAGTTATGGGAGGGATGTGAGCCGTGTTAATTGTGATTTAGAAAAGTAAACAAAAAGTTAACTAAATAGGACCACTTCTAGTTGCATGCCTTGTGCATAGCATTCTAAAATAAGGACAGGAGATTATGAGACAAACAGGACTGTCTGGCATCTTGCTTTTCATAGAGATTTCCAGACTTGATATTTAAATTTAAGTATTATTTTAGAGCAGGTTATTTTCCTGAAGAAGTAAAGAGTAAACAGCTTTTTATATGTGTGAGGAATGTGCCTATTATGATGTAAATTTTCAAAACTCATTATTTTACTGTAATGCCACCTTACAGCGCTCGTCACATTACTGATACTTACTAAAGTGATGTCATTTGCACATTTTTAGAAACTAATCCAAATCATAGCTTGCAATTCTGAAATCCAAAAGACTGAGTGCACAGAAATGCAAAGGAAACCAAAACTATGTAAACAAACCTATACTGTCCTGTGCAACTAAACTGAAAGGCGATGGAACCCTGATATTTTCCTTTGATATGAGTCCATTAAGTGGCATCTCTTTCTAAACAACATTTAAAAATGCACAGTATGGCAGGCTCCCTCTGTACTATAAAAGGATGAGTTAATGTTCTTGGCTCCATTTTTTTCTCTTCCTTACTTCATGTGAAAGATTCTATTTAACATTCAACACTTATTTAAAATATTTAATTTATGTCTATTTTGTTTCCATCACTTCAACATAACCAAATTATAGTTCCAAGACTTTACATTATTTATGATATAGAAACGGGATGTCTTGGTAGCTCAGTTGGTTAAGTGTCCGACTTAGGCTCAGGCTAAGATCTCACGGCTTGTGGGTTCAAGCCATGCATCAGGCTCTGTACTGACAGGTCAGAGCCTGGAGACTGCTTCAGATTCTGTGTCTCCTTCTCTTTCTGCCCCTCCCCCCAGTGGTTCTCTCTCTCCCTCTCTCTCTCTCAAAAATAAATATTAAACAAATTTTTTAAAAAAGGAAAAAGAAATGGCAGTAAGCCAGCTTACAAGGAAACTTGTGCTTTAATTATAGGTGAAGTATGTTAAAAACCAAAGAAGTGTTTGAAGTAAATATTTACTTTACTTTTAACTACTCAAATCCAAGGCAGGATGGATTAAAATCTTTGTCTACCTCTTTTAACTTCTCCCTCACTTTTTTCTTCGCAGTAGAGCAAGAAAAGTTTATCAAACCATTTTTCTATATAATACCCTACATTTCATTTTCTTTTTAAAAATTTTTTTTTAACATTTATTTATTTTTGACACAGAGAGAGAGCATGAACAGGGGAGGGTCAGAGAAAGAGGGAGACACAGAATCTGAAACAGGCTCCAGGCTCTGAGCTGTCAGCACAGAGCCCGACACGGGGCTCGAACCCACAGACCGGGAGATCATGACCTGAGCCGGTCGGACGCCTAACCGACTGAGCCACCCAGGCGCCCCATACATTTCATTTTCTAAAATTTTTGTTAATAAGACTTTGCTTGATTAATATAATAATAATTCTATTCCTGTGTTTTCTCATGATGACCTTATGTCCTTATATATGTAATAATCACACAATAGCATATGGACACAAAGGGACTCCCAAAGGGAAGATGATTCTTTTTTTTAATTTTTTTGATGTTTGTTTATTTTTGAGAGACAGAGAGAGACAGAACATGAGCGTGGGAGCAGCAGAGAGAGAGAGGGAGACAGAATCCAAAGGAGGCTCCAGACTCTGAGCTGTCAACTCTGACACGGGGCTCAAACCCACAAATTGTGAAGAGTATGACCTGAGCCAAGTTGGACGCTCAACCGACTGAGCCACCCAGGCACCCTAATAATGTACATTTTAGATCTCAAAGCAGTAACTTTCTTTGATTTTCCTCAGCTAATTTTGTGGATATTTAAGGAAGATAAATGATCTTGGATCATTATTATTCAGCAAATCAGTAGGAGCAGATAGTTACAAAGTCCTATGGCAAATCCAAATGGCTAAGAACATTTTTGCCAAAATTGCTGAAAGAGCGACAAGTAAATTTTAAAGGTAACATATTTGAATGAAAATGAGAAGTATGTTAATTTTATGAGAGAGTTCTATTCAGAGGTGGAGGAATAACTTTAAAAGGTAATCATGCAGTGGCTCTCCCTGTCAGGTATCCTGATAGGTTTTCTCTTATCGTACTACCCCAAATTCACTTAAACTTGATTCCTGGATCATTTTGTTTAATAAATTCTGTTTTGCTTCTCTCCTAATCTATCCTCCCTGTATGTCTATTATGTCTCATACTGATTTCATACCTTCTTTCTCTCTGTCTTAATCTTTTTCTGTCACACACACACACACACACACACACACACACACACACTCCATCAACTGTTTGTGTATCAGGTACAGATCTTTAAGTTTACAAACATGGGTGTATAAAAACAATCATATTTATTTGTTTTCCTTACAATGATGCTCTGTTTTTCCAGAAGAAGCACCTAAATTCTGGTACCCTGTGCCAAGAACTGGGGCCAGGAACATATCACTCTCAGGTGGTGTTTTCCCTACTTGAATTTCATGCCTGACTTTTCTATTTCTGAGTCCCTCAAGAAGAAACCAGAAATGTTGCATATTGGTCTTTGAAATAGATAGTAATATAACTAACTTTACGAAAGCTGTATTATCTTGATTCCAGAATCAGACGTGTGCAGAAAAACCAAAACAAATAAAACCAAAAAACATTGTGGGTCGATTCTACCTATGAATTTTTATGCAAGAATCCTAAGTAAGATATTATAGAAATACATAAAATCGTCAGAGTAAATCATTACCAAGTATAATTTAATCACAAGAATGTAACTGATCCTTTAACCTTGTGGGCAGTCCCTTTAAGTAGTTCACCAAACTGACCCATAAAAAAAATCAAAAGCCAAATGATAATATTAATAAATGCATTAAAAACTGGGTGAAAGTTTAATGAATCATGATTTAAAATAAAATCTTAGTGAATAAGGAATAAATTTAAGTTCTTTAACTGATAAAGGATCTATGTCAAAAAAAAAGATAACATCACACGTAATGGTGATATGTTGCAAGATATCTCTTAAAAGTTAGAAGCAACACGTGGATGTCTGCTATTATCATTCTCTTCACTACTGTACTACAAAATTCAGGTAATGCAACGAGACAAAGTAAGAGAGAGATTGAGAGAGAGACAGAGACTGATTTTACGATTAGAATAGGAGAAACAGAAGTGTCATTGTCCACTAAATGTGCAACGTATTAATAAAAAAATCCAGAAGAATCTACAAATCATCAAAATTGGTAGGTGACATCAGCTGTATAAGAGTATGAAAGTTTATTACACACAAAAAAATCATCTTTTTCCTAAAAACTGGTAAGAAACATTTAGGAATAGAAATTTTTAAAGTTATTATAATAGAAATAAAAAGTATAGAGTAATTGGAAATAAACTAAGGAAAGTTATAAGAAGAATGATTTAAAAATGTATAGAATATTACAGAAGGACATGAAGGGATACTTAAAATGTAGGAATATACTATCTTAATGGATGGGAAAACTGAACAATAAAGATGACAATATTCATAAAATATATCCTATCAAAATCTAATTGGCTTTCTCATAATATTTGAAACGTGTTCTTCAAATTCATAAAGCTAAAATATTAAGAATAAAGGAAGGCATACCCTAGCAGACATGACACTTTTTATAGTGTTATTTACACTAAAGGGTTTAGCAATACGATGAACAAATATACCAAAGGACAAAATCAAGAGCCCGCAAAGAGCTCTATTCATATTTAGAAGTAGTATCAATGAGAGCTGGCATTATATATAGTAAGGCAAAGGAAGCTGGAAATAATACATTTGAAACATCATCTTACTCCATAAAAAAAACTAACCTAGCTACAATTATATAACACGACATCAAAAAGGGTAGGCAAGAAGGGCCTGACTCAGTAAGTCTGGCAAACAGTGCTTTGACTGGATGCTATTAGACTAGAGAACCACACTAGCTCTGCAGCATAGATGGTGAATTCATTTCTCAGAGGGGGAAGGGCTAGCATTTCTGATATTTAGAATCAGTTTCTCACTGTCAGATAAAGACTCTACAAATAAGCAAAGGGGAGGTGGGGAAGGGTAGAATGACTTCCGAGGTGAATTAAGGGTAAGAGATGTCAGTATGAACTCATGTTTATTGTATCCACATGAGAAAACATCACAAAAACAAACTTGTGGGGCTCTTAAAAATATCTACCTGTTACTTCTAAAAAAACACTGTCCATTCCATGGAAAAGAAAAACACTGAAACGCTTTCACAGATCTGAAGACTAAGCACACATAACAACTAAATGCAATGTGGGATCCTGAACTGAATCTTAAAACAAAAAAAGTGGCAGAAAAACTGACAAAATCTAAAGAAAGTCTGTAGTTTAGTTGGAAGCATTGTACCCATGTTACTTTCTTGGTTTTGATAAATGTACCGTAATTATTCAAGGTGGTAATCGTAAGGGAAGTTGGGTAAATCGTATATTGGAAATTTCTGTGCTGTCTTTGGAATTTGTCCTGAAATTTAAAATTATTCAAATAAAACAGTTTAACAAAACAACTTAATTTCAATTTTATTCACTCCTTGTTTCTTGTTTCCTTTAAAAAAAATGGCATACATGTAATAAATTACCTAGAACATGAATCTTGTTTTATCTAAGAAATTCATGTAGAAACAAAGTATCAGCAAATACATTTACTTATTCAAAATTAAATTATGTAAGATATGACCTCCTTACACAACTTAACTTCCCATCAAGTGAAAATTGTGTACCTGGGCAGTAAAATTAATTGCATGTTATATTTTCAAGGGAGTTTTTTAACAGACAACTTGTCCTATTTTTTCCTAAGTAACTAAAATATTTCTAGGGCTAACTGAAGTATCTCTTTGTATAAAGAAATAGATCTAAATGAAAACTGGCAGTATTATAACGGTCATTTCTTTAGCAATTGTTTCTTATGTTCATTAACATATTTCATTTTGAAAGATGCTTGTGAAACAAGATTTGATATGAGACTTTGAAAAATTAATCAAGGGGCACCTGAGTGGTTCGGTCGGTTAAGCGTCCGACATCGGCTCAGGTCATGATCTCATAGTTGGTGAGTTCAAGCCCCGCATCAGGCTCTGGGCTGACAGCTCAGAGCCTGAAGCCCACTTCAGATTCTGCGTCTCCCTCTGTCTGCCCCTCCACTGTTTGCACTCTCTCGCATTGTCTCAAAAATAAACAAACAATAAAAAAAATTTTTTTAAATAATCAAGACAATTTCACAGCTAATTCAGAGCAACACAGAGTCAAAAGTGACTTCTACCTGATTTGTTTCCATTCTTCCATGTGAATTATGCATGTGTGTGTGTGTGTATGTATATGTGCTGGGATTATATAATAATCATACACATTCCACAAGCAGTCTGTCAGTGGATATAGAACAGAAACAATTTGGGATTTTAGTTGGTTCCCAGTCTCTATGAGGCACATAAGATCTGAACTTCATATTAGTTATTCATTTCCTCTAATTCAGTCAACAGCCTCTTTTGTTTTACAATGCTTCAAATATTCATTATGTAATAATCATATTTTCCCAATACCTATTGCAATGGAATCCCTGTTCTTTAGAACAGTCACTCACAAAGTTTAGCAAGCATTAAAGTCACCTACAGGGTTTGTTAAAACAGTTCCTCAAGCCCCATCTTCAGAATTCCCAATCCAGTAGGTCTGGGGTGGAACCCAGGAATATGCCTTTCTAAGTCCCTAGCTGCTAAGGATGCTACTAGTGGTGTTAGATGCACACATTCTTACAGTTTCTGTCAAATGTCTCTGCTTCCAGTATTTAAAGTAGGTATTTTAAGCTTCTCCTCTCTCCTAACATCCATCATGGCAAGAGAGAATTACAAGCTGATATGTGAAACTGACTAAAGGAAACCTCATCTAAAATGGAGGCCAGAAGAGGGAGGTCTAATGCACCACCCCTCCTTGTCAGTTGAAGACCCCAACAGAAAGACACACCTTGCATTCCCAACAGGAAGAAGCTTACTTTACTGCTCCTGCAGGAGAAAGGAAGAACTTCTCCTTGCTCAGCAACAAGTTCAGCCAATAAATACCTTAACTCAACAAATGAGAGGCCATCACCACACTGAATACTCTCTTCCTTCCTGACCTTCCTTCCAAGCAGCTCTTCTCAACTTCCTTCTCCAGGCTTGCCTATGGTTTGCCAGAGCTTGCTGTTCTGAATTGCAATTCCTCTGCTCTTCCTGAATAAAGCACTGTGCTGGCAAAATAACCAGCTGTTTTGTTTTTAAGGTCAACAGGGATTTATACATAATGTGTGTAATATGAATCAACAGGTAGAATGAAACAGATTTGCAAAGAAAGAGCTGACATGTTTCCAAAAGCCATTTTATTTTCTAAGAATGCTAACCCAAATTAACTACCAATTGACTACACAGCTGTTTATCTCTAGAACAACCCTACATTTTGCAAATCAATATATACTTGTCTGAGTATAGTATAAATCAGAGAGCTCCTGAGACAGAAAGGAGTTCCTCATATACATTGTTCTCCCACCTGGTGAACAATGAGAAACTTCTGCTAGTCAACAATTTCAAAATATTTCCACGGACATTTGCTTTCTCAGTAGTATATTAACAGCTTTAATCAGAAGTAGCTTAATAAAGGAAATTTACTACAGGGATTCTTGTATTTGTATTTCTGAACTACAGCCATACCTGTGTATGAATTAGTATCACAAGTCTGCTAGGGATTTTTAAAAACTATTATTATTTTTACTGTATTTAGTGGTCTAGTAGCATAAAGTCATCACATCATCACAACAATCAGAATTACATTAAAATACTGTTTTGTTGTTATTCAATGTAAGGTTGTTTAAAGGCTTTTCTTTTTTAAAGAGTAGTTTTAGGTTAACAGCAAAATTGAGAAAAAGATACAGAGATTTCGCATATCTCCTCTATGCCCACACATGCACATTCTTCCTCATTATCCACATTTACTAGAACGGGGCATTTTTTCACCACGGATAAACCTACACTGACATATCATAATCACTCAAAGTCTATAATTTACTTGTGTTCACTGTTGCTGCTAAACATTCTATGGGTTTGGGAAAATGTTTAACATATATACCTCATGTATAATATATACATAATGATGTATTTTCACTGCCCTAAAAATATTTTTATAACTGTAACCTTTCACTCACTGATAGTTCTTGATCCAGAAAGTCACAAATATATTATCAAATCATGGGATTTCGAAGGATTCTATAGAAGAGGAAAAAAAATTTCTTCTACCATTCTAGATTCTTGGCTGAGACTATCGTGTAAAAAAAAAAAAAAAGATTAATAGGAGAAAAACAAACACAAGTTTAATAACATGTACACCTCCTGTATAAATGAAAGATACTCAGGAACACCGAATAACTCCCCCAAATGATCAAAGCCAGCACCTTAAATATCATCTCCAGCTAAAGACAAAAGAAATACATTGGATGGGTAGAGAAGGCCAGTTGCAGGAAAAGATACTGTTCTTATACAGTGTTAAGACCAAGTCTCCTCCACAGATAAGAATTTCTGGAGATTTAGTCCTCCTCTTCCAGGTATAGAGAGGGATACACCTTTACACATGTAGATTTTACATAGGTAAAGCTCTTTTTACATATGTAAGTTTCTTTTACAAATGGGTTAACTTCTAACCAGAAGGAAGCTTATTTTGGACTGGTATATTCTGTTCCCTTTTAATTTCTTCTAAGACAAGATGGAAGCTATCAAACCCAATGGACAAAGATTCTCATCCTGTAACATTCATGTGCATCTACTTGCCAATTCCCTTAAAAAGTGCATACAAAACTTTAAAATCATTTGCAAATGATTACGAACTCACTAGAAGTTATAAAAATCATATCCTGTTTCAGATATTCATTGGGTCTTCCAGACAGCTCTTTCTAAAATGTATCATTAATTAACAGCAATCATTTTATTATATTAGTGCACTGATCTGTTTTTTATTTTTTTGTGGGTTTTTTTGGAGAATTCTTCTTTTTCTTTGTATTATAGCCTTATTATAGTTAAATAAACGTTCTCAGAGATGAAATTTACTGAGAACCTATGCCCAAATTTTTTTCGTATACTATCTTAAAATCTTCTGACAACCTTTTCAACAAATTTAAGAATGCATTATAATTCTCATTTTGTAGGTGAGGAAAAGAGCTCACAAAAAAAATCACTTGCTTCAAGTCACACAACTGGTAAACATCATTAATATATAGAACTCAAGGATACATTGATTGTACTCACTGTACAAGTAAATAAAAGAAAAGAAGTTTGGGACAGATGTTTTATTTTCTATCAAGTAACAAAAATATAGCAATTAACTTGCAATGGCATTCTCAAGTTTGGTTTACTTTACCCTAAAGAAGCAACTTTTAATTTCCCTAAATTCCTTGAGCCAAGATGTCAAGAGAAATGGACTCCAGAAAGGCAAAGGGGAGGGTTGTACCCTATCTTTGGCTTTCTCTTCTGTTTACCTTATAATCTCAACTACATTTCAGTGTTTATCTTCTTTTGTTTAATGGTAACTTATGATTTCCTGCTCTTCAGCAATTCAGCGATTTCTGAATATACTGAGCTTTGCCTAAAGGGAATGACTCCCCACTGATATCTGATTCTGTTATTGGGTATCTCATTTGACTGGGAGGTTAGTGTTGCTTTCAGTTCAGTTAGTTTCCATTTGGGAATACACATCTGACTTACTCAAATCTTAGAATGCCATTTGCTAAAGTAAGTGGAAAATAACATCTTGCAGATCCTCAACTGACTTAAGAAATAGACATTAAAAATTATTAGAGGCAGAATTTGTATGATCCTATTCAAAAACTTTCTTCATGCCTTCATACTGTTCCCTCCTTCAAATCTATTAGAATTTTTCATCCCCATCTCCCTAATGAAAACCCAGTTATGTTCATTCAGCTGACAAATATAACCTGGGTTTGGCCCTGTTAACCTATACTCTCAGGAAAAAACAGAGAATGGATGAGACAAAAACAAACAAACAAACAAACAAAAAAAAACAAAAACAAAAAAAACAAAAAACAAAACCTTCCCTCTTTCCACATATGCCTGATTGGCCTGAGATCCAAAATGTGTTTTATTTAATGGCCTAAGTCCAGAAGCCACTGCTGATTGCATCATTACATTATCATTTGTTTATTTGCTATTTTTCCCCCCTGACTGACTTGAAATGCTGTTTCTAAAACTTTTTATTTTTTTGTCAGTTTCGCTCCTGGCAGTTGATACCCTAAAATGAGGCAAGGTCCACGACGGTGGACTGTCTCTGTTCCCAAGGCTTTGAGCTATCTGGGACAAACCAATTATAATTGGATCACTTAGCTTTTAGAAACCTACCTACCTCTTCTAACTTGTTCATGCTGCCATCCCAGAGTCTGTATGAAACAGGCTATAATGAGCCAGGGACTGCCTTGGAAGAACTCAGAAGATTAAATTCCAGTTATATCAAAATGGTAGTTACTTTTGCTTTCTAAGCAGTGTTTCTGAAGAGGAGATGAGTGAGAATAAATCTAGGCCTCAGGTAAAAACAAACACCAAACAACACAAGGCAGGAAGTCTCATCTTATTCCTGATGATGAATGGTAAGAGCATCAATCTGCTAGTGATCAAGAATGGACAGTTATTTGAATAGAAGCCCAGGAAAGAAAAAAAAAAAAAAAGGAAGATTAAAATTAATTCAGGAAAAAGACCATGTAGCTATTTCCTTCCTTCATCATTTATCCTTTCTTCAAAGGGGCCACTTCCCACCTGTCTCTTTACTTTCTATGCTTCATGCTTGAAACTTTAAGGTAACAGGTCTCAGGGCAGAAAAGCGGGTGGAGCTGTCAGGAGAGGAAAGGAAAAATTTGGTAAAATGATCAGAGGTTGTTTCTGAGGGACGGGTTGAGATGTGTGTAAGGAACCAACTCTCCTTCCAAATTTCTTATATTCCAGATCAGCTCCTTCCCACGACGAAGCTTTGTCTGCTGTGCTCCAGTCAAGGAATCCTGAGCCCTAAGAAAGCATGACTCCAACCACTGTGGCCAAAAGGATAATTTGTTTCTCACATATCTACAGAAAAAAAAATGTTTCCTTTTTACTTATAAATGCTTTCTCCAGAATCAATAGGATACATATGTTTTAAATATATGCCAAACAAATACAATATATTTTCATAGCTTAAAAAAGTTCCCACTGGTAAATAAATAAACCCATAATTCAGAATTCAGCCTGCCACTATGGAAGGGCTGTAGGGACCTGAGGCTAAAGAGGCTGAAAAGAAAAAGACTCAGAAGGCTGGAATGGGAGTTTCTAAATCTCAGAAATTCTAATGACTATTTATTTATTTTTTATTTTTTAAAATTTTTTTTTAACGTTTATTCATTTTTGAGACAGCGGGAGACAGAGCATGAATGGGGGAAGGTCAGAGAGAGAGGGAGACACAGAATCTGAAACAGGCTCCAGGCTCTGAGCTGTCAGCACAGAGCCGGACGCGGGGCTCGAACTCACGGACTGCGAGATCATGACCTGAGCCGAAGTCGGACGCCCAAACGACTCAGCCACCCAGGCGCCCCTCTAATGACTATTTAGAAGTGGACACTGACTCTTTAGAGCCATAGGGATGGCTATCACAGAAATAAAATGTTTCTTACCCTTAGGCATATGCAGTGTCCAGGCTTACAAGATTATTGGAATTCTATAAATAAATATTTATAACTAATATTGCAGAGATAATTTACCAAAGATACACCTAAACTGTCCTGGCTGATGCCTTAAATTTCTCCAAAATCAATCTACTCTGTTGGCTTGATGCTCTATAACATTATGGGTGGCTAAAATTTATTTCCAGTGTAGCTTAAATTTTGAGTTACAGATCCATTCCTAACAGTATGGTCAATGGAGAAAAGCAAAGGGTGGCAATGAGGATCTGACAGATCTGGGGAAAGTTATGCCACCAAGGTTTAAAAAAAAAAAAAAAAAGAAAAGAAAAGAAAAAAGGCAATGAATCTTCAGGGGTTTGACTATTCCCCAAGTTGATTAAGAGGAAGACTTAAACCTAAATCACTATTAGACTCCAAAATTGTGTCATTATGCCAGAATTGAACAAAGGTAAAAGAACAAAAAAACAAAAAACATCTGATTAAAAATTCTTTAAATATCTGGTACTTTGAGCTATCCTATTCAGGATATTAAGAGAAATGCTGTATATTATTACAAGTTATTTTTCCTTCCTGCTCTATTAATATGGAAAATTCCAAATATATAAAGTCGTTGACTCTAAGATGAGGATCCTATTTTGATTCTGAATTATATAAAAGAATAAGAAAAGACAATGAACACTGTCAATGGATTTGCACAGTGATCTGAAATTCACTTCTCAACAAGAAGTGACTTATTTTATAAAAGAAATGTTTTCTTTTAATCTATATTTATCATATCATCAGTATAGTTGGTAAAGATTTACCACTAATATTATTTTACATTCTAAAAAGATTACAAGCTACTTTCATAGGCTGCCTGAAATCTGTCATTTTGAATGACATTCAGAGGGGACACAACACTGAAAAAAATTAAAGATACTGTTTAGCCCCCTGAGAAGCATGGAGCCTGCTTGAAATTCTGAGCAATTCATTGGTTATTTTGAAGGCTTTAAGTTAAAATTAGTAAACTCTCAAAAACTCTTTGCAGCTGTAAGATCAAATTTTATATTATATTTATGCAACACAAATGCAGACATCAGGAACAAAAGGCTTGCCCGTCTTAAAGGCATTCCTAGTTTTAAAATCACAGAGGTTACGCTTTTCTCTGTGTGTTTCTGAGTTTACTGTCAAAAAACCCTTAGACAATCTGTTTACTCAGATCCCTCTGTGACCTTTCCTTTCATTTGAACCTTTCATGCATAATACATTTTAATACTGGGGTTGCACACAGAGTCCACCAACTAAACATATGAGCATTGAATAAACATTCCTGAGGACAAACGAAACTTGTGGAATGTGAAAATCATTACAACTAAGTTTCATTTCTGTCCTTTCTTTATATATATATTTTTAATTTTATTTATCTGAGAGAGTGGGGAGAGGGGCAGAAGGAGAGAATCTTAAGCAGGATCCATGCTCAGTAGGGCACCCGACATGAGGCTTGATCCCATGACCTTAGGATCATAACCCGAGCCAAAATCAAAAGCTGGACATTCAATCAACTAAGCTACCCAGGCCCCAACATTGCGGTCCTTTTAATTACATAGTTTGTAAGTGTAACATGGCCAAGAACCAGATTTACCTCCATTTCTAAAAAGGTATATGCCAGCCCCAAATCTATGACAATCAACCATTTTGGTCCATTCCCATGTGTTTTTTCTATTTTATCTTGGCTTTTGGACCCTATCTATAATTTTTGGGTGCTCCTCTATTATAAAAACCCTGAAGTCATTCTTTCTGGGTTGTCATTTTTTATTCACCTCTTCTACTCAGTATAACCTGTTCCTCAATCTTCTAGAATGGTCTAGATACATTTTTCTTGATCAGCGTTATCCAAAATGGTATTATATAGCTGTCTTATACAGTTCAGTTTCTGAGATGTGAGTTAGGAAAGGCTGCATTCTACACTGTCTTACATAGTTACCATGGACATCTTACATGAAAGATTCTGAGAAAATCATGATTAACAAGAAACAAAACTGTTATATATATAACTTTTTCTCAAATTTATCTAATTACAAAACATTTTTTTTTCCATAACACACAAGAAGATCTTAGAGAAAGACACAGTGACAGGAAATATTATTCTGTATTCTAATCTCTTGAGCAACTGCAGCCCTTCACTACTGGCCTCTGATATGCAAACCATTTAAAAGGCATATTATTAACAGCAAAGTAGTGTTCAAGGCACAGGCAATACTCCTAATTACAGATATTGAGAAGGCTATGTTTTTAATTCCTTCATATGCAATAAGCAAAGATCGCATGACTCAAGATGGCAACAGCCAGAAAGTGTCTTCCACCCATACATAAAGGTTAATGAAAGCTTTTTAATTCTTTACTTATATCCTACAATTAATTTAACAGAGCTAACTTGTGTTGTTCCCGTTGTTAGTCACCTGAAGATTATCTATATAAAAAAAATAGAAGAAATTTTACAAAACAAATAGTGTACAATGAAAACTAACCAATCAATAGAATTGGACTATCTCAACTTAATGGAAGAGTCTGAACTAATAAGCTATGTAATAACAAATAATTTTTTTTAATGTTTATTTATTTTTGAGACAGAGAGAGACAGAGCATGAACGGGGGAGGGTCAGAGAGAGGGAGACACAGAATCCGAAACAGGCTCCAGGCTCTGAGCTGTCAGCACAGATCCCGACGCGGGGCTCAAACTCACGGACCGCGAGATCATGACCTGAGCCAAAGCCGGCCGCTTAACCGACTGAGCCACCCAGGCGCCCCTAATTTTTTTTAATAATAAGCCCACTTAAGGTACAGAAATCCAGATCCAGATATACTCCTTGAAATCTGCCCTTTATATAGACAGAGCCATTTAAGAGATTGACAAGGGTGAGATGATGTACTATGAATTGTCACTGGTTTGTATAAATACTTGTATAAATATAAAAACACATATTGTTATGTAAAATAAAATAGATATAAATAAAAAATAAAAAATACACATTTATACATACACATATGTTTACATATATGCATATGCACAAAGAATAAGAAATAGATGGCATTGTTCATATCTTTAAAAGAGACATAAACTGAACCACAAAACAGAAATAAGAAAATGATAATCCTCAGAGGTTCTCAAATGATAAAACTGAGAGATCCCAGGTTGTGAGGGGGTGTGCCCTTAACTAATTTAGGAAAGAGGCCACTGTAAGAAAAAATACAAAAGTAAGTTTAAGACCCACATAGTATAGACATATAGACCAATGAAATAGAATTGAGAGTCCATAATAAAAATAAACCCATACATCCATGATCAGTTGATTTTTGACAAGAGTACCAAGATATTCAACAGGGAAAAAAGAGTGTCTTCAACTGGATTTCCACATTCAACAGAATAAAACTACATCCTTACCTTATGCCATGTACAAAAATTAACCCAGAATGAATCAGTGACCTAAATACAGAGATGAACAATAAAAGTCTTAGAATAAATCATAAGGATTCATCTTTATTACTTTGGATTTGACAATGGATTCTTATATATGACACTAAAGCATGAGCAACAGAAGACAAAACAGATAAAGTTGCTCTCATCAAAACAAAGTAAAACAAAACAAGCCTTTTGTGCATTAAATGACATTACCAAGAAAATAAAAAGGTAACCTACAGAATGGGAAAAAAATTGCACATCATGCATCTGATAAGGGGTTAATGCCCAAAATATGTAAAGAACCCCTAAAACTCAAAAACAAAGTCCCTTGTAAAATGGGGCAAAAGACTTGAATAGACCAAAGAAGACATATAAATTGCCAATAAGTACATGAAAAGATTCTCAACCCTATCAGTCTTAAGAGAAAAGCAAATCAAAACCACAATGAGATACCAGTTCATATCCATAAGGATGGTATATATAAAAATACTGAAAACAGCAAGCGTTGGCAAGGATATGGAAAAAAATGAGGGACCTCATACACTGCTGGTTGGAATATCAAACGGTGCAACCAGTGTAGAAAATGGTTTGGAAAGCTAAACAGAATTAGCATATGACAGCAATTTCACTTCCAGCCATATACCCAAAAGAATTGAAAAAATAGACTGGAAGAGATATTTGTATTTCAAAGTTTGTTTTGGCTTCATTCACAGTAGCTAAAGGTAGGAAAAAAACAAGTGTCCCTCAGTGGATGAATGGATAAACGAAACATGTTATCTCCGCACAATATAATATTATTCAGTGTCAAAAGGGAGTACAATGATACATCTGATACACACTATAACATGGATGAACCTTGAAAACATACGAAGTGAAGTAAGCCAGACACAAAAGGACAAATATTGTATGATTCCCCTTATATGAAATATAAATAAGAGGAAAATTCACAGAAACAGAAAGTAGAATAGAGGTTATAAGGGGCAAGGTTAAGGAGGCAGTGGGGAGTTATTGCTTTATCAGCCCCACAAATATTCACAATGGTTACAGAATTTCTGTGTGGGTGATGAAAAACTTCCAGGAATAGACAATGATAATGGTTGTACAATACTCTGAATATAATCAATGCCTTCAATTTGTACACTAAAAACTAGGTAAAATGGCAGATTTTATGTTATATTTTAACATTTTTAAGCTAGGTATAAGTAATAAAGATTTTAATTTTCTATTAAGACCATGTATAGATAAAAGATAAAAGAACTATTAAAAAAAATGGGGCACTTGAGTGGCTCAGTTAGTTAAGCATCTGACCCTTGATCTCAGGTTAGGCCATGATCTCACAGTCCACAGTTCATGAGAACAAGGCACACATCAGGCTCTGCACTGACAGTGTGGAGCCTGCTTGGGATTCTCTCTCTGTCTCTCTCCCTTCCTTCCTCCCTCCCTCCCTCCCTGGCTCGCTCTCTGCTCCTCTCCTGCTCATGTTCTCTCTCAAAATAAACATACATTAAAAAAAAAAAAAAAAAAAAAAAAAAAACTAAAAGGGAAGAAGGCCCATCCCGTGCTCTTCCTCCTAGGGAAATTACTGAATTTATCTCACAGATGTGTTTATCATATGAACAATATATTAATCTTTAGAAAATCCCTCAAAAAACTAAGCACAAGAGTAAACACTGATTTTGAATAAAGAAACACATCACAAAAAATTACCACTTCAAAAACTCACAAATGTCACACAAATCCACACACATAACTTTTGTATTAAATGACTGCTTGAAACACTCCTATGCTTTTCCTATTTCTTTTTGTTCTTTATTCTTTGAAAGTTTCCTCATAGAATAATGATTGGCAAACCACTGTCTACCAAAGGGACAAAAAGATGATTTTGTGTTTCTTCTAGTATGACCTGTATTAGGAACTCAGCTGTGTGGTGAGAGATTTCCCAGAAGCTTCAATGTCACTTCAGGGAATCTGTCTTTAACTTTGTTTGTGTATGTATGTATGTATGTGACCTCTGCACCCAATGCTCGAACTCATGATCCAGAGATCAAGAGTCACCTGTTCTTCCGAATGAGCCAGCCAGGCACTCCTAACAGGGAATCTTTCTTATCCTCCAGCCATTCTAGTTTACCTTCGCTCATCATCAACTGAAACCTCCTGTCCTGCAGAAGTAAATGCATGTCCTAAGGGTCACGTTCATTATCCCAAGGGACTTAATTTATACCTGAGGCAAACTTCTGAGCATCCTTAGTATAACTTCATGTGGATTTCTTGCCATACCTCACTGGACACTTCAGTCTCTGAGAGGTTTCAGGGTTTCCCATAAGGAAAGATATTTCATAAAAGCACTGAACGTTGAGGTTCAAAATGATCATAAAAAGCACCTATTCCAGAATTTTTTGAACATTAGTCACTAAAATCTACCCTCAGGGCTTTTCCATTTCTAAATACCTCTTCTTAAATAAATGTTAAAAAAAAAATTAAATGCCTCTTCTGAGGCTGTTCACGTACTATCGCTTTTCCAATTTTTTACTTAGTCACGGACTTCAGTCTGACCTGACACCATTCTTTCTACAAAACTGTATGTTTGAATCACAACATTTTTTTTTATATAATGGATGTTAAAATACATTGATGGCTGAAAAAAGAAGAGACAAAAAGAATCTCCCTGGGTCCTGCTAAAATTGCCTCATACCCTGTGCACCAATGCAGCAGATGCTTAAACAAAGTAACTCACAGGGACTGGAAAAGACTTTTATTGGGAGAGTTAATAATAGAGAATAAGAAATCCCCTGGGACGCCTTGGTGGCTCAGTCGGTTGGTTGAGTGTGTGACTATGGCTCAGGTCATGATCTTGCAGTTCCTGAGTTTAAGCCCCCTATTGGGCTTGCCACTCTCTGTGCATAGCCGGCTTCACATCTTCTTTCCTGCTCTCTCTGTCCCTCCCCTGCTTGCACTCTCCTTCTCAAAAATAAATAAAACGTTAAAATTTAAAAAAAATCCCTTACGTGATGGAAACTACATAGAAATCTTGTTATTTTCCAAGGCCAACATAATTATCCCTTTTATTAAAGTTAGGTGGTGAAAACAGCTATATATGCAGTTGTTTGTTTTCTTTTTTCTCTCTACAAGTGCTTTAACGAAAGTAATGCCGTTCATTACATTATTGCAATGGTTTATGCACTCCAAAGTCATTTTAATCAAATGAAAAAAAATGAGTAAAATTAAGTAATAAAGAAAGCAAGTAAGGGAGCCAGACCCAGGGTTAATGAGGGGCAGAAAACAGATCTTGGTTAGTCACTTCCTCCCTGAACCTATGAGAACTTTCTCTTTCAATTCCTTAGTCAGTCTCTACGGGAAGAAACAACCACTCTATGTTTCACATACTACCCTGCCTGTGTAGGCTTTCGCACATTGTTTTCTACTCTTTTCTCTATGCTCTGTAAGCACAGCAAAGGCATTATTTCCATAGACATCCCTAAGTCACGCTAAGCACGTGGAAGGTGTTTCGAATTGTTGAATAAATGGTCAAATGGCATACATAAAAACAGACATCTAGAAAAAAAATCCTTTTAATAACCATCATTAATAATACTTAATAAAATTGATAGCATTCTTAAAACTAGAGCACCCAGGATAAGAACTGAATAAATACAGATTTAAGAGGAGGTAAGACTGGGAATATTTTTGTTAACTTACATAAGACATTGTATTAACCTATATTTAAGTGAGACAAGTGTTGCCACACTCAACACTATAAAAATATGGTTTTAGTGTTTTCTACCCATCAGTCTGACAGATAGTATTGTTGGCACTTATATGAGATCGAAAAAGGGGAAAGAAAAGATTTCAATGTATCTAAAGCAAACACAGTCTGAGAAGGGCAATGGCAAGATTAAATTCAACAGAACAGAAGTTCACTGGTGGGCAGTAGGATTTAGAAACCACCTGAGTATAAGCAGAAGCAGGAGGGAAGGACCCCCATGTAATCAACCTAAAGGTTTGTGGAAGAATAAAAGTGAGAGATGTGGCAGTTAAGTCTGAGACAGTCTGGACATGATGAAAGAGAATCCTCTTTGCTGAGCCTTGGGGCATGTTCCATGCTTAAGGCCTCACCAAATCAACTGTCAGCAGGAGCTGGATGGCTGATACAAATGCACATACATAGTGCATCAGGCAAGGATATGCTGGAGAATACATGGTCCCAATTCAGACCGAAGTTGCTCCCCGGCATCTACCGAGGCTTCATCACATAAAAACAGAGGGCCAGCGTTGCCAGCACTGGAATTTGCTAAAGAAAAGCCACAAATCTTGACTCCTACGTGAAAGTTAATGATTATTAAGTCTTAGTGATTACTTACAATATTTAGAATACCATATAGGACAGACAAAACACATCTGTTACTCCAACTTGACCCTTCATCCTTCAGTTTGCAAACTGTGGTGTCACTGCACTCAACAAAATTTAAATTTTTATAGAGGTTATGTTAGCAAAACCATGGCTCTCAAAAGTTTTCCTGTGATTAGAGTGCTAAATATTAATGCATTGAGAATGTATTAAAATGCTAGGAGCGCCTGGGTGGCTCAGTCAGTTAAGCATCCAACTTCAGCTCAGATCATGATCTCATGGTTCATGAGTTCGAATGCCCTGTCAGGCTCTGGGGCTGACAGCAGAGAGGCTGGAGCCTCCTTTGGATTCTGTCTCCCTCTCTCTCTGCCCCTCCCCCACTCGTGTTCTCTTTCTTTCCAAAATAAAAATTATAAAAATTTTTTAAAAAGATGTATTAAAATGCTCAAGAGAAAGATCACTTCCAAGCATTATATACTTCCTAAGCATTGTATTATTGCACCAGATGATGTGAGACCTCAAAACTCTTGAATATGGAGACCACTGACTTTTACATTTTATATAATTGCATTACAGTTTGCATAATAAAATTCTTATAATTTATATTATTTCTGCCTCCCTCTCTCTTCTAGAATTATGCACCTTAATTCATGGAAGATTATTACCATTAGTCCCTTCCTCAATTCAATTATTTGGTAGATTTCACCTATGCCCCAATCCCATTCCATACCTCCCTAAAAGTATAAACTATTCCAAGGTATTTGATGTATATACTTCTTTTCTGTGTGGCCTCATACATTAAATAGTTTTTGTTCCTACCTTATTTTTTAAATTTAATTTTACTTTTTTAATATTTCAAGTTTTTACTTAAATATTAGTATATAGTGTAATACTGGTTTCAGGAGCGGAATTTAGTGATTCACTAATTACATATAACACCTAATGCTCATCCCAACGAGTGTCCTCCTTAATGCCCGTCGCTCATCTAGTCCACCCCCACCCACCTCCCTCTATCAACCCTCAGTTTGTTCTCTGTAGTTAAGAATCTTTTATGGTTTGCCTCCCTCTTTTGTTTTCCCCTTCCCTTATGCTCATCTGTTTTGTTTTGTAAACTCCACATATGAGGGAAATCATATGGTATTTGTATCTCTCTGACTTACTTCACTTAACATAATACACTCTAGCTCCTTCCATGTCTTTGCAAACAGCAGGATTTCATTCTTTTTGAGTAATATTAATGGAATCTTCTTTACCCATTCATCAGTCAATGGACATTTAGGTTCTTTCCATAATTTGGCTATTGTTGATAATGCTGTGATAAACACTGGGTTGCATGTGACCCTTTGAATCTGTATTTTTGTATCCCTTGGATAAGTACCTAGTAGTGCAGTTGCTAGGTCATAAGGTAGTTATATTTTTAACTTTCTGAGGAAACTCCATCCTGTTTTCTAGAGTGGCTGTGCCAGTTTGTATTCCCATCAAGAGTGTAAGAAGGTTCCCCTTTCTCTACATCCTTGCCAACATTACTTGTTTTCTGTATTGTTAATTTTAGCCATTCTGACAGGTGTGAGGTAGTATCTGTATGGAAACACAAAAGATCCCACATAGCCAAAGCAATCTTGAAAAGGGAAAGTGAAACTAGAGGCATCACAATTCCAGATTTCAAGCTATAGTGAAAAGCTACAGCCATCAAGACAGTATGGTACTGGCACAAAAACAGACACACAGTGGAACAGAATAGAAAACCCACAAATGGACCCACAACTATCTGGTCAGTTCATCTTTGACAAAGCAGGAAAGACTATCCAATGGAAAAAAAGACAGTCTTTGCAACAAATGGTGTTGGGAAAACTGGACAGCGACATGCAGAAGAATGAACCTGGACCACTTTCTTATAACCATAAACAAAAATAAAATCAAAATGGGGAAAGCCCTAAATGTGAGACAGGAAACCATTGAAATCCTAGAGGATAAAACAGGCAGCAACCTCTTTAACCTCAGCCACAGCAACTTCTTACCAGACGCATCTTTGGAAGCAAGGGAACAAAAGCAAAACTGAACTACTTCATCAGAATAAAAAGCTTCTGCACAGCAAAGGAAACAATCAACAAAACTAAAAGGCAGCCTATGGAATGGAAGAGGTATTTGCAAATTACATACCGGATAAGGGATTAGTATCCAAAATCTATAAAGAACTTATCAACCTCAACACCGCCCCCCCCCCAAAAAAGCAAATAATCCAGTTAAGAAATGGGCTGAAGACATGAATAGACATTTTTCGAAAGAAGGTAGTCAGATGGCTAATAAACACGTGTTCTTACCTTCTTAACTTACAGAAACTGTACACTGTGTTCTAGAGCTACTTTTACTTTCCTACAAAGCATGTTGTTTTCAACATGTGTGTTTATTTAGTACTGAAATTATGGATGCCCAGAAAGTCTGTAGCTTGCTGGTACCACAAGCAACATTGCACGAATCAATCTGTGTGCATTCCTTTGTAAACTTTAAGGTTCATGTCCAGGACTGGGATTGCTGGCTCAGAGAGCATTAATTTTACTAAGTACTGCTTCAGTGCCTTCCAGGACTCCTGCAGCCATCACATTCCCACCACAGAAGGTGAAGATTCCTGTTGTTTATGTTCTGCCAAACATGTGGCATGATCCACGCCCATAATGTATCTAGAATGATATCTCTTTAAGTAATTTTCATTTTTTCTATTCCAGAGGCGGAGCAATGGATTACCTTGCTCCTGGCAAAATGGAGCTCGAGGCCATGAGTAGATATACCAGCCCAGTGAAACTGGCTCTCTTCCCCCACCTGACCACAGTGCTATTGGCTGCTAGCATATTCTTTACCCTCTGGTTCTTCATTTGCAAGGTTACCTCCCCCAAGTGCACTCTGGATATCTACAAAGAGTTCCTCATCTCTTTGGTGGCCTCACTCCTCATGGGATTTGGAGTCCCCTTCCTGCTGCTCTGGGTCAGCATGTACATCTGAACTCTCAAAGGTTCCAATCAGGTGGCTTCATGGAACCCCTGCTTTGGTAAACTGATTGTTTTACTACTGCTGGGAGCGCCCTCACCAGCTGCTCACAATAAAGGTAGATGTGTGCAAAAAAATTTTCATTTTTGTATTTACCAATGAACATGAGCCTCTCCTTATAAGACTAGTGATTTTTTTAGGCTTCTTCTGTAAGTTCCTGGTCCAAATTTTTGCAATCCTATGTTGAGATATTTATATTTTTCTTACTGATTTGTAGTAATCTCTACTATAGTAAAACACACATACACACACACACACACACACACACACACAGAAACACATGCATACAAATCACTTGGGGACCTTGATACAATACATATTCTGACCTACTGGGTTTGAAGTGAGTCCCCAAAGTCTATATTTTCCATAAACTCTTAGATGGTAATGATAATGATGATGAGGCCTGTCCAAGAACCACACTTTAAGTGGCAAGGTTGAAGATTATATTTGACTACCTGTTAACCTTTATCCTTCCATTTATATTTAAATTTATCACAGTTCACAGAAGTATCCAACTGGGGGTTTGCATGATATTGGTCAAAGTAATTAATAATAAAATTAATTTAATTATTCTAAAAATATATATTATTCTTGATTAAAGGACAGGCACATCTTTCCACTTACCCAGATCATTTTCTACGTTATTAACTTCAAAATTTTTCCATAGATTTCTCATGTAGCTTTAGTTAAGACCTAAATACACATTAGTTTTTGTGAATTTTCTGAAAAGTGTATTATTTATAGTTGGTTATAACTGGTTTGGAGAGGGATGCTATTGATTTTATTATGTTTGTACTTCACCGACAACCGTGTTGAAAACTAACCCTTATTAGTCCAAATACTTTGCTGATCGTTATTTACGGTCATTGTTGTTGTTTTTAGGTACATAACCACTTAATGTGCCCCAAATCCCAATTTTATCTTTTCTCTGTCAATTCCTAACACTTATTCTCATAGCATTGATCAAGATATCAAATACTATATTATACAGTAGTTGTGCTAGCGAATGTCCTAATCTTGACCTATATTTTAAAAAGAGCATCTAAATGTTTTCAGTAGGTATAATGTTTGTGGTAGATTTTTAGCAATCATTGAACTTAATGGGAAAAAAATGTATTTTATATGTTTTTAGATATATTTATTAGGAATATGTTTTTATAGGAATATACCTGCACATATGTACAATTATACACACACACACACACACACACACACACACACATCCTTATATAATATAAAAACAAATACATTTAATAATTATCAGTCCCCAAGTATCCCTAATTTATGAAGGGTTTTTACCAAAACATTACTGAAGAATTTTCTGTATCTAAAGATATCAAAGAGTTTTCTTCCTAGAGATCATTAACACATAAATGGAGTTACATGAATTATAATGATAGAATTTCTAATGTTAAATCATGTTGTAACTTATGTAATTATTACTTGATCATTATGTATTATAAAATACATCTTTATTTTATCTAGCTCTTGCCTTGTTTCAAATTTTTCACATATAATCATAAGAAGAGCCAATACTTTTCTCTTCCTCTTTATCTACTGGGATTAAGATTACAATAGTCTCCTTAAATAACTTTGGAAGGTTTCCTTTTTCTCTTTTCCTCAAGTTTGTGTGGACAGATTAACAGAATTCCTATAAAAACAGACCTTGGATACTTATGGTCACGAAGTTTTGAATACTATCTTTATTGTTTACCTGTCTTCATGTTTTATTTTCTCCTGTTTTAAGTTCAGCAGTTTGTAGTTTTGTAGAAATTTTTCATCTAATTTTCAAAATTATATCAATTTTTTCTATGAAATAGCTTTTAGTTTTGTAATCTTCTCTAGTGTTCTAATTTTCATTTAATGCAAATTATTTAAGAATATATCATTTGATTTCTAAGCATACTGAATTTTTAATATAGCTTTGTGTTATTAAATCTTAATTGCATTGCATTATAACTGAAGAATTTTTTGTGTATAATATTGATACCATGGATCACGCAGGCTTTTTACTAGCCTATCCATGGTCTGTTTTATAAATGTCCTAGTTTATTTAGTATAGGTGCTTTTACAATTAATAATTCAAGGTTCTATTCATTCTGTTGCTCTTGTCTCAGATATCTTTTATTATTATTTCTTACTTGATTTGTCAGTCTCTGAGATGTTTAAATGGTTGATTTATTAAGTATTTTCTGCAGCCTGTTTTACACAGCTTTTTAAGCTATTTACATAAAAATTCATAAATATGCACTGTTATATTGACTTTTTATATTGTTCCTTTTTAGAGGATAAATTATTAACCATCATTCCTCAGAGAAATTAAATCACTGCTTTGTATACAATAAACTTCTGGTAATCTTTTTCATTGAATTAGGTAAAAGCTGAATTAGATAATGTAACTGGTTTTTAAGAGTGGGCAAACAGGGAATAGGGAAGTGGGAGGCCTACAAATGAATTAGAATTTGCAATATGTCCTTCTCTTCTTGGAATTTTACTGAGATTGAATGTCCCCAAGAGTTTCAAAAGCCAATTTATCTTGAGCTGCAACCTAAAATATCACAAGCTTATGAAACCAAGACTAGAAACCAGATCTTCTAATTCAGTTCGAAAAAGAAAGGGAAACAAAGTCAGAGAGAGAATCTGAGGCATATGCACGCTCAAGAGACCAAAGAATGAGAAAATCAGAGACGGAGCCAGCAAGAGAAGGAGAAAGAAGAACTGAAAGAGAGAGACAGAGACATAAAGACAGAAAGAACTGCCACATTCCTTAAGCAATCACTGTGTTGCAGGCAATGGGATATGTTCTTTAAAAATACTATTTTGGGGGCACCTGGGTGGCTTAGTCAGTTAAGCATCAGACTTTGGCTCAGGTCATGATGTCATGGTTTGTGATGTTGGAGCCCCGTGTCGTGTCGGGCTCTGTGCTGACAGCTCAGAGCCTGGAGCCTGCTTAGAGTTCGGTGCCTCCCTCTGTCTCTGCTCCTCCCCTGTTCATGCTCTCTCTCTTGCTCTCAAAAATAAACATTAAAAAATATATGTATTATTTTGGTGCACCTGGGTGGCTCAGTCGGTTAAGTATCTGACTTCAGCTCAGGTCATTATCTTACAATTGGCTCATGAGTTCAAGCCCTCATTGGGCTCTGTGCTGACAGCTCAGATTCTGGAGCCTACTTTGGATTCTGTGTCTCCCTCTCTCTCGGCCCCTCCCCAACTTACACTCTATCTCTCTCTCAAAGATAAATGAACATTAAAAAAATTAAAAAAAAAATAAAAACACTATTTTGTTGAAATGCACAAACATACTCCACAGAATCATTTTTAACACGCATGAAAACCATTTCTAGAGAGGGAAGATGGAGGCTTAAGAGGACGCTGGGCTCACCGCACGTCCTGCTGATCACTTAGATTCCACCTACACCTGCCTAAATAACCCAGAAAACCGCCAGAAGACTAGCAGAACAGAGTCTCCGGAGCCAAGCGCAGACGAGAGGCCCACGGAAGAGGGTAGGAAGGGCAGCGAGGCGGTGCGCGCTCCACGGACTGGCGGGAGGGAGCCGGGGCGGAGGGGCGGCCTGCCGGCCAAGCAGAGCCCCCGAGTCTGGCTGGCAAAAGCGGAGGGGCCTGACGGACTGTGTTCCGACAGCAAGCGTGACTTAGCATCTGGGAGGTCATAAGTGAACAGCTCTGCTCGGAAAGCGAGAAGGCTGGAGGACAAAGGGAGGGAGAGCTGCTGAGCCCCCGGAGGACAGAGCTCAGTTTGGTGGGGAACAAAGGCGCTCGCCAGCGCCATCTCCCCTGCCCATCCCCCAGCCAAAAGCCCAAAGAGAACCAGTTCCTGCCAGGGAACTTGCTCGCTCCACGCAAACACCCAACTCTGTGCTTCTGCGGAGCCAAACCTCCGGCAGTGGATCTGACTCCCTCCTGCTGCCACAGGGCCCCTCCTGAAGTGGATCACCTAAGGAGAAGCGAGCTAAGCCTGCCCCTCCTGCCCCCGTGCACCTTGCCTACCCACCCCAGCTAATACGCCAGATCCCCAGCATCACAAGCCTGGCAGTGTGCAAGTAGCCCAGACGGGCCACGCCACCCCACAGTGAATCCCGCCCCTAGGAGAGGGGAAGAGAAGGCACACACCAGTCTGACTGTGGCCCCAGCGGTGGGCTGGCGGCAGACATCAGGTCAGACGGCGGCCCCGCCCACCAACTCCAGTTATACACCACAGCACAGGGGAAGTGCCCTGCAGGTCCTCACCAGCCAGGGACTATCCAAAATGACCAAGCGGAAGAATTCCCCTAAGAATCTCCAGGAAATAACAACAGCTAATGAGCTGATCAAAAAGGATTTAAATAATATAACAGGAAGTGAATTTAGAATAATAGTCATAAAATTAATCGCTGGGCTTGAAAACAGTATAGAGGACAGCAGAGAATCTCTTGCTACAGAGATCAAGGGACTAAGGAACAGTCACGAGGAGCTGAAAAACGCTTTAAATGAAATGCAAAACAAAATGGAAATCACCACGGCTCGGACTGAAGAGGCAGAGGAGAGAATAGGTGAACTAGAAGATAAAGTTATGGAAAAAGAGGAAGCTGAGAAAAAGAGAGATAAAAAAATCCAGGAGTATGAGGGGAAAATTAGAGAACTAAGTGATACACTAAAAAGAAATAATATACGCATAATTGGTATCCCAGAGGAGGAAGAGAGAGGGAAAGGTGCTGAAGGGGTACTTGAAGAAATAATAGCTGAGAACTTCCCTGAACTTGGGAAGGAAAAAGGCATTGAAATCCAAGACGCACAGAGAACTCCCTTCAGACGTAACTTGAATCGATCTTCTGCACGACATATCATAGTGAAACTCTCAAAATACAACGATAAAGAGAAAATTCTGAGAGCAGCAAGGGGTAAACGTGCCCTCACATATAAAGGGAGACCTATAAGACTCGTGACTGATCTCTCTTTTGAAACTTGGCAGGCCAGAAAGAATTGGCACGAGATTTTCAGTGTGCTAGACAGAAAAAATATGCAGCCGAGAATCCCTTATCCAGCAAGTCTGTCATTTAGAATAGAAGGAGAGATAAAGGTCTTACCAAACAAACAAAAACTGAAGGAATTTGTCACCACTAAACCAGCCCTATAAGAGATCCTAAGGGGGACCCTGTGAGACAAAGTACCAGAGACATCACTACAAGCATAAAACATACAGACATCACAATGACTCTAAACCCATATCTTTCTATAATAACACTGAATGTAAATGGATTAAATGTGCCAACCAAAAGACATAGGGTATCAGAATGGATAAAAAAACAAGACCCATCTATTTGCTGTCACAAGAGACTCATTTTAGACCTGAGGACACCTTTAGATTGAGAGTGAGGGGATGGAGAACTATTTATCATGCTACTGGAAGCCAAAAGAAAGCTGGAGTAGCCATACTTACATCAGACAAACTAGGCTTTAAATTAAAGGCTGTAACAAGAGATGAAGAAGGACATTATATAATAGTTACAGGGTCTATCCATCAGGAAGAGCTAACAATTACAAATGTCTATGCGCCAAATACCAGAGCCCCCAAATATATAAAACAATTACTCATAAACATAAGCAACCTTATTGAGAAGAATGTGGTAATTGCAGGGGACTTTAACACCCCAGTTACAGAAATGGATAGATCATCTAGACACATGGTCAATAAAGAAACAAGGGCCCTGAATGAGACATTAGATCAGATGGACTTGACAGATATATTTAGAACTCTGCATCCCAAAGCAACAGAATATACTTTCTTCTCGAGTGCACATGGAACATTCTCCAAAATAGATCATATACTGGGTCACAAAACAGCCCTTCATAAGTTTACAAGAATTGAAATTATACCATGCATACTTTCAGACCACAATGCTATGAAGCTTGAAATCAACCACAGAAAAAAGTCTGGAAAACCTCCAAAAGCATGGTGGTTAAAGAACACCCTACTAACGAATGAGTGGGTCAACCAGGCAATTAGAGAAGAAACTAAAAAATATATGGAAACAAACGAAAATGAAAATACAACAGTCCAAACGCTTTGGGACGTAGCGAAGGCAGTCCTGAGAGGAAAATACATTGCAATCCAGGCCTATCTCAAGAAACAAGAAAAATCCCAAATACAAAATCTAACAGCACACCTAAAGGAAATAGAAGCAGAACAGCAAAGGCAGCCTAAACCCAGCAGAAGAAGAGAAATAATAAAGATCAGAGCAGAAATAAACAATATAGAATCTAAAAAAACTGTAGAGCAGATCAACGAAACCAAGAGTTGGTTTTTTGAAAGAATAAACAAAATTGACAAACCTCTAGCCAGGCTTCTCAAAAAGAAAAGGGAGATGACCCAAATAGATAAAATCATGAATGAAAATGGAATTATTACAACCAATCCCTCAGAGATACAAACAATTATCAGGGAATACTATGAAAAATTATATGCCAACAAATTGGACAACCTGGAAGAAATGGACAAATTCCTGAACACCCACACTCTTCCAAAACTCAATCAGGAGGAAATAGAAAGCTTGAACAGACCCATAACCAGCGAAGAAATTGAATCGGTTATCAAAAATCTCCCAACAAATAAGAGTCCAGGACCAGATGGCTTCCCAGGGGAGTTCTACCAGACGTTTAAAGCAGAGATAATACCTATCCTTCTCAAGCTATTCCAAGAAATAGAAAGGGAAGGAAAACTTCCAGACTCATTCTATGAAGCCAGTATTACTTTGATTCCTAAACCAGAGACCCAGTAAAAAAAGAGAACTACAGGCCAATATCCCTGATGAATATGGATGCAAAAATTCTCAATAAGATACTAGCAAATCGAATTCAACGGCATATAAAAAGAATTATTCACCATGATCAAGTGGGATTCATTCCTGGGATGCAGGGCTGGTTCAACATTCGCAAATCAATCAACGTGATACATCACATTAACAAAAAAAAAAGAGAAGAACCATATGATCCTGTCAATCGATGTAGAAAAGGCCTTTGACAAAATCCAGCACCCTTTCTTAATAAAAACTCTTGAGAAAGTCGGGATAGAAGGAACATACTTAAAGATCATAAAAGCCATTTATGAAAAGCCCACAGCTAACATCATCCTCAACGGGGAAAAACTGAGAGCTTTTTCCCTGAGATCAGGAACACAACAGGGATGTCCACTCTCACTGCTGTTGTTTAACATAGTGCTGGAAGTTCTAGCATCAGCAATCAGACAACAAAAGGAAATCAAAGGCATCAAAATTGGCAAAGATGAAGTCAAGCTTTCGCTTTTTGCAGATGACATGACACTATACATGGAAAATCTGATAGACTCCACCAAAAGTCTGCTAGAACTGATACATGAATTCAGCAAAGTTGCAGGATACAAAATCAATGTACAGAAATCAGTTGCATTCTTACACACTAATAATGAAGCAACAGAAAGACAAATAAAGAAACTGATCCCATTCACAATTGCACCAAGAAGCATAAAATACCTAGGAATAAATCTAACCAAAGATGTAAAGGATCTGTATGCTGAAAACTATAGAAAGCTTATGAAGGTAATTGAAGAAGATTTAAAGAAATGGAAAGACATTCCCTGCTCATGGATTGGAAGAATAAATATTGTCAAAATGTCAATACTACCCAAAGCTATCTACACATTCAATGCAATCCCAATCAAAATTGCACCAGCATTCTTCTCGAAACTAGAACAAGCAATCCTAAAATTCATATGGAACCACAAAAGGCCCCGAATAGCCAAAGGAATTTTGAAGAAGAAGACCAAAGCAGGAGGCATCACAATCCCAGACTTTAGCCTCTACTACAAAGCTGTCATCATCAAGACAGCATGATATTGGCACAAAAACAGACACATAGACCAATGGAATAGAATAGAAACCCCAGAACTAGACCCACAAACGTATGGCCAACTCATCTTTGACAAAGCAGAAAAGAACATCCAATGGAAAAAAGACAGTCTCTTTAACAAATGGTGCTGGGAGAACTGGACAGCAACATGCAGAAGGTTGAAACTAGACCACTTTCTCACACCATTCACAAAAATAAACTCAAAATGGATAAAGGACCTGAATGTGAGACAGGAAACCATCAAAACCTTAGAGGAGAAAGCAGGAAAAGACCTCTCTGACCTCAGCCGTAGCAATCTCTTACTCGACACATCCCCAAAGGCAAGGGAATTAAAAGCAAAAGTGAATTACTGGGACCTTATGAAGATAAAAAGTTTCTGCACAGCAAAGGAAACAACCAACAAAACTAAAAGGCAACCAACGGAATGGGAAAAGATATTTGCAAATGACATATCGGACAAAGGGCTAGTATCCAAAATCTATAAAGAGCTCACCAAGCTCCACACCCGAAAAACAAATAACCCAGTGAAGAAATGGGCAGAAAACATGAATAGACACTTCTCTAAAGAAGACATCCGGATGGCCAACAGGCACATGAAAAGATGTTCAGCGTCGCTCCTTATCAGGGAAATACAAATCAAAACCACACTCAGGTATCACCTCACGCCAGTCAGAGTGGCCAAAATGAACAAATCAGGAGACTATAGATGCTGGAGAGGATGTGGAGAAACGGGAACCCTCTTGCACTGTTGGTGGGAATGCAAATTGGTGCAGCCGCTCTGGAAAGCAGTGTGGAGGTTCCTCAGAAAATTAAAAATAGACCTACCCTATGACCCAGCAATAGCACTGCTAGGAATTTATCCAAGGGATACAGGAATACTGATGCATAGGGGCACTTGTACCCCAATGTTCATAGCAGCACTCTCAACAATAGCCAAATTATGGAAAGAGCCTAAATGTCCATCAACTGATGAATGGATAAAGAAATTGTGGTTTATATACACAATGGAATACTACGTGGCAATGAGAAAAAATGAAATATGGCCTTTTGTAGCAACGTGGATGGAACTGGAGAGTGTGATGCTAAGTGAAATAAGCCATACAGAGAAAGACAGATACCATATGGTTTCACTCTTATGTGGATCCTGAGAAACTTAACAGGAACCCATGGGGGAGGGGAAGGAAAAAAAAAAAAAAAAAAGAAGTTAGAGTGGGAGAGAGCCAAAGCATAAGAGACTGTTAAAAACTGAGAACAAACTGAGGGTTGATGGGGGGTGGGAGGGAGGAGAGGGTGGGTGATGGGTATTGAGGAGGGCACCTTTTGGGATGAGCACTGGGTGTTGTATGGAAACCAATTTGACAATAAATTTCATATATTAAAAAAAAAAAAAATTTCTAAGAGACAGCACAGATCAGATTTTTTCCAACACAGCCTAAATACTTACAGTTTATGTCTTTATAGTCAATTCAATTCAGGACAAGAAGATGATTTTCATAATGCACAGGCATGATTTATTTTTAGCACATTTTGTAAAATATTTTACTAATAATTTTAGCAAAAACTAACAAGGCCAAAAGGTATGCCATTGGCTAGTATATTTTTCCGACATTTCTACTCTAATGCTCTCCAAACCCCATTATAAAACTATACCTAAATATATATCCAATATATATTGGATCCAAATATATATCCAACATATATGTGAAAGAAATGCCCTTAGGAAATAGAATTCGAATCTGTTAGTAACAAATAATCAATAATTTCTAATGTTACTCAATCTAAAAATCATATAATCATAGCTGCCTAAAATATGTTAAAAAATTATATATAATATATATAAAAATTATATATATAATATATATAATATATATGTATATATATTATATACATATAATATATCATATATATCATATATATCATATAATATATATATGATTATAATATATATAATCAACATATATATATGTTGATTTTTTTTTACACTTTGGTCTTCAGTTTCTTAATCAGGGATCCACCGAAACTTAGGGTTTTCCATTGGCATGTTTTCACTTGATCTTCTGAATTTCTTATTTAAATCAGCTTGAATTAGTATAATACTAATTCAACTAGTAAAGTTGAAAATAATAATTGGATTGATTCTAATCAACAACGTTTATTCTCTCAATAAACCAGTAAAGCACGGGGCAAATCAAATGTTAAAACTAGCAAAAGAGCAGACTCCCCCAAAATCAGAAAATACTCTACACCTGTAACACCACCTCTTCCCCTGAGAAAACTCTAAAATTATTTGCAAATGTGTGTGTACATGTGTAACAATTAGGGGATTACTTAAGGAGTAATAACTGCTTTGATGAATGACATTTAGATCGCTGATTTTTGTTAATATGTTTAAAACTTCAAAGACGCTAACTCAAAAATAATTAAAAATCATCTAACCACTAATGCTTTCCATCTGATTATTTGTTGTAAATTAATCTATGAGTCATGTGTAGGAAGACAAAGGTCAGGAAAGTTGTTTAGCACTCAATAACCATGGTTGAATGAAAATGTTTATTACGAAAACTTTATTCTCTGACTAGGGATTCTACCACACCAATCCAAATAAAC
Source organism: Acinonyx jubatus (assembly GCF_027475565.1). Taxonomy (NCBI): domain Eukaryota; kingdom Metazoa; phylum Chordata; class Mammalia; order Carnivora; family Felidae; genus Acinonyx; species Acinonyx jubatus. Next base: position 98,089,551 of record NC_069380.1, on the reverse strand, counting down.
ATTTATTACATAGACTTGATTTAGGATATATAAATATATCCTGAGTTAAATTTATCTCAGGTATAAAAAATTTATATTAAAGGATAAACATAAAACATATGCATTGGTTCATAAAAGATTGTCTAATAGTCTGTAAATGAGCCATCATTTTAAAGACTCTCATCTGGAGATAAGAAATTAATAAGTCTCTTGAGGATAGTAAATTGTTTTAGTCACTTAAAAAAGATTGGCCCCTCAAAGGACACAGAATAAAAGTTTTAGGGCTGTAATTCTTGAAATTGTGACAAATTGTTACCCACACATAAGAATTAGGTACTTGACAAAGCAAAACAATTTCAACATTTATTGGAAAACAAAAGTACAAGAGATGAGACTTACCCTTTGAAAAGCATCTATACTGTGAGAGTATAAAGCAGGAGTATCTTGTAAGAACCAGATTTGCTGTTTGTTTCAATTTCTGAAGGAAAGTTATTAGAAACACCAAGTTCAAAATAGTGAAAATAATGTATATTATGCCCTTTATAAGAAGCTGTAACTAAAGATGCCATAAAATTTGTTATCCAAAGTGGTAACGTTTAATAGTTTTAATATACTAATTATACTGGGCTGAAAACAGAGGCTTTCTAGGACAAACTGGAAAATATGATTACCTTAGCTACAAAACACTTTGAATCCTTCCAATTTACTTCTTTTTGCCCAGGAAAGACTGTCAGCACATGAGGCTTTGGGCTCTGTCTAGAGAAACAGACTCAGGATGGCAAATTGGTTTCAATTCAAGCATCACCTCCCACTGACGCTTGGAGCACTGCACTAATTGAAAGGCCATGTTGGGACTTGGAAGGAAGGCATGCCATGATCAATTCTCAGTGGAGTAAGTAGTGCTATAGGTGTGTAATATTTTCCAATTTTTATTGAGTCTGCTGCTTTACTAGTTTTAACACGTGATGCATCCCCTGCTTTACTGGTTTACTGACAGAAGAAGCAGTAATAAAAATGTGCTAGCAAGTTATTGACACCATCTACATTATCAATCTTCAAAAAAATTTATATGATACATTAGAACTACTGTGCCCATTTTACCAATAAGAGAGCTCAGATATTCAGAATTTTAAAAACTTCTCAAGGTTACAAAACTGATAACTGGCAGAGCTGGGACCCACACGGTAGAATTCTAGCCCCAGATACTGTATAGTGAACCAAAATAAAAAAAATCCCAGTTAGATATTACATGACTACTTATAAATAATGTATATACCAAGTCACCCTAAAACTAACAAATTCCTATGATGAGCAAAAAAAAAAAAAAAATGAAGGGAAATATTTAAGTATGGATGAGACGAGAAAGTCAGAGTCCACAGAAGAGGAGGCCATAAAAATCATCTATATTTTTTTTATCCATGTTGCTTAAAAAAATCACTTTGTTCACTTCTGTATCCATGGTAACTAGAACATATTTGGTATATTTATGGTGCTTAAGATATCATTGTAAAATGAGTGACTGGCTACAGATAAACCTGTGAGCTTGTTTCTTGTCCTTTATTTCAATCACTGTCCATAAAAGCCAAGAGGGATAAACATTAAGGGAAAAGTGAGGCTTCTCAACAAGCTGTAAGTATATTTAACTGGAACCAGACAAGTGGAATGCCATAGGTGATGCCTGGACAGGCCTTGCATCAAGATGAGTAATCAGTTCATTGCCACATTCTGCCTCTAACTGGTGGTCTGGTCTTAAAATCTGATGTGGAAATATGTAAATTCTCTCAGTTTCTCTTACTCCTAAAATAAGAGGATTGAACTAAACATTTCCCATGTCCCTTTGAAATTCTTTCTTTAATCTATTCTGAGAACATTTTAGCAAACTTTTTCCCCTAATGGTTATGATGTACCCTACTTACTTCGGATTGAACATATCTGATATTTTAAAATTTTTCTGTTAAAACATATTTGAGAAAGATGTGCATCTGGCAAAAAAAATCAAAAGGATGTTACTACTTAAAAGGCTTTGTGTTGGAATGAGTGATACCCGTTTCTATGTATCCATGCTGATATATTGGAGGGTTGATCTGGGTGGCTGATTATTGTCCCTTTGTTGGTTAAGGATTTCCCAATTAGCAAACTGTGGTCCAACTCTATCATACTTAACAGAATGAAGAGATTTCCTCAATCCCTACATTAGCAATTGAGAATAACCTAAAACCCCTGGAAATTATCTCTAATTCACAAAAGATCCCCAGTGAAAAATTTCCCAGGTGCTCAGATCTCAAAATCAAAATGTTTCTTACTTGGGGTCAAAGGAGGAAATTTGTATGCCTCATACTGTTTTATGTGTTGTAACAAAGATATATTACTTTGCAATATAAAAATTAAGTTTGGTTTGTGGAGGATAAGCTTAGGAATCCCCCAGGGCTTACACCAAAGGGTTGACAAGGAATAAAGAAATACACAGTCATAATATGCTCACACCCGAGTTTGGGTAAATCAGATAGGCACCCCAAGAACAGAGCTGTGCAAAGACACCCTGAGAACAGGGAGGCACAAAGGTGCTAGGAATAGGGAGGTGCAAAGGCACCCCAAAACAGGGAGGCGTGCAGAACCCCCAAAAATAGAGAGAGAGAGGCAAAGGCCTGAAATAGAAATGGTGCAAAGGTGCCCAATACATAGGAATAACAAGATTAGATATTCAGGGTGAAAGCACTCCAAATTTAGTACTATAGCAGAAAGCTGCTTGCACAGGAGGAGAATAGGGCCAGGTTAGGTAAACTGGACTATGGACTGCTGCACTGCAGGCAAAGCAGCCCAGAGCAGAGATGGTAAACAAAAGAAAAGGTGCCTTGTCAACCCTAAGGTTACTCCCCCTATCTGTCTCATCCCCTAGGCTAGCTAAGGTAAATAGAGATGCTGCCTCATGTCCGGTGGAAACAACCTCTTCCCTGACAGCCTGGCACCCGGATTTTGTTTTATATTAACCCAAAACCCTAGCCATGAATATCTTCAAGACTCCCTTTCCCTCCTATCCACAAGGTAATGTTCACAGATTCATTGTCCCTTTGTGCACGTCCATCACCATGTTTGTGAGCCTTCTGATAATAATAAAAACGAGGCAAGGACCCTTATTTGGGGCTCTTAACTTTTCCCGGACATTAGCCATCTCTTGCTTTCAATCCTGCGTCCACTCTTTTGCTGGCCAAAAGAGAACTTTAGACTTAGAATCTACGACATCGGTTGATTAAAGGTAATAAAAAATTTTGTTTTTTTTAAACATTAAAAATTGTGACTGCTAGATGCAAATTGTTTAATACATTACTTTGTACAACACTCAATAAGATAGATTCTATTAAGATCACCAATTTATAGGGGACTTAAGACTTTAATAGTTTAACAATTTAAACTCACACAGTTTGTATATGATTTCAGTGAGTACTTTTTTCTATCTATTTGCATAATTGAGATGTAGGAAATTCTCCTAGAGGTATAATGGCTGTGTCCAAAGTTTATGTTTTAATTTTCAGAGTTATCAGTAAACTGTCCTGCAAAATTATTACTTACATTTACACACTCACCATCAAGGAACATTTGCACATTTTCTTTCTAACATGGGTTATCAGTCTTTTTCATTTACCAAACTGACAGGTGAAAATGATATTTCATTTTTCAAAGTTTTATGCCACTTATTTTATTCTTAGTGAGGGTCAACATTCTTTCAGATGTTTGTTGCCCATTTATAATTTACTGCTGAAGACCAATATCAATGGAAAAAATACAAAATATCAAAGATATAAGCAGATTTTTTTTACAGTTTCAGAAGAATGATTTTACATGTGGGATTGTGTCTTTGCTAATTGAAAAAAATACAACATCATAACTGACCCCATGAATCGTACTGTTAAAACCCTACATCTAAATATTTCAGAGATAATTATTGGCTATATGCAGTTAACTGTGATATGAAAATAATCCTAATGCAATATAAACATTCCAATCCAAAGTTATCAATTTTATTTCTGAAATTACCCCCAAAATAAGTGACTGTCTTGTATCTCCTCTTTCTTTTTCTTTAAATGTTCTAAAATGTGGATTTGGGTTCCAACTATGCCTCTGTGGATCAATACTGCCATGGATTCCTCACTTAACCACCTTAAGGTTTGATCTTCTAATCTGCAAAATAGGAATAATGATAGTTTCTCTTACAGAGGAATGAAGAAAGAGAAGAAGATAATGGTTGTCAAGAATTAGTCACATTAAATACTCTCAATAAATGTTGCTATGACTAAAATTTGAAAAGCCAACTGATATCTATAGAAGGTTTATAATGAATCATTTATATCGAAGAAAAAAATGCAAGGGAAGTTAGAACATGATGAGATTGAAACTGGTTTGAATTTAAATAAAAATGGAGGCTAATGTTGCTCCTTTAAATCGTGTTACTCATTCCACTTCTTTCAGAGGGTCTGATTAAAAGATTAGAGAGGGAACAAGAAATTCTGTAGAATAAGTATTCAACCATATAATGAAATACTACATGGTGAGTGTGGATTAATAAAATGCAAAATGAAAAAGAGAAATTATTATAATTTTGTGTGTGAATTACATTTTAACTTGATTTGTTAAATTATTTTGTTTTGTTTTATTGCAGTAAGAATACTTAACATGAAATCTAGCTTATGCAATCTTTAAGTGCACAATAAATATTGTGAGGTATAGGCACAATGTTGTCCAGATCTCTAGAGTCATTCATCTTACGTAACTGATACTTAACACCTGTTGAACAGAAATTTCCCATTTTCCCTTTCCCTCAGCCATTCTGCTCTCTGCTTCTGTGAATCTGTCTTAGATATTTCATGTAAGTTGAATAAAGTAGTATTTGTCTTTCTGTAACTGGCTTATTTCATTTGGTATAACGTCCTCCAGGTCCACCCATGTTGTTACATATGGCAGAATTTCCTTCTTTTTTGAGGCTGAATAATATTCCATTGTGTGTATACACTACATTTCCTTTATCCATTCATCTGCTGATGGGCACTTACATTATTTGCACATTTTGGCTATGGTGAATAACGCTGCAATGAACGTGGGACTACAGATATCTCTTTGAAATCCTCATTTCAATTCTTTTGAATAAATACCTAGAACTGGGATTGCTGGGTTATATGTAAGTTCTATTTTTAATTTTTTGAAGAAACCCCATATTGTTTTCCAGAGAGACTGCACCATTTTACATTCTTCCCAGTATACAAAGGTTCCAATTTTCTACATCTTTGCCAACAACTGCTATATTTTGGGGTTTTTTGATAATAGCCATCATAACAGGTCCAAGATAATATCTCACTGTGGTTTTGAACTGCATTTTCCTGTTGATTAGTGATGTTGAACATTTTTTTATATACTTGTTGGTTCTTTGTATGTCTTCTTTGGAGAAATGTTCATTTAAGTTCTCTGCCTGTTTATTTATTGCTATTTAATTAACTCTTTGTCAAATACATCATTTCAAATACTGTTTCCCATTCCATAGGCCGCCCTTTCACTCTGTTGATTGTTTGCTTTGTGGTGTAGAAGCTTTTCAAGTCCTACTTGTCTACTTTGCTTTTGTTGCTTATGCTTTCAGCATTAAGCTGAAAAGCTCAAGAGCTTATCCTCTTGGATTTCTACTAGAAGTTATACATTTCAAATCTTAGACTGAAGTCTTTAATTTTGAGTTGATTTTTTATGTAAGGTGTAACACGAGTTCAGTTTAATAAAGAAAGCAGAGAGTAGAAAGCAAATTTAAAAATCAACAAAGCTAAAAGTTGACTTTTTGAATAGAGAAATACAACTCACAAATTTTAGCTAGGCTAAGAAAAAAGGAGAGAACACTCAAATAAGAAAGATCAGGAATGAAAGAGGAGACATTACAACTGCTGCCAGAAAGATAACAAGGATAATAAGAAGCCACTATTAACAACTACACATCCACAAACTGAATGACCTCAAAGAAATGGGTAATTTCTAGAAGTATAAAACCTACCAAGATTGAATCAGGAAGAAACAGAGGTGCACCTGGGTGGCTCAGTCAGTTACATGTCCCACTCTTGATTTTGGCTCAGGTCATGATGTCACTGTTGGTGATAGCTTTGTACCGGGTTCTGTGCTAGGCATAGAGCCTGCTTAAGATTCTCACTCTCCTGCTCCTTCTGACCCTCCACCTCTTATGCATGTGCATTGTCTCTCTCTCTTTCTCTCTCTTTCAAAAAAAAAGGAAGAAATATAAAATCTGAAAAAAAATTAATAACATGAAAGGAGACTGAATTAGTAATCAAAACCTTGTGGGGCACCAGGGTGTCTCATTAGGTTAAGCATCCAACTCTTGACTTCAGCTCAGGTCATGATCTCACGGTGGTCAGATAGAGCCCCCTACCTCAGGCTCCACAGTGGGCATTGCTTAAGATTCCCTCCCTCTCCCTCTTACCTAACTGCGTTCTCATTCAATCTGTCTCTCACTCTCAAAAACAACAACAACAACAACAACAACAAACAATAAAGAAAAGCCCAGGACTGATGCTTTCACTAGTAAATGTTAACAAAAATTGAAAAAAATATATTAATGCTGAGCATTCTCAAACTCTTCCCAAAAATTAGAGGAATAAACACTCCAAAACCCATCTTATGAAGCAAGAATTACCCTGTTACCAAAGCCAGGCACAGATACTACAAGAAAGCTATAAGCCAATGTCCCTGATAAATACAGATACCAAATCCCTGAAAAGTATCAACAAAATGAATTCAACAGCACATTAAAAGGATCATGTGCCATGACCAAGTAGGCTATATACCTAGATCCAAGGATGGTTCAACAAACATAGATCCATTAACATGATACATCACATTAAGAGAATGAAGAGTAAAAATCACATAGTCATCTCAATAAATGCAGAAAAAGTATGACAAAATTCAACACCCTTTCGTGATAAAAACTTTCAACATCCTAGGTATAGAGGGAATTTACTTCAACATAACAAGGCCACATATAACAAGCCCACAGCTAACATCACATTCAACAGCTAAAAACTAAAAGCTTTTTCTCTAAAGATCAAGAGAAAGGAAAGGATTCCCACTCTTGCTGCTATGCAGTAGGGAACTGCAAGTCTTACCCAGAGCAATTAGGCAAGAAAAAGAAACAAAAGGCATCCAAATCACAGAAGAAGAAGTAAGATTATCTGTTTTTTTACTGATGACATTTGCTGATTACATGTTCTTATACATAGAAAAACTCTAAATAATCCACAAGGAAGCTGACAGAATAATAAAAGAGTATAAAAAAGTTGCAGGATAAAAAAAAATCAACATACAAAAAGAACATCAGTTGTGTTTCTATATATTAACAACAAACTATGCAAAAAGCAAATTAAGAAAATTATCCCATGTAAAACAGCAACAGAAAACAAAACAAGACTTTGGAACAAACCTAACCAAGGATGTGAAACACCTGTATGCTGAAAACTAACAAAATTAATGAAAGACACCAAAAATTTTTTTAAAAAATCAACATTTCACCATTAATAATTGAAGCTGTTGTTAAGAATGAATGCTTTTTAATTTTATGTGAATATGTTTATTATTTTCCCAACAGCTACTTTAATATTAGCATGACTGACGACTCTAGGGGAAAAGTAAAATTAAAATAATGGAGACTCTAAAGATTTGGAAACAGAAAAGGAACTCATAATGAAAACTTTTAAATAGACTCCAGTAACACGGTGTATTTAAAACTGTCCATTCTGAAAACCAAAACGTCAAAATATAATTAGACGAGAATTTATTTGTGGAAACGGAATTAACTGACTCTAAGAACAAACTTCAAACAGGTTTTCTTTTTGGCACCAGATAAAATATAATTATACATTTTCAGAAGAGTAATGACAAATCTGAGGAGGCAGGTCATTTTGCTAGGTGTTTTCTCTGCAATGTAGACCACAATTGAATCTTTTCAGTAACATGGCAGGGATCCAGGGGAAGGATGAGTTACCTGAAAGGTACTGTGCATCCACTGTTTTAGAAGTTCACATTTATATCAATGATGTTTAATCATAATAAGCATCACAAGAGTCTCAAAATGCTCATGAAAAAATCACGTGAGAGAAAGTTACTCAAGATAACACAGCAAGTGAGCAACAGAGGTAGCATCCAAACTCATCTCTTTCTGAGGTTAAAAGACACCAGAAATGCATGAATATGTGTGGGCTTTAAAATCAGGCACAAGAGATGTAAAACTTTACCATTAAAATTGCATTTCAAATTCCATTTAATCCTAAATTACTATTGTTCTAGTACCCTAATTTCAATCCCAGTTTCTTTTAGACTGTTTTTTTTTTCCTTTGGTCAATCTCTAAGCCACGGAAATTGTATGAAGCTTCAAATTCCCTCGTGAGAAAGGTGATAATTAAAATAATTAACAACTTCCAGGGCTTCGCTGCTACCCAGTCAGAACTGACATCAGGTACTGGCTTTTCCTTTTCCTCTATGTATACTTCCCATTCCAGCCCCTCTGTTTACCTACCAGGCTAAACCTCACCAACCCTATACAAACTGGTGAGAGGGAACGCCAAGAAAGGATGGGCAGACTTAAAATAACAACTTTAAAGATAAAAAAAGATAGATGGTTTTCTTTTGTTTTAAGTTTATTTATTTTTGAGAGAGAGAAAGAGAAAGAGAATGAGTGGGGCAGGGATAGAGAGTGGGGGGAACCCCAAGCAGGCCCCACACTCCTCGCTTAGCTTGATGCGGGCCTCAATCTCATTACCCTGTGATCATGACCTGAGCCAAAATCAAGAGTTGGACGTTTAACCAACTGAGCCACCCAGGTGCCCCAAGAAAGATGGTTTTCTTGACATGTGTCTCCAATTTAGAAAATTAATAGAGGTAGGCACTTAATTTAAAAACTAAGATAAAAAGAGACTATGATTTAACTAAAAATATCTTATATTGCACTCAACTAAAAATATATAAATGGAACTCTATCCAGTAAAGATGAATATATATTCTCCATATAGTGTTTAAATGACCAGAGTGGTCATATCAGCAAAGACAAAACATTAACCCACTTCAAAGTAAAGACTGAAATTAGAGGTGAAGCTTCCAAAAGACAAGAAAAATGTCTTACTTGAGGTAAAACTACTATGGTTTTTTACCCAGAATATAGAAATGGAAATTTTTTTAATCTGAACTGCATTTTCTATGCACTAAGCCAGGTGTTTTTCACGTGCTATTCATATTTTTCTCCTAATAACACTGTATTAAAAAAAAATTACTAGTCCTCATTTTACAGGTGAAAAAACTGAAGTCCAGAGAGTCTAAATAACTTCACTAGGGATTGAGTGGCAAAGACAGGGACAGGGCATGCTTTTTTTTTTTTTTTTAATGTTCTGCATTCCAGGGAGAAATTCTCCTAGAATAGGAACTATTGCTCATAACTCAAGGGAGTGGGAAGAAAACAACAATTACTACTGGAAGATTTAACTGCAGGTGTATCTAATTTCTGAGGGTTTCATTTGGCTAAAACAATGAGTCCCCAAAACAATAAACACAGAAATATTTTCACCTACAAACAAACCTTTCGTTAAACTACGTACTTAAATAATAGAACTGTTCTCTTTAGGATCCAAAGCTTTCCCTCTTCCTCATCCTGAATGTTACTGAAATTGACGGCACTAACATCACTACATTCCAAAGACTGAAAAATTTAATGACTTGCCATCATAAAAGGACACACTTCTATGCTAAAAAAAAAAAAGTATTAAAAAGTGTGCTCACGGACATTTTCCTGGAAATCATGATATCTGTGGGACATCCTGTGTTTTGCAGTATGTGGTCAACCAAATAGTGGCTCTGGAACAAAATGGGTCAGTTCCAAAGATAACATTATTCCATCTCCATACTATTCCTCTTTGGAGATTTGGGGAGGGGGGTGGTTACAGATTACCAGTAATTAAAAATATCAGCTTGGGGGCTCCTGGATGGCTCAGTCAGTTGAGCATCTGACTTCAGCTCAGGTCATGATGTCACAGTCCATGAGTTAGAGCCCCGCATCGGGCTCTGTGCTGACAGCTCAGAGCCTGGAGCCTGTTTCAAATTCTGTGTCTCCCTCTCTCTCTGACCCTCCCCCATTCATGCTCTGTCTCTGTCTCAAAAATAAATAAACGTTAAAAAAAATGAAAAATATATTATCAGCTTCTTGGGCAAAAGCTTGGAGCAAACTTTCTTCTGCTTCATTCTCTCTGAGCCCAGCATCTCGTGAATCCAGCCAAAGGCCTTCAGAGAATGTAATACCTGCAGTGCTTCTAGCATATTTTGGAGACTAACAAGGTTTCCAAGCTGTACTGATAAAAGGTTGTGCATTATGAAGGAAGGCAGCCTACCATAACTGTTCCATAACTGGCATACATGCAGCATGTCCTTCCTAAAAAATGCTTGAAAGCCAAGTAAAACACGAAGCCTACTTCTCACTAGCATCTGTTGTATATCTGAACTACTGCTCCTTTGGCCTTCTTGGAGCAGGTGACTATCGTAAACTGAAATAGGAGAGTGCTTTTCAGTCTCCAATGAACTGTCATTCTTTGAAATATTTTATGTTGTCTGTCCAATTCCCTTCTACCCTGCTGAATGCTGGATGATGGAGCCAGAGGCTGACTGAGTGAATGAGTGACCTTGGGTTCTGCCAGTTGAGGACTCAAGTAATCAGTTATCACCTGAAAAGAACCAGAAGGTCAGGACTGATGCCATGAGCAGAGAATGGAAATATCAGAGCCAAGAACTGAGCTTCACCTGCTGGGCAAGGCCTAATTCGAAAGAACCAGAGAATATCAGTCATAAATCACAGAGCCAAGAGGTGAGTGATGGGGAGAACAAATGAAAGTAAAGTAAGTGGAGAAATATCTTAGGTTGTTTCTGTGCAATTTTGCCAAAAACTGACCAGACTCAGGAGCAACGCTTTGGGGATTCTCGAGGGATTTCAACTTAGGTAAAGGGTCCAATTTGGGTTGAACACCCTCTTCCTTGGCTCGTGTGGCACAGCTTTCCTGTCTCTCCCTGGAAGAAAAGTGAGGTATATGTAGAGCTTTCAGAGTTACCACGGCTGCCTTCAAGCCATTTCTTTCCAGATAATGAGATTCGTTTTGGTGCAGATGGGGCTCAATATGTCCTCCACTATGGACTCTGGTTCCTGTCACGGGCCACTAGGAATGAACTGAGAGGCACAGAAACATGAAACCACAAGCATTCCAACAGAGATACTAAAGAATGGGCAAGAAGACCCAAGAGCTAGGAGAGGGGAACAGTGTACTTCTCACTAGCATCTGTTGTATATCCAAACTACTTCTGGCCTTCTTAGGCAGATGTTATAAACTGAAATATTAGGAGAATGCTTTTCAGTCTCCATTTAACTGTCACTCTTCAAAATATTTTATGTTGTAGATCCAGTTTCCTTTCATATAAACCATGTAATGTTTCATAGTACATGAGTAGGTCATACAGTACAGAAGTAAATAGTCTATAGAACCTGGACCTGTTATGAATTGGAAGGTTTTAAGTTTCTCCAGAGCATCCTGATGCTTTCAAAGCTATGCCAGTGCAAAAGCCAAGAATCAAATACCAACCAAACAGAATTCCCAAATCACACCATCACTCTTCTCCTCCTTTCCACACACTTGATTTAGAGGTGAAGGTTCAATAATTGATAGACATGACTAAGCCAAGTCGAGGTTCATTTACTCGCAGGCTGACAACAATGGATCCCATTACTGGGGCCATGATTATATCCTACAAGTAGTGGCTTTATCATTATAAAGATTATCACCAATTTTAAGAATTATGGGATAAGCTGGTTTCTATTAATAGAATTGGAAATATTGGGGGTGGAGAACAAAAAAGGCTCACAGCAGTCATCTACTAATTTAAGGTACAATCTGAAAGCCAGAGGGTCTCTCCTCCATCTTTGTAAAGAGACTCCCATCTCTTGACATGTTAAATGTACTGAAAATCAGCCCAATATACTATGACAGTCACCAAAGAATTACAGACAGGCCTGAATGTACAATTTCAACAAGCAATTTGTCAAATTCAGATCCTTGATAGAAAAAGGAGAAAACTAAGAAATCTAATATGGGGGTATTTGTTAGAAAAAGCATGAGAATCTTGAATCCCCAAATTCTCTGAATCTGATGCATGACTAGGAGTAGCCTATTGATCCACTGGGCAACACGTTCCTGACTGGAATTCATGCAATGACTTCAGATGAAGCTGATGCATCTGATGACAATATGTGTTTTCTTCCAGATCTGCCCCAGTTCTCCCCATTGCCTCTATGAAGATAGTGTCATGTCTTTGGATGGCTCAAGTGGTAAAATAAAGCCCCTTCTCCAGGCAAAAATAGCTCACGTGCCAAAGAAATATGAGTACTTGTCTAAGTCACATGGGTAGGCACCAGGGGGATGCACGTACAAGTGGATCTTACAGAGCTGGACTAGAACATGAAGCAGAATATATATCAAGTTGGACAAGGAAGAATGTATCTTGAGCCCACTCACAAACTGACATTGAGTGTTCTGACATCTGGAGAGAGTCCTAACTGTCTGCTGGCATGAACCCTTGAAGCTGTACACAATGTTGACCTACCAGAAATGAGTAGAGATGCTGGACTCCCTCAGTACAGATGTGAGAAAGGGGGTCAGAAGACAGATGTGGCAACGGAAGGCTAAGACGTTATATGAATTTGGAGGCGATAATCTCTCTGATTTGATCTTTACACATTTGAAAGAGAGACATAACAATACCCTACATCAGACTATACGTTCCTTGACAGTAGAGACTATGTTTTAATACACTCTTGTATCTCCTGCTCCTTACAATATATCACAAACATTTCTTGATTGAGCAAATAAAGGAATAGGCTTTACTCTCGGGATTCAAGCGACCCAATGTACAGATATACATAAAGTATCTGACACATAAAAGGTACTCACTACATCAAAGATTTCCCTTCCTGACTTGCTTTCTTTTAAATGTACCTCCTATCTTTCCATCCCACTCTGTGCAGACAGTCACATGCTCTGTGCTGTTTAAGACCATTATTATCTTCTGCCATGTGTATTAGAAGGACCTTTTATCTGTTAATCCCTATCAGTTTCAGCACCATTATCCAGAGAGCTGGCTGTTACAATTTCTTTCTCCATCTGAGATCTAATCACACTAACATTTGCTTTCCACTTACTTGAGGACAAAGCCGAAATTCTTTACCCTAGAAATCAATGCCCTTTGTTGGTATGGTAGAAACTGTGTGGGAAGAGTTAGCAAATGCTTAAGGAATGGCTGTTAATCAGTGAGTACTTGTTGAATCGAATCCCTTAAATTCATTCCTTTATCTGTGGAAGTTGTATACAAACAGCTAATGTAGAGATACTGCTGTAGTGAAGAATAAAAGAGACAAAACTTGGGACACCAGGGTGGCTCAGTCGGTTAAACGTTCGACTTCGGCTCAGGTCATGGTCTCACGGCTCGTGAGTTCGAGCCCCGCGTCAGGCTCTGTGCTGACAACTCAGAGACTGAAGCCTGCTTCAGATCCTGTGTCTCCCTCTCTCTCTGCCCCTCCCCATCTTGCACTGTCTCTCTCTCTCTCAAAAATAAATAGAACATTTTTAAAAAATTAAAAAAAAAAGAGAGAGACAAAACACGAGAAGCACTTAGGACATGATGGGTGCCAAGTCAGCTTATATATATATGTATTCGTCTTTCTAGAAATACCTCCTGTCATCTCCCCTTTCAACTCAAGGTGGGAATCACCCAAGTATTTTGTTTTGAGAAAGTGAGTTAATGATGAGATGATCCAAACCAATTCTAAGTTAATATCCATAAACTAACTGCTTCTAGGTGTTTTCCATACTGCCTTTCTTTCAGGGTGTCCCATTTCTTTCTTCTCCCAGAAAATTCCTATATTTTATCTGAGCTCACCCCCCACATGCTCTCTGTGAAAGCACTATTTTCTTTTCTTAATTCTATCAAGTGTGTTGCTTAACTTCATTATAATACTGATCCCACAGTAAAGTAACTGCATGTGCCGCTGCCACCTGCCATTAGACTATGTACTCTTGAGGGTAAACGCCACTGAGTCGTCCTTGTATCCCTTCCAAATCTAAGCAGATTCTGGCTCACATGCTCACGCCCAATAAATACATGGATGTGACTCAGTGAATGATCGAAAAGTCCAAATGTCACCAATTTATTTTTTTTTAAGTATTAAACATTTAATGACAAAGGTCCGTTTGGGTAAAATTTATGTGTAACACATCAAGTATTCCCTATAAAATAATAAAAGGCAATGCACCTTATGACATAGGAAAGCATCATATTAGAAGATATAGTGAATAAACTCTTTACTTAGGTTATCCAGACACTAGTAAAAGTTTTCCCCAAAACCTTCTGAAAAGTTTGGCATTAAAGAAGAGTGAAGAAAAGCATAAATGCAAAAAGTGAAGAAAATTATAGTAGACGGGACATTTTAAAATGGTATATTCTAAAATATTTATGTTTGCCACTTTCTAACAAGAGAGTTAGTGTCTTATGCTATCTCACTGCCTCTCATCCATATGTTCATATTTTGGTTAACAGGTCCCCTGTGAGAGGCGATAAGAGGAGAAGCAGGAGTTTAAGATTGGGAGTTACTACCTGCACTGAGTCCCAGTCCAGATGGAATAAGGAGGAAAAATAAGAACAACAAAAAAGGAAAGTATCAACTGATATGATTTATACATCATTATACCATACAGTTTTCTGCCACTTGCTCAGCCAGCTTTCTTGGAGTTTGACAGTTGTGAAAAGAATTGAAAGAAAGAAGGAAAGAAAGAAAGAAGGAAAGAAAGAAAGAAAGAAAGAAAGAAAGAGAAAAGAAAGAAAGAAAAGAAAGAGAAAACAAAAGAAAAAAGGGAAGGGAAGGGAAGGGAAGGGAAGGGAAGGGAAGGGAAGGGAAGGGAAGGAAACACTTCATTTGGCGGTAGAATAAATTCAGTGCCTGACTTATTATGTGGGGCCATCAATATCAAGAAAGTAGATGGTAAAAAGGCACTTTGGGGATTCAGTTAAATGTATACATATTAAAAATTATACAAAGGATCCTGACACAGAGAGTCCATGGGCTCCTTCAGATCAAAGCATGATAAAGAACCTTCCAGATGTAAATAAAAATTTAGTTTCAAGCAAAAGGAGCAACCTCTAAGTGCCGGAAATGTTATGCATTTACCAAAATATACAAATAGAGCCTTCCAGGTTTTTAGGTGATTAACTCCTACAAGTCTGGGTATTTTGTACAACAGACTAGATGGAGTTTGCTTTGCATAGCACCTCCAGGAAATAGACTGAAGGCAATATTTTAAGTAATAGTTAAGAACAGCAGTATAAAAAGATGAAATATCCTAAACTCGCATCCCATAGTCTTGCAGAGGGGAAAAAAAGGAAAATTAAACAAAAACTACACATAGCAACTGCAAGTCTTCCTTTTGATCCTCCTCAATTCAAGAGCAATAATTGGATTGGTTCCATGATTAAAACATATGGGCAAAAGTCGATTCGTGTATTCTCTTGTCCTTCAAATGACAATCAAAGCGTGATTTTAATTAGAACTGTCTGAACACATTATACACGGCGCATTTTGATCTTTGACATCACGTTACCAAGTGCTGCCTACATTATATGGACGCTGACCTCTGCAGGCCTGACAACCTCAGCCATCAGATTCTCCTTATATACGGTGCCTTGGATTATTTTATGTTCTACATTAAAAGAATAAAAGCCTTTGCGTTTTATCTCCACTGAATTCTACACTAAAACCATGCATAGAAATCCCTAAGGCAACAAGATCCTTTTCTGACAACATTCAATGACTGACTTTTTCTATAAATCCACTGCTCAATAAATCTATCAGGAACAGACATTTACATCCCCGCCCCTCTACTTCTTGTGTGAATTAATCTCAGTTGTGTTCTTCAGATTCTAAGCCTTTTGGAAAAGGTACATAATTTTTTTTCTGCCTTCCTAAAAGCTGTTAAGACCTAGATATATTCGCAGCTTCACACACAATAAGTATCTTAGATCATCAGTGGAAATATGTTTGTGAAGCTAATAAGCCTTGAGGCATGTATCCTGAAATCCAATCTGATGTGAAGCAGGTAAACTTAGCTCCAGAATGTATACTGTGTACCTGCCCATTTTGAAGGTACAGACTGAATTACCCTGGGTCATTTAATTTCAATATTTTTAGAAAAGCATTATCTGTAAAAGTAAAAATGACAAGCCATTCCATTTTAAAGAGAGAAGACTCCCCAAGACCTTTAGTAATACTTACCTATTTGGAGTCATGTGAGAAGCCTGGTGACCTACAAATCAAGGGTATGATGAGGAATAATATACCTATCCACTATAGGATCCCCAATGACACTCAATAAACCATGTGCTGGAAGCCCTAAGACATTCTTGGCTCCCGTGAATAACTGTGGACGATCTAAAATCCTGAAGGAAACCAGAACATCATCAATCTTTGTTCAAACTTATATTTAGACCATACTTTTAAATGGCTGCGAAAAGTGGGCTTCCACAGGCTATGCCCAGAATGGTTAGCCCTCATAGACTTCCTCCCTTCCACTCCACCCCAATCCAGAGACAGGGGTATGTAAAGCCTTCTGGGTCTCCCATTGTTTAATAATGATATTCAAATAAAAGAATTGGTTTACATGAGTTCCCTAAGGAGGTAGACAGGCTTTTGGTCCACGTATAAAGGATTTGGGGAAGATACACCCCAGTTCACAAAGAACGATATGGTACCAATGATTCAATAGCGTCTCACGACATATCCTAACTTCGCTGAGCCTGCCAAGCTAAAGAACTATGGACATTAGGATCCCAATCTGAATCACATCATGTATTTCCATGCAGAGCACTTCATGTGTACAGACATAAGTAGCATAGAGAAGAAAATCTTTCGGCAGTTTCTCTATTAAGATAATGAGGTGTGTTTCAGAGAGTGGACACGGCATTATGATTTCTTCACTATTTAAAGTAAAGGAACAATTTCTACTGTAGTCATTAAAAGTTCCCAAACCTGAGGTGTTCAGATCACTGCTAGACTGCTAGACAGTCTCAATTCTTTGCATAAAATGGATAAAGTTTCCATATTCTTCCTTAAACTTTGCTTTTGGATCCTACTGAAAAATACCCCCATTCTTCCTTGGGATTCTGAGCCCAAGCTCTTCCTAGTTATGTTAGGTTACAAAGCACTGTATAATCTGTTTAAAACGTCCAATCTCATATCCAAGGAAAAGCTCTTTCCTTCCCAACATTCATGCTCCTTTTCACAGACGCTTGCTCTTCTGGGTGGTGGAGAACCAGAAAGATTATAAAGGACCACAGTCTGTTTACTTGGTTTCAGACCACTGCTCATGGAGAGCACAGATGGCTTCTCTGAAATGCACTACAGGATCTCAGATCCAAAAAATTTCTTGATGTGGGTAATGTGGATTTAGCTTCCACTCTTCCATTTGTAGCTGTTCACATATAGCCCCTTTACTTCTGGGGTCCTGTCTCCAGCGAGCAGCCAGCTTGGATGGGGGGCACTAAGACCCATCTGAGTTATTTCTTTATGCCTGCTGCCTAGGGAAACTAAGCCTGCATCACAACCAACCCCTCCTCCATCTCCCCCCACCCTCTTTTCTTGGTTGTCCATGGAACTGGGCCAAATATAAGCAGATTCACCAAGAAAAATCACATCCTAATTTCCCCTTCTTTCAGAAGTCCCTAAATGTTTAGAACAAGTTTTCCTAATGTTCTATTTTCCAATTGGCTTCAAGGAGGGGAATGAATCACCTCCTCTTCTACTCATTGGAGAAAGAGTCTCTCAGCAAGAATCCTATCCAGTGCACAGACTCAAGAATCTTTCCCCAGGTCCTTTCCCCTGCAAGTCAAGCCCCCTCCTCCTCCTATATGCTGGAGTGAAGTGGGGGTCATAGGGGGTCACAGAAGTCTTTAAGCCCCCTGTCTGACAGCGGTGACCTCGTTAGAGTGCAGGAAGACTTATTTTCATGTGTGGGTCCTGGTAGCCAATTCTGGGTCCCAAGAGCCGATTGTAGGTATGTGGAAGAGCCCCTGGAATCCTGTTACCTAGCTTTTAGGAAGAAGGACATTTCAAACCTCCCCCATGGCCACACCCCATAATTAACCTCACCAGTCATAATAGTAGCTCTGACTCCACTCATCATAGTGGCAGAGCAATACAGAACAAATACAGTCTGATTTTTAATTAAAATTTGTATCAAGGAAGGTATTGTATACACTGCTTAGTTCCACTTAGTTAAAACTCCATTAACTGGATTTCCAGATTATCAATAATCTCTGTGCTCTATGCCCCTGGGAGCAGTAGCAGCAAAGGCCGTCTTGACACAGAACACCAAGCTTGGATCTAGAAAGCATGCAATACATCTCGGCATTAAGCCTCTGCCTGTGAAGCTGGTCGTTTTGTTTGATTTGATTTTTTTTTTTTAACCTGCAGATTACAAAGATCTGCTTGAAACTGGTTGGACTAACCCCTCTTCCCTGTTAAAATATAGGGAAGAATGGGGTTTTAGGAACCATTCTTCTCAGATGGCTCAAACAGAGCCATTCAATGCTTATGTTGTGGCACTTTATAATAAAAGCAATCTTAGGGCTTCAGAACACATCAAAATGGTCCTTAGCACAAGAGTCAGAGGATTTTTCATCAATAAGTAGAATAAAAGCTATAAAAATAGAAAGCATTTTTATTTTTCAAAAAGTACAATATGGTGCTGTATTTTTTTAAAGAAGAAAAAGGCATAGGTATTACAAAGATATTTTGAGAGAGGAGCGATTGCAGATCATACTGGTGGAAAGTGGGGACTAGAAGTAGAGCCTCCATGTGTGGACACCCCTCCCACCCCTGGCATCCCATCTCCACTTGTTCCCTGCAAAGTGACTTCTTTTTTTTTGACATGTATATTGCATAATGATGTCAAAGTTAAGGGCATCATTTATATACATCACAGTCACATAACTGTACTGACTCAAAGTTATCAGCGGACAGACAGGTGCAAAGCTTCTGAATCTCCCTGATGAAGCCTAGAGCTGGAAGGGGAGGGACCCTGCCTACACATATCTGGGATCTGCACATGCAGCCACAAACACAGTCCAGAAGACAATGTGCACACACACCTCAGCACACCTGAGTACGGGAGTAAGTGCTGCCCCTGCCCCTGCCATACTCTCTATGAACTCTGAAGCGGCTCTTCTCTCCCAAACCTGAAATGCGTGCCCTTACTTTGAGGAGATTGACAGGGAAGATGCACAGCCAGCTAGGGAGAGGGAGTACTTTGTAGAAGCTTCGCCTGATCTTTAAAGATCCAATGTGTATGTTCAAACCATTTTAAAAAAAGGTTTTATATGTGAGACAACTTTTCACACAAACTATATATTACCAAGTAAACTCCTGAGCTCAAACATCTCAACCTACTGAGTGAGTGATCATATGGGATCAGAATTTGCAACAGTATACAAGCTTGCCCTCCCTCCCTTCCTTGCTTCCCCTCCCAACACCCCTCCCCTCCCTTGTTCCCTTCCCTTTCCCTTCCTTCTCTTCCCTCCCTCCCTCACTCCCTTCCTTCCTTCCTCTCCCTCCCTCCCTTTCCCCTCCCCCCTTCCTTTCCCTTCCCTCCCTCCCTTCTTTCCTTCCTTTTTTCCTTCCTTCCTTCTGAGTTAGATGACAAGTACCTTTGTGTATTACAAAGGCACTTTATGCAGAGCCTTAGCAAAGTTTATGCTTAAGGAAACCTGAGTCTGCAGGATATAAGAAAAGGAAGGGTCTCAAGTTCCTTCAAGAAATAGGAATGTGTGGAGTTTTGTGAGGAAGGAGATTTTTGATAGCAGAGATGAGGCTGAAAAGAATTTAAGGGTAACCAGAAAAACTAGACTAGAGGACAGTGGAGTGATACTGTGAAGTTGTGAGAGGGACTATCTCACGCACTCCAAGAGCCTAAACTGTCAGTGGTCCTTCTGCCATATCCAGCCCATTTTGAGGCGCATGGGAATGAGTTCCTTAGGTCCCAACTGGTAATTTCCTCTTTTTATAGCTTTGGGATGCAGACATGTCTGTTCACTTACAAATAACAAAACATACTGTAAACATCTTTCTGAGTTAGTGGTGTGTGTTCTCTCTGGGGGAGGCTAAGGAAGAGGCAGCATCTCTCTCCAGTCACCTGACCACACTCCTCCCCTGGGCTGGGGGACAAGTGTCTGCCCTCAACAGCATTCCCAGGTGAATAAACCACAGCAGCAGACAACTCCCCAAGCAAGAGAAACCAGAGGCCATTTGTCTTGTTTTTCTCTCATAGCTCAGGCAAAGATATCCCACTCTGGGAAAGACAGAACCAGTCCCAACACTAGGGTCCTCCACAGAATTAACAAAACAACTGCTGAGAGAAGATTCGAAAAAAGTTATGTGTTCTCTTGAAGTCGCTAAATATAGTAAATAAGCCAGCTACGATACGCCATTTACCATGTGGCAAGTCTGATAAGGAAGAGCAATCCTTCTCGCTGCCTCTTCCATCTATCTAAGCTATGTCTTTCCCCAGACACACAAAATTCATCTTTCTCCCACTCTGGGATTTCTGGCTACGTTTCTCTACCTAGCTCTATTTTTCTTGTGCCCCTGTTTCCTCCATGTTTCTTGAAATGGTGGTCCATTTCTCCCATCTCTGCTTGTCTCATTTTCTCTTCATTTCATTAATCTGGCACCTTCCCTTTTCTAGTTACCCGGTGGTTTTTGTCATGATGGACATCCATATTATCCAGTGCAAAGAATATTTTTGGAATTTCATTTTTGTAATGGCCGACAGTTTCTAAGATATTTTTATACCTTTCTGAATACATACATAGTGCCAAAATCTTTTCAGTTTTCTGTGTTCATCTGGGATCCCAGAACTAGACCCTTGGTCTGTATTCTTTGCTCCATGATTTTATCCAGGATTAGGGTTTTCATTACACTGCCCATGTGCTGATGAACCTTCTAAGCCCTAATATACACATTCCACTATGGCTGGACTCACCCCTGTAGGACGTCCTTAAAAAGTCACACATCTACTTATCTTTATATTTATCATCTTTCATTGAAAATCTTCCTTTGTTTTTTATTCATGTATAGTCTCTGGTGTAGTCCTTAATCCGCAATATTGCCCACACTTTTTTTTATGTTTTTTTAACATTTTATTTATTTTTGAGAGAAACAGAGAGACAGCATATGAGTGGGGTATGTGCAGAGAGGGATACACAGCATCTGAAGCAGGCTCCAGGCTCTGAGCTGTCAGCACAGAGCCTAACATGAGGCTCAAACCCACAAACCACGAGACCATGACTGAGCCAAAGTCAGACGCTTAACTGACTGAGCCACCCAGGCGCCCCAGCCATAAATACTTTTTGAATGAATTTGTAATGTTTAATCAGAGTCAATGATGGCTTTTCTAAATTGACTGTGTGAACCAAAGTAGTTTACATATTCACCCAAAAGCATCAAGTTACTTGAGTGTATAGATGTAATCCCAAAGACTGAAAATATAAAAACCCTAATGGGGCTCCTTCTATGAAGACTTTCCTGACTCTTTCTGTTTCTCTACCACCCTGCCTCTCACTAGCTTTAGATAGCTAGGAAAATAAATATGACAATTTGTGTGTCAAATAATATATTACTTCATCTATAAAAGTATAGAGTCGACCACACTGTAACATGGTTAGTTACATATCTGTCTTTCTTACTATAATGCAAGCAAGCTTCCTAGAGGCAAAGTAAGACTGCACTTAATTATTTTTATTCCATCTGTGCCTGACATAGTTGGCACTTGATATACTTGGACAAATAGTTAAATCCATTAGACTTTGTTTTAAATGTAGGAGTTTCTTCTCACTTTAATTTTTATGTAAGGTTTTACAAGATGATGAAATATTCACTTTTAAACATTCTTTAATTAATATGTTTTAAGCCACCTACTCTGCTTAGAATAAAGGACAGGTTAATCCTAACATCACCTGTTTGAAGGTAACCCCATGAGTGATGAATCGTAGGCTCTTAAATATTGAAATAAACAGTGCTATTCAATTTCAGACATAAGGATACAAATATCAATCTTTGGAGAGCTTCTTCAATTGCATGCCAGAGACTCTGATAGCCAACCTGGGCACTTTTCCTTTCACAACCCTCAAAGAGTCATGGCCAGGAGCGATGGAGTCTTTCCTGTCTCTCAGGTGAACAAGAATTGAAACACATCAGAGAGGTGATAAAGGTGAAAATTGCCACAAAATACTATTTTCTCCATCTGCAAAAAGTATGTAAATATTATTTTATAGCAATATTCCAAGAATGAATGGTCATCTAAAATAAATAGTGAAACTTACTACCGTTATCAGAGCATTTTTATTTAATAGGACTACTGTTCACATCTCATATCTTAACCCTTCAACCAGCTTTGTGAATTTCAACCAGGAAAATGGCAACTTTTTGGGATATGGATCAGATTATCCTTAATCAGTCTACTATAATCATTTCAAATGTCAGACCTTACAAAGACCCCTGACTAGATGATTTTGATTTAGTTTTAAGCTACCCAAAGAAAATGAAGTTAATTACATGGCAACCTGAAAACTTAGTCAGCAATACATCATTCTTGTGGCTAAGACACCAAACTGGCGAATAATCTATTCAGTGATATGGCTCAAATAGTTTCATAGTCTGAAATGTTTCTGGTTCATTTGTTGTGGTCGATAATCTGAAAATTGTTTCCTCAATGATCCAGTAAATTCATAATCTTTACTATGATACTGTTAAAAGGGACAACAAAAACATCCTTCAGGAGCAAGTGACACAAATTGTCTGTTATGCAGAGGAAATTAAAGAGAAGCCAAAACTTTGGTGAACAAAGTTAAAATTCTATTATAAAAATACAGCTGTCACACTACCAAAAATTACTTCTCCCTTCAGAATCCACCAGCCAAGAGGGTGATTATTCCCTGACAAAATTTTATTTTTTAATATTTGTTCCCCATAATAGACCTAGGTTAAATTCCTTTGAATTTAAAAAGTTAAAGCAACTCTTTCATAGAAGTAATAACTCAAACGAAAAGCAAAATGAATAAACATGATTTTGCAATCATTCCTTTATCTAAGAACATATCTCAAATATTCACACAGCTCTACACTGATTAGCTGAGTCAATGACTTTTAAAGTGAGTCACTCCACAAAACAAAGACATAAAAAGTCATTATTTGCTGAAACCCAAATGAAAAATATACCACATATATTTAGATAATTAATCTCAAGTCCAGTTATGAAAAGGAGAAAAAAATAAATGTTTCATGGCTTTAAAAACCAAACATACTTGATTATTTAAGTCTCATGACAGTAAGAGTTTCTGAACAAAATTATTCAATGTTATGTGAAAATATGGGCATAATAAAACCTTCTGAGCACTAGATAAAGTCAGAAGTTGTGGGTCCTGATTTCAGTAGCATGAGTCACCATGGCAAATGTGGTGCAAGCTAACTTTATCTCAGCTCTCCTTGTACACATTAAGCAGCTCATGACTACACCATAACCCAATATTCATAAACAGTCTATTACGTAGCTGAGGCTGCCAGATTTTCATTTCCTACTGTCTAGACAGCCAGTCTAAACACTGTATTATCAAGCCTCCATGGAGTATAATTCCCCAAAGACTCCTTAAAGCTCCTGGTGGTGTTAACTATGCCAGACACTCCCATTTTGTTGCCTTTCTATGGTACAGTCTGTGTGCACAAAGACAGAATATAGGATTCCTTGGGAGAAAAAGAGTCAGTCATTCTTTAACTTGTAAAATCAATAAAGCCTAAACAACCAAGCACCCTCTCTCAGCCTACAATCCTCCTAATGGCTTTCAAACTGTGTTCAGCAGTCAGGGTGCACAGTTTTCAGTAGAGAAAACACTGCATTTTCATGAAATACACAGTGCATAAAATATTTCCTGAGAGAGAAACTCCTGGAATTAAAATGCATGCTTTTACAGATTATTATAATATTCAGGGTATTGACATGCCTAAATACTTTGTAAAAATATTTGTAAAAAATAAAATAACTCTGTCTTCAGCTTTAACACCAGGTGAAGAGTCAATTATAATCAATTTTAAACCAAAACTAGAAGAAATGGTTTAAATCTGAGAATACCCAAAGGACAACCAATGACAGTCAGCCAAAGTCAGGCAGGGCTTCCAAAAAAAGTGTGTAAAATAAGAATATAACCTAAACATCAGGTGCAAAAACCAACATGGGATCAAAAGTCAGAGAAAGAAAATGGCAGAAAGAATCCAGGCAATTATGCTGTCCAAAAAACACTCAACGGAAAGTAAGACACTGAAATATGTGAGCAACAGTTTGACATCAGGAGAGTTTCTAAAACTATTAGAGCAGATTACATGGAAATTATTAGTTTGCGTATGCCTTCCTACAAAATTGTGATCTTACAGGCAGGAATGGATTTTTAAATCTAAATCCTTATTATAAAACACAGTTCCTGGAACATAACAATATGGTCACAAGAAGTTTGTAGAACATATTGAAGGAAAAGAGGCTAAACTGGCAGATATAATCACAAAATGATTGATACCTGACTCAGTTTACCTGTAAACCTTAGGCTACACCTTGAAAAGAGAAGTAGATATGTAGGAGTATATGGCAGAAATGAAACAGAAATTCGTCAACTTACAATATGTACACCGGACATGAGTTTCTCCACGTAAAATTAGAAGGGCAGAGGACACATTCTGGGTTTATGGTATATATGGTACACCAGCTCTTTAATATGTTTTTTTTTTTTTAATTTTCTTAAATGTTTACTTATTTTTGAGAGAGAGAGAGATAGCGAGCGAGCAAGCGGTGGGGTGGGAGTACAGAGACAGAGGGAGACACAGAATCCTACTAGGCTCCAGACTCTGAGCTGTCAGCACAGAGCCCAACGTGGGGCTGCAACTCACAAACCGTGAGATCATGACCTGAACCTAAGTCAGAGGCTTAACCAACTGAGCCACCCAGGGTCCCTGATACACTAGCTCTTTAAAACATGATACAGGATGGTCTCCTGCACACCAATCAAATCAATGATCAAAAAATATTTTCTAGTTGTCAGTATTTACATATTTAGGATATACATTTTGTTAACCTTATCCCCAACTATTTTGTGTTGTGGGATGGCACTATAAGTGCAATTTATTTTTTAGTTGTTTATTGCCCATGTATAGAAATAAAACTATTTCAATCACTTAAATCCATTAAGACTCATTTTGTGGCCCAGGGTATGGTCTTAATGCATGTTTCCTGCGTGCTTGAAAAGAATTTATGTTCTGCTGTTGAGTGGAATGCTTTAGATATATCAACTAAGGCATATTGGTTGACAGTGTTGTTCAAGTATTTTTATCCCTAATAATTTATGACTCACATTTCTATCAATTTCTATGACAGAGATGTTGAATCTTCAATTGTAATTGTTCATTTGTCTATGTTTCCTTCCACTTCTGTCAACAGATGTTTCATGTATTTTAAAATAATCACTATTAGATGATTATATATATCTAGGATTTTTAAGTTTTAGTAAATTGACTCTTATCACTATGACATGTCTCTATGTCTGCTAATATCTCTTGTCATGAAATTTACTTTTATATTTACATTAAATTTTTGAAGGTATATAATTATGTCTAGATTTCTATCTACTCTTATGGTTGCTACATTTTAAGTGGAGAATTTATACCATTTACATTTATAATATTTGTTAATATGGGTTGGTTTAAATCTATCATCTTGCTGTTAGTTTTCTAAATTTTATATTTGTTCTTTCTTCCTTTTTCCTTTTTTTGCTTTCTAGATTACTTAAATTGTAGTATTTCATTTAATGTCTCCCTTTAGCTTACTAGCTACACTTCTTTTAAGTTTTTAGTGGTTTCTCTAGATTTTACAATAGGTATTTTTCACTTTTCATGGTTGGGGGTAAAGAATATGTTTATTATATTGATTATAGTGATGTTTCATGGTGTATGCTTGTGTCAAAAGTTATCAAATTTATACCTTACAATGCTGCATTTATTGCATGTCAATTATTCCCCAAAAAATCTGTCTTAAAAAAAAAAAAGAGGAAAAATAACATCAGGGTAATTGGCACTAATATTTTTATAAGGTTTCATAAGGTCTACTGCATGGTAAGAACTGTAGTACTAGACAAAATCCTGCCCAGTATATATATATACCATACATGTTGTATGTATGTATGTGTGTGTGTGTATATACATATATACATATACATATATAGCATGTGTATATATATACATATATATATGTATACACATATGTTATATATGTATATATATTGTGTACATACACATATATACAATGCCAAGTAATATTGTTGAGTTTTTCCTTTGGGAACTTAGAACATATTATTTCCTTCTTTATTTATTTTTCTAAAGTTTATTTATTGAGAGAGAGAAAGAGAGCGCAAGCTGGGGAGGGGCAGAGAGAGAAGGAGACACAGAATCTGAAGCAGGCTCTAGGATATGAGCTGTCAGCACAGAGCCTGATGTGGGGCTCGAACTCACAGACCACAAGATCATGACCTGAGCCGAAGTCAGATGCTTAACCTGAGCCACCCAGGTGCCCCAGAACATATACCTTTTTTAAAATCCAAGATAAATCTTGAAACATCACAAGTCATTTTTGAAATGTTGGTACCTCCAACTGTCTTAACTACAGAATAGACTTGGAAGAAGAAAAAAAATGACCAAAATGTCATAATTTAAAGGAGCCAAAAATCAAATATTTAACTATGAGTATTTCATTCCAAAATGTGCTCTTACCTATATTAGATTCATCTATTCCATTTTTTTTTCCTCTTACTTTTCCTCAGTAATGCTTCTGAAAATAGGTTGGCAATTTTTTTTCCCCATTAAGGGCCATAAAATAAATATTTTAAGGTTTGCATATTACATTCAGTCTCTGTCTCATATCTTTGTTTTTCTTTTTTATAATGCTTTCAAGATGTGAATACAATTCTTACCTTGAGGGCTGAACATAAACAAGCTGCAGGCCATAGTTTGAAAACCCTGCTCTAGAATAAATTGCTTTTTGATATTATTTGGGACCTCATCAATTACCCTGGGCCATAAGCACTCCAAAGGCAGACACACAATAATTGGGCATCATAGTATACATTCAACATATTTCCTTCTTACATTTCACCTAAATATGTATGAGAAAAATATTCAAAAACTTTTGCCTCTATTCAGTTGGCACAGAGTAAGAATTGACACGTTAACATTTTAGTGGTTTTCTTGAATTCTAGGCTTGGCTTCCAAATATTTTTAAGTTAACGGAAATCTTGAAAAACCTTAAACTAAGCTAAGGAAGTCAACTGTCTTGTTATTGCAAATATATTTTACGCTAACTGGTAATATTTTAGCTGTACAGTTTTCTCATAAGAATTCTCATAAAAATTCATTTTTCCCAAATAAAAGTCCATATACTTGTTGTACAATAATGCCTCTCTTTTTTTTTGTTTTTGGAAACTATGTGATTTTTAAAAATTGAATTAGAGGTATATTTGGAAAGGCTAACAAAAATACATAAAACATTTACTCTTACAGAGCACATTTTTTTATTTTTTTTATTTTTTAGAGAAAGAGAGAATGTGCAAGGGAGTGAGAAGGGCAAAGGAAGAGAGAGAATCCTAATAAGCAAGCTCCATGCTCAACATGGAGTCACACGTGAAGCTCGATGAAGGGCTTGAACCCACGATCCCAGGATCATGACCTGAGCCAAAATCAAGAGTCAGACACTCAACTGAATGAGCCACCCAGGTGCCCCTAGAGCATACATATTTTTAAAACTGTCTCCTCTATCCTCATTTTGTTTGAATGTTTCAGCATTATTATTTATACATTCATCAGATGTTTATTAAGCATCTAACTTTTCTTCTTAGAATACAATGGAAAACAAGATAATCATGGTCCTTACGATGATGGAGTCTATGGTCTATGAGAATGAAAGGTGAAAAAAAAGAAATAGACAACATAATTACAAACTACTGAAAGTGAAGGAAGTAAACAGGACAACTCTGGATACAGTAGCTTCCAATATGAAAGCTAGGACCTAAAGGTAGAAGAAAAGACAACATTTTGAAGATATCAAAGATACCAAATGAAGTGAAAAGATATCAAATGGAAGTAGTCTTATGCGTTTAAGGAGTTATTTAGAGATTAGTTGTCTGTGGTGCTGCCCATGAGGAAGTGGCCAGAAATAAGGCTGAGGAGGTAGTGGGGAGTAAGACTCACACTGCTACTCAGAAAAAAGACTGGAGGGGGAAAGAGAAGCAGAAAGACCAGGAAAGAATCCATATGCCCTCTTCCCCCAAGGAAACATAGTCCTGAGATGAGAAATGACAGTGGTTTAGAATAGACTGGGGGCAGATGGATGAAAAAGGATGAAGGGACATGGAGGTATAGAGCAAAAGGGAGGTTAAATACCACAGTCTATTTGCATATCTGTAGGAATGATACAATGGAAAGAGAAAAGGTAAAGACACACACACACACACACACACACACACACACACACAAACACACAAGGAAGAAATAAAGATTCAAAGTGCCTTAGAACTTATATTACACTGTTTTATTCAGCATATTTTTTAGAATAATAAAAATGAGGGAGGGGGAAGTTGTTAGTAGACTAAGCTCCTGCAAAATTTAGAAGCGTAGTTTAAAACGCAAACCATGAAGTCATCCCATGCAAGTTTTAATTCACTAATCATAAATATTTGCTACGTGCCACGCCATATGCTACATACTGAGAATACAAATATGGAGATATATATACCTTGACATCTGTGAGTTTATAATTCTGACACTACTTAGTCACTGCAGTGTAAATATTTTAGATTTTTCCTTTACATTTGCAGCTGTAGACAACTGAACCAAGCAAAGAAAGTAGATATCCTAAAATGGTGCAAGGGGTCTTCCTCTTCTGCCTGTTCCTTTCCTTTTCTGAATAACTCACTTGCCAAACAGTTAAGTGAAGCAGAACAAGGTCTATCTGGACCAGGGGGTGGAGCTGCTGTGGTGGCCCAGAGCTGGATGCTGGAATACAAGAACAAGGACAGAAGTGGGAGTAGGGGTAAGGCTGGGTAGAAGGAACTGTTCAGCTAGAACAGGCAGAGGAGGGTATCCATGCATCTGGGCAGTCCAGTGAATGAAGTGAGATCTCGAGCAGGACGAAGACAGAATCTACACCGGACGGCAACTTGCTGAAGGGTTTTAGAGCCCTAAAAGAGTGAGGAAGGTAGTCACACAAAGAGTAGCCCTGTATGTGCAGTCAGAGGCAATGCTCAGTAAGGAAGGCATCCATATTCCAGGGTCAGCCCAGCACAGGGTGTCTGAGTAAATGTTTTATGTATTTTTGTCAGCCTTTCCAAATATACCTTTAATGCAGGAAGGAGTCCCCATATGGGGGCAGCCTGGTGTAATGATTCAGAACTTAAATGGGACATGTAACGTGGGGCAGAAAGTCTGATATAAGGAATCAGAGCCTCAGAGGAATAGGGAAGGCATCCATGAGACAATGCAGCCCCACGAACTGAGAACAAAAATCAGGCTTAAAGGCACCTAATAGGGTTCACAGGGCATCCACATGGGGACAGAGCAGCCATGAAGATGGGTGACTAATTACATACACAGGGATTGTGTATATACTGATAGTAATGGGAGCCAGGATTCTCACTGTCAGAGAGGAAATAGAGAAAAAAATTTAAAAAAAAAATAGAAAAAAACCCAGAGGTGTTGAACTGGAATTAGAAACATCAGTGTGCTGGGGCACCTGGGTGGCTCAGTCAGTTAAGCGTCCTACTTCGGCTCAGGTCATGATCTCGTGGTCTGTGAGTTCAAGCCCTGCGTCGGGCTCCGTGCTGACAGCTCAGAGCCTGGAGCCTGTTTCGGATTCTGTGTCTCCCTCTCTCTCTCTGATGCACCCCCATTCATGCTGTCTCCGTCTCAAAAATAAATAAACATTAAATAAAAAAAGAAACATCAGTGTGAACTCATGATATACAATCTTTCTAGATCATATAAAAGTATGTATAAAGGGTCAAATGTATGTAAACACTCTAGCTCTGTCTACTCCGAAAGCCTGATGACAGTAAGCACATCTGTGATCTAGAGTGTGGCTTCTGAATGCATTCTCCTCTAAAAGAAGTACAGTACCTTGAAGATATGGTTAATTCCATTAATGGATCAGGAAAAATGCAAAATAAACTTGGAATCCACTGCTGGCCCAGAAAAAAAAAAAAAAAAAGAGCTTAAAGAAAGAGGCATATTAAAAGGACACAAATAAAGAAGCCAACTTAAATTCATTTAATCAAAAAGATTTCCAACTAACTTCCCACAAAAACTAGCAGAGGATCAGGATGGCAGTGTGAGCCAAAGGAGGCTGAGCTACAACCAATAAAAATCCTTCGTCGCTTTTCCTTTTTCCTCTGAGAAAGAAATTATTCTGACTTCAACTTTTTTACCAGAGATCGAATGGGTTGCTTTCCACTGCAACCACTAAGAATATGAGCGGGAGTAACTGTGCCTCCCAGGCAGTCTGAACAGTAGGGAAAATGAGTGAGGGAGGACTGCTCAGCTCAGGGACAGAAGGTAAAGATGAAGGTCCTGAGGATGAGGGCAGAATGTTGAGTGGGCTATGAAGAGCTCCCTCCCGGGCTACCCACTGTCCCTCACTATATAGGCCAAAGAGATCAAGGTACTATTGGTGTTTGGGTTCATGGGAAAGCCAACAACAGACAAAGAATGGTATCAATCCGCCCTTGGGGCAGAGGTTGTAGGAAGGTTCTAGATCTGCACAGCTGGGAAAATGTGGTTACCGGCCTCATCCTCCTGAATCTCAAAGAGCTAAGAAGCCCTGAAGGGTGCTTGGGTTGTATAAAAAGTGGTCCATACACATCATCAGATTACCATAGTCATGTATATTCACTGGAGGGTGAGGCCAGGAGAGAAGCAGAGAACCAAGATTGTTCAAACTTGAACTGAAATTTTAAAAAAAAAAATTTTTTTCAGTTTTTTCCAACTGTGAAGAATTTTGAAGTTTTCTTCACCTGTAATTTGTATCATGAAATTCTTAAATATAACTGAATTATATCTATATACCTATACATATACATACACTATCACAAATACTGACTGATTTTTACACATGTAAATGCATACATACCCATGTGAAGTAGATTATATACAGAGAGGGAACATACACAATGAAGTCTCATTTTGTGATGAATTAGATTATACCATGAAGAGTGAAAAGTTCTTGGAAATACTTCAGGGAAGTGCCACACCTTAAAACACAGACCTGCCCTCCTCCAATATTTATAAAACAATAAAGACTTCTGAGTAAGGAATAAGACATCATTTATTTGGGGGTGCCTGGGTGGCTCAGTCCATGAAGTGTCGGACTCCTGATTTCAACTCAGGTCATGATCTCAGGGTTCCTGAGTTCTAGACCCGCATAGGATCCATGTTGACAGTGCATAGACTGCGTGGGATTCTCTTTCTCCCTCTCTCTCTGCCCCTCCCCTGCTTGCACATGAACTTGCTCTCTCTCTCTCTCTCTCTCTCTCAAAATAAATACATAAATAAAACATGTTTTAAAAAGCATCATTTATTTGAGGACCACAGGAAGTTGGCAGACATCTCTGTACCTTTAAACATGGGAATGGCACTTAGAATATGGGTTTATAAGGAGATGTGATTCTCAGAACCGAAATGGGCTCTGACGTAGTACATTCCCAACTCCCATCACTTTCTTTCCCATAATGGAAGCTCGGGTGTAAGGAAGTACCAGGAGTACTTAAAATATAATCATTTGCTTTTTGTGGGGAAAGTATGCAGATTTAGATTCACATAAATTCAATACACCTGATAAAACTACATTCCATGACTGTGCATTTGTATGTATGGATTGTGTCACAAATCAAAGTGTAGACTAAAAAAATCCATGCAAAAAAAAAAAAAAACTGTAACAAGAATACCTGGAGGAAAATTGATAAGAAAAGGCATTTTACCTTGCCACCTACTTCAAGGAATAGCTCTGTTGTGCCAATCCATGACTGCATGTCAAGTACCATGAAAAGCCTCTTACCTAAAGATAGGAGAAAAAAAATTAATTGAGTTGGGGGGTAGCTAACTAAAGGAAAGAAGCTCTATTTTATAATTAAAAATATATTTTAACTTTGCTTTATCATATTTATAAATTACACTAGATTTCAAAACGCACAGAATTTTTATTAATTCAACAAAACTAGAAATTCTGAAGACTCAACAGGCATTGCTAAAAATAAGAAATCTGAAAGAAAAAACACGTCAGAAAATTCAAAGTATTGGCCGCAGATTAAAGAGTGGGTTAAGTGGGATTAGACTGAGCATGTCTGAGTACAAAATTGATGATCAAAGGAAGTTCAGTGCTCAAAATGTGTTTGTGTATATGTAACGTAACATCCACCCTATCCGTGCAACCTGGTAAACTGGAAATCTATCTCTTTGCAACAAAACTATAGAAACCAAAACCTATCCCCTGTAGGAAACCAGATCGGAAAAACCAGAAGCCCAACTTGGAATGTTCTGTGAAATCTGATCCATTTCATTTTCCTCCCCCTGCAGGCCCACAGAGCAATCCCTCATGCAACAGCTCCACTGCTGAGGTCTGTGTGGCAGCAAGTGACATAACAGGCCCATATAAATTCTCTTAAGGGCGGCAGGATGGTTATTAAATCACTGCTGAGTCACATCTTTGTTCATCTTACAGAAATGCTACAAGCGTGATGGCCGGTAACTGTGGATATGTCGCTGGCTCTACTTCAGTAATTGCACAGAAGCCAAATCCATCTTGCTTCCTGTGGAGAGTATCTGAGGAGAAAGGAAAACCGCCGTAGCAGGTACGCATACACACACCTGAAACCTAATGTAGGCTGGGGCCTCTCCAGTCCTTGAAAGCAAGGTACGGATGCTGTGAAAGCCTGTGCAGAAAATGCCTCATCTACTTTCTGCTAAGAACTGAGAATTGTTCTCTGTTTCCAATGTGTTTCTCTTTCACACCGTAGGGCTTTATTCATTCCAAATATTGGTGTTCACAAAGTTCTGAAAAGCACATAATGAATTTTAGCAAACTTTACCTACAGTCACAAAGTAGGGAGAAAGCGGGTCAATGGGCACCTTCCCTCTGAACGCATACACTTCTGTCTCATCTCCCTCTTCCATAACACCCTTCTTCTACTCACAACTCAAGCAAAACTTTCTATCATCTAGAGACTCATCCTCTTCTTCATAATGCTGGTAGTATCTGACATACAAACACTGATTGAAAGTGCACCTTAAATGGGTTTATCAAGTCAGACACTGATTTCAAAGTCTATCTTAAATGGGCTTATCAAGAAATCACTCTCAATACATTGTGCACTGCAGGAGAAATTATCAACCTTATTATCTGTAATAGAGAAATGTAAAAGTCATGTGTACTCAGTATAAGTTTAAAAATCTAAACATGTATGCCAATCATTTTTCGAGAAAAAGTGAACTCACAAGGGGCTGAAGAGAGTCAAGAAAGAGGATTAACTTATGACTGTTAAAGCAGGGCTGAGATCATATATTAACAGAAAACCTGTAATAGCTATGATGTTCAGATGCCCCCTTTCATATTCAAGTGTTTACAAAATATGGTTCCAATGGGTCTTCCAGCAATGACCACCAAATGCCAAGTTACAGGGTGGCCACCGTTACCCCGGATTCATACTTTTATGACATTTCTCTTAGAAGAATGCTACTGTCCCCCCGCCCCCCACCTCTGTCTGCCCTATTGCAAGAATCTGCCCAAATCTGGAAGAGGGAACTGAATGTACCCTGAAAGCAACTAAGGACCCATGCAATCTCTGCTTCTCCACTGAGAGGGGCTTCCCAGTTCTCTCTCCACACAGCATTTGGTACAAGTGCCTTCCCTAAAAGAGCAGATGTGAAATTACCCCACATGCCATTGTTTGAATATGTTTAGAAGAGCAGTAAAGCAGGGGTGCCTGGTTAAATGTCTGGCTTCGGCTCAGGTCATGATCTCGCAGCTCATGGGTTCAAGCCCCGTGTCGGGCTCTGTGCTGACAGCCTGGAGCCTGCTTTGAATTCTGTGTCTACCCTCTTGCTCCCCCTCCCCTGCTTATGCTCTGTCTCTATCTCTCAAGAATAAACTTAAAAAACAAAAAAAAGAGCAGTAAAGCATTAGGAAGCCCAGTGTTAGTACATGCCTAAAACCACATTCTCCTTTTTATGTATAAAGTGGCTAACATTACACCCCTCCTTTCCTCCCTCCCTCTTGTCTAATCCACTCATATGTTCTAAACTCTGAGCATCAGTGTATAAGGACAAGAGTCAGTGCTCTCTCCAAAACGTCAACATGATGTAAAGTAGCTTTGCAGAAAACATTTAATGTACTATGATTATGAACTCATCAGTGAGCTGATGACTGGTGTGAAATAACCTAGAATTTCCCAAGTTTACAGGCTCTGTGGAAATATCTTTTATTTACAACCCTGTCCCAGCTTTATATGACCTCCCCCTGCAAAATGACTCAAGCGAACATTTGTCGTGTTTTAATCATCCAGCATTTTTAGAAGATCCATTTTCTGTTTAGAAAATTCCCTGCATTCTAAGTTGTGGGGTTAGTAGGCTCTTCTCTGGTAAATCAACACCATCAGCCTCTAAGCTGGCTCTTAAACTCTCCTGAAATGATGAAACATTTGCAGTATCCTTTGATTGATTCCTTGACTACTTAAACTACACCGGATTCTGTTAAATACAGTGAAAAGCCCAAATAAATCTCTGAATCTTTTCCAGGTAGAGTTAACCAGAATGACCCCCACCACCACCTCCCGCGAGTTACAGTGGTCTTCATTCACCTGTGGCTTTGCACCTTAGAACAGTATTAGAACTAAATTATTAGAAATATTATTAGAACTAAAGTTCGAGGTACATTAGATTTTTTTTTTACATTTTTCAAGTCTTAGAAGAACTTCCCACCCCCCCTAAAAGCTTCTGCTAAATACATGAAGCCCTCAAGTTTGTTCCTTATTTGAACTCTGAAAACATAAACTGTCTCTACAATAAAAGTACCCTTACTGAAAATAGATTGCTCCTCAAAGAGAACACAGGGAGCTAATCATTATTGTATACGCACTATGAGATACACACTGAAATAGATGCTTTATGTAAATTATGTCCTTTCATTTTCCCATTGTAACTACAAAAATAACATGAATTTCCTATTTTTTTTTATTACAGATGAGGAAAGTATGGTTCACAGAAATGATGTAATTTTTAGAAAGTGACACAGCCAGGACTTGCACACAAGCCTGATATAAATCCAGTTATTTTCTTTCACTGCCTCACCGTGATACAGATCTCATTTCCAGGTCCATCTTATAAACTATTGAATACTATGTCAGGTATAGCATGCTGTATTTCAGGCAAATGCCACAGGGCAGGATGGTTTCCATGGAAACATGGGACCACAGAAGAGGGGAAAAAAAGTGAAGCTTGAAAGAGCTCACACACTGGAACAGGATAGGCCTGGCTGGTAGGTCCTTAGGAGCAGGTTCCTAGGAACATCAGTCAACACAGAGTAGTCTCATGCACACTGCAGAAAATGGTTTGCATTTCAAAAGTGATGGCCACTAGAGCAATTTCTATAGTGGCTAGCAGCAAGAAATCTGGTTTATAGCTATTCAGAAGCTACAAATGGACCGTAAGGTCACTTCTCATCCATTAAACAGTTATTAGGCATTGACAACATAGAGAATAATTTGATATTTGGGATATCTGACTGCCAGTAGCAGGAATCAGCTGCAAAGTTTTGAGATCACAGCATTATAACAATTCCAAAAGGAGGAGAAATCTAGAGAATCAGAGTGAAAAACAAGTTGTAACCGAGAGGTAGGATCTCAGGCACACTATAGGCAAGAACTGAGGATGATGGAATGACAGGGCTGGATCACAATGCTAAGAGCCAGTGGTCACCACATGAACAAAAGATTCCAGAGATAGCCATAGACATAACTGCAATTTCAGTAAAGACCCCTCTACTCTTAGATCCTTGCTTTTAGATTTTAGTAGAGATTTCCAGGGTCTCGGATTCAAGAAGAGGACACACTGTTCTCTATGTTATGTTTCACATCTTTCCATTAAACTCACTGTAAAAGCATAGTACTGAATACCTTATTGTTCAATTGTAGTTGTAAATCTTAATGTATCCCCTATGGCCAAGGTTGCTCTTATACTATATCATAATACTTTCTTATCAATCTATTGAATTTGGGCTATTTTCTTGATGTGGGACAGTGAATATTTCATTTTACATCTCTTGAATACAGGTTTCACGTTTGGGACTGGTCAATGATCATCAGCATAACAACTGGTTATCATTAGAAGGGTAATATTTTTGAAGATGATCTTTGAGCTTTTTAAAATAAACATGTACCTACTATATTGGTGTTACGTGTGCCACCTAATATGACTGTGGAACTCCGATGGGCAATACGTGTTCTTTTGATGGTTTTTCATGTACTTCTGGATTTTCTAGGTAAGTATCAAATTTCCATATGGATAGAGGTATCAAAACTCAATCCAGAATTAAGCTGAATGCTCAATCATCATCACATCAAATGGTTGAAATTTTTCTAAAGTAAATCTATTTTTGTCATCCCATCCCCAGTATTACCTGTTAGAGACAGATCCCAATTGCTGATCTTATATTGTTCCCTTATTTCCCTAGTCCTTTCCATAGTGTGTATTGATTTTTGCAGACGTTTTTAATGCAACCCAAAAATCTAAGATACATATGTACCTGTCCTTGGTACACATGATACTCAAATTTTATGATGGGTTGCATTATGAAAATTATAGTAATAGTGACAAACTGATGAATAGACAAATGGAAGTAATTTAGACCAGGGATCAGCAAACTTTGTACAAGTTCAGACGAAAAAACATATTAGGCTATGTGGACAATGTAGTCACCACTGCAACTCGTCGACTTTGTTGTTGCAGCTCAAAAGAAGCCATTAACAATAACCAAATGAGTATGGCTATGCTCCAACAAAACTTTAAATACAAAAAGGGTGGGCTATTTAGTCTACGGCCCATGTTTGCTGACCTCTGATTTAGCCACCATCTCTAACAACACTGTGGTTTATTTAACTGTGATAAAATTATAGGATGCTTTTAACGAGGGCTCACACATTTAAATAAAAAATGCCAATTATTCTGCATTTAAGGATGGCCACATATAATTGGGACACACACCATACATGAGGGCATAACAAGGTCAATAAAATCAGATCTACTACCATCATCCCCGTGTTCCTCTCTTACAGCTGCCATGACCACTCCACATTCTACTCCTTGATAAACTTCAGAGGAGGAAAAAAAAAAAAGTTTGAGAAATATTGCTGAGAAACAATGCCCCTCTCGGTAAAATGAAGAAGTTATTTTCCCCAGTGTCAAGTTCTCTGGAGGCAGATCTAGCTGAACCACTCACAAATAGTTGAGGTGCTGAGAAGAAAGGAAGACGACCACTTCATTCCCTGGCAGGTTAACTCATGAGCTGTAGAATCCTGAGTTCCATCCTTGTGCCACAGTCAGAATGAGATTGATCACGTGAACTGAGCACAATATCCATTTCTAGCCTCTGAATTTCTAAGGATTTGAAATTTGGGGTGAAAGCTTAGAAGAAAGAGCAAAAAATCATTAATAATATTTTTGTGAAAAAAATATAATCCTCCTCCCCATCTCAATCCTACTTCTGGGAAGGTGTTCTTCAAACCCTTCACAAGAGGAACTTGGTATTTCTTCTGAAGGGGCACAAACATTAGAAGACGTAGCAAACACTAGAAAAAACACCCAGGGCCATCACATCTATTGAGAAGAGCATGTATTTACACAAGAATTACTTGGAGACATGTACCACTGTCGAGACTGAAAATGAACCAACCAACCCTCTCTGAAGGTTCTTCAGTAAAGAAAGGAAACTGCATGAAATTCAACATCTTCCCAAAGAAAAGCACACACATCCCATACAAAGACAATCACATTGGTGGAGTTGGGATCCACCTGCTGAAGATGAATTCAGACAGACTGACACTTCCCCAAGATTAATAAAACCTTGCTTATAACAAAAAATAGTTTTCTCTCACGTCCATGTGACTCCAATTCTGGTACTATAACTAAACATTAGAGATGGATTTATCATGGTTGCCCATGCCTTCCCCCTTTACTCAATGTTAAGGAACATGAAAGGACATACTTTGTATATCATACCTGAAAACAGAAAAAGTCAAACATTTCATATATTCCATATATGCCAACTCAGTATATAACCCACAGGACAATGGACAGTTCACTAAGAACATTCTTATTTTATTTTTTACACAATACTTGTTTCAAAAAGAGATACAGTGAAAATTACTATATGTCATAGACATTATACATTTTATCTAGACCATTAATCCATGACACTGATTCCAAATTTGGCTAGTGCTTTAGTGTGTTCCTTCAAGAAGAAAATTGTGAAGTCATTTCTGTTCCACCTATTTATCATGAATTCTAGAACATCCAGGGGACAGCCTCCTGGACACATTTCATTTACATATGTCACCTACACCTCAATTAAGAGTCAAGAAGCCATCTCTGAGAGTTGGGCACGGTTAAAGTAGCAGTGCATTGTCAAACTATAACAGAAGCTTATTCTGTGACTGAGTAATAAATCCAATGATATCATCATGTATCAAGACGAGTATGCCATAGCTATTAGGTGAACTATGTGCTAGTTCACAATGAATTTTTTTCAATTACTATGGGATCAGTTATTCAATATGAGGACAGTAAAGGAATCAGAACTATTAAATATCATGTGAGTATTTAAGTGCCTTGTCTCATAAAATCCTTTAACCAAACAGTTCTGCTTTCACTAACAATGTTAATCCCAAACACTGCAATTTATTACTCTTAGAACATGACATAAAAATTATATATTGTGCCCAGTAAGGAAATGAAAGATTTTATAACACAATTTTATTTTTTTTCTATTAGTCAAGGTAATAATTTTAACAGAAAGTGTTATCCTGAGGGCATCTGGAGAAAAACACGTTAAAGACTCAGAAGCACATAAAAGCAAAAAGCATACAATCTTATTTTTCAACCTAACTCAATATTGTATGAATCCAATATAGAGATGAATATTCTAGAGATTTGAGCAAAGCTATAAGACGGGGTTGTACAGTATGAAGAAAAAACAATACTGTATTAACTAATCTGGTAGATCAGTGTCTTTTTTATACTTAGAAGAGGTATGTAAAAAACATAAGAGCAATGAACAAGAAAGCAAACAACCATAGCCATAAATGTAGATGCCATGTGATTAAAAAAAAAAAAAAAGCATATGATAATTAGCTGTGTGGTGACTAACATGAGCCTTTCAATTAAATGTGATGAGTTAAACATATGTTTTTCTTTCTAAATCCTTACTGAAATAATATTCAAAATATATAAAGCCACACGAACAAAACAACAGGAAAGAATATGCAAAATGACAGAAGATTAAAAACATCAAAAAGTTTTGGAAATAGGAAGCAGAAGAGCTAGAGAAAACTATCTTGTCAGAATGAAATATATATATACAAGTACACATATACATATACATTATATATATATATGTGTAATATGTGTGTGTGTGTGTGTATTTACAATTGCTTGTGGATGAGTAAGCCAACCAGAAGCAAACTCATGGCCACAGCGTAATTCAGAGACTAGACACTCCAGGATCTCTGAAAGGCAGGGTGAGGGGTCTGTCTCAAAACAGGAGAATTTTTTGAAAATGTATATATGTGCATCCTAAGATCTTTTCCCCAGTTTCACCCAACACAGGGCTGCTGGTCACCTATCCCAGCAAACACTTAGAAATAATGCATCAAAATCAGGTCAGGAATGCTTCTGGACTTGGGGAAGCCAGGCACAACTGAATGTGATAAAGCTATATACCGAAGACATGATGATTAATTATAACTCTAGATTGTGAATAGTGAAATCCCCCCATTCCCTATTCAAATCTCAAAACAGGCTGGAAAACATATATATAGAGAGAGAAATAAATATGTATAGAAATATATATATTTCTAAGCATTGTGGCCCAAAATGAAATGTAAACTTAAAAGGACTGTGATCATGGCAGGACTTGGCATGGTTGACTGTATTTTGCCTACTATGTCTCTCCCTGTACCATTGGCATTACTGACTATGTGATTTTCTTTGTTCAATTATATGTGACCAGAGAGAGTACTTCCTGGCAGATGTTGTTAAAGCTCTTTCTTGATTTACTTTATTTCTTTTTCCTTTGCCATCAAATCTTGCAGACATATCAACATGGGTCCCACAGTAAAAACAATATGGAGGAGAGCCACAGTAGAGCAGCTGCGGACAAGTGGCATGAGTGAAAAGTAAGAGATATGGCCTTCAACAAAACAGAACCACTTTGGAATCCAGTGAAAAAATAAAAGACATAAATAATATGTAGAAAGTAATAAGGTGGCAGAAGAGCAAGTCTCATACAAATAATCAGTTTTGTGAAAAGCATCAGATTATTCATTTGAAACACT
This sequence comes from Acinonyx jubatus, assembly GCF_027475565.1. NCBI lineage: Eukaryota > Metazoa > Chordata > Mammalia > Carnivora > Felidae > Acinonyx > Acinonyx jubatus. The sequence continues at coordinate 98,048,736 of NC_069380.1, read as the reverse complement.
GGAAGCCACAGGAGAGTGAACGAATGCCTTGCAAATCTTGACAGACTACTGTTTCCAACACTGATGACTATATTCATATAAACTATCCATAAAATGTGACAAAGAGATGTATTTTTAGGTATATCTGAGAAACAATGCACTTCTTATGAACCAGGGAAAGCTTCTCAAAGATGCATTCCACCAAAATAATGTAACAAACCAAGAAACAGGATGAAACACTGTTGTACAATGAGAAATTTGACCATTATTTCTGGTCCCTGGAGATAGACTAAACCCTTGGAATTTCCAAAGTGAGAGGAAGGTCTCTGTTAATCAAGAACCCTTTAGATCACACCTCAGTAAACATTAATGAGATGATGAGGACTAAGGGCTGGTCGAGAGAAAGGCCAACCATCTGATCAGAGGGTTAGGACTTTGAGCCAACCCAACCTCCAGGGAAGATCAGCCATGGGGCCCATGATTAAATCAATCACACTTACATAATGAAATCCCAATAAAAAATTTCTACATCAAGGCTCACTACAGCTCTCTGGCTGGCAATATGCTTACAGGGAGGCACACTCCGATTCCATGGGGACAGGGTATGGAAACAGGGTAGGAGAAGACAGGATTCAGTAGGCAGAGAGGGAAAGGATTAGCACCTGAGGTCCCTGGATTGGGAAAAACATGTATTTTGGAACAATGCCAGGAGGGCCTGACCACAGCAAACCCCCTCAGGCATAAAGTTCCTCTTAAGAATTTAATAGACCCCACCTACCCCCTCCCCCAACCTCAGCTTTCCATCAGTAATTTGACAAAAGACCTAACTGTGGCCAAAGACTACCCCTGATACAATGAAAACAAGCCAATCAGGAACGGATAACCCAACACCTAGAGCAATCAAACCTGTAAGGGTAGAATGTGAGAAGGAACAAGGGGGAAGGGAAGATGGAGGGTTGATCAGCAACTTATAAAACAAGGACCCTCCCGTATAGTCCTGGGGCATTCACTTAAGAGAATATCACCTCTCTGTAAACAGAGCTTATCCTACAATTCTTCCTTTCTGATGTTCTAATTTGCCTGCTGCTCATTTTGTGTCAACCTCTCTATTCTTCAAAGCAGCAAGACAAGGAATCCAGGTATTGTGGTAAAAAATCCTGCAACAGAAGCTCTGGGTTTGGGACTCTCCCAGACCTACTCCATAGTATCCTGTAAAATTAAAATGTAATTCTAAGAATACTTTTCTCAGTTCTGTGAGTCTAACAAATTATTGAATTTGAGGATATCCTGGGAACCTGTGAATTTGTATACAGTTGGTCGGAGTTGTGGGTGGCCTTGGGAGACCCAAAGTGGAGCTGGTGTCTGAAGTGAGGGCAGTTGAGAATCATGTTTTTAATTTGTAGCGTCTGTGTTAACTCTGACTCGTTATCAGAATTGTACTGCCATATACCAGTTGGTGTCAAAATATATGCAATCTAGGGAATATAAAAGCCACCAAAGGAAAACAGTCAAAAAATTCTAAGCCTGCTAATGCAAGGAAGCCGCAGTTCCGTAGCCTGCAGAAGAGCTGAAGAGAAATCAGCCCAGAGCACAGGATGAAGGAGGCCTTCAACAAGCTGATAGGTGGCTTGATGGTTTTGGTCATATTTACAGAATATTTTTAATTCTTTGATGAATTTTGGGTAAACTTGTGAAAGTTATATTAAAAAAAAAAAAAAAAACTAAGCAAATAATAAAAGGCACTTATTCACTCCAGGTAAGTCCTAAAATTATAGAAAATAGAAAACATAATACACTGTATGTCTCAGTTCTAAATTATAAAGGCATAAAATTTAAACACCCCCCCAACTACAACTCTTTTAGAAATATAGGAGAGTAAAGGTTTGTTTGATATGAGAGAAATAAATATCCATCTTCCATATTCTTATTTGTAAGTCAATACTGTCCAAAATTGGAAATTCAAGAAATTGCATAAAGTGGGTTATTAAGAAATATGAAGGCACAAACCATAAACGGTGTTTGGTTAAAACCTGTTTTTAAAATCATATACATGCTACCAAGTGACAACAATGCAAATCCATTTTTAAAAGGCATATAGGTAAAGAGTCAACCATAATTAGGAAAAAGTTAAAAAATACTTCGGGTCCACATTTTCAGAAAAAAAAACAAGCAGGTTTACAAAATATGGCTGGTGACTAAAGGCAAGGAAAAGCAGAAGGAAAAATTCTGAGTTTTGAGTCTTTGAAACTAAAAGAGCCAGCTAAAGGGTGAACCAATCCAGTTAGTATGAGGATAGCCCGATAAATTTTACTATGTAAAAGTACATTTTTAGAATGGAACAAATTCAGTTTATCTTTAAAGAAAATATAAAAATGGTAAATGGTATTACAATAAATTTATAAAAAATAAATGATCAATACATGCAGAGTATTTGAATGACTTTACAATGGTTGAGAAGAAGCTGTTCTTAAAGACTCTTCACTTAATGGTTTTAGTGTTTGGGCACGGAGATAACATAAAGTGCAGGGGAGGGCTAACCTAGCCTTTATTCAGGACTGCTCTTGGCTGACTCATGACTGCTGAGCTCTGAGCCTTTGGAAAGTTTTGCCTAATAAGACTGTTTTTAACTGCCTGCAGTCTTGGGCTATACTGTTCCTGTTTGACCAGATAGTTTATGCTAGTAATATGACTTATGGTAAACCGAAGCTTCTTCTCTTTGATGTTCTGGAATTTAACTAGCAGAGTAGTTACCTGTATAAGCCACATGCAATGCCTGCCTGAATGACCACTAATACAAAGGCTCAGTGCATCCTGGGAGATTCCACTGGAGAAGACACCTAGAAGCTTATGACTGGTTTCTCCAAGACCTTCTCTCCCATGCACCTTTTGCATTTGTTCCAACTGGCGATTTTCACCTTTTTCTCTTCATACTTCTAAGCCATACTCATGTATAGGAGCTCCTATATAGAGCTCTGGCTCCTGTGAGTTCATCTAGGGAATCAGTCATAGGGTGGCCATGGGGACTTCTGACATTTGTAATGTTAAAGGTTATCCTAATACTAAAATTTGGCATTATGTAAATATGCATGTGTTTCTAATGCCTGAAAGTTAAGTTAATGTGACTTCTCTGGTTAAAGTTGCCAGCTATTGTTACTCTTATTTACTATAAATTTCTTTTAACTTTAGATGTATTTTGTTGTTATTTTACATGTTAATAGCCTACTTGCAATCCAAAACTCTTGCATTAGAGTAGAAGTGAGCTTTACCTGCTCTCCTGATTTCTTCTAAGTAGATCCATTACCTCACCAATCCTGCACATAAAATTTAACCCTAAATTTTGCTATGAGCCACAGTAACTAACAGGTACCATACAGAAGAAACTAGTAACCCTCCCAGCTGAGTTCAGGACAGCCAGCCTACCAAAATCTCTTTTTTGCTATAACTAAGGTCAAATTGGTAGCCACCAGTACCAAAAACAGATACACATTTCTCCTAATTCACAGTGCTGTTTAGAAGGCTCACCAAAATAAGGTGCCTGAGAAGGGCTTTGTAAACTCAATAAAGATGTCAGTTGTTCCCATGACTAGATGTTTACGGATTAAAGCAGTTGCCAACAGGCTCAAATGGTTTCTTTTACTCATGTTTGACTCCCTACTCAGCTTCATCATGAAGAAAAGACTCTCTTGAGATATGTTTGGGTCTCAGTGATGACCCAGTAACAGAGGAAAGATTTTCAGAGTAATATCCTGCTTACCAAGGTAGCACAGGATCTGCAATGAGGTTTTCCCAAAGTCAGGATCAAGAAATCCCTTTTAAGTGGTGTTTATCAGCTAGCTGGAATGGGTCACATTCCCTCAGGAATTTCTAATTTGAAGAATAATTAGAACAGATTCTTTCAGACTAATGAGACTGGGTTTTCAAGGTTGAACACCAAGTGTGGGGAGACTAATTTTTGTATGTGTGTGTAAACAAAGCTGCATCTGCTGTGATCATTAACTGAACACCTTTCTCTAATACATAATTGATGTTTCCTATTTTTTTGTTTGTTTGTTTTGTCTTTGAGCTGTTGTTTGCGCCAAGCATGCCCTGCCCCTTGCTGTGTTTCTGGTCCTTCAGACTCCTGTTACAGTAACAAGAAGCAATCCTGCAGGGAGAGCATCAGGTCTTTTCCTTCCCTCTGTGCTTTCAAAAGTTAGTTTCTATGAAAATGCATGGTGCATGTAGAAAAAGATTACTGTAATGTGTGAAAAGCCTAGCTTCAAATTTTTCTAAGTAAAATGAATGCTTTATTTTCCTTGAGAAAAACAGCAAACTGTAATGTGAAGAGGAAAAGGAAGAGGTACAAACCATCAACCTTCTTCTCTTTCTTCCCCTCATGTCTCACACACAGTACGAAGAACTCAGCCCACCTTCCCCAGCAGGAAACTAGGAAGGTGCCCTTTAAAAGGTAGAGAGAAGTACTGATGTGACTAAAAATATAGAGAGTGACAAAAAGTGTCCGATCTTCCTCCGCTTTCCCTGTTTTCCTTTATTCTTACTCTCCTATTTGCAGCCTGCAAGTTTTAATAAAAGATGAAGGTATTATTGTAGAAGACAAAGAGGCCATTACCAATGCAAATTCACTGAATAAATATGATCATGGATTGTTTACACCAAGGATATCCTATTAAAATGAAGAGTAGCCTAAGAAAAACAAAACCAACAAAATCAACTTTCTTCAACATGATTATGCAAACGTACAAAGCCAACGCTTCAAAAAATTGTTACTGATCTTATTTCCCTGTACCAATATTTTGTGATAAATTCACAATCTCATTTTGCTTCCAAAACAAATTCCATCTTTGATTTGCATCATATTTATTCACTCAAAAGCAAGTTACTGAATGCCGGATCTGCTAAGTGCCACTCTTTTAAGGACCAAGGATACAACACTGAACAAAACAGACCAATCTTTCTCATGATAGAATTTGCGCTTTAACGGAAAAGGGGAGACAACACACGACATGAGTTAACACGTTTGATAATGTACCTTAAAAGTAACAAGTGATTTGGGGTGCCTGGGTGGCTTAGTCGGTTAAACGTCCGACTTTGGCTCAGGTCACAATCTCGCAGCTTGTGAGCCTGAGCCCTGCGTCGGGCTCTGGGCTGATAGCTCAGAGCCTGGAGCCTGTTTCAGATTCTGTGTCTCCCTCTCTCTCTGACCCTCCCCCGTTCACACTCTGTCTCTCTCGGTCTCAAAAATAAATAAACGTTAAAAAAAATAAAAAAAAAGTAACAAGTGCTTTGATGAGAAAGAAAGCAGGCTTATGGGTTGCACAGCAAGGGGAAAGGGCAACTTGACATGAGGTCAGAGTAGTAAGGGTACTCAGCACAAGGTGGGCTTTGCAAACCATCATTAGGACCCTGGCTTTCAATGTGAACACAATGAGACAGGCATTGGGCTGTCACGTGAAGGAATGACATTATCTCAACTAAGAATTTTTTTAAAAATCTCTGGGATATGAAATCTTAGAAACTTATGTCTAACTTCAATTTCTTCTTCCTCTTAGAAGCCTCAGGAATTAGGTGTGTTTTGTTTTGTTTTTTGTTTTGTTTTTTACGTTGTTAAATCTGAAGCTATGGCATGAACCAGCAGACCTGATTTACAATCTTTGGAGGCAAAAGCTAGGTTCAGAAACAAAAAAAGGCTGAGGTAAGCAAATCATTTAGAAAAATGTTCCAGGAATATCAAGAAATGGCTTGACAAAATAAAACACCAATGGAATCATTCCATCTTCTTCCCTCCTCCAGTTCTTCTTTGTTTTCCACTCCTGACAGTCCCCTCACTCACACCCAAGTGTCAGCCATTCAGCCAGGCCTCGAAGTTACAATGCACCTGCCATCACAGACATTGTGTGGTCACGCCACATCAGAAACACATTATATCCCCTTGACTCAGACTCAGCCTAACTTACTTCATTTACTGCAGTCCCCTTTAACATAGTAATTTTTCTAAACTGCTGTTTTAAAGACCTCTCACTTCAATTCCACAAGTATTCTCAAGTGCATATTGTGCTTTAACCCTTTCATAGATATTCTTCAAAGCAAAAGCCATCTTAAGAAGGCACAGTCTAAATTGCTAATCCCCAAAATGAAGACATCCAGGGCAATTTCCAACCCTTCAGAAACAAAACAAAACAAAACAAAACAAAAAAACAAAACAAACAAAAAAAAACTTTAAAGGAAATAAAACCATTAATTAATTAGAAAAACTTTTATGGACTGTATAATACATCTACATACATTCACTGCCCTAGAGTTTTATATTTGAATATTACACACTCTGAGCTTTTTAGGAGCTCACAGTCCAGTCAATTATAAAGAAAAGAAAAAGCCAAATATCAGTGAGAGAGATAAAGGGAGAGACAGAATATACAGGATTAGTAGCTTCTACACTTTTGGTAGATGGGAGTAGTGAGTTGTTGAGGTAAAGAATATTTCTGGAGGCACCTGGTTGGCTCAGTCAGTTAAGTGTCTGACTCTTGACTTCGGCTCAGTTCATCTCAAGGCTCCTGAGTTCGAGCCCCAAGTTGGGCTCTGTGCTGACACTGAGGAGCTTGCTTGGGGTTCCCCACTGGCTCGCTCTTTCTCTCAAAATAAATAAACAGACTTAAAAAGTAATGCTGAATACAACTAACATTGTAGGTTAAAGAAAAAACAAGTTCCATGGGGCAGCTTAAAGAAGCTCATGAAGGAAATCCAATCCTCCAAAACTCAAAGGGTGAAGTTCTAACCCTAAAGGTGACTTTATTTGAAGAAAAAGCCCTTTAAGGAGGTCATTTGAATTAAGTGAAGTCAGAGGGTGGGGCCCTAATCTGTCAGGACTGTTGTTATTTTTTTTTCCGAGTTTACTTATTTATTTTTAGAAAGAGAAAGCACAGATGGGTAAGGGGCAGAGAGAGAAGAGAAAGAGAGAATCCCAAGCAGACCCTGTGCTGTCAGTGTTGAGCCCATTGCTAGACTCTTAACTCACCAACCATGACATCATGACCTGAGTCAAAGTCAGACACTCAATGGACTGAGCCACCCAGGCACCCGAGAACTGGTGTCTTTATAAGATGACAAGACACCAGGGGCATGTGCAAAAAGAAAAGACTATGTGAGGACACAGCAAGAAAGCAGTCACCTGCAAGCCAAGAGAGGACTCAGGAGAAACCAAATGTGTCCACACCTTGACCTCAGACTTCCAGCATCCAGAACTGTAAGAAAATAATTTTCTGTTGTTTAAACAACAGAGTCTGTGGTATTTTGTTAGGGTAACGTGAGATGGCTAAGACCAAGAGAATCCACACAGCCAGGACTTCAGTAAATATGACTAGAGAATAGGATGTGGGGGAAGATTTGGAGAAAGGGGACTGGCTAGCCTCATCTCTAGTGATAATGCGAATTATTGAATCATGAAGGTGGTTTGGGAGTTAAGTTTGGGCTGAAGCCTTAGAGAGAGGTCATACTTACGCAAGCTTAGGAAAAGAATATGAAGTGAATTACAACTTGCTCTGAAATACATGCTTGTGTCCCCAAGAAATTCTCATGTTGAAACCCTAATACCCTTCCATTGGGCACCTTCATCACAGACTTCAAGCCTCCAGAACTGTGAGACATAAACATCCGTTGTTTGACACTGGTATTAAATGATCTCTGGTATTTTTGTTACAGCAGCTCAAAACTGCTAGGGTTGTGTGACTAAGACACAAACAATCCTTAAAAATCATGTGGAAAAAAAAAAAAAGATTTTTAACACAGTTCTGCATCAAATGAACCCAAAGGCACAAGATGTAAATTCCAGTGACATCTAACTATATATAACAAGTGTAGATTACCCAATTATGAAGCACACGTGATCTATAAGGTCTTTGAACCTCACTTCCTTCATCTACTCTAGTTACCACAATATTCCCATTCTTTATTATCTCCAACACAACTGAGCAAATCAATGTATCTGTATACAATAAGCAGCATGATTAATATTTTCAGGAATTTACAAATAAGGTACAGAATTAAACAAGGCTTATACAAGAAAAAAATCCCAGGTAGGGACACACTTAAGGTTGAGAGACAGTGCAGCAGTTAGAACTCAGATGTGTTTGGAGTGCCTGGGTGGCTCAGTCAGTTAAGCGCCCGACTCTGGATTTTGCTCAGGTCATGGTCTCACAACTTGTGGGACTGAGCCCCGCATGGAGCTCTGTGCTGATTCTCTCTCTCCCTCTGTTTCTTCCCCTACCCCGCTCACACACGCACTCACTCATTCTGTCTCTCCTAAAAGAGATAAACATTTAAAAAGAAGAAAAAATAACTTACATGTGTTATGTTTCTCACATCTGCTCCATAAGCTCTGCTTATGGGCTACATACACTCAGACAATTCTTATCACTAAATCCTAAGTAGCTTTAATTCACAGATTGAATTTCAGGAACTATGTAATTGGACAGTCTTTCCCTTATAGATGGTAGAATTGAAACTTAGATGTTTAACTGATGGGACACAACATCATTGACCAATCTCCTTGTAGATATGGAGCTAGACCTGAGATCTATTGACTTACAGCACTGCTTAGTGCCTAAAGCAATTGTGTACAAGGACAAGGTGGTCAGGGCAGGCAAAAAGAGGATGCACTGTCTGAACAGAAATTAAGACCAATAATAAAACTGACTACAATTTGGTCTGTTTCTAATTATCCCCACGCACCATTAACTGTAAATAATTACCATGCTAAAATATGTCTCCCTGACATAATCTTATTCGTCAACATCCTAAATGATTGTTGAGAATACTGTTTAGTTTTAATAATGGAAGCCTAAGCTTCAAAACTGCACATATTATTTAGCCTTTAATAAACACTGTGTCCTACATGCAGGTAAACTTAAAGAATCCCCGGTTGTACAGTTAAACACCTGGACTCATTTTATGTATCATAAACAGTTCAAACTATGATCAGCTGTTAAGACAGTAAAAACACATTTTGTTTAATAACTCACCTTCAAATATAATTTGAATATATTCACCCCTGCTTTTAAGTTAGCTTTCATTATAAAATAAGTAAGGTCATAGTTAGTAAGACATTCAACAAATCTTTCAACAAACATCTTTGGGGCTAAGAAAGTTTCATTACAACATATGTTTAAAAAACACATGAAAGTTCCCTGTTTTATCACATGGCTTAATGTAGGAGAAATCATGAAGACTTATCTAAGCTGAGGACAGTGAAATACCACGTCTAATAACCTGCATTCTCCATTCTAGTCTCCATATTCTATCAGAGGACAACCTGAAAACAGTCATCCACACACACACACACACACACACACACACACACACACACACACGTATGTATATAGCTATATGTATATTTATGACCGTGTTTCATACTACTTGAAAAAATGTTCTGGACTTTACTACAGGATCATTAACTTACTCGAAACTATTTATTCAAAAAACAGTTTAAAATTACCTCCACTTATTTAAAACTTTTATAATTTTGAATCCAAAGATTCCAGCTGCCTTTTGTTATTATGGACTTACTCAATTTTTCATAAACAAGTTTCTCAAGAATGAATTTCCTTAAGACAAAAGCAATAAATCAAAATTTCTTTAAATCAAAATCTTGTCTTAAATTATTTAAATGTCTTTAAGTCAAAACATTGTAATAACATTTCAGACAGAGGTACAGTTTACTATGTGGATTTTAACTATACAAAGAGACAGATATGAGAATAAAACATCTATACTAAAATAAGTCCAGATTACTATGTTAACCCACTGGAAAATACTGAAGAGAATTGAAGTTTCAACTATTGTGTCATGGTAAAAGCTGTCCCTAAACCTCCAGGACTGAGTGTGGGTGCTGAGACCTTTGTGAAAGCTTCATTTCACTTCAGAGTAAAATGTGTGCCTTAGAGAACATGTGGATGGAGAGAATCCATTCAAAGCCATTTGAATTAAAAGTACTTTCCCTACCATTTTTTAAAGATTAAACTCTTCCTTTTCTTGTTTTGATAAATATACTACTGCCATTTACTTAATGCCAGAGTAATTTTGTTCAGTTTGTACCAGTGAAGTCTTAGAGAGAGGGAGAGCCAGAAGGAAGGAGGGAGGGAGGGAGGGAGGGAAGGAGGGAGGGAGGGAGGGAGGGAGGGAGGGAAGGAAGGAGAGGAAGAAGGGGAGAGAGAGAGAGACAAAAGCACTAGCATTTTTTTTTATTAAAGGAGGCAAAATTCAATCGCCTGCACAATAAAATCACCATTACTGTTCTACATTTAGTCAGCACAGTTTAATTTACCAATGGCTAGGTTCATACATTAGAGAAATATTAAAAGGTGTCCTTAATGCCCAAGTCACTTACATTATTGTAATTGCTAAATTCACAGTTTAAGGACCTTCCAATGCAATGTAAAAAGAAATTACAGAAGCTTTTATTTGCAAATCTCTGGTTTCAATAGGGGGAGCATAACATAAATGAGTAAAGCATTTTTCTTCCTAAAAGATTATCTTCTAGTAAGGAAAAAAAGGCAAGATAAATTTGGGTTTTTTCTTCTTTAAAAATAAAAAAAAAAAAAGGCATGCAACCTAATAGTATTATACTTGCAACCCAGTAACTATTCATTTAAGCACCACTCAGATTTAACAGGGGTTAACTTTTTGCCATATGTAATTTGTTCTTAAAAAAATAAGATGTTAGGTATTTTTCACTTGTTAAATATATTTACCTTTTACTTCCTCCACCTCAGTCCTCTCCCACCAAATTGCCACCCTGAAGTTTGGAATATCCTTCCATGAATGTACTTACAGCAATGTATAGTACTGTTTTGTGCAGTTTTTAATTACTAAATGGAAAACATAGCTCTGTTTTAATTTCTAAATAAAGTAGTCTAGCCTTCTCTTTCACCCATTATCAAATATCTGTTATCAAAATTTTAGTATTTAAAAAATTGCTCTATTTGGAAAGTGAAAGTGTTCTATTATCTGTGAATGACTGATATAGATACGAATTAATCCATATTAAATAGAGGGAAAATGGTTACATAGTGAACAGAAAAGTGATGAGGATGTTACCTTCACAAACAAAAATTATGAATATATGCTTACTCTACCCTGATCATTTTTTATAATTATGGTTTCAGTGTTTACATCCAATATGTATTTTGCTGAGGACAGCTATGATAGGGTAGCAGTCATCATTTTGCATATGACTTTATCCTCATCTTTTTGTTATTCACTTTTACAAAATTTCCAACAATTCTTTTATCTACTGACTTTCAAATCATTCTCTGCTGAAACTCAATTATGTGAATACTCTTGCAGATTATCTTTTTTAAATGTCAACTGTCCCATCTCTGCTATAATTTTATCAGTGGCTTTGTTTGTAATTTATACTTAATACCCCTTTTATTAACTTTCTAAAATTTTTTAATTGGCAATTAGTTTACATTGTCTTTTCTTTGTTTCCTGCGACATTAACCACATCAGATTATGAGGAAAGACTTATCAACAAAGATTATAACAGAAAAAATGACGGCAATTAGATCCACTTTATAATAATTCAATTCATCAGTAAATAACTGCACAATTTTTTTTTACTATGAAATACCAAGATAGCCTACTGCTCTTCTTACTTTGACTAAATTTTAGACCCCTTTCTTCCTGACTTCAGGCCCCTTGACCTCCCTTTTCTTAGAGTGTTTACTCTAGAAAATTGACTGCAAACTCTGTTTTGCCCACTTTTACATATATGTGCATCTCCTTTAAAAGTCTCTTGCCAGCTTTAAGACCCAGGAAAAGTCTTCCTCAAATATCTGGAACCCATCTTTTTGAAATGTAATCATCCAGTAAGATAATACCCCCATCTATAAGTCTTTCTGGAAGGGTAAGAGACTAACTTCAGTGGGTATCCTACTGCAAAGTAGAATTGCTATAATGAAGGTACCAGCCTGAAGATACCCTTTCCACATGGTCAAGGCTCATTAGCAAACAAAAGTAGCCTGTGATATCCCCACCTGGCGCCAGCCCTTTAAACTCTCTTTCTTCTATTTCATTAGTTTTCAGCAAAGCCTTCCTTGCCTGTTGAACTTGTCTGAAAAATTTTTCTTCAACAAGGTTTTCCCCAATTCATTTTACTAACTGCCAGAACTTCTATAATGATATTCTGCTAACCACAAATTCCTGAATTTCAATATGTGGAAATGTGGAGAATCCTAGTGTTTTTTTTAAAGGGCAGTCAAGATGCCTTGAAATGAACAAAATGTCTTTATGAACATATTTACTGCTTAACCTCCATAGTTATGTAGTATTTTTATCATTCAAATAACAATGTTTGATTTTTAAAAACAGGTGTCCTGCTTTACATTTTTATTTCTACAATACCTGACATAATACCTACTGCATAAAATTTATCTCAAAAATGTGTGATGTTCTACGATTATAGCCATTTGATTCCTAGATTCTACATCTCTGAGAAATGGCTAAAATATAATGACAAGTTATATGAAGTTAAATGTATTTACTTGTGTTTCAGATAGCACAGTTACACAACATGAAATTAACCTAAGAGTCCAACTGTAGGGAACTGGTTGAGTAATGGTTAATAAAACTGTATTCAATGGGATCACCTGCAATATATATGCCAATATACTTGATTAGAGAAATAAGTGATTAAGAGAGCTGGATGTAGGAAATACACAAGGTGAAACTGTGATATCTCAATGGCAAACGGAAGCCATCCTTGAATTTAGGTTTTAACAAAATAGCATAAAGCCAGCTTGAACGGGACAAAATGAAACAATTTGAATACACAATTAATCATACATATAATCATAAATATATGTAAATATATATACATACCTATATGTAAATACTATGTAAGTACAGGGTCAAGCACACTAGTATCAAAAACTTTTTAGTTCCTTCTGATATTTTAATCCAGGAAAAAGAAAAGTAAATCCAAAATCAACTAATTTTATGAAGTCAGAGGAAACTTAGCATCAACTACTTGTCCTGAAAATTATTTGAAAGGAAATAATTAGACATTTATCCTGACTTTCTTGTACAAATAATTTCAGTGTAACCCAACCAACTTAGTTTTTAAGAAAGAAAAAAATTATTTTCGACAGGTAAATTCCAACTAATGTGCACTGATCAAGTTTAAAAAAACCATTATGTTATAAATGCAGTGAAATCAACGGCTCAGACAGTATTTATAGATATATTAAACCATTAGATGAAATGTTAGGATAGTTACAAAAGAGGGTTCAGGATGCCACGAGCTGAACCCAATGATTAGTCGTAGACTTTCTAAGTATACGATAAGCAGACATCGCACGCATGTCTCAGGACTCCATGCAATGTGAAGATTAAAATACCACCTATCAAGTATTTTGCCAGAAAAAGGAACGTCTAATCTAAATGTAATCAAGACTGTAGAGCCAAATTACATTATGATAAAAACAAACAGGAAAAGTTAATTGATGTAACAGAGAATGAAACAGATACAAGGAGAATGGAAATGCTCTGCAAGACATCTATATTAATTTTTTGTGGCTGGTGTAACAATTTACAAAAAACTTAGTGGTTTAAAGTAATACAAATTTCCTGCCTTAGGGTTCTCTAAGTTAGAGGTCCGATGTCTATGAGCTATGGTCAAAATACTGGCGGTGGTACATTCACTCCGGAGGCTCTACTGGAGAATCCACTTCCTTCTCTTTTTCCGCTGACAGAAATCCCCAAATTCCTTGTTTTGTGGCCCTTTTGCTCCATCTTCAATGCCAGAAATACTATGTTTCTCTGACCACCCTTCTGAATCACATTTTCCTCTGAATCTCCTCTCTTCCTGGTCTCACAGTTTGAAGTACACTCGTGGTTACATCGTACACACCTGGATAACCAAGGAAACTTCTCCACTTGAGGTCCTTAACCACAGCTGCAAAATCTCCTTTTCGCTATAAAGTAACATATGCACAGGTTCTGGGGATTAGGATATGGACATCTTTGGGGACTACTGTTCTGCCTACCTCAACAAACGACTCATTTTCTTTAATGAATCAGTGCAATTAAAAAAAGCTGAGAGTAGAGATGACTGTTCTAAGTTTAGGTATAATTAAGAGACATAACAAAATACTCTGTATGGTCCTTTTAAATACTAATTCAAATTTTACACGGTAATTTTACCAGACACGATGATTGCATTTTGCGTTGTGGGCAAACGAGAAAATATCCCTATATTTTAGAGATCTATCATTCCATAGTTAATATATGATATGCCTTTCCAGGTAATGCCTACGTGTGTGCATATACACACACATGCACACGCACACACTCGTTTAAAAAAAAGAATGGATTTAAGTGTGGTTATTACCTAGGATAGTAATTATGGATAACTTCCTCCCTAGTTTTACTTATCTATACTTTATGACTAGCCTAGAGTGAGAATGTGTAACTGTAATGATGAAGACTCGTGATGAAAATGAGAAACCACCAACAGCATAGGTTTATATATTCCAAGACTCAGAAAAAGAGAAGCTAACATGTATTATGTAGTTTGTGCCAGACAATATATCAGAAGTTTTGTATACTTTTTTTAAGTTTATTTCTTTAATTTGAGAGAGAGAGAGAGCGCGTGCGTGAATCCCAAGCAGGCTCTGGTCTGTCAGCACAGAGCTGGACTCCGGGATCCAACAGACCATGAGATCAGGACCTGAGTCAAAACTGAAAGTCTGAACTGAATGAGCCACCCAGGTGACCTGGAAGCTTTGTATATATTTCCTATGACCATTATGGCAGTCCCACGAACCTTACACCATAATCCCCATAAGGTAAGTTCCTCAGCATCCTACTTTCAGCAAATAATCACTTTGGATTTAAATCCCTATCTCTCTGGTTTTGAATCCAATTATTTTTTGAAATGCTGTGCTAGGGGCGCCTGGGTGGCTCAGTCGGTTAAGTGGCCGACTTCGGCTCAGGTCATGATCTCGCGGTCCGTGAGTTCAAGCCCCGCGTCGGGCTCTGTGCTGACAGCTCAGAGCCTGGAGCCTGTTTCGGATTCTGTGTCTCCCTCTCTCTGACCCTCCCCCGTTCATGCTCTGTCTCTCTCTGTCTCAAAAATGAATAAACGTTAAAAAAAAAAAAAAAGAAATGCTGTGCTAACACAACTGCTTCATCCCCGCACCTAGAACAAACAGGCTTATGCACAAGCTGAACAGAAAGAGCTCCATTCACTTGTACAAGCTACGTGTTGATGTAGAGAGCTATCACTTCATTTTGAACCCAGCTTGCACTATGGTTCTCCATAAGCTTGAACAAACTTGCCATCACTAAAATGTTTTTAATGTTTATTGACTTTTAAGAGAGAGAGAGAGAGAGAGAGAGAGAACACGCAAGTGGGGGGAGGGACAAAGAGAGAGGGAGACACAGAATCCTAAGCAGGCTCCAGGCTCTGACCTGTCAGCATAGAGCCTGGAGCAGGGCTCGAACTCAGGAACCATGAGATCATGACCTGAGTCTAAGTTGGACACTGACTGGGCCACCGAGGTGCCCCTGCCATCCGCTTAGAAATAAGTTATCATTTAAATGACATTGCCAAATTTGCTCCCACTCTTCTGAAGCAGCTTCACTTCTGGGATTATTTGCAATTCCCTCAGGCCTACTGGAACTCTGTGGCTGTACTGCACACACTCACAGAGAGATGGGCTGGAAAACAGTCTCTTCCCCTCCAGGCATGACACCTGATTCCCCAAAGTTCATTCACTGCTCCACCACTCTTCTTTGATGCAGAGCATCTGGGTGACATCTCATTTGTTGTCATGACGCTCAACAAAAAAAGTGGGGCCTATTTTACACAATCATAACAGGAAAAGTGAATAGTGCATGACAGAAGTACTAATTACAGACAGAAAGCAGATTGCTTTATTTTGTGTTGCTTTGTTTTCAACGTTTTATCATTTTCTTTTCATTTTTATTTAAATTCCCGTTTGTTAACACAGAGAGTAACATTAGTTTCAAGTACAGAATTTACTGATTCATCACTTACATGCAACACCCAGGGCTCATCACAAGTGCCCTCCTTAATACCCATCACCCAGTTAACCTATCTCCCCACCCACCTTCCCTCCGGCAACCCTCAGTTTGTTCGCTATAGTTAAGAGTCTATTTTTGGTTTGCCTCTCTTCCTCCTTTCCCAGGATCATTTGTTTCTTAAATTCCACATATGGGTGAAATCATATGGTATATTTGTCTTTCTGTGTCTGTCTTACTTCGCTTAGCATAATACACTCTAGCTTCATCCATGTCATTGCAAATGGCAAGATTTCATTCTTTTTAATGGCTGAGTAACATTCCACCATCCCCCCCACCCCCACCCACCCACACATACACCACATCTTCCTTATTCATTCATCAGTCAAGGGGCATCTGGGCTCTTTCCATAATTTGACTCATGTTGATAATGCTGCTATAAACACTAGGGTGCATATATCCTTTCAAATCAGTATTTGGATAAATACCTAAGTAGTACAATTGCTGGACTGTAGGATAGTTCCATTTTCAACTTTCAGGAATTTCCATTCTGTTTTCCATTTTGTTTTACCATTGGAAATCATTGGTTTACTTCCATTCTGTTTTACCATTTTGCATTCCCACCAAGAGTATAAGAGAGTTCCCCTTTTCTTCATCCTCACCAACACCTGTTGTTTCCTGTGTTGTTCATTTTAGCCATTCTGACTGGTGTAAGGTGGTATCTCACTGTAGTTTTGATTTGTATTTCCCTGATGATGAGTGATGTTGAGTATTTTTCATGTTTCTGTTAGTCATTGTATGTCTTCTTTGGAAAAATGTCTATTTATGTCTTCTTCCCATTTTTTAACTGGATTATTTGTTTTCTAGGCATCGAGTTTTATGTAGCTGGTCACCCTACAAAAGCAGTACCCATCCCAACTTTCTGTGACACTGTCCTTCCAAATATCAAAACCTTTATTCAACCAGATCTGTCAAAATAAAGGCAAGGGCTGGTTAGTGGACAACAAACATTAAGCTGTCTCCACTAAAAACTAAAACTTAATAGGAGTTGTGTCCTCTGATTTAAGGATTTATTAGAGAATTTCTATAATCAGTCCTCATGCCTTAGAATAAATTCTTACCATTTGAAATCCAAATTCTGTCTTTAAATTAATATATAATTGATATGAAACATATTAGTTTCAAGTATACAAAAGAATGATTTGATAATCATACATACTGTGAAATAATCACAATACATCCAGTTAACATCCATCACCATACAGTTACAATTTTTTTCTCGTGATAGGAACTTTTAAGATCTACTCTTTGCAACTTCCAAATATACAATACAGTATTGTTAAATTCTTAGTGAGCCTGATGTCTCTCACACTAATTATACAACAAAAGGAGATCATTTCCTTAGGAACAAATGTGTTTATACACACCCAGATTTCTAACCTATTACACGACTCTTGAACTACACAGGTTTGAACTGCACAGGTTCGCTTATACGTGGATTTTTTTTTTTTTACAGTACAGTTACTGTAAATGTATTTTCTCTTCCTTGTGAATTTTTAAATAACATTTTATTTTCCCTAGCTTTATTGTAAGATATAGTATATAATACACATCGCATTCAAAACATGTGTTAATATGTGTCAAAATACTGCGTTATCAGTAAGGCTTCCTGCAATAAAGTTTTGGGGGAGTCAAGTTACATGAGGATTTTTGACTCTGCAGGGCGTCAGTGCCCCTAACACCCACGTTGTTCAAGGATCAACTACAGTCTCTATGCGTTTTCATTTCTTTATTTTTGACATATTTCCTGAATCTACCTAACTCTTTTGCAGCCCTTTTACCAGGATGTGTCTCATCATTTCT
The DNA here is from genome assembly GCF_027475565.1 of Acinonyx jubatus. NCBI lineage: Eukaryota > Metazoa > Chordata > Mammalia > Carnivora > Felidae > Acinonyx > Acinonyx jubatus. Next base: position 98,030,856 of record NC_069380.1, on the reverse strand, counting down.
TTAAGGTAGCTCCCTCCTACCAGGCCACCTGCTTCTGATCTTACCCTTCTTCAAATCACCTTCCACAGTAAAACAGAGTGGTTTCTCCAAAAAAGGAGATATGCCCAATAGCTTTCCATTAAACAGGAGATACAATCCTAGGTATTTAGCATGACATATATGATTCTTATGATTTTAGTCTTGCCCAATTTTCTTTTTTTTTAATATTTATTTTGAGAGAGCAGGATAGCATGTACATACACATGCATGCAAGCAGGGGAGGGGTGCAGAGAGAGGGACAGAGAGAAAGAGAATCCCAAGCAGGCTTCTTGCTCTAAGCCCAATGCAGGGCCTGAACCCACAACAAGGGAGATCATGACCTGAGCCGAAATCAAGAGTCAGATGCTTAAGACACCCAGGCACTCCAAGGCTTGCCAAATTTTTAATTTCACCTGTGCTCTGCATGAAATTATCCAAATCCACTTGTATTCCCCCCGCCCAAAAATAAGTTCAAATCTCAGAAATACTTTGCTTCCACACATACTTCTATAGCCCATAGACATAAAAAACAAACAAACAAACAAAAAAAAACTCCTGCTTAGCAGCAGCACCCTTAGACTCTCTTTAGACACTATACTGTTTGTTTTCTGAAACAGACTCTTTTTTTTTTCTTTTTAATGCTATTTATTTTTGAGAGACAGAGACAGAGCATAAGCAGGGGAGGGGCAGAGAGAAAGGGAGACACAGAACTCTAAGCAGGCTCCAAGCTCTGAGCTGTCAGCACAGAACCTGACGTGGGGCTCCAATTCATGAGCCCTGAGATCATGACCTTAGCCAAAGTCCAACGCTTAACCAACTGACCCACCCAGGTGCCGCAAGAAACACATTGTCTTAATGACTCTATGATTCTCATCCCACCTTTGGTCTTCTACTATGCCTTCATTCTCCCACCAAATGTTCTGCCTTATCCCCAAGTTCTGTCCAGGTTAAAGCCTTGATCTAGGTAAAAGAGACCCCCCGAAAAGAAAACTGTATTTCCTCTTTTGAGAATCACCAGACCTTTCCACCACCATTGACAGCTAGCGGAACTCCTACAACACATTAATTATCAACCCAGATATCATCTTCTCTGAGAAGGTTTCCTTATATCTCCCATGAAGCAACACCCTTGGCTCTCTCTGCTTCTACAGCACTATTGGCATATTTTTATAATCTCAGGTATGTGTTTTCTTATCTGCCCTTGCTAGACTGTGAACACCTAGAGGTCATAGGCACTCTTTTATATATAATTTCTAGTGCAGGGACTGGAATATCCCGGCTGCTTTCTAAATATCTTTTTAAATTTACTTTACAAAAAATCAGGCAATCTTCTATTCACTCTCCTATTCATTTTCCTCACCTCAGGTTCTGTTTTACTAGTGCCTTTGGTCCCTACATGAAGAACTAGATTCGAATGACAAGATATATTAAATAAATCTGTGTAGAATCTCAGAGCAAGGCAGGAATTGGTCAACATTTGTTTTTTATAAAAGATGGTGAAAAGATGATTTTATTAATGACCAAAAAAAAAAAAATTGTATTAACATAAATGAAGTTTCTCCTCCCCCATCTCATGTGAAAGAAACTGTCCCAAACATAATCCTACCACTATGAAAATATGAGAAGCATTACATGGAACCACATGCAGCTAACTCAATCCTAGTAATCCACAGCCCTCAACTGATGCATTACAGTATTTACACTTGCTCTTGTTATTAGAACGGATGAGCACTGCCTCCTTAAAATGTATACACTGGTAATGTGGAAAACAAATTTGACACAATCAGTCAGCAATTTTTAAAATTGCTCGACTCTAGTTGAAGAATGTTTTTAACCTGTGGGTATCCATAAATCAGAGCCTGATACTTTACAAAAAGGAAAACACTCAGGAAAAGCATATGTAGGAGAACACACTACGGAAGCTGGAAGTTTTAAGGGGCTACAAAGAACATTTTCACCACTTGGTTTCTAGTCATTCTATATTCAAAACAGAGCAGCGCATGAGTAGTAACTCATACTCTGCCAAGTATAGGCTTCACTTAGAATTCAAACAATGGTGAAATTTAATGAAATAAACAAGACCTCTAAATTCCCAAGGGCCAAGCCAATAGGCTACATTGTTAAAGTTCCCAGAGATTAAACGGTCTCTCCTTTTTACTCACCGATGTGCTTTTTCCCCACTCTAAGCAAAATCATGTTATCTAACTCAGAGACTCTTGGCAAATAGGTGCTATATACACCCAAAGTGACAAAAATGGGTTTTGATCTCCTGATGCAACAGGCCAAGTGCAAGTGTGCTCTGGAAGCAAAGTGGTCCCAACTGTCAGAATCACCTGTACTGAAGTTGTAGAGGTGGAACAGACCCAGACAAATGGAAGCTTCTCTTTTCACAGAAACTCCTGATATAATTATATCCTAAATGATTAAAATCCTACAAAATCCTAGGAATCCACCTAAATCCTGTTAGAATAAATGAATTCAGGAGTTTTAGGACACACAAGAAAACAAAGAAAGATCACTTGTATTTCTATACACTAACATTGAACGATCCCTCCCACCAAAAAAATACAGAAAACAATCCCATTTAAAGTCACATCAGAAACATAAAATACCATAAATTTAGCCAAGAAAAAGAACTGCACTCCAAAAACTAGAAGACGTTAATGAAAAATAAATTGAAGAAGACACAAATAAGCAGAAAAACAATCTGTGTTGATGGATCAGACAAGTTGATATTGTTTCTAATCTATACTCCCTAAATCCATGTACTAATTCAATGAAAACCCTATCAAAATTCTAATGCCACTTTTGCAGACATAGATACATATCCTTAAATTCATACAACCACAAAAGCCTTCCAAGTAGCCAAAGCAATCTTGAGAAGGGAATACAAAGCTAGAAGCACCACACACTTCCTGATTTCAAAATACATTATAAATCTATGGTGATAAAACAAGTATGATACTAGCATAAAAACGGACACAAAGGCCAACAGAATCAAGAACCCAGAAATAAGCCTTCATTTATAGAGTCAACTTATATTTGACAACAGCGATTTTGGGGAAAATGGACAATCACATGCAAAAGACTAAAACTGGAACCCTATCTTTTACCACAACAGAAACAACAGAAAACCCTCAAAATGAATTAAAATCTTAAACAAACTTGAAACTGTGAAACTCTTAGAAGAAAACATAGGGGGAAAGCTCCTTGAATTAGTATTAACAATGAGTTTTTGGATATGACATCAAAAACACAAGAAACAAAAACAAAAATAAATAAGGAGGACCACATGACAAACAACTTAAGGAACGGGAGAAAACATGTGCAAATCATATATATGATAGAAGCTTCATATCTAAAATACACAAAGAACTTATAAAAATCAATAGTAAAAAAAATAAAACAAATAATCTCAATAAAAATGAGCAGATAACTTGAAAAGATATTTTTCAAAGAAGATATCCAATGGTCAACAAATACACGCAAAGACGCGCAACATCACTAATCATGCAAATGCAAATACAACAACAAGAATGCTATTTTTTTAAATGTTTGTTTCTGAGAGAGAGAGAGAGAGAGAGAGAGAGAGAGAGAGCGTGTGAGCAGGGGAAGGTCAGAGACAGAGGGAAACACAGAACCTGAAGCAGGCTCCAGGCTCTGAGCTGTCAGCACAGAGCCCTAAATGGGGCCTGAGCTCACAAGCCAAGAAATCACGACCTGTGCCTAAGTTGGACACTTAACCCACTGAGCCACCCAAGAGCCCCAAGAATGGCTCTTCACAAAAGTGCAACAGATAAGAAATGTTGGCAAGAATGTGGAAAAAAGAAACCCCTATATATTGTTGATGGGAATGTAAACTGGTACAGTTACTATGGAAAACAACATGGAAGTTTCTCAAAAAATTAAAAGCAGAATTACCATAATATCCAGCAACCCCATCGTGGGGTATATATCCAAAGGAAGGAAAAGCACTATCTTAAAGATAGAGTGCACTCCCACGTAATCCCATGCTTATTGCAGCATTATTAACAATTGCCAGGGCATGTAAACAACCTAAATGTCCATCAGTGGATGAACAGATAAAGAAAGTGTGTGTGTGTGTGCGCGCGCATGTGTGTGTGTGTATTCTAATATTCAGTCATTAAAAAAGAAGGAAATCTTCCCATTTATAACAACATGGATGGACTGTTAGAACATTATAAGTCAGATAAAATGAGTCAGATAAAAATAAATACTGGATGATCTCACTTATGTGTGGAATCTAAAAAATATCAAACTTGGGGGCACCTGGGTGGCTCAGTCGGTTGAGAATCTGACTTCGGCTCAGGTCATGATCTCGTGGTTGAGTTTGAGCCCCGCATCGGGCTCTGTGCTGACAGCTCGGAGCCTGGAGCCTGCTTTGGATTCTGTGTCTCCCTCTCTCTCTCTGCCTGTCCCTGTCACGTGCTCGCTCTCTTTCTCTCTCTCTCTCTCAAAAATAAACATTATTATTTTTTTTTAATATCAAACTCAGGGAGGGTAAACTCATGGTTACTAGAGCTTGGGAAACAGAGGAAATGTGAAGATGTTGATCAAATGGTACAAACTTCCAGCTACAAGATAAATAAGTTCTAAGGATACAAGGTACAGTATATGGACAATTTAGAAAAATATTTTGGGAATTTCTTACAAAATGAAACATACTTTTACCATAAAATTTTTTGTGTGTGATTGAATTTAAAAGAAAAAAGTCTGGGGCGCCTGGGTGGCTCAGCTGGTTAAGTGTCTGACTTAGACTCAGGTCATGATCTCGTGGTTTGTGGGTTCGAGCCCCGTGTCGGGTTCTGTGCTGACAACTAGAAGCCTAGAGCCTGCTGTGGATTCTGTCTCCCTCTCTCTCTGACCCTTCCCCATTCAGGCACGCTCTCTCTCTCTCTCTCTCTCTCTCTCTCCCCGTCTCTAAAATAAACAAACGTTAAAAAAATAATGAAATAACTAAAAAGACTATATTATTTACATTTAAAAAAAATTTTTTTAACGTTTATTTATTTTTGAGACAGAGCATGAATGGGGGAGGGTCAGAGAGAAGGAGACACAGAATCTGAAACAGGCTCTAGGCTCCGAGCTGTCAGCACAGAGCCTGATGCGGGGCTTGAACTCACGGACTGCTAGATCATGACCTGAGCCGAAGTCAGCCCCTTAACCGACCGAGCCACCCAGGTGCCCTATATTATTTACATCTTAACAATGCACATTAAGATTAGGTTATTCCACAACAAAATAACAATTTCTGTGTAATTCATCAGAGGAGAGAAATTTCTCTCTGTTCTAGAAGTCCTTTTTGAAAACTGGTAACCTGACTGAATGTTGCATAACAACGTTACTTTTAAATAGACTACTTTTGAAAGAAGAACCATTACAGATATAAATGTTATCTATTTGATATGTATTTTCAGGCAGATTGATATTATTATAGTAATTACTCAGTTAATATTTTCAAGTAGTTAGTTGAATTTAACTGTTTCTGATAATAGTTGAATGCCTTTAGCAAATATACTTCCCAAGAAAAACAACTAGAAAACAGCTACCAAGGAAACTAGGATTTCAGAGGTCAGAATTCAGGGAAAGAATAAAAGCTCACTGAAGTGAGCCTGGCATAGAAGTGAACTACACTCTTCCCTGAAGGCATGTTGCAAAATCCTAAACTACATAAGGCAGAGAGGCCAGAAAACCAAGCAGGAAAAATAAGCTAGAAGGATAAGAATGTGAGGTAAACTTTCATCAGCCTTGGAGGGTTGGATAACCCAAAGTTAAAACCTCAGGGCTACTAATCAACCAGGATCTCCAGGGCAATAATTCCAGAGAGAAAGAAAGTGCATTAAATACAATATATTGTGTTGCTGAGGCATTTACTGATTTATAAGCAGCTTTGTGGCCAAAAGGCTCAGAAGGTAAGCAGAATACTGACTAAGGACAGAACTTTGGGAAGTTTCACAGAGCAGGGTTAACAAAAATTAGAAATTAGAGCCTGCCAACAGAGAGGGACTTTGGCATACATCCCAGACTTCTACATAGGACTTTGGAAGCTGCACTTTAGGAATAAGAAGAGACCTGAATATGGATCTAACCTAACAAAACACTCAAACCTACCTTTGCATAAATGTAATACCGAACTGAATCAAAGTAATTTGCCCCTACTTTAGCTACAAGTCAGAAAGCAATTACAATTCCTTTCTGGTAAGAGATAACATTTTCTTGTGTTTATAATGGTCTCTTAAAGTATCATAAAAAATGTCTGGTATCCAGTTGAAGATTACCAGTTATATCACATTAAAAAAACAAATGGCTGAAAACCAATGGGGGAAAAAAACAGAAAAAGATTCGAAGGTGACCCGGGTGTTAGTATCTTACACAGATGTCAAAATAACTGTGACCAATATATTCTTAAAAGATGAAAAGTTGAAATTTAACCAGAGAACTGAGTCTATTTTAAAACATTACATGGAAATAAAAAAAAAAAAAACCTAAAATATATTATACCTAAAATTAACACTTGTTCAATAGGAGCTAAGACAAAGTAGAAAAGATGAAATGACAGGCAATATAAGTAAATAAAAAATATTCAGGGGCACACTGAATTCAGTGGCTCAGTCAGTTAAGTATCTCAGGTCACAATCTCACAGTTTGTGAGTTTGAGCTCCATCTTGGGCTTGTACTGAATTCCTGCTTGGAATTCTCTTTCCCTCTCTGTCTGTCCCTCTTCTGGGCACTCGCTTGCTCTCTTTCTCTCTCTCAAAATAAATAAGCATTTTAAAAATTATTCAGATTTATACATGGACAGCTATAAATGAGGGAAAGTATATAATGTAGCTAGAAATGTGGGATAAAATGTTTTTAATTAATTACTTAATTGAGAGAGAGAGAGAGAGAGAGAGAGGGAGAATGCTGAGGAGGGCAGACAGAGAGGGAGGGTGAGAAAGAGAGAATCCCAAGCAGTCTCCACACCCCAGCACAGAGCCCGACACAGGGCTCAAACTCATCAACTATGAGATCATGACCTGTGCCAAAATCAAGAATCAGACACTCAATTGACTAAGCCACCCAGGCATCCTGATAATAAAAATGTTTAATTGGAGATCTGGGGAGAGAGGAAGAAATATTTGGAGATAATGATTAACATTTTTTTAATGATTAAAAAATGGAAGGCACATACATGAATCTCCCTAGAAACAAAGGAGGATAAATGTAAAGAAAACCACACCCAGGCACAACACAGTAAAACCTTTAAAAATCAAATATCAAGAGAGAATCTTAAAAACAGCCAGAAAAAACTTCTACTGACAAAGAAGCAACAATAAGACTGATAGTTCTTTTTCAACAGAAACAATGGAAACCAGAAGACAGTTAAAGCACGCTTTTAAAATGTTAAGAGAAAATAAATGTCAACCTAGAATTCTGTAGTATTCCTCAAAATTAGTGAAACAAAGATGTTTGTAGGTAAAAAAAAAATAGAATATGTGACTAACAGAGCAATACTAAAAAAATAATTAAAGGAAAATTTATAGGCAGCAAGAAAAGAATTTCAGATAAAATTTAAAAAACTGCAGGAAGTAATAAACATGAATTAGAAAGCATATCCTTGGGAATGCAAGCTGGTGCAGCCACTCTGGAAAACAATAAGGTGGTTCCTCAAAAAGCTAAAAACAGAACTACCCTACGACCCAGCAATTGCACTGCTAGGCATTTATCCACGGGATACAGGTGTGCTGTTTCAAAGGGACACATGCACCCCCATGTTTATAGCAGCACTATCAACGATAGCCAAAGTATGGAAAGAGCCCAAATGTCCATCGATGGATGAATGGATAAAGAAGATGTGGTATATAAATACAATGGAGTATTACTCGGCAATCGAAAAGAATGAAATCTTGCCATTTGCAACTACATGGATGGAACTGGAGGGTATTATGCTAAGTGAAATTAATCAGTCAGAGAAAGACAAAAATCCTATTACTTCACTCATATGAGGACTTTAAGAAACAAAACAGATGAACATAAGGGAAGGGAAACAAAAATAATATAAAAACAGGGAGGGGGACAAAACAGAAGAGTCTCATAAATATGGAGAACAAACCGAGGGTTACAGGAGGGGAGGTGGGAGGGGGGACGGGCTAAATGGGTAAGGGGCACTAAGGAATCTACTCCTGAAATCATTGTTGCACTATATACTAACTAATGTGGATGTAAATTTTAAAAAATAAAAAAATTTAAAAAAAAGAAAAAAAAAAGCATATCCTTATCTAAAATGATGGGGGCACCTGGGTGACTCAAATGGTTAAGCATCTGACTTGATTTTGGCTCAGGTCACGATCTCATAGTTGTGAGATAGAGCCCTGTGCTGGGCATCATGCTGGTGAGGAGCCTGCTTAAGATTCTCTGTCTCTCTTGCTCTGCACCTCCCCCACATGCATGTGAGCTCTATGTCTCTCTGAATGAATGAATTAATGAATGAATGATGATAATGGGGATACTGGTTTGGGGAGTTTAAAATGTAGAATTACAATAATCCATGTCAACAACTGCAAAAGACAGCGTGTTAAAAGGACAAAGAATGGTATATTGCACAAGTGGTAAAAGTACAAAGTTATGTCAGATTTATTAAACCAAGAATTCATATTATAAACTCCTGGGTAATCACAACAGAGGAGTAGAAGAATATTTACTTAAAAAGCTAATAAAGGGCAATGATGAACACCAACAACTCAAACCCTGTACTGACAAAGTTAAGAAAGAGAAAAAGAACACAGGGCATTAAGGCATACATGGAGGAACTGTAAGATGGCAGGCTTAAACCCAAATATAAGAGAATTTTATTCATTAAAGTCTAAAGATTTCCAGTTACTTGGCAGTCCCTGCTAATGCTGAAAACAAAATATTATATGAACTGGTAATTACACTCAGAGTCATAGAGCCCACAGAAATGCATGCGTCCTCACATCAAACGACATGCACAAGAAGCTATATAACAGCATTGTTTGTAAGAGCTGAAAACTGGAAACAATCCAAATATCCATCAACATTGAAAGAAATAGACTGTGCGACACAATTTATCCAATGAATTACTATAAAGCCAATGAAATGAAGAAACCACTGTCAGAAGAATCACACAGCTGAATTTTGTAAAATTCTATGTAAAAAAAAAAAAGACATTAAAGAGTATATAATGCATGATCACATTTAGTTCAAAAACAGTCAAAACTAATATACAGTATTTAAAAGCAGGGTAATGGTTAATCTGAGGAGGATGGAGAGGCGTTAAGTGGAAAAGGTACCAGAGATTTTCTAGCGTGCTGTGAATGTTCTCTTTTTCCATCTGGGTAATGGTCATGTGGGATCCCTTTATGAAATCCATTTGAGCCATATATGTATGATTTGTGTTGTTTTCTGAATGATGTCATACTTGAACAAACAAATTCACTTTTAATGTGAATAGGTAATAAGAGGCTCTTGATATAAAGTAAATCTTAATATGCAGGATTTAGCAGTTAATTAAAATAAATTTAACATTTAGACCCACAATGGAACTTTTTTTTAAATTTTGTTTTTTAATGTTTATTTTTGAGAGAAACAGAAAGACAGAGAACAAGCAGGGAAGAAGCAGAGACAGACACAGAATCTGTAGCAGACTCCAGGCTCCAAGCTAAAAGCACAGAGCCTGATGCCGGCCTTGAACTCAAAAACTGCGAGATCATGACCTGAGCCAAATCGGACGCTTAACCGACTGAGCCACCCAGGCTTCCCAGACCCATATGTGAACTTATTTCTAAGAGGTTACTTTCTTGGGGTGCCTGGGTGGCTCGGTTGGTTGAGCGTCTGGCTTCAGCTCAGATCATGATCTCATGGTTTGTGAGTTCGAGCCCTGCATTGGACTCTGTGCTGACAGCTCAGATCCTGGAGCCTGTCTTGGATTCTGTGTCTCCCTTTCTCTCTGCTCCTCCCCCGCTCATGCCCTGTCTCTCTCTGTCAAAAATAAATAAACATTAAAAAAATTTATTATTTTCTTGCTTGTCATCAAAACAATAAAAATATTAGCAAAGGCTAGTTTTCCAGTATGGATGTTTTCCTGCAAAAGGGATTGGGAAATAACTTTATTTTCATCTACTCCTTTGGCAAATACTTTCTCTTCCATGTGAAACTTTAGGGACCTCAATGAATACAAAAAATGTAAATGAAATAGTAACACTCCAGTTTATGTGACATAGGCATGAGAGAAAAAATGTGCTTCCAGGTTAATTTTCCATTCCAGACTATTTTCATATCTTTTCAAGCATCTCCTCCAAGGATGATATATCATGTCTAGGAAATTATAACCAAAATGCTGAGCAAATTTCATGTTAGTTGTTCTCGACTTAGAAAATCGTACCAGAGGTATCCAAAAATTATAAAATTCAAAATTTATTTTCTATATTTTAAATAAACTTTACTAGGACAAATCTATCATGTCTTCCTGCCAATAATATCTGAGAATAAGAAACAAAGCAAAAAATATGGGGGAAGAGCTCACATGTCAAAAGAACAATTGAGAGCATTCTTCATGAACTGCTTGGTTACATTTCATCTCAGACTTTGGGGGCTGGTGTACATTTAAGTTCAAGACTAGGGCTTGGACGACTACTTGATGGCAGTCTGCAAGGCCTCTTGAGATGGATCAGAAGATGCCAGGCTGCACTTCCAATGCACCATCTTTCACAGCAGATATTAAGTCCACGACAACCTAGGGAAACATTAAGGCACTAGCTCCAGAGTTGGTACAGAGAAAAGGGGCATGCTCCATCTCTTAATAATATCCTCTCCAAGGCTCAAGGTCAGTTTTTAACACTTGCTGAGTATTAAACTGCAGCTACATCTGCTACCAAATCCCCAAAATTATATGATGCATCTCTTTATAGAGAAAAAGTGCTGGCGATTTGTAGAAGACATGTGCTGACCGGAAACCTGAAATCTTTGAAATTGACTGGAAACTACTGCCACCTGATCCCTGAGATCTGGAAACAGGTATTTATGAGAACCTGAGGGTTCCTTTAGAAAAGAGGTTCTGTTACACGCAGAAAACCATATGTTCTCACATCCTACACTTCTACCCTACCATAGTTTTTACATTTCATACAGAGAGTTACAATCTCATTTTCAGTGAATCAACTGCACCACATTGGTTGAGGGCCCATTCTTTACTGCCTTCCTGTTGTTGTGTCATTCGAGGAGCTCACAACTTTGTGGAAGTTATAAAAGAGTACAAGGATTGAAACATTATAATATCAATATAGTATAATCAATCTAGAACCAAATGCCAGACAATATGCACCAAGGAAATCTTGGTTAGGGTGAATTCTAGGCAGGATAAAGAACATACCTGAAGACAGAAATAAAAACAAAACAAATCAAAACAAAATCAGTTGTAATTAGAGATAGTGACAGAAGAAGTTATATGCTTGGGAAAGAAATTGTAAAATGTAAAGAAAGCATTAAGATGCAAGTAATGGTACAATAAGCTAGGATGCCAGAATAAGCATTATGGACTCACTTATTCGGACAAATCCAGCAAAGTGTTAAAAAGAGTAAAAAGGAATGAAAGGAGCCCAAAATGGATGAGACAGCTAAAATATCTGTGGAGTTGACTCCAATATGTGGTCTCGAATACCTTTTCTAAGTATTAAGGGGGCACCTGGGTGGCTCAGTCACTTAAGTGTCCCAGGTCAGCTCAGGTCATGATCTCCCAGTTTGTGAGTTCAAACCCCACATGGGGCTCTGTACTGACAGTTCAGAGCCAGGAGCCTACTTCAGATTCTGTCTCTCTCTCTCTCTCTCTCTCTCTCTCTCTCTCTCTGCCCCTATACCACTCATGCTCTGTCTCTCAAAAATAAACAACCATTGGGGCACCTGGGTGGCTCAGTCGGTTAAGCATCTGACTTCGGCTCAGGTCATGGTCTCAGGGTCCGTGAGTTCGAGCCCCACATGGGGCTCTGTGCTGACAGCTTGGAGCCTGGAGCCTGCTTCAGATTCTCCCCTGTTCATGCTCTGTCTCTGTCTCAAAAATAAACATTAAAAAAAATTTAAAAATAAACATAAAAAAAAAGTCTAAATGAGTGTTCAGCCAATCTTTTATAGTGCTCTTTACTTGACAGAGTTGAAAGACTATACCATAGGAATTAAGATACCTGGGTTTTAATATGATCCAATAATTCCACTACTGGATATTTACCCAAAGAAAACAAAAACACCAATTTAAAGCAGCACTGTTTACAATATTACAATATTTACATTATTCCAGTAGCTAAGATATGGAAGAAATCCAAATATCCATCATTACACACACACACATACATATACAATGCAGTATTAAGCAGCCCCCAAAAAGGTTAAGATCTTGCCATTTGTGACAACATGGATGGACCCAAATGGTCTAATGCTAAGTGTAAACAGAGCAAACCAAATATCATATAATCTCACTCACATATGGAATCTAAAAAAATACAAATGAATAAACAAAAAGCAGGATCAGACCCATAAATACAGAGAACAAATTGACGGTTGTCAGATGGGAGAGGTGTGGGGGGGATGGACACATGCGTAAAGGGTAGTGGGAGCTACAGGATTCCACTTATGGAAGGAATAAGTAATGGGAATAAAAGGCACAGCATAGGGCATATATTCAGTGGTATTATGATAGCATTGTATGGTGACAGATTGGTAGTGACACTCATGGTCAACAGAGCCTAACATACAGAAAAATTGTATGTTGTACACCTGAAACTAATGTAACATTGTGGGTCAACTATACTCCAAAAAATTAAAAAACATATAATATGCACATAAATAAATTATTTTATTTCTAATGTATATTCTGATACAATTGCTAAATATTGAAAAAAAAAAGTTGATAAAGTAAACAAAAAAACCCGACTTTTGTCCCTGGAGGAATACAGTTTGGGTTGCTGGCCAAATCTGTGCTCATGAATGGCTTCTGAGACCCTAAATAAACACTTTTGGGGAGAGATGCCTGGGTGGCTCATTTGGTTAAGCATCAGACTTGGGCTCAGGTCATGGTCTCACAGTTTGTGAGTTCGAGCCCACATCAGGCTCTGTACTGACAGCTCAGAGCCTGGAGCCTGCTTCTGACTCGGTGTCTCCCTCACTCTCCTCCCCTGCTCGTGCTTTGTCTCTCTGTCTCTCTCTCTCTCTGTCTCTCAAAAATAAATAAACATTAAACATATTTAAGAAAAAAAGTTACCTGGATTTTAAACTTTGGTCTGTCAGTAACCGGTTCTGTCACCTCAGAAAAGTCCATCTTGGTGGCTCACAATTTCTCCACAGATAAAATAGGAGATTGGGGTATTCAGATTCATTTACGCATAACTAAACTAAACTAAACTAAACTAAAATATTTACCATTGAATTATGTTTTCAGAATCACCAGGGATTTGCAATTTGTGCTTTTCTGGTTTTGGTATTCAGAGCGATAATGATCCCTTGTTTTTCTTTATAATCAGAGACTTAAGGATGCTTGCTGCTTTCAACCTCGACTTTTAAATACTTCACTTCACAGATGTTAATAAATACTTATTTCTTTCAAAACACATTATTTTGTCCTGATCACTCTGCCGGTTGTGTTTTATTCTAGATTTCATTGGGTAGAATAACTTTACATTTTTACTATCAGCATTAACATTCAATCATGAGTTATCATTAAACTCGTGATATTATACCAGTAAATCCATTTAACGCATAAAGGCATTTACAAAAGACACGCTTAGCATGGATTATACTGGCACTCTACAATTAGGATTCATTCTCTTCTAGAAAATTGTAACTATGAGAATAGTGCATGAAGTTGGAAAAAGAATTTAAATTATGGTTTTTAATTTTAAAATCACGATATGCATACACACACGTGTATCTAAAAGATATTTTTTGCTACTCCACATCTGGTAGTAATCTGAGTCACAACTTCCTCTTGCTTGAGTTTGGCACTAACTGCTTTCTTAAAATGTTAAGCATAAGCTCTATGAATAGGTTCCAAAGTCAAACAGCAAATCCAGTTAGATAAATTAACTAAAGGGTAAACAGATTACGGAGATTAAAGTCAATCTCATGGCATTCAGTTAGTTATAATAAAAATTAAAAAATCATATATTTTATATATACTGATTTTTTAGAAGAAAACAATAATAAACAGCCATAAATCTGGTTCAGGTTTTCCTGAAATATCAGGAATAACTATTTCATTTTTTCCAAAAACATAAATATGCAGTCCGTCTAATGATATATCACAACACTGGTGTTTCTTCTGTTACATGTAAGTTGATAGAATTTTTAAGTTTCCTTCTTTGAAACATGGGAAGCAAAGTTACATCAAGCTGAACATACATTTCACTTGTACTAACTGAACTCTAAGTAAGAAATGAGTGAGAAAAAATATCAATTTTAATAGTTAAAACAACTTTTCACTAGTTGCATAAGCTTAGGCACGAGACAGGAGGCAGAATTTGCTAATTCTCAGGGCATCTGGGTGGCTCAGTAGGTTAAGCGTCTGACTTTAGCTCAGGTCACAATCTCACAGCTCATGAGTTCGAGCCCCACACTGGGCTCTGTGCTGACAGCTTGGAGCCTGGAGCCTGCTTCAGATTCAGATTTCTCAGGTGACTCTTCATCCCACTGTGCATCTTGACATGAATATCTCACTGGTTTTAACATAACAGTTTAATCTCAGCGGATGAAAGTACAACATGTACAACAGGTTTACAACATGTCCCCATACAGTAGCCAAATGACTTCAACATATTTTTGACCAAAAGAAACCAAAACACCAATCTGTCCCCATGGTAAAGACATTACAGGCTTTGTTGGAGTTATTAAAAGTCCTTATATCTCTTACATACTGCTCGCCCAAGGAATTTTCAATGGTAAACCTGCTAACATGCTACTTTGTTTTTGTCTATCAGACTCCTTTTAGAATAAAATTTGTTCTATTGTGTAACTCTGCTAGAATGTGTTCTTCAGTTAGACATCCACGTATTTGTATTGACACTTTATATAGCAATGTAAGCACACACCGCTGTGTTGATTTCCCTCCCCCACCCCATGCTGTGGTGCAGTCCCACAAAACCAAAATAATCTTCTTGCGGACTTTGTACACAATACATGCAGATGTGAAGACACAAATTCTCCAAAGTATGGGTATCAGACTTTCTACTCCACTCAGCTGGAGGAACACAAAATGTAGAACAGATTCTGAAGCCAAGACCAGATTGCATGCAAGTTCCCAGACTGTGCATGACACAGGACACCTCACATACACAGAGAATTAAAGCACTTGTCTACCTCCTGCATTTAGTCCTCTGGGAGGCTTCTAATTTTTTATTCAATGTTTATTTATTTTTGAAAGACAGACAGAGTGGGAGCGGAGGGGAGGGGGGGTGGCAAAGAGAGGGAGACACAGAATCAGACCAGGCTCCAGGCTCTGAGCTATCAGTACAGAGCTTGACGTGGGTCTCAAACTCACAAACTGTGAGATCATGACCTGAGCCAACATCAGATGGATAACCGACTGAGCCACCCAGGGAGCCTCTCTGGGAGGCTTCTAGGAAACCACCAGATCCTGCTGGGCATTGGGGAGCTCTGATGAACAAAATTTCTGACACATCATGTGGTTTGGAGAGAATAGATTCTACACTTCTATCTGTAAGAGAGACCTAACACTCACCCCTCCCCTAGCCTTTGCTTCTATTAACTATTTGAAAATTAACCAGTTGGAAATCAAGACTCTTGTAAATAAGTCATGAGTTAAAGGGAAAATCAAAACAAATTGCAGATCACTTGAAGTTAATACAAATGTATTTTCTTTAAAACATAAGAGCACTTTGTTCTATGTATCTATTAAGAACTTGGAAATTACTCAGCAATTACAGGAAGTGGGTACCTCTGGAGACAAGCTTCTAGAACAGAGTTCAAAAGCGAGGATTTTTATAGTCCTGAATCTGGAACATTCTAACCCCTCTTGAACTTTAAAAGAATTCTGGAACAAAGTTTCTCTCTAGAGAAGCAGCTGATCAAAAGAGCTTTGGATTTAGGCATACCAGGACAGCTGATGGAAAAGACAAAGTGTACTACAGAAGCAATTAGGTCTATGCATAATGAATGGTGATCTCCAATCAAGACAAGAAAAATAAATTTTACATGAAAATATACAGCATATATTTTATAATATGCATATCATATATCACAATGTATAAGTTTTACGTTAATATTTTACTATTAATATGGCTGAAACATTAACATGTGAGATTGTATTTAAATAGAGTCATCTCACATTTAGCTAAGTTGAAGCCATAAAAAACCTAGGGCTTTACACATAATTTTTACCTTGCCAACACAATGATATTTTGGTTGAGGGAGAAGGGTATAACATTTTTTATTTAGCAATATGTTTCTGGATCTTTTTTAACTTTTAAGTAATGAGATATGTGAAATGTGGGCCTGCATTTGTATTACTATAGCAGGTCTTACAAATATGAATGGTGGGCCTGTTTTTCTTATGCTAGTTTTCAATCAAAATCTATTCAGTGAAAGAAAAAAAAAATACGTGTGTTTTTGTAACACTCACAGGTCATATTTTAACTGAAGAACATTTCTTAACCATCAACTCTACTTATTACCAGAAGAGAACTCAGGATATAAAGCCAGTAACAGACACAAGAAAGGAGAAAGCAGAAATCAGTAGTTGGTCTTTATTTTTACTTAAATTACTATCTTTTGAGGTTGTTCATTTTGATGGGCTTTCTCCTATACTTGTGAATGCAGGAGGGATGAATTTAAAGACTTATTTCTTCAAAAGAAAATTTATGTGAATGAAACCCAGTATTGGCAAATGGGCTTTACTCAATACAGATTTCTAAAAGGAGATATTAATGTTATCTCATTTCTAAAATGAGATATTAATGTTATATTAATGTATTACTGATAAAAGCAATTTCAGTTCTACAAATAGTTTTTAAAGGAGTAGTTATGATAATTGCAGGGTGACTGTACGTTAACCATAATATTGATAAGTATTTAGTAAGCTGAAGGCACACTAAAAACTTCACACTATTCCCTATGAAAAAGTGTGTTGTAGGAACCCCACATAAAGTCATAGAAATAGCCATCCTCTTTGAAATCAGAACAGGTCCACATGCCGGAAGCACAATGCCCCAGGCATACAGATTACAGCTTGCTTGCTTTCCTTTCTTTCTTTTCTTTTATTTTCTTCTTTCCTTCTTTCTTTCTTTCCTTCTTCCTCCCTTTCTGCCTTCCTTCCTTCCTTCCGTTTTCACTTTTCTTTTCTTTTATTCTTTTATTTTAAAGAGAGAACACATGCATACTCGCAAGCAGGGGAAAGGCAAGTGGGCCCCTCATGATGTCAGTGCAGGACCTCACATGGGGTTTGATCCCAACCCTGGGATCATGACCTGAGCGGAAATCAAGAGTCAGATGTCCAACCGACTGAACAACGCTGGCACTGCCCCCCTTTTTTTGAGATTACAGCTTTTCTAAGACACATGTGGAAATAATATCTGCCCCACAAATTGTTTGACTGACATTTCTTACGACATCAGAAATTTCCTATACCAAGAATGTCAGTATACCAACACCCATGTCCACCAAAAAAAACCTTCAAAAGGTAGAGTGATCAAACAAATATTATATATATTCAATGATACCAATCCTAGAAATTTCAACTAAACTCAGCCTGAGTAGAATTCAACTATTAATGGATATTATGAAAAAAGCCATTTGGGGTTTCCTTCATCATCACCTATTTCAGAGGTAATAATGTGGCTCAGAAGGAAGTGACAAGAAGAATATCAAACGTCAGTTCAGAAATTTGCCTAATCACAGATTCCTTGGTGGAACATAAACATTACTTTATGTTTCTAGTCACTAGGGATTGACAAAGTTTTTAATAACTACTTCAAAAATAATACTTTTTTGCCTTTAAAATGTTTTGGGCAGGGCACCTGGGTGGCTTAGTCGGTTAAACACCTGAATCTTGGTTTTGGCTCAGGTCATGATCTCATGGTTTCATGAGTTCGAGCCCCATGTAAGGCTCAGCACTGGCAGCTCAGAGCCTGCTTGGGATTCTTTCTCTCTCTCCCTCTCTCTCTCTCTCTCTCTTTCTCTGCCTCTCCCACACTCATGCTATCTCTGTTTCTCTCAAGATAAATAAACTTTAAAAAATAATAATAAAATAAAATAAATCCAATACAACGTTTTAGACAAACTGGAAGCTGGTACAGCTCCACTGTCGAACTGGGCACCTCCAAAGTGGCATAAGTTCAAGAGAGCACAGCACGCCTGGTACACCTAAACAATAACTTTCTGTTTGTGTGTTTACAGAAAGTCTCTGCAGGAGCTCCTTGCTTAAAAGCAGTTGGGAAGATAGATAACGGATGCTTGCTTTGGGAGAGACGACTTTCCAGCAATACATTTACATGAAGTTTCACAAAATGAATGTGATCACTGTACAATTACACATTGTCAATGGAAAGCACTACATGAGAAAAGCCACTCACAGGCACACATCTCAAATTTGAAACAGTGAAAAGTCACCTGAAGTCCAATGTAAACATCCATACTTCTGGAAAAGCTGATTCAATTTGATTACATTTTTAAAGTCTGGAAAGTGTTCTCTTCTGCAACAGTTTCCTAGAATCTGGCAAGAAAAGACTGTTGTGCTTATGTAAACGTGTATGCAGGTAACCCTGTCAGCAGTAGCTTCCTTCTTCTACTCCTGTAAATCTCTGGTAGTGTCTTTAATCTTGGTATATTTAAATATTTTTTTAATGTTCAATTTTGAGAGAGAGAGAGTTTGTGTGGGTGTGTGTGTGCGCGCGCGCGTGCGTATGAGCAGGGGAGGAGCAGAGAGAGAGGGAGACCCACAATCTGAAGCAGGTTCCAGGCTCCGAGCTGTCAGCACAGGGCCCGATGCGGGGCTCAAACCCATGAACCGCAAGATTAATGACTTGAGCCAAAACCAAGATTCAGATGCTCAACCGACTGAGCCACCCAGGCGGCCTTAATCTTGGTATATTTTAATTAAAGGAGTAACAGATGGCTACAGTTTTATGTATGTCATTGCCGCTGGCTATAACATTGTTTTCTTTGAAAAAAAAAACAAGATAGATACTTGCATACTTAGGATAAAAAGAAACAAATGTTTAAACACAAAACAAAAGCAACATGGATTTAAATCTATTTTTTGATGTAACAAATAAAATGGACAAGTATCACAGGCAAGTGATAGCTCAGGCCACCCTCATGATTGCCCCTAAGAATAGATGCAGCTGCACAGTGAAAAGGCTCTGTGGCTGTTAGATTAATAGCATTGCCACAGATAACATGTCGAACCCAGGAAAAGAATGAAAGCAGGAGGACAGCACAGTGAATCCCATGAGCCAAACTGTAAGAGAAAAATGTAGAGGGGCACCCGGGTGGCTCAGTCAGTTGAGCGTCTGACTTCAGCTCAGGTTATGATTTCATGGTTCATGAGTTTAAGCCCTGCTCCAGGCTCTGTGCTGACAGCTCAGAGCCTGGAGCCTACCTCAGATTCTGTGCCTCCCAGTCTCTCTGCCCCTCCCCTGCTTGCGCTCAGTCTCTGTCTCACAAAAAGAGAGAGAGAGAAATACAAAGAATTGTAGAATTTGTTCAAAAATAAGTGGAAATGATAGAAAAACAAACCATAGTACACTGAGAAAATGCAGTATAGTTCAAAGGAAATGCCTTGATGGGGTGTGAAACCCGTGTGTACACTTGTGTCTATGTCTGGGTGTGTGTTTATGGACATGGTATGTATCTGCCTGTCAAGCATGTGTTTTCTGCAAATTTTCTACCCTACTATCAAACATGTAATGGGAATATGTGGCTATGCTGCTTTTGGTAATCAGTCTTAACATTTAAGCATGTATTTTTGTAGTTATTCTTTGTGCCAACAAGCTACCTGGAAATAAATTTCTTTCAAGATCTATTTACAAAGAAAATATAACCTTTTTATTTCACAGTATCTGCTGATAATTTCTCTTTTATAGCTGATATGATTACACAGGCTTTCTACAAACATCTAGGACACTTTTTTTTTCCCTTCAATTTCTTCCATTTCTATTTAAAAAACAGACTGAACTGTAAGTATAGTATTCAGGGTTTTCTTTTTTAAGGCTGGAAATTTCTCAGAATGGACATGGATATTCTTCAATTACAGTGCATGCAATTTATGTGCACAGGCAGGCGCGTGCACACACACACACACACACATGCGCACACACACACCAAGACCTAACTCAATGCATTTTCAAAATCAACCTGAAGGAAGAAAGAGAAATGGAATGTGTGGTTATGCAATTTGGAAGACAGGAACTAGGTTGGAGCTACATCACACGAAGGCAATGGGAAAGGTACTCTGGAAAGCGTCGAGAATGGCCAAATTGCTGGACATACTATAGAGGGAATGCCTGGGAATGGCAGAGGCAAGAAAAGATTTAGGGAAAGTAAAATGTCTCATACAATTTTTAGATTTATATATGTATTTCTCCCTCATTTCCTACTTGACATTCTCCGTAACACCTATATAGCATTCCAAAGCTTTTTCAAATGAACTCATTGGGGAAAATTTAAATTGGTCCTAAGTCTGGAATAAAAGTTCAGAGAGGATGAAAGGCAGAAAAGGGATAAAGCAAGGAATGGATATAACCAGGATACATATGTTCTACAACATTTCTTCTCCATTTTTATTAAGATATAATTAACATGAAATATTGAATATATTTAGGATGTACAATGGGATGATTTCATACATGTATATATTGCAAAATGTTAGCAAAATGTTAGTTAATACACCTTTATGCTCACATCGATACCATCTTGGATTGTAACTGTCACGGTGAGAACATTTAAGTTTGACTCCCATAACAACAATATGGTACTGCTTAGTGCCATGCTATACATTAGATCTCTAGAACTTACTCATCTTATAACCGAAAGCTTATACCCTTTGATCAAAATCTCCACATTTCCCATATCTCCCAGCTCCTGGTAACCATCAATCTACTGCTATTGTGTGTTCAAAGTTTTGAGATTCCACAGATAAGTGAGATTATCATACAGTATTAGTCTTTCTCTATCTGACTTATTCAGCGTAATGCCCTAAAGGTCTATCCATGATGTTCAAAATGACACTTTTTTTTTAATGGATGAATAATATTCCATTGTATGTATATACCAATTTTTCTTTATCCATTTATCTACTGATGGGCAGTTGTTTCCACGTCTTGGTTATTGTCAATGCTGTAATGAAGGTGGGAATACCAATATCTCTTTGAGATTGTGATTTCATTTCCTTTGAAGGTATGCATAGAAGTGAGACTGCTTTTCATTGTATTTATTTTTTATGTTTATTTATTTTTGAAAGAGAGAGAGAGACAGAGTGCAAGCAAGGGGAGGGACAGAGAGAGAGGCACACACACAGAAACTGAAGCAGGCTCCAGGCTCCAAGCTGTCAGCAGCCAGTGTGAAGTTCGAACTCGTGAGCTGTGAGATTGTGACCTGAGCTAAAGTCAGACGCTTAACCGACTGAGCCACCCAGGTGCCCTGGATTATTTTTCATAAATTGGTTCTATTTTCAGTTTTTTGAGAAACCTCCATGTTGTTTTCCATAGCAGCTGAACCAATTTATCTTACCACCAACGCCACGAGGGTTCCCTTTAATCCACACCCTGGCCAGTATTTGTTATCTCTTGTCTTTATGAAAAAAGCCATTCTAAAAGGTGTGAGACAGTATCTCATCGCGGTTTTGATGTTTTATAATGTTTAATACACTCTGATCTATATAATTCTGAGCTGACCATACTAGAAAAAAAGGATTATAGTGATTATTTTAATGCACTGTCAATGTTTCTAAATCAAGTGCTGTTCTGGGGGCAGTTAGGAAATGGACTAGCACAGACAAAATCACAGGTGTGATTTATGTATAGGCCAGTTAATATCATTCAGTGCTGTAACCAGGGAGTAAACCCTCTCCTTCGTATCTCTCTGCTCTTAAGAAGACCATTGCAAAAGACACCTGAATACACGAACACTAGATTTGCAAGGGGGAAAAAAGGCTTAAACATGATGAAACTGCATTACATTACAAATTACATCTGTGCACATTTGATTTGACAATTGTTAATGTCATCTTAACAGGTTTAAATGAAGTTTTCCCAATTTTTTAAATGTTTATTTACTTCTTTTGAGAGAGAGACAATATAAGTAGGGGAGAGGCAGAGAGAGGGAGAGACAGAATCCCAAGCAGGCTCTGTGCTCTCAGTACACTGCCTGACATGGGGCGTGATCTCATGAAACATGAGATCATGACGTGAGCCAAAATCGAGAAATGGAAGCTTAACCAACTAAGTCACCCGATGGCCCAAGTTTTCTCAACTTCAACACTACTGAAATTTTGGACCATACTAATTCTTGTCCTGTGGGGCTGTCCTGTGCATTAAGATATTTATCAGTATCTTTGTCCTTTACCCACTAGACGCCAGTAGTCCACCACCCTAGTCACAAAAATTAAAATTGTCTCCAGATATTGTCAAACATGTCTGGTGGAACAGGAATGGGGGAAAACTACTAGTTGAGAACTACTAGTTTATACTAAGATAAACTAAGCCTCAAGATGAAATGCTTTAGAAACACAATTTTTCTAGAAACATTAAATTTTAATGTTTACTTTCAAAGGTGAAAATAATGTTTTCTAAACAGTTACTAAATAGCTTCAGCAGTGTTCAACTTTCTAGTGTACCATTTCATTGTGGATATTTCCCCACACCTTAAAGTAACTGAATTGAATGCATGAATCTACATGTGCCTCATAAGCCAATATTTTAGGCAAAAAAGGAACTTGGAAACTGTTTAAATGACAGTTATGCTGGATTTCCAATTAGGATGTCACCATCCATCCACACTCCTAATACATTATATCTGTCCAAAAGACACAGTGATAATAAAATATAAAAAGAATGGGGATGTCTGGGTGGCTCCGTTGGTTAAGCATCCAAATTTCAGTTTCGGCTCAGGTCATGATTTCACAGTTTGTAGGATCAAGCCCGGCACTGAGCTCCACACTGACAGAGCAGAGCCTGTTTGAGATTCTCTCTCTCCCTTTCCCTTTGCCCCTCCCCTGCTTGCACATGTGTGCGCGTATTTGTGCACACTTTCTCTCTCTCTCAAAAAAAAAAAAAAAAAGAGAAAGAGAAATGTAACGCTACGATCAAACATAAGATAAAATTTCTATAGCTTCCAAAAAGAATCCCAAAGAAGAAAACAGAGCCACATTCACAAATCTCTCCTCACAATGTTTTAGAATCACAGTGCGGAAGTGGGGAAGAACAGCTGAAAGGTAAAGGTGATAAGGCAAACTGGAACTTGGATTACTGAGAGAAATCAGCAGTTAGATTGGAGTTCTTTAATAAATTTAAAAAAAAAAACCCATTCTGAAACTCTGTCTGGGCCTCAGTTTACATATGGAAAGAACCTTCCTCTCCTGAATTTCTTTTGAGATTTTTGTTTACTTCTTCCTGTGGTTTATCTTTCAGAAAAGAGCTTCCCAAAAAGGGGTGTCCTGAAGAGCTTACAGATGTGCATGAGATACTGGAAATCCCCAGCCCTCAGTGTGGTTGGTGGACACCAGAATGGCTAGAAACTCTGGACTGATTTCTGGACCATGACCTCATCTTCTACCAGAATACTTGAAAAAATATTATTATTTGAGTATGCTGTGATTTGAAAATGCTTAGGAATCCAAGTATTAGTACTTCCCTTCATGAGGGTCTTCATTAAGACCGCTAGGACTGCCATAACAAAGTCCACATACTGGTGGCTTAAAAGTTTGCCTCCTTACTGTTGTAGAGGTTGGAAGTCCAAGATCAAAGTGTCAGTAAGATTCCTTTCTCTGAGACCTCTCTCTCTGGCTTGCAGATGGCTGCCTTTTCACTGTAAGCTCACAGGTCTTTTCTTTTCAATTTTTTTTAATGTTTTTATTTATTTTTGAGAGAGAGAGACAGAGAGCACACAGCAGACAGCAAGGAGGGGCAGAGAGGGAGGGAGAGACACAAAATTCCAAGCAGGCTCTAGGCTCCAAGTTGTCAGCACAGAGCCTGACACAGGGCTCAAACTCACAGACCATGAAATCATGGCCCGAGCCAAAGTTAGACACTCAACTGACTGAGCCACCCAGGCGGCACCCCTCACAAGGTCTTTTCCTGAGGCACAGGCCTCGAGGGTCCTTTTGTGAGTCTACATTCTCTCTTCTTATAAGGACGTCAGCCAGATTACATTAGTGGCCATTCTCATTTTTACTAAATATCCTTTTTAAAGGCCATATCTCTAAATACTGTCACACTGAGGTATGAGGGGTTAGAGCTTCAACATGTGAATTTTGAGGGAAAACAATTAAGCACAAATAAGGTCTTACTGTTAATAAACTGAGTATTTTACTTTAAAACACCTTCATCTCACCCCCAGTATTAAGTGATAATTTATTAGATATAAAATTGTCGGTGGAATTATGTAATATCCAAAATATAATATTGCAGACTTCAAATTATCTTTCACATGTATCTACATCTTTCACATATATGTATATACTTACACATTCATACATATTTAAATATATGCTGGAGGGGCATCTGGTATATGCATACTATACATATTTAAAAATAGCCAGGCATTTGAAGATATAAAGCAATGTGAACCAAATTCTTGAGGAATGAAAGATAACAGAGCAGATACCAAGGGCTTCCAGATAGTAGAGGTAACAGACACAGATTGCAAAACAATTATTCCTATTTTGTCCCAGGAAATCAACAAAATGATTGAAAACTTAAGCCCAGAACCGAAAATTTAAAATGATCCAATCGAATTTCTAAAAACAAAAAAATGTAATGACTAAATTGAAAATTTCCTGAATGTATTTACTACCAATTTTCACATGATAATAGCATTAGTAAACTGAGATATGTGAGAGAAAATCTATAAATTAAGCACATAGGAAATATAAAAACATGAAATACTGAAAAAAAAAACTTAAGGGTCAAACATGTGCAGGAATTAAAAGGGAGAGAAGAGAAAAATGAAGAAAAAGCAATATTTGAATAAATAAATACTGACTGACAAATACCAAAACTGACGTAAAACTATCAAGCAACTAATTGCTTTCGGAATTCTCAGGGAAGATAAATATAAAGAAAATTAAACCTGGACACATAATAATAAAACTACAGAAAACTAAAGAAAAGAGAAAATCACACATGCAGCCAGAAAGAAAATGTTCAAATGAACACTGAAGGAGTTTAAATTGCAACCAAACATAATGGGAGCCAGAGACAAGGGAATTATATCTTCAAAGGGCTTTGGGGGGGAATAAAAAGGAGACTGCAAACAAAGTATTTTATTAAAATGAAACACTTAATGCAGTAAAGTGTCCTTCATAATATAAAGTGCAAATGTTTTTGAACTAGATAGAAATTTTGGTTGTACAACACTGTGGATGTACTAAATGTCACTGCCCTGTTCACCATAAAGTGATTAATTTTATATTACGTGATTTTCACCTTAGTAAGCTTTTTTTTAAGAGAAGGTAAAATAAGTTCATTTTCCTACAAACAAAACTGGAGAGGATTCATATCACCAGTAAATCTATACTAAAATCACATAATGATCTCAACAGTTTCAGTAAAATAGATACATATAGATAGATATACAGATAGATATAGATAGATATAGATAGTTAAAATTTAACAGCCATTCATGATTTAATTAATCTTATACCACACCATTAGGAAATCTCTCTAATGTAGAGTAACATGATACTGAATGGGAACATGTTGAAATCTTTCTTCCTGAGTTTAATAAGGAGCTATCATTGTAATAAAGGTTCTAGCCAAATAAATTAGATAAATTTTTAAATTCTTAAATATAAGTCCCAAGTATCAATCACTAGAGGAACTTGGAAAGACTTTATGTTCATTATAATAATAATAATTAGTAAAATCCAAGCTATTTATATTTACTTTGGAAGCTATATTATTCAAAAAGATCCACCATGGTAAAGGAGACTTTCAAACTCAATGATTTGTGGAGAAAGAGAAGACAGCTAAAATGATCAGCACTCACCACACACACACACACACACACACACACACAAAATTATAAATAGCTAAGACTCCAGAGCAATGTATTTGTTTTCTAAGAAAAATTAACAAACAGAGAAAATCACATGAGATGGGATTTATGTTACTGTCGTTATTGGAAAAGACAATAAGGAAGCTATTGTCTAAATTTTTTCTTTAAAATCTTATCTTTTATTGATTTCACACACAGAATCTAAATTAGTATTATCATTTTAATGAATAGACATGTTTATTTTAGAAACATGGAGTACGAAAGAACTGTCTTCCTTGACTCTCTTTTCTCTTTTAAAAAAAATTTTTTTTTTAGTGTTTATTTATTTTTGAGAGAGAGACATACAGAGTATGAGCAAGGGAGGGGACAGAAAGACACAGAATTCAAAGTTGGCTCCAGGCTCTGAGCTGTCAGCACAGAGCCTGATGTGGGGCTCAAACCCACCAACCGTGAGGTCATAACCTGAGCAGAAGTCCAAAGCTCAAACCACTGAGCTACCCAGGCACTCCTCTTTTACCTATTCCTGATGAAAGCCTAATGAGATGTGCAAACTTCTATCAAATTCAAGATGATAACCACTAGGCATTAGAAAATCTTTAATTATTAATGAATTATAAGAAATCTGTTGAATACATTTTAAGAAACATTTTAACAACAGTGGCTCAGTCGGTTAAATCTGACTTCGGCTCAGGTCATGATCTCACGGTTCATGGGTTCCAGCCCCGCATGGGCTCTGTGCTGACAGCTCAGAGCCTGGAGTCTGCTTCAGATTCTGTGTCTCCCTCTCTCTCTCTGCCCCTCCCATGTTCACACTCTGTCTCTCTCTCTCTCTCTCTCTCTCTCTCTCAAAAATAAATAAATGTCAAAAAAAAATTTAAAAAAAAAGCAACATTTTAACAACAAAAAAAAAAACATTTAAATATGATACGCCAGAAGATGCTGATCCAAAAGATTTCCAATTATTAGGAGTAAAAAGTTAAAGTTGGTTTAAAGTGTATTTATTTATTTTGAGAGAGAGAGTGCAAGAGCAAGAAAGGGGCAGAGAGAGAGGAAGAAAGAGAGACAGACAGAGAGAAGCTTGCTCAAAAGCAAGCAGGCTCAATGCAACATGGGGCTCGAACTCATGAACCATGATATCGTGACCTGAGCCAAAATCAATAGTCAGATGTTTAACCGACTGACTGACCCACCCAGCTGCCCCCAGAAGTAAGAAGTTAATTAAAAATGTGGACAGCCAAAGAAGCTATTTTCATGCATTTACTCTGCCATTCCTTTTCCATGTAAATACCCTGTCAGGGTTAAGGAATTGCAATATAACAAGATTATTTTACAATGCTGCTTCTTTCCAGGATTTTATAGGCTAATCTGGGACCAAATAAGTTTCTTGGTGGAACAGCAGCAAACTGGGTCTTTGGGACATCTCTCCTGGGTTTATCCCTTGCACTTTCTCCCAAATCACCAGGAGTGACACAAAGTATGGCCTAACATGGAAACATGACCTCATAAGCTAAAGTAACTATATATGAGAAGTAGAACCATATAAAAGAGAAGCAACAAAGTGGACATCATGGACCATATACAAACTTTTTAGAAAAGAATGTTCTAGAACTTTTAAGAAAAATAATAAATATCCTAAATTGTATGAGGGACGACATGGTAATATGCTTATGAGATGCTATAAAAGTAATATATGAAACCAAGATTCCATCCAGAATAGTAACTGCAAAGATGTCGGGGAAGTATGGTCTTCAGCTTTCCATTCTTCCCACACTCTAAGACAGGTCACAGGTGATAGGAAATACATATAGATTAGGATCATTTGCTATATTTATTTCTAATAAAAATATCAGCTAGAGAGTGGGTAAGTAACTTGTGATGTAGTCATACACTAAAATAATGTACACTATGGACATAAATAAGTCATATCTTCACACATCAAAATGGATGAATCTCAAGGACAGAACAGTGACAGAAAACATCAAGTTAGAAAATACAGTAGGATTCCATTTTTGTCAAGTTCAAAACTATGCAAAACCAAATAGTACTCTGTTCAGAGATACTACTGCATATGGTAAATGTTTCAAAAAATATTAGATAATACACTTAGTGAGTGTTTATCTCTATGGGTAGAGAAGGACAACAGGATCTGGAATGGACCTCCAGAGGCTTCCAAGATTGGGGTAGTTTCTGCTTTTTTTCTAAGGCAGAAAGGAAATAAACAGGTGTGTGTATCAGTATTCTTTCTAGTTGAATAGAAATGTTATTCTGTAAATATTCAAGTTTTTCTTCAAGTTTTATAAAAATGATTTTGACAAAGAAAAGCAAAAGGAAAAATTCAGGATAACCATAATGAGAAAATAAATATTATGTAGATTTTTTTTTTAACTCATTGGAAGAGGGAGGACGCTCAGAGAAAGAATTCCACCAAGTAAATTCAAGAAAAGGAGAGCTGAAGCATAAATTGATAAACAGGATCTCAGCAAGTGGAAGGGTAAATGATACATTTGGAAAAGGGAATATAGCTGTCAGGGAATGGCAAGAAACTGGTGGCTTTCCTGTAGGCTGGACAGAGCCAAAGATGAGAGATGAGCCCGAAAATACAAAGGCAATGTGAAAGGACTTCAGTGCGGAGTTAATGAACTTTGTTTTATAAGAAACATTACAATTTTCTTAAGAATTTTTTAATTTTTTTTTTTTTTTTTAATAAATCCTCGGGGCACCTGGGTGGCTCAGTTGGTTAAGCGTCTGACTTCGGCTCAGGTCATGATCTCACAGTCTGTGGGTTCTAGCCCCGTGTCGGGCTCTATGCTGACAGCTCAGACCCTGGAGCCTGTTTCGGATTCTGTGTCTCCCTATTTCTCTGACCCTCCCCTGTTCATGCTCTCTCTCTCTCTCTGTCTCAAAAATAAATAAATGTTAAAAAAAACTAAAAAAATAATAATAAATCCTCAATATTTGTTGGAAAACAAACCTGTTTATCCTATGGAGGATGAATTGGAAAGAGAAGTTAAGGCACAAGAAGAGGAGTGAGGAGCTCAAAATCATCTAATCAAGGCCTGCTTGTTATGTTTCACATTCAATGCAAGCACTATCCATTTTCATAAAATGCATTTCTGCAATGTGACTTGCTGTATCCCCTTGCTCTGTGACTAGAGGCATTTCCTCCCCACTTTAAATTCTTGCACTTCAAATATTTACAGTAGCAACAGTGTTAGTTTCTTTCCCCAGAAAGCAGAGCTAGAAAGAAAGGAAGAGAGAGAAAAGAAAGAAAAAGCAAAAGCTAAGATGAATAAACAAAAGTCAAGTAAGCAAAAGAAAAAGAGTGAGCAATAAATAGAGGCAGAGAGGCCAAGAATGTAGTGGGCTGGGAAGAAAACAGCCAAGCTCAGTGAGCCTGCATGGCTGTAAGCAAAGTACTTAACCTTTCTTGTTTTCTCTTTCTTCATCTGTAAAAAGAGACATTCAGCTAGATAACCCTAAGTCCCTGCAGATACATAAATGGTCGGCATGCTTCTATTACATTATACGAGTCTATTAAAAAGGTACAAAGTCATTCTTGGGTAGCTTTCTTTGTATTCCAGATGCTAAAGCAAGTATTAAAATGAGACTAAAAATGTATTATACAATTATATAGAGACATTAATTTCAACTTTATAGTGTTTTTAGGGGCTTAATTTGGATCTAGGAACAAAATAAAACATGAATGCCTGCCTGAACCTCTCAGCAAGTTATTATTTTCTTGATGGAAAAAGGGGAGATTCAGTGATGTGCCAGCCCTGCTCACCATCCCGTGTTGTTAGTGAGACCAGAATTCAGTATCTTTTCCCTTTGCTGTTTTAAAACGATCTCATTTTTCCTAACACATGCAGGGTTTTTCATTCTGTTAAGACTGGCCTATTTAAGCAACCTAATCCTTCATTCCCTGATAACTATTCCAAAAAGAACATTTTCAAAAGCAGCAAAGGGAAAGATTTGATGGTTAAAAAATAAATACAAATCAATCAAAATGAATACCACCAATAAAAGGATAATGGAAAGAATTGCTATTATTACAATTTACAATTGTAAAGGTTGTGGAATGAGAATGTTCTATGTGGTTAGTACCTCTTAGATTAATTTACCTGTATCTTTCCATTTCAACTCTAAAGCAGAATAATATTTGTGGACTGGTCTAATGTTTTTTTTTCGTTTTTAGTTTTGTGTGTGTGACCTGACTGCAGTTAAATCCTCTTTTGTCCAGGTGCCTTGCTAATAGTTAAGACTTTAGTTAAATGGTTAAATAGTTAAAACTTAATTACTAAAATAATAAAATTCGCAAGTATAATTTGAAATAGCTAATATTGGGCGGAGCTCAACTGCAACAGAAATTTTGCTGAGAAATTTAGGTACATTACTGTAATTAATTGCCAAGATTCTCTCCTAGGCAGGCTTTTCTGAGACCTTTCTCAATGAGGCCTCCGCCTGGGCCTATAAAGATTTGAACAAAGCACTAGCACAGCTTCTAACATGTTGGTCAAGGCCACAAATCTCTAGGATGATTCTAGCCCCATTAATAAGGCATTCTTGCAAAAACTCAAGGCTACCAAAAGAATTTGCTATTTGCTCTAGCCAACACCTGAAGATAGAGCCCCTGTCTCCAAGTTTCTAAAACAAGGTAGGAGTCTAATGTCTGTAAGCTCTGGTTAGAGCAAATCAGTCTCCTAAGGACCAACCCTCCCTCCTTCCTGCTTTTTATATTTTTTCACTTCCCTTACTCTACTGAGTCCCAACTCGCCCATCTCCCTACTCCCTCATTTTCCCTATAAAATCATCTCTGTACAAATCAAACTTGAGTTCAGTTCATACTAGTATTTTCCTTATTTTTCTATTGCTGACTAAAATCTGTCCTTACCACTCTAATGTCCAACACTGCTTAACTGTGACACTAGTAAATCCTGATTTAGTGGTAAACAAAAGCCAGAAAAGCAACTTATTCAGCAAGATAACAAAATTAGTGAATAGTAGAGCCAAAAGTTCAATCCAGGTCTTTGTGATAATCACTGTCAATTACCTCACTTCTCATTTGGACAAGTATTTCCTAATATTGAGAATAAATCCTATCTTGAAGGTTAGTCAATGACATAAAAGTATGAGATCTGGGTTTTTAAAACCTATATGCCATTAGAATTTACAATTGAGGGATATAACTTCTGTTAAAAATCACAGTAAAATAACTGAATTCATAAAGAAAATTATGAAAGCCTAAAAATAGATCTATGTAAAATACAAACAAAAAAAGACCATATATTCAAGGAAAAGAATATTGACATGCTTTCCTTCTGGAATTAATGGAATCAGTAATAATGGAAAAAAATTTTTTGTATAGAATTCAAACTAGATGTTTATAAAGTTCTTCAGCAGAAGATACAGGTATCAACAGTAGAGTTTATAGTCCTCTGTTTATCGGTCATGTGATGTAGGCAAATTATTTAATTATCTGAGCCTCCATTTCTTGAGCTACACAATAAAGACAACATCATGTTACACAGAATTCCAAGACAGTTTCCAAGATTTCTGGTCCTTTCCATACATGCCCTATGAGGTATTGTTTTTGAATGTGCATGGGACCTATAAATATGATGAACTATCAAGTTCACAATTAGGTTCCATTATATGGTAAAAGTGATCACATTTTGCAGGCATACTAAATTTCCTAATCCATTAATTTTGCAATATAAAAGCTATTATCCCAGGTAAGTTGGGAAGCTCTAAAGACAGGATTCTGATGTTAGAGAAACACACTTCTGCTGGCCATGAAGAAGTAAGCTGCTATGTTGTGAGAGGATCTAGACGTATAAGTATGCAATCTCTCGGAGGTGAGAGCAGCCTCTAGTTAACAACCAGAAAAAAAAAAAGAGAGAGAGAGAGAACCTCAGCCATACGACCACAAGGAACTGAGTTCTGCTAACAATATGCATCCAGTTCTAAGAGAACCTCTAGCTTCAAAGGAGATCACTGCCTGACAACTTGATTTCAGCCTGCCTAAGACCCTGAGCACAGATCCAGCTAAATTATTCCCACTTTCTTTCGGATGGCTGAATCACTCCTTGGCCCTATCATAGTACTATCACAGTACTAAAAATGCAATCCCAGATTATAAAGCATTTTTTTAAAACATGTCAGCTTTTTCTCCTACAACAGAGTTAAGAAGGAAATAATAAGGTCCCACTTGACTTATTACCATTTTATTAATTATTTTCAAGACAATTTGGGGAAAAATAAAACCTCATGATTGCCATACTCTTGTTTTCTTTATTTCTGTACTCCAAATATTCAAATCCAATTTCTAAATATGGAATGAACTCTCATATATAGTCATCTTCTTTCCAAAACTATGGATGGTCACTGAATGGGTCATCTCTATTATATGGCAGCTATGTCAGTTAGGATCTTTCAGCCACAAGTAAAAGAATATTTGACTGAAGTGGTTTAAGCAAAAATGATGTTCTCTTGTTCCCTATAAAAAAGAAGCCCACAACAGGCTGGTTTAGCAGTTGAATAAGTGGAACCTTGATTTTTCCCAATTTCTATCCTACCATTATCAGACTATCAGGTGTTGGTGATGGTTTTTCTTAGCACAGGACGGCTGTTGTAGTATTGATGGTCATATTCTTAATAGCATTCCAGGAAGGCAGGAGTGGATAATATCATAAAGAGCCTTTACCTTATGATGCCCTTTTTTTTTTTAATTCCTAAATTGAGCTTGATAAAAAGCACTCCACCAAGACTCCCTTTTAGTCTCCACCATTAACGCTGCCAAAGGAGAACGGGATTGTTATGGTTGGCACAGACCAATACAACGTATTCCCTAGTAAGAAGCATGTTACCATCCAAATATACAAAGATGTCTCTTAACATGAAAAGAAGGAGAAATGGCTACTGGATGAACCAGCAACAACCACCACCTTAACAGGGATCTTTCCTTGATGCTGTACAAGCTGAAGATACTTTTGGTGACTGTCTTATACTACAGCTTGGGACAAATTCCATAAATTCCTACAGTGTGGATTAAGGAATAACTTTACTGGGAAAAGGGGAAATTTTTAAAATTTACAGATTCTTTGAATAACAAAAGAAGGGAAGGCAATTATTCTCCATTGTCCAATTATTCTACAAAGAAATGTGCTGGGGCCTGAGAGGTTTGCTGGAACAAAGTTCAGGTTTCTATTTCAGCGAAGGGACCATGCTCCCACATTACTTTTAATTCTTGTATGTATCCATTAAAGGATGCACAGACTGCATGGACACCAGGATTTTGATGCTCCCTTTTTCTAGGAGCTCTAGGGAATGACTGCTGCCCAGCACTTGAGGAAAGTGTGTTCTATAAAAAGTTGCAATGTCCTTCCAAAAAAGAGATCTCTATTTCTATGCAAACTTTTACCGGGTGTGGACCCGTTCAAGCTGGCTCATTTCCCAGGAAATCCAGAATGAAAAAATACAATCATTTTCAAAAAAAAAAAACAAAAAACTCTTCCCCATGGTCTCATCAAATATAAATTTTTCCATCATGGGAAGTGGCAAATCCATCTGATGAATGGGAAGAGAACGATGTTATCTGTCATTCCTTCATCCTAATCTCCCATTCCCTGTTTGACTTTGATGTCCAATTAATTGGGATTTACCATTCTTCTTGGGGGTGAATCAAATTGGCCATTTTTTATTTTGTTTTACTGTTGCATAACAAGCTCTGTGGTGACAGAAGAGTTGAATTTTGTCATCACCACTGACCTCCAAAAACAAGGGGGGGGTGAGCAGAGAACCATCCAATGCAAAACCAGTATCTCTTTGGGCCCTTTTAGATACAATCTACCCTTTTCCCATCAAAATCAAAGTAATAACTGGACAAAGATTTACTGTTCTTGTCCCTTCCTCACAGATTTCCAAGATCAGGGGCCCTGCAAAGACAGAGCTTTAGCTGCTCTCTCAATGGACCTTCCCTTCAATACATCCATCAGCAGAAATCACTGATTTGAATCACCTCAAAGTTTCAGCTTTTGACGAGCACAGAAACCACTGTTACTGACATAAGAGATCATTTCCTAAAGTCACAGTTGGCACCAGTGATGTCAAACTGATAATACTGCTGTGAGTGTAGAGGAGTGCATGACCATCACCTCTACCTTCCAAAGGAATTAAAAGTGCTGATGGTGATCCCAGCCCTGAAGTGCTAAGGGCCACACTGCAGCTAGAAATGTCAAGGTTCAGGGGTTGATTTCTGAACAAAAGCCAATGGCTCCCTTTGATGCTGAATCAAGTTCTGCAAATTCATTGTTAACTTAAGTCCTAAGTCTTTTTATTTCTTATTTCCCCCCCTACAATTCTACCACCTTAAGATTTTTATTTTTCATATTGAGCAGGAAAGTAATTTGAGTGAAATACCCTTTACTGTAATTGTAATATTTTCTGTAGATCAATGACACATGTTTTAATTAACATCCCTTATCATCTTCATTAAAAGTATCCTCATTCTACCACATAATAGACCAATGCTTGTCTTAAAGCATTAGATTTCCACACGTGCCTGAATGCTGGGATACACAGAGCACAGGCTCAAGCTAGTGACCCCTTCCTCTCAACTCCCAACATAAAAAGCTAAAATATTTATCCTTTCCAGTATTTATTTGTCATTTGTTCCCCTATGTTGATTGTCAACAAAGTCCCTGAAAAGTAAATAAGCCCAAGTGACTATTTCTAAGAACATCAATAAAAGAGTTGCTTTCATACTCTCCCAAATGTATTTCTACATTGCTTATAAGATTTTAAAGAGCGTGTTCTGTTTTTACACTTTTAAAAAATATAAAAAATAAACAAAAACACAAAGATACAACAGCTAGAAATAAAGAGGAAAGGAATCTTCAGAAGACAGGCAAAGCAGTGACAGCTACTGAGTGAAAAGAAAGGAAGCTGAAGGTCGGGACTGAAGATGGGGATTCCTATGAGATCAGGACAGGAGATGCCATCAATCAACAGAAATGACCCTGCCCTGTGGGTTTACCACACCCCCTTTCCCACTTACATTACTTCTTTCCTTACTTAAGCTCTTCTCAGACCAAAGTTCCTGCATGCTGCATCTAGAAAGGACTAATTCTCTCCCTCTTTCCTTTTTAAATAAAGGACATGGGAACTCTGAAACTATATTTACGATAAAGAGGATGTAGTATTCCCACCACATATGAGATTTCCTTTCAATGTTACCTTATAGAACAGCAAGTTCAAGGAGCAATGAGATTAACACACACAAAAAAAAAAAAAAAAAAAAAAAAAAGTCAAACTGACCTGAGTTTTCTGTCCTTCAGTGAAAGGCAATTTATAAAACATTAAAAAAGAAAGAAAAAGGATAAAAAGGGTCTGCCCAAAAAATGTAAATTGGAAGAAAATTATCACATCCTGGAGGTAAAAGAAATCTTAGCACTTTAAGTATATTGCATTCACATGTCCAAGTCTCTACCCTTCTTCTTCCTATCCACATCTTTTGCATGGGACTTGGCTGTTCTTCCTCTTAGGAAAGAAACCACAGATATATCACCACCCCTTGTTTCTGGGTTGGCCACACGATGTGCTGTGGTTAATGGACTATGAACAGGAAAAAAAAAAATTGTACTATCTGCCTGCTGTCTTTCACATGTGCCACAAGAATATGCCTGGGCTGGCTGAGGAGGAGGATCAAAGACATGGGCAACTGAGCCACTCATGGCCATCCCTAGCCTAGATCAGTAGACCCTCAGGTGCCCTGCAGATCTGTGGGCTAACTAAATGCATACTGCTCTATACTACTGAGACTATAAGGTTGTCTGTGGCCATAAATGAGCTGATACCACAAACAGCGATTTCAACTTCTTTCATTTACAGAGGAGAAAGTTGGACCCCATGAGTGGAACAAACCAAGTTGGTGGCAAGGCTAGAAATTAGGCCCTGAGACAGAACCTTGAAGGCTTGCACTAGTACTCTACACTTAGATACTTACCATCCTTATGGGCATTGGAAAGCCAGTTAATATCTCTGAACCTCAGGGTTTTATTTGTTCATGGAGGAAATACATACCCTGAACAAATAACTAGAAACCATCTGGCCAAAATAAGGGAATCGATGTGAAAACACTTTATAAAAAAGGGAGAAAGAAGCTAAAGATGTTAGCACTTAGTGTAGGCCAAGTATGTGATTAAACACTTACATTATGCCATTTGATCTCACTTAATTATTGGGATAAGATTAATTGACGAGAAAACCGAGGCCTCAAAAAACCTAAGTAACTTACCTAAGGACATTAACCCCACAGCACTTGGCCTGTTTTTATTGATCAG
Source organism: Acinonyx jubatus (assembly GCF_027475565.1). Taxonomy (NCBI): domain Eukaryota; kingdom Metazoa; phylum Chordata; class Mammalia; order Carnivora; family Felidae; genus Acinonyx; species Acinonyx jubatus. Next base: position 97,994,266 of record NC_069380.1, on the reverse strand, counting down.
TAGGTAGCCTACTGATTGTATCTCAAGAGAACTGTTAACCATTGTGAAATTAATAAATGTCTGCCCTTGGTCACCCAGAAACATGCTACAAAGTTATTCAAATTAGAATGACAGTTTTTGGGGCACCTGGGTGGCTCAGTCGGTTAAACGTCCGACTTCAGCTCAGGTCAAGATCTCGCGGTCGGTGAGTTCGAGCCCCGCGTCGGGCTCTGGGCTGATGGCTCAGAGCCTGGAGCCTGCTTCCGAGTCCGTGTCTCCCTCTCTCTCTGCCCCTCCCCCGTTCATGCTCTGTCTCTGTCTCAAAAATAAATAAAACGTTAAAAAAAATTAAAAAAAAATAGAATGACAGTTTTTATATCTTTGATCTTAAAAGTACATTAGCAGCATTTCTGTTTTTACATGATGTAGACACCTGTCACCTGCCATTAATGGTCACCTTTGTTGCTAATGACAGCATTCTGCTCTGGAAGATTAGTACCCTTCTCTGTGAGGTGCTCCCAGAGGCATCAAGCACATTCCAAATATGCCACTTGGCCTATATTTTGATTTGTATGACACCAAACATACCTTCCAAACTCATTTAAAATATGTATTTTTAGGTTTAATCCTCTCTGGATGAGAAGGACTGTCTTAGAGGTGTCCCTTAATATTTTTCTAAATTAAAAACATCAAGAAATGCCTCTGCAAAATTGGGGGTAAAAACATGGTAAGAAACAAAACAATTTCATTTGCACCAACAAATACTATTTGAGAAAATATGAGGTCAGTGCCTTAAATTATTGGGAATGCTCACTAGCAGTACAGCATCTTGACTTAAATGGGATTTAAGAGAAGCAACAAAAGAATGAATATTGTATAAGAGCAAATAAACACTCTGAACTTTCTTCAGCCTCAAGAGTCCTGGGTTAAAACTTCTTTACTGGCTTTCTAATTGCATGGTGGGTTGACATATAAGAACAGCTTTCTGTGAGATAAAATCTCATGCAATTTCTTTGGGTCTTCAGGCATTTTGGTTAATCCAGATTAAAGTAAGTCAATCAGAAGGATTAAAGGAATATACTTTTATTCCACCTTAAAATCTCTTTCCCAATAAAATGTGTTTGACATAAATTCTACTAGTAGGTCTTACAACTTGCAATATCCTGAAGAAAATGAGGAGTGAAGCTGAAGAAAGATAATGGAATCCTGCTGAAACGTGAGATGACTTTTCCCATGGCTAAATTTCATTCAAATTATTTTCAATGCACTTAGTCACAAATTTCAGGACACAAAGAAAGGAAGGGGCAAGGAGTGATAACTTCCTCTTCAACTTCCTAAAAAGCACTGTATGTCCATGTGTCTTATTTTTGAAGAGAAATATATTTTTAAATTGTCTTATTTATTGCTTTCACATTTATTTTGGAAGAGAAAAAGTGTGCAAGTGTAAGCAGGGGAGGGATAGAGAGAGAGGGATAGAGAGAGAATCTCAAGCAGGCTCAGCACTATCAGCATGGACCCTGATGTGGGGCTTGATCCCATAAGCCATGAGATCATGACCTGAGCCAAAACCAAGGATGCTTAACTGACTGAGCTACCCAGGCACCCCTTAAATTTTATTATTTTTAAGTAATATCTACACCCAACTTGGGGCTAGAACTCACAACCCCCAGATCAAGAGTTGCATGCTCTACCAAATGAGCCAGCCAGACACCCTTTGAATAGAAATCTTGAAGTCATAATTTCTGAGCAAAAATAGACTGTGGACAAGAACTCTGCAAATGTTTTATATTCCTTCCCTCATTAAAGTAGCTCTAAATTGTATTGGGGCTTGAAGCACACAGTTGGAAAGAATCTCTCAGGCAACTTGTTTAATTGTGATAGTTAACTGTTTTAACAGTAAAAAGCTAGTTTAATAGTAAATTGTGTGGGTGCATGTGTGTATGTATAAAATGACAGGGCAGTATTCCAGTTCACAAAGGGAATTTTTAACTTGAAAAGCCCTCTTTCAGGGACAAAATATACAGTACTTTCAGTAGGAAAATATGAATGTATACCTTGAAAATTACTAACTGGAAACCTCACTACAATGAAGTCATGAGGCCAGCAGGGGGAGTTATCATGCTCTACCACTTGTCATCAATTGCAGACCCAAGAGGAAGAGATGACCTTTCAGGTAGATACTACTTTGCTCCCTCAGCAGGAGGAAGAAAGGCTTTCTTCCTCCCCTAGCAACAGCCCAGCCAATAGAAGACAGCCACAGCTCAGCCAAGGAAAAGCCACTACACTTCCAACTCCCAATTTACTCTAATAGACTTTATAACAGTCTTCCCAACTTACACCTTTTCCTCCTTTGTTCAGTTGATTTGTGTATGAGTTTGCTGTAGCTTGCTTATCCTGATTCCAATTCTCTGCTATTCCCACATAAACCCACTTTTTTGCTGGTAATACAACTGGCAGGTTAATAATGCTGTGGAAGACAACTGTGGCTTTGCAGGAGAATCCTTTCTGCATTTTGTAAACTCTGGGAAGTGCTTGCTGACATCTTGTCTGCATTTCAAACAATACTTAAGGATGTGCCAGATTCAAATTATGTTTTATGTTCACCAATACAAAAGTGCTCTTGAAAAACCATTATTTTAGTATTGAGCATTACTGGGGTATAACTGACAAGCAAAATTGTAAGGTATTTCAAGTGCACAACGTGATGATTTGATAAAAATATTTGTCTTAAATAAAAGTCATCTATAGGTAGGAGAATGAATTTTGTGTTTGCATTTGTGTAATCTCTACCCAAATCCATTTCCCTTTTATTTGGGGTTAACAAAAATAAGCAAGTAAAGCCGGGGTTTCATATCTTCTGGGTGTGTTAATGCTTAAAGATAATAAAGGATAGTATATAGGCCAAAACATCTGCTGATATAAAATGAACAAACCTTTTAGAATCTCTAAAAGTAAGAAAGAGAGTTTCAATCGAGCCAAAGTTTGGACAGTTGCCCAGGAAACATGCTCTTCACATGAAAAGTATTGTAGAGAATGAACAGTTTTCACAGACTTATATACTTTTTATATCTTGTCAAAGCTGAAAAGATTATACATTAGCATACAAGCAGGAATCACAAGGCTTTTTTTTGTTTTATTTTTTTATCTTAAAAAAAGTTTTTTTAATGTTTATTTTACTTCACAAGTTTTAATGTCAAGGAGTGTAGGGAGTAGGAGCATTGATAGATACTAAAGGACAATATGGTTTTCTTTTAGGCTCCACATCTACAAAGCAGGTGCACAATGTATGCTTGGTGGGTCATAAAGTCAGGCTTTTGGTTTAAACAAAGTTTATGTACAGTCATTGCTAACTTAGAAAGATATCCAAAGAAAACACTATAAATAAAACACTTCCTTTCCCTATTTTTTGTCTTGGTTGTGTCTTTTGGCTAGACACTCATCAAGAGATGAACCCAGTTACAGTTAATAGTGGGTCCTGGTCCCTGCCCACGGTAGGCCGAATAACTGAAATCTGATTGTTTGGAGCTGGTTATAGATGCACACGAAGATCACTTGAATCTGTATCTAGCTATCTTTTCTTTCTTTCTTTTTTTAATGTTTATTTATTTTTGAGAGAGAGAAAGAAAGCGAGAGCAGGGGAGGGGCAGACAGAGAGGGAGACACAGAATCTGAAACAGGCTCCAGGCTCTGTGCTGAGGTGTCAGCACAGAGCCTGATGCGGGGCTCAAACTTACAAACTGTGAGATCATGACCTGAGCTGAAGTCGGACACCTAACCGACTGAGCCACCCAGGCGCCCCTCTTTTCTTTTCTTTTTAATGTTTATTTTTGAGAGACAGAGAGACAGAGTATGAATGAGGGAGGGGCAGAGAGAGAGACACACAGAATCTGAAACAGGCTCCAGGCTCCAAGCTGTCAGCACAGAGCCTGATACGGGGCTCGAACTCACCAACCATGAGATCATGACCTGAGCCAAAGCTGGATGCTTAACCGACTAAGCCACCACCCAGGTGCCCCTGTGCTTTTCTTTTTAACACTTTCAAAGGCAAATGCAGAATGCTCAAGTATTCTTAAGAAGCCACTCTCCCCAGTGCCATCACAAGACTGAGATCTACTTATGTGAGTCACTGAGGTGGGAAGACACACATGGGCTCATCTGTCAGCCTGAGCCCCTCCAGAAGCAGTTGTTAGACATGGAGGTCACAGAGAATAAAAAGGAGGACAAAGGGGGTAGAAAGTGAAAGCTTTGCATTTCTCAAGGTTCCAGGCAAAGGGCCTGCAGTTGCCAGAGCCCCCACCTTGGTGTTGGGGCAGAGGGATCATTTAGTGAGAAAAGAAGACACAGGCAGAAATCCTCAAACATTAAAGGAGGAATTTGCATTTTGAAGTGATAGGTAGGGCTAGAAGCTCAGAGCTTAAATGTGTGGAAGCACTACTTTGCAGGTCTGTGTTATGCCTCCCTGGAGTGTGATGTGCAGGCGCAAATGTGCCTGACAACCAGGAATGTGCTGGTTACTTATGCTAATTCTGGGCAAGAGCTCTGAGCTCTCTGCCCCAGAGAAACTGCTGAATAAATATGGTTGGATGCCTCTCATAAAGCACAGCTGTGTGAAATAACCTGCAGAACCTGAGGAAAGTTTGAGGACCTAAAAGAACAACTTTGTATTTTCCATTTGTACTTTGCAAATAGCGCTTTTGTATTAAAAAAAAAAAAAAAAAAAAGAAGCCACTAAGTGCATTTTAAATCATGCTCATAAAATTAAACCTGGGATTCTCTGTAAATATATATACTTTTTTTCTATTTTAGAAAAATGTTTAATACAGAATATCTAATAAAAGAATTTGACAGCTCAGAGCCACTCACTACCTCACATTAGAAGGGGTATTTGAAATTTGGACTTTGAGAGAGTTATAAATACAGACTGACTTTGCAAAAAAAAGAAAAAAAATGGGAGCAGGGAAATTTCAAAGAAAAACCACAGAGGCTAGCAAGACTTCATTCAAGACTATAGCATTAGGGAATCAAGACTATTACAGCCACGGAGAGAAACTGAACTGTGTTGAAATAAAAGGCAGGAGATAGCATTAAACTGCCTTGGTTAGAAGGCAGAAGTGGGTTTGGGGAGGATTTGGAGATATGCTTCCCTCCTAGCACAAGGGCACCATCTTAGGAAAACGGAAACTCATGACTTGCAGAACCCTCTTCTGTTATTTGGGAAAAGAAGAAAGAAGCTTTTGTCTCAATCTCTGCCTGAGTTCTTTCGGCAATGGTGTGCCGGGGTAAAGGTTTAACATGTATTTTTCTTTGGCTACAAAAGAACGTTATTTTGTAGTGTTTGTTAAATTCTCCCACTATGGCTGATTCCCAGCCATCAATGCGATGACACCGAAACGTTAATATGAAAGAAACACATCAAGTCTTCGGAAGTAGAACCAACCAGCTCAAGTAGACCCCCACAGCCTCGTAACCACACAGGCTGGCAAAGGGCAAGCGGCACAGACATCCAGAAATAGTGGCAAAATATCTTACTGATCTAACTTCTAATTAATGCGACTTTAGATACGTGCACAAAGAAAAGTTAGGGATATGAACAGTTTAAGAATTATAAACTAGGGCGCCAGGTGGCTCAGTCAGTTAAGCATCAGACATCCGCCCAAGTCATGATCTTGTGGCTCCTGAATTGGAGCCCTCCGCATCTGGCTCTTTCTCAGCGCAGACCCTGCCTTGGATCCTGTCTCCCTCTCTCTCTGCCCCTCCCCACCCCGTGCACATGCTCTCTCTTTGTCTCTGTCTCTCAAAAATAAACATTGTTTTAAAAGTGAAAAAAAGAATTATATTGTAAACTTATCAACTTATGATACCTTACAACTTACAGTTGACTTAATTCCCATTACTGAATTCAGATGATGAAACCAAAGGTCCCAGCTTCACATAACGAGTAAATGGCCAAGCTGAGAATGGACCAGAGGACTAACTGCTTCCTAAACTATCTCTTTTCCATAATCTCAACTATGAAAAACATTCACAAATTCTTTTCTCAAGACCCACATTCTCAAAAATATCCTTTATTTACCTAAGAACCCACAATTCTTACAGGGTGATACCTCCTTTAGAGGTAAACACAATTCAGGATATTGACGATAAAATGAAAATGTGTGTGTGAGGGATATCACCCCTCCATCATCATCCCTGCCATATTAGTGTGAGATATTCTGTTAGGATTCCATGGGACAAGAAAGGAGCCATTTTTTTTTTTTAATTTTAAAAGAGAAAGATATAGGGGATTTCAATAGTTTGATGCCCTATGTGATAGGTGGGAAAGCAAATGTAAGTCTAGAGGGGGAAGAGGCAAAAATAAAGGCCCTCCTAACAATAAGCATCTAACTTACTCATCTAGCCATTCTATCAGCCTGTGGCTGACCTCACAGCAGGTGCTGGGTACTAGTTTGAAGGAGAGAGAACTGGAAAGATAGATGAATGGCAGGAAGGGTCGAAAGACAGAAGGACAAGAGGGGAGGATAAAGTATAGGAGGGTTCAAGGGCCCCTGATGGGTTGCAGTCTTAAAAATAAGAAGAATGGGGCCTGTGGGTGGCTGAGTCAGTTAACTGTCCCACTTTGGCTCAGGTCATGAACTCACAGCTTGTGAGTTCAAGCCCCATTTCAAGCTCTGTGCTGAGAGCTCAGAGCCTGAAGCCTACTTCAGATTCTGTGTCTCCCTCTCTCTCTGCCCCTCCCCTGCTCAAGCTCTATCTCTTTCTCCTTCAAAAAAATAAACAAGTATTAAAAAAAAAATACAAAGAAAGTCTGAAAATGGAGCTCTGTTAGAGCTGGGAAATATGGCCTTACTTTGACATGTACTTAGGTGCTGGCTTCTGCAGGCCCCTAAAGTTAGATGAATTTTATCTGTAACCTTCACTGTGCCCATCTTGCCACAACATGGAATTCTCCTGCTCACAAAGGGGATTCTAATGTCCCATCTTTGTACTTTTACATTTAACAATAATTACAATGAAACCAACAAACTATGTACATACTTAGATTCTGAATTGCATGGACATGATATGTAACTTTTTCTATGAAAAATAACGGTGACTGTTTTATTCAAAGCACATGGCAATAAGGAGGGAAATAAAAGTTATAGGAAATGCTCCCTTTTCATTCAACTAGGCAAATGGACTCTCCACCTGGAAGACGATACTCTTTTTGGAAGAACTGTCGTAGATTAATGGCAGCTTTTCCTATGCAATGATTGATAAAGGCTTTTTCTGTTTTTTTATAAAGTACGTTCCACCAAGGAGGTTATCATCTCTCCACATGGTTCTTTTACGGAGTGGTTTATGTTTTTTTTTTCCATTTGCATAATTTTCATTTGTTATTCACACAGTAATACTCTCTGAAGTACACTTAGCAGAGTAGACTTAAGATTGTTAATGAATTTTTAATTGTCACAGTTTTAAACTCAGTCACTACCAACGGTTAAACAATACTCCATTCTACATGAGAGAATGTAAGGCCTTCCAAATTCCCTGTACTACTGCATGCTTTAACTGCTAAGTTTTCCACTACCCTCTATAAACAAATTGCATTCTATTACCACCACAATGGTAATGATCAGTTGCTTGTTGAGCTGGGATAACTGATTTTCAGAAGCAGAAGCTGATTTTTATTGTATGAGGTGCAAGATGTCATTTGCTTCCTGGTTTATAATCAGTAAAAAGTCTTTTTCGTGTATGTGTGTCTGTGTGTGTCTGTGTGTGTCTGTGTATGTGTTTCCTCTGCTTTATCTCTACGTGTTCAGAAGAAAAATGTTTATTGTTGGTAGGTGCTAAGTGCCTCAGGAAAAGTAGAATCCCTTGACAGAATGGGTTTCCACTGGATGAGGGGAGATGATGGACTAAAGTCATTTTGCTGACTGAGGTTTCCAAAATAAACCAGAGGAAGACATCTGAGATCTATTGAATGAGCTGCTGTGAAGATAAGGCCACACTCTTGTGCCCTCAAAGAATGAGACCTGGGAGAAGCAGGCAGGAGCAACAGATTTAAGGAGTTCAATCAGCTCCTACTCTAGGAGCCTCAAATGCACAGAAATGGCATGAAAATGGATGTTACATTAACATTTAATTTAATAAATGTTGGGAGATGTTTGCTGCTTACAGAGAAAAAGTGTTTCAACATTCATGTACATCAGAGGTGATGATCAGAATGGCACTCATCCATCAGGAAGGACACAAGTGACAACAGGAATTTTGGGTCCTCCAGGTGTCTTGCCAAACCAGGCTTAACCCTTTAGATGCTGAACCATGGAGACTTGGGGGATGCCGGGTAGAAAAGGTTAATGAGTGAGGCGCCTGGGTGTTTCAGTACATTAAGCATCTGGCTTCAGCTCAGGTCATGATCTCGTGGCCTGTGAGATCAAGCCCCATGTCAGGCTCTGTGTTCACAGCTCAGAGCCTGGAGCCTGCTTCAGATTCTGTGTCTCCCTCTCTCTCCGCCCCTCCCCTGCTCACTTACATGCATGCTCTCTCTCAAAAATAAACATTAAATTAAAAAAAAAAAAGGTTAATGAGTATCTACCAATTTCAGCATTTTATTATCAGTGCCTTCTAAGTGAACATAAGTCCTGTACCATATTTAATTTTGTGCATGCTTGTTCTAACAGATACTCTTCACGTTCTTTTTGACTGATGCCAGTTCCTTCCTATCTTCCTAATCCTGATACATTTTCAACCAGGCAATATTTCATCCTGCCATCCAATCATAATGTTTAAAATGTTATTTTTAAAGTGTTTTTGTAATTACTTTGAAAGAGACAGATAGCACAAGTGGGGAAAGGGCAGAGAGAGACAGAAAGGAAGAGAGAGACAATCCCAAGCAGGCTCCACACCACCTGTGCAGAGCCTTAATGCAGGGCTTACAGACCCTGAGAGCACAACGTGAGCCGAAATCAAGAGTCCGGATGCTTAACCGAATGAGCCACCCAATTTTCAGATTTTTCCAGTTTTCAAATCACTCCATTCTTTTTTCTTCAAACGGCAATTATTAAACTCATAGGAAATGTCTCATCATTTAACTCATGAGACAAAAATTTACTGTCTTATACAGAAATACATGGAATAGCCACACAAAAAATTAACATCTGAATATTATACCCCCTCCTCCTCCTACCATCAACTTCATCTGAACCCACAGAAGATTTTGCTCAGCACTTTTCTTCTCACCTGCTTAATATGCAAATAAAACAACAGGGGTAGTACTGGCAAACAGAGAAGAGAACCAAAATATGAGTACTCATGTGAGTCATAATTCCTGTTACACACATACAGCTTTAATGGGATTGTCTCGCCTAACTGAAAGAGTAACACTGGAAGAGGTCTTCCAGGTAACAGGTGCTGACTGTGGATTTGTGAAGACATGAAGAGGTTCTGTCCAGGAAGGTTCCTCATTAGATACATCTGCCCAGTCATCACTGCTAGATTACACTGTGTAGTTCAAACTGGGAATAGCCAATTATCAGAATTGGAAGGTAATCTTAAATCAAATTCCTGTAGACTCGCAAATGCTCATTTCACACATTGAGTAATGGCACTATCTTTTTCCTTTTTTAACTGAGTCCTCTAGTATGGTGAAGTCCGTGCAAAGTTAGAGGGGGAAATATGATTAAATTCATTCTGTAAATGCTTTCAATACCTAAATGTGCTGATGCATACATCACTCAAAATCCTTTTGAGAGGTAGGTAAGGCACTAGGGCACCAGGCACCAACCAGGCATCAGGAATGCGAGAGAGGCAACAAGGATTATGATGTGGTAATAACAAGTGCAATGATAAGGACAGAAGTTTTGGGTATTAGTTATAGCAGCAACACAGATGACACCCGTGCAAGGGCAGGGGTAACTACGGAAGGCTTTTTGAAGGTGTAGATGCTGAGCTGGGTGAATACCAGTGAGCCTCTCAAAGCAAAGAGGGAAAGGATGGCCCATGCAGTGACTATTGAACATAGTTAAAAAGAAAATAGGCTGTAAAGTTTTAAAGGTGTAATGGGTCAAGGAGAAATCTGAGTCTAAATTCTCTGGTTTAATAATTACTGGGTCTCAGCCGATGACTCTTCTATGCATGTGTTTAATCATAGGCAGCTTTAGAATTACAGGGTGAAAGAGAGCCCTCAACAGCATGTAAGTACTCTATAAATGATATTTCATCTGCAAAAATCTCAGTGATGCTTTCAGGGGACAGTAATGATTTCTACCTATTTGGAGTGAAAAGATTTAAATCAGAAAATGATAATCAAGGCAGAAGAATTGAGAGCTAACAGATTCACTGGTAGAAATGGCTAGTTGTTGCAGGCTGTGATTTTTCAGAAGCAGATAATGACGTACAACTTGGGATATTTGTAAGGGATCAGAAGTATGAAGGAAAGGATGAAGCAGGGTAGGGAAGACAAGTCAAACTGTGAGGCAAGCCTCCCCCCTGCCCCAGCACCACCCAAGGGAGCTTTTAAATAAGCAATGCACCTCAAAGTTGTGTGAGTGGGTGGAGACAGGTCTTTATACTTCTAGAAGGTGGGGAGCCCCAGGAGGGGCCTGACCTCAGACAAAGCAACTTTCAGCTACTGATGATAGACAAACTCCCTGCACTTTGGCAGACACTCCCTCCGTGAAAGGAAATCTGGGAGATATCTCTCTGCATCTATCAAAATAGTGTTCCTTAAAAACATGTCCTCCTTCCCTTCTTGGTGAATGAAAGATGGCTCTTCTCAGCCCTCTCAGAGCCAGGCAGGGTACCTGACTGTACACAAGGCAGACTCCAAGTGTGAGTCTTCTGTTTTTCTCCTCCCACACTATGGTCATCAAGGGGACTATATGTTCCAGATGGGACAGCTGCTGGAGAGAGGAGCCTCCATCCACTAGCATGGCAGAGTGGCTACATGGATATCATTCAGAAGAGTTTAACCTTCAGGTGTAATGTATTGAGGAAATGTTACAACATATTAAGGAAGATGGTGATCTTTATCAGATCTGGCTTCAGAAAGGTCAAATGGGCTACCACATGAAAGCTGGGCTACCATAGGCAAGGCTGAAGACAGACAACTTTGAGCTTTTGAGCGAGACAAATAGGATGACAAGATGAAAGGATTTATAACCAAGTGGGAGAAAGTAAAGTTACAGTAAAGGGTTAACTATACAATTTGATGACAGATCAGATGGAGGGCAGAGTATACAGTCTGGGATATGAGGCTAGTGTCATTTACTTTATTTCCATCAGAGAGGCTCTGATAGGATGATAAAAGCAGCTAATATTTACCAAATACTTTTGTCCATCAGCCATTGTGCTAATAATCACTTTGCATGCATTTCTCCGTCTTCTCAATAGTCATTAGGCATGACTTCTATTTTGCTGGCAGAACCCCAGCTTTATTTAGAAACTAGTTTTTGTTTTTTGTTTTTGTTTTTTTTAAGCATCCTTAGAGGTCTTCCCCATCCCAAGGAGTGCACGTTCATTAGTCTATGCCAATTGTTATAATTCTATTTTCCTTACCAGTGATTTGTTAGACACAGTGCTGTGACAGAAAAACAAAAAGTGGAAAGTCTACAGAGAGACTTCTGGGATCATCTTCCTCATAATTAAAAAAGAGGAAATAAAAAAAAATTCATTCCTGCCTTTTAGCATTGACATGTGAGGCCCCTCTGCCGGTACCATCTTGCTATGCTCCAAAAGGGAAAGTCTAGAGACTCCCAAAGAAAGTGACCAGGATCCCTCACATCATGGAGTAACCAGCTCGGATAAAGCCTACCTTCCGAGTTCTTGTGATCTGAGGTAGCACATTGTTCTCATTGTTTAAGCCACTATTAGGTTACTTGATCTTAAAGGATCCTAGCTGATATAAAGGCTGCATTTAGTGTTATCTCTGCTTGAAGGAGGTAGGAGAAATAACAAAAGAGTCCAAACCCCGTATCTCTCTGTGACAGTGGAGATTCTCTTATAGATTTGGTAGTCATCCCTATCGAAGTATAAAATCTTAAATGCCAGTATTTGGGAAAATAATTGGGTCATTTTTTTTCCCCCTGAGACCTGCGATCAGACTGTCACAATCTCAAGTTTTCCTCTCATTTGTAAGATATCCTTTGTTTCACGGGATTTCAGTCATAGCTATTTCCTCCATTCTTGCTATGACCCTTAAATATTTCACCAGCACCAATCACCACATTAGATAGAGTGCCATTAGCCCTGAATGGTTGTCAGAGGCTGTTAAAGAACTATTGAAATGCAACCTTTCATTAGTGACTGGTATGCAATTTTGTGACATCTAACAGGGCCCTAGGCTGCTACTGTGGCAGCAGACTTTTCAAGGACTATATTCTTCTGAACAAAAGACGTTACCAAATTCAAAGGTTCTGTCTTTTGTTTCCAGCCTCATTAGTGGCTCAGGTGAAACTATCCTTTTCTTCTGAATAAAATTGTTCATGTTTTCTTCAACGAAAACAACCTCACACTGTGTAACCTTTAGAAAATGCATTATTTTCATTTTAATTTTATAGTAGTTGCCTAATGAAGGCAAGATATTCCCGAAGAATACACAAAACTGGGAAAATCACTTATTTCAAACCAAAAAAAAAAAAAAAATCAATCAGAGAATTTTAACCAAATCTTAACTGTAACCAAAACTTATTTTGCTGAGTTTATTTTGTTTAGTCCTCCATTGAGTATGAAAGCATAGAGAACAATGACAGTAATACATTCCCTCAGCATGATGCTGTCATTTCCCAAAATGAAATATGGTATTAAATGCCAATCCCTGCACCTAATGTTTGCATCCTATGTCTTCTCATCTTCACAGTCTTGTCAAACACTCCCTCTCCTGCATCAATAACCTCTCACTTCCTGATGTCCTTTTACCACCAGCATACAAACACACACTAATACTGTTCTCTGTGAAACAAACCAAATAAAACCTCCCTTGACCTTGATGTGAATCGTTTCTGCCATTGCTCCACTTTTCCCCAGTTAATTGTAAATTTTCTTGACAAACTTAAGAGTCGTGTTGTAGGATCTTCTAAATGTCCTCCAATCAGGTTTCTGCCTCTCTATTTCAAGAGAGATATCTCATCAGAGCCACTACAAAAATTTGTCCAGAGGTCAATGTTCTTTCCTCATCTTAACCACAATGATCCATTGATGTCAGCACAATTGCACATCTTTCTTCCTAAAACTTTCTCATCTCCTGATGTCTAGAACCCCACATACTTGTGATTGACTGCCTACTTTGTTAGCGGCTTCATTACAGCCTCCTTTGCTGGTCCTTTTTTCCCCTGCTGAACCAGTGCATGTCCCCGGAGCTCTTATCAGCTCTAAATAAGCTTTCTCTCTAAGTGACAGCTTTTCAAGTCTCTGGCTTCAAGCAGAACCTGTTTGCTATGACTTCCATGTCTGTAACTTTAGATCCACATTTGCCCTAGAACTCTAGACTCACACATTGACCCCCTGCTTGATATCTGTCCACAGGTGTTTCAGTAAACTTCTTAAAATTAACACAGCCCAAACAGAACTCTTGATTCTCCACAGGATCCATCCACCAAACTAGCTACTGTCTGACATTAGCTTCTTTGAATAAACAACTTAATTCAGTTTCTCAAATCAAACTTAAGGATTTTTGTTGATTTCTTGCTATCCATCAGAGATCCCCACTCTCAAGTATACCTACCAAATCATCAACATATCATGTTCAATTTTGCCTCAAAGACCTATCCTAAACCTATTTCCTAGTTCCCCATTTCTACCATATAAACCACCACTGCTCAGTCAGATTATTCACAGCACCGTAGCTAGCCTCTCTGCCTCCATTCTGTCACCACACTAGATTTTTGTTTTGTTTTTACCGATTAACTCCAGAGAGCTATGATTTACATGCAATACAAAGCACCTATTTTAAGTTAACAAATTCAATGTGTTTGTCAACTGTGGATCCCCAGAAAATCATTACCCCAATGGAATATTTCCAACAACACCCCAAATTTTCCATTTGGCTATTTGCATTTTACCCTCCCTTACCTCTGGCCAAGGGAGTAACTGTTAAGCTCTGTTACTGTGTATTAGTTTTACCTGTTTTGTAATTATAAATACATGGGTTTATATAGTATGTGCTCTTTTGTGCCCTACGTAGCCCAACATAATGTTTTACGATTCATCAATGTTGTAGGTCTAAGTAGTTTGTTCCATTTTATAGCCTGGATATACCACAACTGAAGAGAGAAAAAAAAAAAAAAAAGTCAAAGAAAATCTCTGTGACTTTAAAGGATAAAAGCACTAAGTAGATTATAATAAAAAAATAAACATCATCACCACAATGAACTCCCTAAAATTAGTTAATATTCCTAATCCTGAGGACTTATTTGATATTAAAATATATTTTCCCATCGTCTTACTGTTAAAACTATAACTTCATATACAAAATGCATTTTCTCTAGATGAATCCACTGTAATGTACTTTGGTTTTTAGTTAAACAGTTTAGAGTATTTCTAATGAATATAATTATTTACATAGTTGTTTTTAAGTATAACATATGACTATCTGTTTTTCAATTTGTCCCATATATATTTTTTATGTTCTTCCTTGCATTCTTTTTGACTGTTTAAATATGTTTATCATTAAATTTTTCTTTACTGTGGTCTTATTAACTGTAATTTTTAAGTTGATAAAGCAGGAGCTCTAGAGCTTGCAGAGCACCTTTTGTCACTATTTTCAAGTATTATGACACTTCAGAGATTGGAAATGCTTAACAGTATACTTCTAACCCACTCTTCTTTATACATTTTATGTCAATATTCATCTACACATCATAAACTCCCCAAATATATTACATTTAAAATTAAACAATAAAATATATTTTATAGAAATTGAAAAATGAGGGAACATTTTTATTTACCCACTGAGGAACTATTCACCGTACTTTTTCATTCCTTAGTAAAACTTATTAAAACGTTCCTTCAGCTGAAGAAATTTAAACTTTCTTTTTGGGAAGACCTTCTGGTGAGGGATTCTCCAAGTTTTTCTTTTCCTGAACATACATTTATTTTATTTTATCTTCATTCCTGAAGGGGATTTTTTTTTTCTAGATATACAATTCTAGATTGACATATGACAAAAAGTCAATCATCTTCTGATGTTTATTCCCCTCCATTTGATCTTATTTTTCTCTTCTAAAATTGTATTTTTAACAATGATTTTATGTAATTTGAATTATGTGTTTTGGCCTTTTTTCCCTGATTGGAATTTTTTGAAAATCTGGGACACGTGACCATATCATGTTTGTGCAAATTTGGAAAATGTTAGGCCGCTACTTCTTCAATTTCTGTCAACCTCCTTTTGGAGTTCCTTTTGGAACAACAAATATATTTGTTGCAGTAATATTTTTCTCTCAGTGCTTCTGTATGCACAATTTCTATCACTGTGTCTTTCAATCCACTGATCTTTTTTCCATGGTGTTCAACTTGCAGAAAAATTTATCAATGCACATAATGTATTTGGGGTTCTAGACATTCCATTTGGTTCCTTTTTAATACTTTGTATTTCTCTCCTCACTATGTTCCTATATACATCAATTCTTGAATGATCTGGATATTTCCTTTTCCAAGAGCTCAGGTACCTAAACTAAAGGTCATGGGTCACTTTGGTCAAGTACTGGGGAATTCTACTACACATTTATCACAGTGAAAAATGATCCTTCATCATAGGCAGAACCTCTCTTTCAGTCAATAGGTTCATGGTCTCAGAAATGGATCACACCTAGAATCCGGGGAAAGACTATCGTGTTTTGATGGGCAGCTTCTCTCTGCTTCTTCATCTTCCATTTTTTAAATCTATTTTGATTGTATACATTATGCAAAACCCTTATTTGCTGTCTACTCATTTTTCCTTAAGGACTAACATATTCTGTTAACCATCTCCTTATCTCATTGTGAGGCTAGCCTCCTCTGTCTGCCACTCAGAACTTGCCACCTACTGTGATCACTGCACTTACCTTGCTTTTGATTGCTAAGCATGAGCATCTGGTCTTATTTGAGATGCAACCATAACTAATTGCTATCAGTTCTATAATAGCACCCCCTACTGTCATTCTTTGCCTAGAAAGAACAGCCCTCACTGAGCTAATTTTTTATTCCCCCTTCACCATTCCTTATTGCACTGGAATGTTCTCTCTGCCTTCCCATAAAACATTATAAGCTGTTCATCCAGCCTCGTGTAATAGATTCTGCCCACCTCTCTGGGTCCTTTAATTCTTTTTCCTGCCATCCACCCTGAAAACTCTGGAAATTCTACTTAATTTACTTCGGCTCAGTATTTGTTCCCTGTTTCCAAGAATTATCCTAGGAGAGAATTAGCATGACTTCCCAGGGTAGATGCCAGAATATTAAATTGTTTCACAGGACACTGCTCCCATATTGATAAACTCTCCTTTCCCCAACTTTCTTTCTCCGCTGCCCTACTGTGTTCAGCACCATCAGGATCCAAACTGTGCATAGACCCTCGTCTTCTCCTGGTATACTGATACGTATTAGTGAGATCGTGCAGCAACTTCAGCATGTGGTCACTCTTCTCCTTCCCAAGTCCTATACTTCTTCATATTGGTATTCTGGGATTTGAGATGGCAGTGCCTTATATTGGGTTCCCTGGAAATGGGATTTTTCAATGATAAAGGTGACTGGACAATGCTCTTAGAAAGTTCACCTGAGACAGTGTGCGAAAGGCGGGCTTTGGCAGAAGGAGAAGCTGAATCACAAGGTAGTTGTAACTGAGCCCTCAGCCAATCTACACAAAGTCCTGGGGCTTTGGATGCCCTTTGGAGTTTTTCCCAAATAAGCTAAGGATGCCAGGTCTTCAAATCTCTGCATCATCTGGTCATTGTCCACAGGTTTCCTACCCACACTCCTTACCCCATTTCAGGAAGGAATGTAATTTTGAGCAAAGCAGCTGCTCATTGCCAAATAAGAAATCACAATGAAGGCTTAAGCTTTATGCAAGTCTATCAGCAGCTGGTAGACAGATAATTTGACCTTGAAAAGGTGACCTGGGTGGGACACCTAATATCCACTAAAGACATACACAACTGTTGAAAGCAGTTCCCAAGTTTCTTCTGATTTCCATACTTATGTTTTTTTTTAAATTTTTTAATTTAAATTCAAGTAAGTTAACATAGAGTGTAGTATTGGTTTCAAAAGCAGAACTCAGTGATTTATCACTAACATATAACACCCATTGATCATTCCAACAAGTGCCATCCTTAATGCCCTTTGCACATTAACCCATCCCCCCACCCATCTCCCCTCCAGCAATCCTGTTTGTTTTCTATATTTAAGAGTCTCCTACAAGGTTTGTCCTCCTCTCTGTTTTTATCTTATTTTTCCTTCCCTTCCTCTATGTTCATGTTTTTTTTTTAAACGCTACATGAGTGAAATGATGTATTTGTTTTTATCTAATTGTGTTTAGCATAATACACTCTAATTCCATCCACGTGATTGTAAATAACAAGATTTTGTTCTTTTTGATCACCAAATAATATTCGTGTGTGTGTGTATGTGTGTGTGTGTGTGTGCGCGTGCACGCCACATCTTCTGTATCCATTCATCAGTTATGTTTGCAATTGCTTGGTGCTTACAAAGCCATCCTGGTCAAATTCAGCATCATGCTACTTCACTCTATTTAGTCAAATCCATCTAGTTTTTCTATGTTTTATCTGTTGGTGGTATCACCATTCACCTTTTTAAACAAGATAGAATTCATCTCTAATTCCTGATTTTGCTAATTTTTTTTCATGGTCGAAATGCCCTTTCACCCTTTTCTCTACAAAGTAAAATTTTATTCACCCTTCAAGGCCAAGCTCAGGTATCACTTCCTTTCTGGAGCTGTCTTTGGTTGCTCTAAGCAAAATTAATTATTCTGTTCTCTAAGCCACCGACATAGGCTATACCTCATACTCCTCTTCTACGGCCGCCTTAACAAAATGCCACAGACTAGGGGGATTAAACAAGAGGAATTTATTCCCCATAGCTTTGGCATCTGGAAGTCCAAGATCAGGGTGCCAGTATGGTCATGTTTTGGGAGAAGCTCTCTTCCTGACACGCAGATGGCCACCTTCCCCTGGTCTTCACATCCAGAGCATGTTCTCTACTGTGTCTTCTGACAAGAGTACTAATCCTGTTGTGAGAGCCCCATCCTCATGACCTCATATAAAGTAATTACCTCCCAATGGCTCCATCTCCAAATATCATTACAATGGAGGTTTAGGGCTTCAATACAGGACTTCGGTGATGGGGACAATGTATAGACACATTTAATCCATAGCACACATTATTCTGTAACAGGACTTATCACACTGTGTTAATGTAAGTAGTATACATGTATAAATTCTCTTTAAACCATGGACTTCTAAAAGGCAGGCACAGTCCCATTTCATTTTGATCTCCAGTGACTTACACAGGTTCAGCTATTGGGTTATGCTTAAGGCTTATTTGCTGAATTATAGATAAAACTGTATTATACATGTGCCTTTTTAAATATAAAAAGGCAAGTCTGGGTTCCTAATTCTATGTTGATATATGCCGGTAGCTTGCCAGTATCAAGATTCTGGTAGTGACAAATTAGTTATGCTTAAATGGCAGACCCTATTTTGTACGCACAGAATACTGTACTTGCACTTCACAGCACTTTACAAAAATGTAATGAGTTAGACGTCTGTTGATCTCCTTAGTATTTTATGCTCTAGTTACACACAGAGTCTATGTATGTCCTATTTACCACTACGTATCTTATGCCTAGTACCTAGAACTTGATAATTTTTTTAATGAAATCATAGACATGAATATATTGATCTCCCAGATGTGGAAAACACAGCTACAGAAAAAAAAAATTTCCAATATTCATCAAGGAAAAATTTTAGACAGATTAGCTTGAGTACTGATGGACTGTAAAAAACAAAAAGAGAGACAAGAAAGAAAGAAAGAAAGAAAGAAAGAAAGAAAGAAAGAAAGAAAGATAAACCAAGGAGTGAATCACATAGAAGTAGGACTAAGAAAAGAAAGGGCCCGCTTTCTCTGAGAAAAAGCATGTAGACTATAAGGCTAACTTAAGTTCAAAGTAAGGACTAACTGGAGTTACCAACCAGTTAGCAAAATGTCTAAACATTCCAGATATTGAAAGCTCTGAATTCCCCACATCAAAATTTAGTTACATACAAGCACATGGATAGAAAAGATGTAGATTCCAAGGAAATAAATGTGACAATAAGCACATTAATAAGCATAGTATTTTCTAAAGCCAATACCAACTCTGCCCACACTGAAGTAAAAAAGGCAAAATGCCTTATAAAGGATTACTACAGGATACGTATTTCACAAAATGAAAATAAGAGGTGCTTACTCACTGGCACATTGAATTCTTAGAATACTAAGTTGTCAGTGGATAGGAACACGACAAGGATTATGATTTATATTAATATGTTCTTTTTTTTAGTACTTATATGTATTTTCAAAAATGCAAAATAAAAATGAATTAGTTTCAGTGAGTCAACTTTTTTTTAAACTAAATTTTAGAATTAGTTTCAGTGACTTAGTCAATTTTTTGAAACTAAATTTTATTCATTTTTATTTTTTTAAGTTTATTTATTTTTCAGAAAGAGAGTACAAGAATGGGAGGGCAGAGAGAGAGGGAGACACAGAATCCAACAGGCTCCAGGCTCTGAGTTGTCAGCACAGAACGTGACCAGGGCTCAAACCCACAAGCAGGCTCCAGGCTCTGAGCCATCAGCACAGAGCCTGACGCGGGACTTGAACTCACAAACTGTGAGATCATAACCTGAGCTGAAGTCGGACTCAACCTGCTGAGCCACCCAGGCACCCTGACTTAGTGAACTTCTTGTTGTTAATAACAAAAATCAACTGAGCCTAGAACTATCTATCGCATCTCTGTTTCATTCTTTGGTTGAGTCTCCTTCAGTTGATTGCTAGTGAAGCAGTGTAATACTGGTTCTTACCAAGAGTCATTTATTTGATGGAGGAAATGGCTTTATCAACTAAAATCAATGCTTGGCTTAAATTATGATATGCACTCAAACCTCCATTAGCCAAAGGACAGTGATAAATACAGCAAGCCCATCAGGGCCTCCAAATATTGATGACTCAATAGGCTGATTTAAATAGGGATGACTCACATTCCAGTAAATTTTCATTACTGTGAGCAAACCAGGTTGTAACCTTTTAGTGTTCTTAGAAAAAATTGGTTATTGATCAAAAACAAAAGTTATAGAATCTGATACACACATAATGCAGTGAGAAACAGGGAAGTATCCTTCATGTTAATGGCAGTTGACACTGCCACGGACCTTCTTCTGAAGCAATTCAGATCGACTTAATGGGATTTTCTCCCATAAGAAACATTTTCCAAACCCTGAAATTTACTGTGTTCATTTCCCATGTTTTGTGGCAGGATTTATTTTCTAGAGTAATGGCTTTAAGCCCATAGAGCTTTCTTCAGTTTTGGACTTATAACCTCCTTGTTCTTATTTCTTTCTTAGTTTATGACTAAATGGAATAGCCCATATAAATCTTCACAATTAATCATTAATTTCTTATAGGCTTTTCTTCATGCAGTCTCAAACTAATTTCCAAACAGATAGTCTTAAGTCTATCAGCAGCCTGCCTTTAAAAAATAGTAAGTAGGGGCGCCTGGGTGGCGTAGTCGGTTAAGCGTCCGACTTCAGCCAGGTCACGATCTCGCAGTCCGTTGAGTTCGAGCCCCGCGTCAGGCTCTGGGCTGATGGCTCAGAGCCTGGAGCCTGTTTCTGATTCTGTGTCTCCCTCTCTCTCTGCCCCTCCCCCGTTCATGCTCTGTCTCTCTCTGTCCCAAAAATAAATAAAAACGTTGAAAAAAAAATTTTTTTAAATAAAAAAATAAAAAATAGTAAGTAAAATATATCTTTTGCCCTATCTCCATACTTTTGGATTAAAGTCTGTTATGTTTTTCCACGACATGTCTCCTTGCATTAGGTGCTCCATGTCAAATAACAATAAATGTTTTAGTATTAAACCAAGGAGTAGAAGGTGTAACAAGTAGATATCTTAAAAATAGCTTCTTTTTAATGATGAATATAAAAATGGCTCAGAATAGGTTGAGGTATGAATGGGATCCTCTCCTTTCTTACCTCAATACACAGAAATTATGAATGAAATAAAATCCTGGATAAATATCCTTAGTTGCACAGCACAGTTCCTTGTTAATTAGCATTTAATTACAATTTTTTTGTGTGTCAGCTTAAAAACTAATTTATACTTTAGGCAGAAATACATCCATATGAAATTATAATCTGAGCTCAAGTTTTTGTTGTTAAATTAAAATGCAGAAATATGTCATTTATTAATAAATATTAACACTGTAGCAAGATATCTATCTAAGCTCATAAATTCTAAAAGTAGGTCACTAATTATGCATTACTTTGCAAAGCTTGAATGGTAGACATAGCCTTTTTTGGCAGGGGGGCTTGACACATTTAGTATCTCTGATTCAACCTTATGTAACTTCGTAAAATAAGAACATTACTTGAATATTTAAATACATTTAAAGCCTGGGTGGCTTAGTCGGTTAAGCTCCCAACTTTGGCACAAGTCATAATCTCACTGTTCAGGAGTTCAAGCCCCACGTCGGGCTCTGTGCTATCAGCAAAGAGCTCCTTTGGATCCCCTGTTCCCCTCTCTCTCTGGCCCTCCCCTGCTCATGCACTCTCTAGCTCTCAAAAATTAAAAAATTAAAAAATTAAAAATTTAAGCGCAATCAGAAGTAGCATGGATACTGTTTGGTTAGAATTAAGCAAACAGAACTTACAAAATTTATAGAACCTTAGTAAAACTGTCAAGAAAGCAGAGAGAAAATAAAATTATCAATATTTGGAATGGAAGAGGGGTATTTTTACAGATCCTTTGGACTTAAAAAAAAGTAAGAGACAATTATAATCAACTTTATGATAATAAACTTGACAACATAGATGAAATTGAAAAATTCTTTGGAAAACACAATTAACCAAAATTGACATGAGAAGATATAGAAAGTTTTGATACCATTGTAAATACTACAGAAGTTGAATTAATTATCAGAAATATTTCCACAAAACTCCATATCATTCCACTGATGAACGGCATCAAACTTACAGGGAATAAATATTACAACTTGACAAAGACATGTCCAAAGATGATAGAAGAGGAAACACTTGCCAATATATGAAGCCATCATAACCCAAGTCCCAAAACTGGACACAGACGTTTTAACAGAAGATTATATAGGTTGACAGAAATCCTCAGATGTAAACTGAATCCAATATTTAAAAAGAAAATACACAATGATCAAGCTGGGTTTCTCTCTGGAATGCAGTTAATTCAACATTTGAAAATCAACCAATATAATACAAGATATGAGAATAAAGGAGAAAAACTATATGTTTATTTGAACAGTCACCAAAACAGAGCAAATTAAACTCACATTCATAATAAAAGAGAGGACCAGAGAGGGAATTTATTCACTCTATAAAAAAAAAGTCACCTAATAATACAGGTGAGACCACATACAATGGTAGGGAATTGAATTTCTGATCCTGAACATCAGTACATGGTATGCATTTCACATATAGTATAGGTTCTAGGCAATGAAATAAGGTGATAATAAATAAAAGATATGAAAATCAGAAAAGAAGAAAACTGTATCTATAACTGTAAATGACATGATTGTCTATGGAGGTAATTCTTCTAATTTCAAATCAACTCTCTCAACTAGCAAGTCAGTCACAGAGAGAGGTTTCCAGGAACAAAGTGAAAATACAAAAATCAATCGTATTTCTATTTAATTGTAGAAAACAATTGGAAAATGAAATTTTAAAAGTCATATGTAAAATAGTATAAATATATCACACTTCGATAAAATTTTTCAAAAAATACAGGATCTTTGCACCAAAAACAGGGCTAAGACAAGACAGAAAGAAATGAAAATATACCTTTTCCATGTATTAGAAGATTCAGTCCTGTTAAAAATGACAAAATTTGACCCCAAATTCAATAATACCAAATCAATATCGCAGCTGGCAGTTTTGTAAAAATTGACAAGCTAGCTCTAAAATTAAAACAGAAATGTAAAGGCGTAAGATAGCCTAAACAATTTTGAAAAAAAAAAAAAAAGGAGCAAAGTTGGAGGACTTAAAAATCCACCTGAATTTAAAGTTTAGTATACAGACATAGTAATCAAGACATTGAGGCATTAGCCTAAAGAGAGGCAAATGGACTAACAGAAAAAAAAGAGAACAGAAATGGACCCATACTTACAAAATCAACTGAATCAATGTAATTCAATGGTGAGTGAAAGTACAATCTTTAAAACAAACGCTAATGAAATAGATAGGTAAAACATTGGGGACAAAGATTATGACTTTTAACTCATACCAAATTCTAAAAGATAAACTTTGAGATGGATTACTGTCCTAAAAATAAAAACTAAAATTACAGTACTCTAGGTGAAACCACAGAATATGTTTGGGATAGGAGTAAGTAAATATATCTTTAGCAGGGCATAGAAGCAATTCTAAAAGGAAAAAAAAAATGACAAACCATCACAATTTCAAAAATCTGTCCATCAAAGGACACTATAAAGAAAGAATAGGTAATCACAGACTGGGAAAAGTATTGCAAATATGTATCTGATGGACTTACAGCCATAATACATAATTCTACAACTCATTAACTGAGATAAATAATCCAATAAAAAGCAAGAAAACTACTTTCATAAATACTTCACAAGAAAGGTATATAAATATCCAATAAATAGCAAAATATGCTCAATGTCATGTTTTATTAGTCCATGGAAATTCAAATGAAAACCACAACAAATACCACTACACACCCACTAGAATGGTAGGATTAAATTAAAAAAAAAAGTTAAATGTTAAAAGACTAACAACTCAAGTTTTGTCAAGAGTGGGGAACACCAGAATTCTCATCTATTTATGGTAGAAATACAAAATAATACAATTATTTTTAAAAATGGCTCTTTATTTGAAGTCTAAATATATACCTAGTTTGTAATCCAGTCATTCCAATTCTAGGTACTTACCCAGAAGAAATTTTAAAAAGTACATTCACAAAAAAAGTTAGACAAAACAGAGATAGAAATAAGCATAGCCCAAATCTAGAAACAACCCAAATGACCATCAACAGAAAAATGGATAAACAAATTGACTGTAATACAGTCATATTATGCAATACTACTCAGCAACAAAAAGCAGCAAATTGCTTATACATAAAACAGGGTTAAATTTCACAGACACGCTAAGGAAAAGAAGTTGAGCAAAGAATATATACTTGAAGAATGAACTTCTCCAAGAGTGAAAACTAATCCACAGTAAAAAAAAAAAAAAAAAAAAAAAAAAAAAAAAAAGCCAGAGAAGTGGTCATCCCTAGGTGAGTGGAGATTGAGTGTTAGGGACACATGGAAATTTTTAGATACAGAAATAATGATACAGAACAGAGAAAAGATGGTTACTGGAGTGATACCTTGATCAAGCAGCTGAGATAGAATATAGTGCATAAGCAGAGGAATTAACTTCAGACAAAAGCACATATGGAGAAATCATGATGATGTGAGGAGGAAGCAGAATATATAACATGAGTGGAAGAGAGAAGCAGAGTAAGCTTTTCAGACAACATTAAATAAATCCCATTGGCTCTTTTTGTTCAGAATTTATAATGGGATGAAGAATGTTGTGTGTTCTTCCCAATCTTATCTAACTTCATGGATATGTATGTGAAGTATCTGAAGAGTTGGATTTAACCATAGCTGCAGCTGAACCCAACTAGCTAATGAAATAACAGAAGACCAAGGGAGCTGAGGGTTTATCAAAAGGAAGGTTTCTAATGATTAAGCAAGTAATTTGAGCTATGTAATGTGGGTAAAGTTGCTGAGAGTGTTGAGTGAGTAGTGAGTACTAAAAAGGGGAGCTGGGGAAAGAGAAATGAAATATAGGAAATAAAGAGGAATAATGCCTAACGTGGGGTAAAAATAAGGTCTAGCATATGGCTAGGGAATAAAGAGCTCAGGAAAAAGGGAGGTCAAAAGAAGAGGTGCTCAAGAAATGGAGGGAGCAAGGTGCTGGAAGATGTATCTATGAATCCATGAATATTCACATTGCCACAAATTAAAATGGAAGAGGTATTGATAATGACAAAGAGCTGAGAGCTACATCTCCGAGAAATGAAGGGAGAATGACCAAGGCACAGGCAAATGCCAGAAACAAGGAAAGGTAGTGGGTAATAAATCTGTCATCATGAGGTTTAAACCTTGATGGTGGGGGTGCTTAGAGAAGAGCATAAGGGAATCGTCCAAAATGGTCTGAAAACCACCATGAAAAGTAGAGGTGACACAACCTCACCTTAAAGGCCAGTGTCAAAGCCCAGTTAGGGATGAAAAAGCAGACATTGATTAAAAGCTACAGGGGAAATAGAGTTTTTAAGGAAGACCCTAGGTTTTTTAAGAGCTAGAAAGCAAAAGTATGTTCACAGAAGAGTTTAAAAACCCATTATATTATGCTGATAATGGATTATGAGTTCCAGAGAACACAGTAGAAGGGTTTTTGGAAGCTAAGGAAGAGTTTAACAAAGGAAGGGAATGGCAGGTAGAAAGGGTGTTTAGAACCAGTGAGGTGAATGGACCAGGAAGCATGAGTTCCTGGTGCTAACTGTACAAAGGGGAGTAGAGGGTTTAATGGCATTACTTGTTCTGGATTTAAGCCAAATAGAAACAACAAGGCTATAAATGTGGGGGGTTGAGGGGTGGTGTAAGAAGGCATAAATGTATGGTATACCACCTTGACCTCTGTTGACTGAGAAGAGGAGGTCTGGGATTCAGAACTTGTTCATTGTGTGAAGACCTCTTTATGGCCAGAATGATAAGCATCGAAGGCCTAGAGAGATGTGGTCTTAGATCACTGTGTGGATTTATTCTTGACTTCTGTTAACTTATTTTACACCAAGTTTAGACCAACTTAAAATATTTCTGTGCTTTGTAAATAAAAGCTACACATTTTAATCTAATATGTATCGAGCACTGAGTATATGCCAGGCAATGTCAGTATATGATAAGTGTATACATGTTTTAACTCAATTAAAAAAACCATATGAAGTACATGTAATTATCATCCCTATTTTATAGATGAAAAAAACTGACGCAAAGTAGGTTAAATATCTTTCTGAAGATCACAAAAGTAGTGTTTAGGGGTGCCTCAATGGCTTGGTGAAGCATTTGACTTCGGTCAGGTCATGATCTCCCAGTGTGTGGGTTTGAGCCCCGCATCAGACTCTGCACTGGCAGTGAGGAGCCTGCTTGGGATTCTCTCTCTCTCTCTCTCTCTCTCCCTGTCTCTCCCTCTCTCTGCCCTTCTCCCGCTTGTGTGCGTGCTCTCTTAAAAATAAATAAACATTTTTTTTTTAAAAAAACACACCAAAAGTAGTGTTTAAAGCCAAGATTTTAAGAGAGTCCACTCTAGATTGTGTGTTTACTTAAATGCCAATAAATGAGAAGACAGTATTTTTTGTTTGTATTTTTTGTTGGTCTTAGTAGAGCTTCATTTTTATATGTTACAAGCTTGCTTAGAAAACTTCCATAATAATATGTGGAATGAGAAAATCATGTTGTTCTCTTTTAATTCTTAGCCTTTAACAGAACACCTGGATTTACACCTTTTATATTTGATGATGAAAATGATGTGTTTAATGGATTCAATTACTTCCCCTTTGCAAATTTTAACTATTGAACGATGGTAAACATTCATTTTTACTGTTAATTACAGCTATTAGGCAAAATGGGAAGGCTTTTTCACCATAAGAACAGAAATTTAAAGAGTATTTCTGACAACAGTGCTCCCAAGTCTGTTTCTTATATTTAGTTAAAGCAGCCATGAAAGATACACACGTGGGGTGTGAAAGCAATACAGAAGTGCAAGTATCACTGGAAGAAACGGAACAGCTCTTCAAGGAATGAGACGATACAAAGGTCAATTATTTGGAAAGCCATTAGGTAAGAGCCTGCTCTTATTTTCATGCCCTAAACTCTGCATTCGGGACTCCAGGGTGATGAGTTTGCTCAAGCATTATTTTAAGAGGCAACCAGATGGATGCTCACTCAGATTCCATGCTTTGGCCTCAAGGAGTTTTCCTGAGAGGTACATTTTACAATATTTCCTACCCTTAGCAGGTGCCTTAACATCCTTCATATAAAATCCCAACTGATGACTAGCCAATGATTATCAAATGAGCCATAACTTTGTCCTGGGTTAATATTGTCTATAAAGTAAACATTCTTTTGTAAATTTAATTATCAAACAAATACCCAATTTTGAAAATTAAAATTTATTCTGTTAATTTGGGGAGAGTTTTGAGAATCATATGCATGCACCATGCTTCTAATTTATCAGATTGTATTTATCCTTGCTATGACATATTATTAATGTCATCACTCTGAACAGGAGCAGAACACAAATTTCCACAACTGCTGCTTCTGCTTCTGGATGGAAGAAACCACACAGAAAAAAAAAAAAATCAATAAAGACGGGAAAAGATTAAAACCTCAAAGTTTAGTAAAGTACACACCATTAGGAAGATTTCTCCTTTTAGTAAAAAAACAAATCTGTTTAATAAAGCCTAATTAAGCCAATGTACTTGGTCCTCATGGAAGCTAACTATTCAGTCATCTTTTTTGTAAGGATTTTTCACACATTTGACAGTTATTTGTCAATTTGTCTCTAACCTGTCCTTCTCCAAATGAAATCATGTGCAATTATTTTTGTATTGGTCTTTAATCATCTCTGTATGTTGTTTTGCCATACAATTAACAAGATTTATAATGTTCTTCACAGTGAGGTTTTAATGTATGAAGAAACCAAGAGTCTAAAAAATGAAAAAGAAAGTGGGAAATATATTAACTTCTTCCATTATCTAGCATCTTACCGAGACTCCGTGACTATCTCCCAATTTTTAATGTATAATCAATACGAGATGCACGTCCCATATACGAATACAGTGCTCTCGGTACTCAGGACTCAGGAGATTTCCTTGCTGTTTACAGTAGTAACAGTAAAGTTAAACCTAGCAAACACATTTCCTTGCAAACTCCCTTGCCATCACTAATAAGCACTGCTGAGAGAGCTGTAGGGTACCCTGGGACCATGTGTATCTGGAAGTGTCTTCTTCCTCAGTAACCTCGCAGCTGTCTGTTTCTCACAGCCTAGACGTCTCATGCAGTATTCAGAACGACAGTATTACCCAATATGTCCAAGTTCACCAAGGGGAGGGAAGCGAGAGGAAGATCTGACCAGGCCTGCATCAGCTGAACAATGCCCTAATCAGCCTGACATCTAGAAAACTTTGCACAGAAAAAAAAAAAAAGGGAGGGGGGCTAACTGGGATAGAAAAAGGAGCTCAGGAAAAGCAACTTTATTGATGGGACCTGAGGGAGAATGAGGACCAAAGCAAGATGGTTGGGTTCCTCAAGGTTCTTCCAACAAAGAAGCCTGATAGAACATTCATGATAAATCCTAGCCTGGTAAAAGGATCCTTACTCCACTCACTTGCTGTCTCACATTTTTACTCAAATCACTAAGACAAACCCTCATTTGGAACCCGAAGCTCTGAGCATGATGGCCCACCTTTACTACTTTTATTTTACCAGCTGCCTGTAAGCCTTCTCACTGTGCAGATTAGCACCACAAATACCATCCCTGCAAAGAGAACTTCGGTCCTGGATAACATCACCCTCGACCATCAATTACTGGGTGCTTCTTTTGTTTCTTCCTAGTTTGCCTTTTGTAATATATCATGTTTAATTGCTTCTTTTAAGTTGAATGATACAGTCTCTGCTTAAGATTTAACAGGGCCATGAGCAACCTGGACATCTGCCTGGCTACACTTCCAAAGTGAGCATAATATGACTCAGAGTAGCTCATAAATATCACTTGAATTGAACTGGCTGGGGTTTGGAGAGGTGGGAGAACTTGAAAGTGATTTTTCACTAGATCATAGTCCTAGGGCATTGTCACTGTCCCACAGCCAGATGGAAGACGGGCCATCATGATCACCACATGCAGTCCACGCTTGTGGACTCCTCTGTGAGAGGCTGTCAACTTCCTCCTAATACATAAGTGAGCCTAAATAAAATACACAGATTTTCTGTGGACGGGCCACTATGCTTTGTGCCAAAATAAGTAGTGTCATTGTCATGTCATTTGGGATTTGACCTCTTAGAATGTATTTCTTTGTCACTTTTAATTTCCCTTAGTTTCCTTCCATTTTACTAGTCCATCTTCTACAAATATTCCTTTGCTGTTACCTCTTCAACTCGACTCTAAATACTGGAGTGCCCAAGGGCTCTATCTTTCAACTTCTGTATTTATGGTCCCTCCATAAATGATCTCATCCAGGCCCATGGATTTACTCAACACCTACATCCTGATGATTCACAAATGTATATCCCCATCGTTTATCCGACTTGGAACTCTAGCTTCCTCTCTTGACATGTCCACTTGGATATCTATTATTCATCTCAGGCTTAACATATCCTAAACCAAATCCTGATTCTACCTCTTAAATCTGCTGTTCCACCTACTTCAGACCTACCCATCTGAATGAACAGCAACCTCACTATTCTATTTACTCAGAACTCCAAAAAACAAAATACCTGAAGTTACTCTTGACACTCTATTTCTCCTACAACCCATAATTTATCCATCTACAAACAAGTATCATTAGCTAAACTTTCAAAATATATCCCAACACTGAGTACCTTTGACCACTTTCACTGCAATCTACTGGGTGTAAGACATCACCTGTTTGCTTCAGGATTATTCCAATAGGTGACCCAACTGTCTCTTGGCTTCAAACTCTGCCCTAAGTCCCATTTGCAGAGGAAAGTGTTCCTTTTAAAAGATAAATCACCTCGCTCCTTAGATCTTGCCACTTCTCAAATATACTCCCTATCATAACTGTTCATTTTACTCAGAGTAAAATCCACAGTCCTAAAATCCCTGTAAGATTCTACAAAGTCTGACATCACCCTGCTACATCTTTACCTCATCTCCATCTCTCTGTGCTTAGTCACTCGGCTCTAAGCTAACTTACTTTTCCTCCTTTAAGCACATTTCTGACTCAGACCCTTCACTCTTGTTCTTCCTTATCCTGAAATGTACTCCCCACAATCACATACTGCTGACTCCCAATGCTCCTCTGGGTCTCTGCCCAAATGTCACCAATTCAAAGGAGTCTTGCCTCACTGCTGTATATAATATAACATTTTTACAACACTGATTTTCCCAACTTCCGTCATCTCCCATTCCCCATGTACTGCTCTATCATTTTCCATATTTCTAACTAACAGACATTTGCCATATTTGTTATTAAATATAAAAAATTTGTATTTACTTATCATCTGCCTACTCTCATTATAATGCAACCACTGCTGTTTCTGTGCATAACTATATCCTTGTTCTTAGATGGCGCCTTGGCCCAGAAGACATGGATTCAATTTTTATTGAATCCATTCATTAGTTTTGTAGTAATGGCAGCATAATTCTTGGAATTCCAAGAGATGTGTTTCTCATGTAATTAACATATTCCTAAAGTAATCAAACAGCCTGTGTCTTCTCAAGTGATTTCTGCCCCACCAAATTATATTAACATTTGACTATTGTGTTTCTGTCTTACCGAGTACATTCATAATTTAAGCCAAAATTATGAACAGAAGAGAACACAGATCTCCAAATACATTAAGAGTAAAATACAGGAATTTAAAAATACTAATAATAATATTAATGATTGGGCTAATCATCTTATCACAAGAGGAATTAATTTACATTCATTCATAAAAATCTATTCAGGAGTGTTCCGATATAACTGGAAGAAATCAAAATAGGCAAAGACAACAAAACATCAACAACAAAATCACTATTTCCAGTCCTACAACTTATAAGGAGCTACTCAGATCAAATGGAAGATAAACATTTTTACTAGCATCCTATCAAGTGCCTAAGAATTTCATTGGGTAAACAAGTACTCTCTTATTTCTAAATTCTAGTGGGAAGCTTGGTAGAGGTGGGTCTTTAAGTTTATATATCTATTTTGAGAGGGGAGGGGACAGAGAAGAAGAGAGATAGAATCCCAAGCAGACTCTGCACTGTTAGTACAGAGCCTGACGCAGGGCTTAAACTCATGAACCGCGATCACGATCTGAGTCAAAATCAAGAGTTGAACACTCAACCAACTGAGCCACCCAGGTGCTCCTGAGGTGGGTCTTTACTGCAGGAAATATCTCAAATAGTCTTCCTGGCTTTGCAAAATGAGGTCTTAATAGCATACTGCTCTATGTAAGAAAAGGGCAGTAATTTGGGGTTGAAGGCAGCTAGAAAGGGAGAGCAATGGCCTTAATACAGAACGCGCTAAGGAGACAGATGGCTATAAATTTGATAGGGAAAGGAAGAGTAGGAAGTGACCAGAGAGAAATCACCTATCATGCAATACGAAAACGTGGCATTTTTGGTGTACAAACTAAAGTGAGGGCTGCCATTTGAGCAGGATGTAATCCTCCACTTTCTCCTTAGTTTTATTAAAACATGCTAGGCACAGAAAAGTCTTGTGTTGTTTGTGCTTTGGCAAGAAGACAATAGGGGTGGTGTTCACCTGGGGAGAAACTGCAGGAAGGAGGACATCTGTTCTGATGTGCAAGTTGCAGAACCACGATCAGTGGAAACAGGGAGAAACAGACACTCCACACAGACTCCGGGAAGGAGCTGGTTTATCCCCCAGCATGTACGGGACAAGAGTGAGGTTATGTAGGGTGAAAACACAGAAATCTAGAGGATTTGGAAACTCTCAAGCAACACAAACTTGGCTTATACAGGAGACAGGCTTTCACATCCAGTCTTCCACTTACTCCAAATTTTGGTCTTGGAAAAGTAAGAAACAACAAACAGAGTGCATTAGCTTACAAGCACACAAAACTTCTTTCACTGAAATGCACAGGACTTCATTGTTGAGCTCTTGGCTTTTATTGAACTTCTTGACACTTTGTCTTATTCTTTCTAACAAATTATACAGCTCTATATTTTCCACTTATTTATAGTTTGTTCCTGACTTCCAGGAAGCTCCAAGTTAAATTCTATGCTTAAGCAGTGAGAATTTGGAACATAAGAGTCACTCGATATTTGCTGAAGGAGTAAAGGAGAATAGTCAATAGCAAGACATTAAATTGGACAAATCTCAAATTCAAGGATAATGGGATTGATGGTCTGAAAGTTTTGGATGACAGGGAGGGATACTCTTAAGGAAGCTGAAACTTCTCTAAGGCTGAGATATTTTGTCCCTAGAAGAGATGGCAGTATTCCCAGCAGGTGATGTTGACAGATGTTTTCTGCTCTGAAAGATTTAAATCTAAAAGAGCTTCCTTACAGAAAAGGAGGCTGTTTCTTCAACTCTTGGTTGAAAGCAACCTATTTTCCCCCTTCTCTCTTTTGCCTCCTGCTTTGCTCCAGTTATCCAAATTTCTCAGTAAAATTCCATTATTTTACTCAGGAAAGTATCTGGGTGTCCAAATGCTGGAAAAAACAGATATGCAAAGGAAAATCCACTGGCAAAGGACATTTCTACTTCAGCACGCTTCTTGGCCTCTTCTCAAATGGACTTCTGCTTTGAAAGAGCAGTTAAGAGCTTTTATTTGCTGTTATTTTTATTTATTTTATTTTATTTTATTTTTGCAGGAGAAGCAGTTAGGGTGGGTTTCTGCCTGAGAAAATTAGATGGTTTTAATTTCTCAACCACTGCTAATTGTTCATTATAATAAAATGTTAAAGCCTATGGATGTAGTCATTATCGGGAGAACATTAATATTTTACATGTACAAATAAGATCTTATAGCATTTGAAATTCAAATAGATACACATTTTCATTTAAAAGGAGGGCTAGGCTACCTAAGTGAATGTCTGTTTGCTCTTCATTAATTACTATGTACATTCTCCTGTTGAAAATGTTGATTTGTAAGGGAGGCAATTTTGTGACTAAAACACAGCGATCATAAATTGTCACAGGGAATAACACCCCTCACATTTTATACTGTAACTGAACAATAGTTTTTTGGTTTTTTTTTTTTTATCTCAAAAGCATTATTTCAGAAAAGAGAATTCTAATGGCATCTTTAAAAAGAAGCCTCAACATTAACTGAAACCAAACAACAAGTACGACTTAACAAACATAGTTGTTTCCAACGTTTTGTAAGCATAATTAAGGAGCATGATTTGCCTTTTGAAATATACCTATCTTCTATCCTCATGTTTCCGAAACTAATGCCTACATCTGTACTTTTGGAAAATAGTAATTACTGTGCCAAATGACACTTCTCCAGTGAAATCTATTACCCCCAAAATCTAGGGCTCCTCTCTCCTCAGTTTCATTTCCTGTTAATTAAACAGAATTTCCTGATATAAAAAGAGACTTCTGACACACCACTACCACTAATGCCAAAGAAGTATAATAATAAAATTTCAAAACCTGTGGCAATGCTACATGCTATATAGCATTGGCCATGTCTGTTTTGGATTCTGTGTCTCCCCCTCTCTCTCTCTGCCCCTCCCCCCTTGCACTCTCTCAAAACTGAATAAAACTTAAAAAAAATTTTACAGCATTGGCCATGTATATTCGTAAAGAAAAACTGATCTCAATTTTCACCTTAGAGCGTGCAGATGTGCACAGGAAATCACCTATGCTTGTGTTGCATGCAGTGTTGATTATAACAGCAAAAAACTAAATAATCTGAACATCCAAACAAAGAGAAATGAGTAAATACTATATATAGGGAATTCCTAGGAGATACAAGTAACAGTGGGGAAAGATCTCTAAAATGTATTCGTCAGTAGAAATTCAGGTGGCAAAACACTAGATAAATTATGATGCCATTAATGTAGAACACACATGTGTTCATATCCATATACACACCAATACTATATTATTCTATTGGTATTTGTATCTGTGCCACAGGTTCCCTTTGGAGAAGGGATAGGATAGACAAATGGTGGTAAATGGGATAAATTTTGTAATTTATCTAATTGAGTAAATTATATTAATTTATAATAAATACAAATTAAACATATATTTTTAAAATAATGTGAAAACTTGAATTTTAAGTAATATAACATGCTGTATACCTTCCTCTTTTTATCCCAAGCTCCTTTCTCTCAATTTCTAAGTACTCTAAGTTAAAATGAGTATTTCTATGGGGGGCACCTGGGTACCCCAGCCAGTTAAGCATCTGACTCTTGATTTCAGTCTCAGGTCCTGATCTAATAGGCATGGGATTGAACCCCATATCAGGCTCCAAGCGCTCTGTGCTCAACAGAACCTGCTTAAGATTCTCTCTCCTGCTCTCTCTGCCCCTCTCCCCCACTCATGCTCGCTCTCTCTCTCTCTCAAAATAAATAAACATTTAAAAAAAGAGTAGTTCTTTGGATTATGGTAAAATATTGCATATTTCCTTCTTAGTAATTTTCCAAAGGAATTGTCATTAATGTACAAAGTGCTATTCAGGTTTGGTCTCATTTTCATGTTTCATTGAAAAATTTATTCTATGTTAGCATGCAATATAGAAACAGAAATTATTCAAAACACATTATCAGGTTAGCAAATTGTGGGTTCAATCTGTACATCGGATAATAAAGCATAAACACTTCTGGAAGATTCAGACACTAGCCCAGAGAAATTGAAAGAAGCTTGCAGAGCATATGTTCCTAGGCTGTAGAACAGCTCATTTGATCATAGTGGTCGGTTAAATTAGTCATTCATGAATTAACTTTATTTTATGATTAAAAAGACTGAAAAGTCCTGAAAAGTACAGACTACCCTCTTTTTGATCAATCACACTGAATTCCAATTTGCGTGCTATTTTTTATCTCTAAATCTCAAATAATTTCAAACATGTTTAACATTATTGTATGCATTTATAACTGGCACAGGACCAAAGAAAGTCTCTGTGTTTAGGTAAGTGCATACGACTGTGGGGACCTGCATTTTCTATAGGAACCCATACTACACATACTTACAAGCATTTACTTTTAATTTTATGGATATACTGATTTCTTCTATCTAAGCCTCTGGAATACCTGGATCTTGTCACTATACCCAATGAACAACCCCCTCTTTATGCCCAAACCAAAAAATACTAAAGGACGCTTACATAAAAACAGCATAAAATATGCCCGCAAACTTAAGGACCTGTTCATCTGAAAGATGGTAGGCAATTCTAATACTACTTTTTTCCCCAAAACAATTTATAAAACCCCCTACTAAAGTATGCACTAGTGAGTTACTGATAAATTCCATTTATCAGTACATTAGAATATCATAATAATGAGGTATGATAGACTCAAAATGTCCTGTGAAAATTCCCTCTACAATCTATAAAGCGCACTGTTCTTTCTGGACCAGAATCAAAGTGTGTTGAGATACTCACAACAGGAAACATATAGAGATTTTCCATATGATTGTCAATCCTGTGTATATGTCCATAAAAAGGAATAGATGTGAGTGTAGTAAAAGCCAAAGAAGATTAAATGTTCACATGATGTAACTCCACTTGTTATTTCCCTCCTGAAAATATGAGCTGAAAATTGTATTCCCTCAAGCCTGCATATCGTTTAGTGTTTAAAATTTCTAATACTCAACCCAGGGAATGATGAATTGGTGCTACATTTTTGAAGTCCTGTGGCAGAATTAGATAGCTGTGGGTACCATAATTCATTCCCCAAAATTTTCAGTGTCAGAATACCAAGTTTACTCAAAGTGACAAAAGTACCCAGCCAAAGGACTACATTCCTTCGTTCTTATGCTCTTGGGGCCAGTTGAACAATGACAGATATACTAAAATACCCTGTGAAAATTTTTCAGTAAATTTCCTTACAAATGAAGTGGTAAGCTCTCTCCCCACTGTACTGCCTGCAATGTGTATGTGATGTCTGGAGCTCTAGCAACTGTTGTGCACCATAAGGACAAAGGTCATATTCCAAGGACATCAGAGCAGAAAATTGGAAGACTGGATCCCTGATGACTTTAAGGAGGTGCTCTGTCATGTCTGAACAGCCTCTTATTTGTTAGTTTGGGTTCTCTGACACATAGAGGCAAATTTATTTTTACAGAAATTGGTCTCAATATGTTTAAATGTTAGTCTACCTATAGTTGCTCACGCCTTTATGAATTTAAAGATAGCTATTGAATGCATTTTTGCATCTTCATTGAGAACTATACCTTATATAAATAAAAAATGCCCCCAAGGCCATTCTTAATGTTTTTCTTTATAATTCTGCACTCTTTGATTATCTTTTGGAACCCGCCCCCACTCCACTCCCCATTTTTCTTATGGCTTGGATTCAATCAGGTATATTGGGTACATATTTTCTCTGTGCTATCGTCTTTACTCTATTTGCTCCAATCTAATTAGCCTTGTTTTCAGGACTTCTGAAATTCTATTTTCTTTCTCCTTTGTACTGCTTTGCTCATGATTTTGCCTCATTTATCTGGTAGTCACTCTTGAGATCTCGGCTCAAAGTTTACTTTTCCCACTGAGTTACAACCACTGGATATATATAGCCTCAGCATAAAATGTACCCTTCTTTACAGAACCTAGCACACTGTTGCATTTTCTTTTTTGTTACCTAGTGAAATCACATGTTTAATGTATTTCCCTCTCCAATCTTCTAGATTTTAAACTGCATCCAAATAGGACCCATGCCTTTTTTCCGAACCCATTTCTTTCTGGTGCCTGGAACAGTTCGTGTTGCAAACTAGGCACTCAGTAAATAAAGAGAATCATCTAACCCATACAGATACACCTGGTAATTATGTGAACTGGGGCCAGCAAGAACAGTTGGAGCTGCATGTAAATGTAACAAACCCACACTCCAAAAGCAAATGTCAGGAAGTGGAGATTATCTATACCGGCATGCTCAATTCGAGAAATCTGTAAATAGTAATTCTCAACGGGAACTCAAGATTGTTGAATAGGTTTTGTGAAAGTAATAGTGAACTGTGAAAATAGCAAAGGGTACATCTAAAATTTGAAGAGAACAAAAGAAGAGAACGTGATTTTAAAAAGTGACATAACTTAGAAAGTAAATGTAATTCAAGTTGAAGAAAATAAATGTAATTCAAAGAAAGTAGATGTTTTTTTCCTGATATGTACTTTCTCACCCCTACCCACTTCACAGCCTCATTTTTTTTTTTTTTTTTTTAGTTTATTTATTCATTCTGAGAGAGAAAGAGTGCATGAGAGAGGCGCAGAGAGAGAGAGAGAATCCCAAGCATGGTCCACACTGCCAGTGCAGATCCAATGCTGGGCTCAAACTCCCTACCCGCAACATTATGACCTTAGCTGAAATCATGAGATGGTCGCTTAACCAACGGAGCTACCCAGGTGCCCTAATTCACTTTATCAATTACCAGTGGTGTTATCTTACCCAAGCGCTGGCTTGATAAGGTCAAAATTCTTTGCAAAATTCTTTAGGGTCTCACAATAGACTATCGCAGAGACAGGACTGCTCAACAACCAGCATATTCATCAAGTAAAGAACTATGATTTTTATCACTTATTTTTGATGGATTTTACTTCTAGATGTTTGGCGGGGGGAGTTGATTTTCCTATTTATGATTAAAAGTAATTCACAGCTTGAAGCAATCAGCATAGACGTTAAAAGAATGTGAATGAGCCCATGCATCCATACTTCAATGCCTAACATCTCACAGGAACTGGCAATTTGATGCCCAGCTGGATTGTTTTCACGCACAACGTCTTAATTTTCACGGGTTCAAATCATGCATGGCAAACTAATTTTCATTATGTTACAGGATACTTTAAGTACTACTAGGAGAGATTGCCGACAATAAATCAATTTAAGTGTGCAGAACAAAATGGGAAGTGGTTTCGGGTCATCTTTGGGGAATAAACCTAATGACCTCGTCTTTTAATTACTAAAAATAATTTATCTTAGGTTGTTGGGAGTTCCAGTTCAAGATGGTGACAGAGGAGGATCCCTGGCTCACCTCTTTCCGCTGACATACTGAATCTGAAGCCACATGTCGAACCACCTCCTGGGACAAAACCTAAGAGCAGACCAACTCTTACCCAACCAGGCTAAAGACAGAACGTCCACATCGAAGGCGGGAAGAGGGGCTGGGGCACAAACTCGCCATTAAACCCCAACCCCTACAAGGTGATCCAGGTGGGAGAGAGCTGAGCTTCTCCCCAAGTGAGGAGTCTGAACCCCACAGCGGGCACCCACATGGGAAGAAACGCTCCCCGCCCCCCTCCCCCACACCAAACGTCCAGCTTTGCAAACCAAACGTCCACAAGACCCACAAGACTAAAAAGCTGAGGAACGGCTCTTCAAAGGCTCTCACAAGGACTCACCCGCCCCAGGGTTCAAGCGCAGAAGCAGCCAATCCAGAAGCTCCCAACTTTGTGGCCCTATGGGCGCCATTTACTGATCTTCAAGTCGCAGCCTGAGGGTCAGGCATGTAATCTAGACACACGCAGAGGCTGCTGGCTGGCAGCCACCATCTCCAGCTCTCCCTCTCTCGGCCTCACTTCAGCTAACAGGCGCCATTTTTGTCCCCCTAATTTAATGCTAGGGTTTTTTTCTTTCTTTCTTTTTCACAGAAAAAGAAATACACGTTTCCTCTACCACATACCAAAGCGTGTGCATCTCCCAGAGCACTGCTTTTACACATGTCCGTTGGCCGGCGTTCCGCTACTGCTACGCGGTGACCTCCCGGCTCGGGAGGGCAGGGGAGCGTGTGTTCCTGGGTCTCGCGAGACCACAGCCATGAGCGCGAACGTTCTTGGTAGCCTACCAACTCCAGGGCCCTGCGTTGATAACATATTGGAGCAGACACCTAGTCTTTCTGAGACAGAGGCCTATTTGCCTGTCCTGGAGCTTTGGCCTTGAGGGACAGGCTTCTGATCTGACACACATCTACAGGCCACACATGAGCTCTCAGGAAACAAAGGCCGGTGGATGCCATCTTCTCGGTCTCCCTCTGCCTTGCACCAGCTCACCTGTGTATTGCAGAAAAGAGCTTAGACCCTCAGCTGGTGCCCAATTTTTGTGGACATCCATACATGACTCTGGTGGCCAGGGGGAATTACGCTCATGGGTCCCACACAACTGCAATCAATGGAGAGAGTTCTTAAGTAGCTCCCAATCTCCAGGGACAGCTGGAAGCAACAGACCCAGGAGCTCCATGTTTCTTAAAAGGAACCCATTAGCCTACCTCCATAGTTACAGCCTGAGGGGCAGGCTTCAAATGAAAACAAGCATCTGAGGGCTCACTGTTATCCTTTCCAGAGACCTCAGAGGGCTGGCCACTATCTTTGCATTCCCTGAGCTGCATTCTAGAGCACCACAAGCCTGACTATAACTATAGTTAATAATACTGGATTGCATATTTGAAAGTAGCTAAGAGGGTGGATCTTGAAACTTCTCACCTCAAGAAAAAAAATATATAGCTATGCATGGTGATGGATGTTAACTGAACCTGCTGTGATTATTTTGTAACATAATACACAAATATTGAATTATTACATTGCATGCCTGAAACTAATATATCAATTATACCTTAATAAAAGAAAAAAGAAAAAAAATAATTTGTTTGAGCTGCGTGCTACTTATTGGTGGTAACAAGGATTATAAACAATGACGCCTCAAATGAGGATGAACACTGTGAAGGTACTTACTGAGTCCTTAAGCAGAATTTTATTTTTGCTCTAGTACGATTGCCTAGTCTGTCATTTTTATATGCACTAGTGAAAGTTCTCAGCAGACCTCTGGGAGGGCATTAATGAGAACTCCTTAGGCATGAATAATGGTCTTTTAAAAAAAATCTATCTAATTTTCATCTTCTGGAGCAGATTTCTAGAAAGAGTACGTAGGGAAAATCCTTGCTGATATAATACGCAAACTTTCTTGTTTCCAGGAGTTTCCATATATTAAAACCAACTCTGGGTGATTAGTCTAACTAGAATGTTAACATAACGCTTGACGAGAAAGCCATGGTGTAAGATAAATCATTTCTTCTTCAGGGTTTAGGAAATAGAAAGCACAATTTGATACCATACAAATGTTTTAAATTTCAGTCTTCCGTGAGTTCTTAATTAATATGACAACAAGTAACTTATTTGTCAAGTAACGAAAACCAAACTGAATAAGCAACTACAAATAATACAAACAACACATTTATTTAGAAAAATAAACTGAAAATGCTGTTTGGTACATTTTCCCATGAAGCATAGATAAATGGCTATAAAAAACTGTTATATGCCAAATACAAATTACAAATGATTTCTTTAATTAAGAGAACAAATAGATGTTCAACACAAATGTTTAGTGTGTAGTTCACTGTATCTGACTTCTTGGCTGCTTATGATAAAAATGATCTTCGCTAAAAAAACAAAACCAAAACCAAAAATAAACTTTTGATCCCTTCTTCATTCCTTTGACCACACTGATGCTTTTTCATTATTATTCTGTAGTTTTTTAATCTGAGACAAGTCCATGTTTTTTTTTTAATAAGATAACTGATCTTTACAGAAGAAAGAGAAACCAATGTCTGGAGAATTTTGAAATGTTTCCTTTTGGGACTCGTGCATGTAACCGCTTGTGGCCGCAAAACTCATGGGACCATCTGTGCAAATAACGGCACACATCATTACCCTGAATGGACGTGACAGTGCAAATATTAGAAGTGCATTGAGAAGTAATCAGTAAGAACTGGCCTCCCCCTCTCTTAATATGGAGTGAAGGAGTGAATGCAGAAACTTTTCAAGCAATCAACGACAATGCTTTTATTCCATTATGGCTTTGAGGGTGTACACAAGATGGCAGACATCCTCTCTGCAGACAGCAACATTCTGTCCTAATACTGTTCCTTGTTGACGTGCTCCTCTGTTCACTGTTTTTGTCTACTTGTTTTAAACTGCTAAATAATTCTAGCTAGAGATACCTCCTATCTCTATACTTTCACCTTCCCAAATGATAAGTCAACTTACAATTTTCTAGCTTAATTGCTGAATATAAATTTTTTCAGGATCACATCTGGGAATATTTTTTCCAAGGTGAAATAAAATGGGTTGTGTTTGTTTTTTGTTGTCGGTGGTGGTGTTGTTGGCTTGCTTGTTTAGTTCCTTTCATTTTTTTTTTAATTGTCTTGGTAATTTCAGAGTGAAGAGTTAAGGCTGTGGCTTTTTTTTTTTTTTTTTTTTTTTTGCCCCCAGGGTTCTGCTCAAGGCTGTCAGACTGAGGCAGATGATTTTATGCAGACCGTATCAGTGATCTTTTGTGCTCCAAAGTTGAGGGATTTGCTGCTCTAAGATGGACAGGTTCCTGGTTACTTCAAAATTCATTCTGGCCTCAAGAAGTCATATTGATGAATCTGAAGTGAGAAAAATGAGCTGACATGCCTCCAAATAAAGATATTCCTTCCAACCTGAAGGACCTGTCAAAGGAAGGAAAACAAAACATAAAA
Organism: Acinonyx jubatus; assembly: GCF_027475565.1. Lineage (NCBI taxonomy): Eukaryota > Metazoa > Chordata > Mammalia > Carnivora > Felidae > Acinonyx > Acinonyx jubatus. Next base: position 97,952,665 of record NC_069380.1, on the reverse strand, counting down.
GATCAGTTTAACTAGTAAAAACAGTTTAACAAAAACACATTACACTTATTAATGAGCCAATTGTTTGTTAATGGGATGCGTAATTTAAAATTATTTGATTTATCCAGGATTTTAAGTGTCTACGCATATTTTAAACACATATCCCATTTATATTTCATATATAAAAACGTATGAAAAGTTAGTTGTCAAAATTTAGTGGTAGCATGCTTATCTTTCAATGAAAAGATCTTATTTCTGGCAGTTTTTATTTTATTTATTTATTTTTTTAACATTTATTTATTATTTTGTGAGAGACAGACAGAAACAGAGCAGGAGCCAGGCAGGGTTAGGGAGAGACACAGAATCCGAAGCGGGCTTCAGGCTCTGAGCTGTGAGCACAGAGCCCCACAGGGGGCTCAAACTCACAAACCGTGAGATCATAACCTGAGCCGAAGTCGGACGCTTAACCAACCAAGCCACCCAGGTGCCCTAGCATTTTTTTTTAAACTTCAGATAAATTTGTCCATTTGTGAATGTACCAAGTTCTCAGGATGTTTCATAAATTTTTAGACTATAAACTTCTTATATATACCACCCTCAAAAAATATTTTATCAAGCAATCACTTTCATTAAGATAATCTTTCATTGCCATCTGTATAGTCTCAGTATATTAACAAATTGTCAAAATAATATCCTTTTCCTGATGCAACAGAGCATTCAAAGAGCTAGTCTTTTTTTTTACTTCATGAATAACTACAATACTTTTTAAACTAGCACCTTAAAAAAATTTATATTCATATTTGTAATTAATGAACATATTTTTTTAAAAAACAAAAAGAAATGTAGCTGTAGCTCTCACCCTGCCCACCCACTATCCAACATCACTTAATGAGAGAGTGTCTATGGTCTGCTCTTTAAGTTACGATGTAATAGAGAATATTTATGCAATGACTTACTATAATAGGTCGAGAAAGTTATTAAAGTAAACCTGATACAATAATCAATTGATTAATACATTACTTTAAAAGTCAGACAGTAATGACTTTAAGTATACATTTTTTAAGTTTATTTATTTTTATATAGAGAGAGAGCATATGCATGAGTATGGGAGGGGCAGAGAGAGAGGGAGAGAGAGAATCCCAAGCAGGCTCCGCCCTATCAATGCAGAGCCTGACTTGGGGCTCAATCTGATGAACTGCAAGATCAAGACCTGAGCTGAAATCAAGATTCAGGCACCTGACAAACTGAGCCACCTAGGCACCCCTAACTATATTTTTTAGCCTGAGAACCTCTTGTTTTAACTCCCTCATGGGGGAGGAGGGTAGGTGAACTCCAAACTCATGATGCTTTCTCCAATACAGAGCCACAAACATACACACAAACAGAATAAATAATTTAATCCTTTTGTGACAAATTCAGTCATTACTGTTCTAGTAGGTTAATCATAATTCTTTTTCATTTTTTTTATTCTCACCTGCCACAGCAAAGTCCTAGTACTAAATAACTTCAACTATGGAAATGAAATAAAGTAATGATCCTCTCTCATTTCCAAGATGAAAACTAGAAAAATCACCATACACGATTAATCAATGTGTGTTGGGGGCTAGCTCTGGCTCATCACTAAAGATGTTGTATGAACAACACAGAAGTAATGGAAGACAGAGTTGCTTACAGTGCAAGAGTATATCAATATAGAGGAATTCAGAGGGCTGGAACAAACTGGCTTAAGCTACCCTTAATCTAACAGCATGATTTGCACCTGCCTATTTATGTTATTTTTGTATGTTCTAGAAACATAAGCCTCCACTAAAGGAAATTGACGTTAGAGCTGTTACTAATGTATCAGCAATAGTAATATAAAAATGAATATTTTATATTGGGTTTTACTATTAAGTAAGACCATACAAAAGTGACTTTCTACAAGCATACAGAAACACAATTCATGTACTTAGGGCAAAGATAATTAAATATGCCAGTTATATTTTCATGGGTCTCTGATATAGGAGTCTTTATCGCTCCACATCATTATTTTTTAAAGCTTATTAAAACTGGTAGAACAATCATTCATTCAAAACAATGTATTCCCTACCCACCATATACCAGATACTGCTCTAGATGTAAAAATGTAATGTTCCCTCCAAGTATATTAGTACCCAGAAGGTAAGGAGACACACAAAAATTCATGGTAAAAGCAGATTTGTGCCATAGTGTATCAAATAAAGAAGGAGCATAGGACTAGAAGCTTACAGAAGATGACACATGAATTGAGACTTAAGGAATCGTTTGAAATTTGCAAAAGTGACACGTTGCTGTTAGTTATGATATAAGGATTTTTCCAACAGAAACAGGTGGACAAAAGTAAAGGAGAGCAGTGGTGCCTTTAATACCGTGTAGCATACAATTGAGAGGAGAAAATGTAGTTTTTTCTAGAGAGGCTTTCAGGGGCCAAGGTGTCCTTTCATACTACGTAAAAAAAAATTTTAGAGTTTTATCCCAAGGGTAACGGGAACTGCTGAAGAGGTCTGATGAGGAGAGTGGCCAGAGGAAGCGTGGAGAATATGATGGAAGGCAGAGCGAGCATACAGAGGGCAGATGCTTACAGCAAAGGAATGGCAAAACCATCAGCTGAAAGCAATAACTAATAATCCCAGTTGCAGATGCTTCCTTAGTGGCAAATTGAAGAGGACAAAAGAACCCATTCCTTTTTAATTAAATTAAGAGACACTTGCATTCAATTTCCATCTATTTAAGATAAGAGCCAACATTATTTATGAAGCTTTTCCTGTCCCACCAATTTTTGTAGGTATCTAATGGAAGCAGACATTCAGCTCAGTCCTCAGTGACCATACATTAAAAGCAGAGACTAAAATCTTCTAACAGCAGATGTCTATATCCGCTGATTGAATTCTAAGATTGGGTATTAGTGGAATGCATTGAAATCGTACTGAGTTCTGAAGATTTGTTAGTTTTCCAGGCCTCTCCCTGGAAATAACGGTATCAGATATCACATTCAATCTCTTAACCTCAGGCTCAAATATTTTTTTCCCCACAAAACAAAAGCCCCAAATAATTTTTCATGTATAATTTGCAAATTGAAAAATTTCATGAACTTCGATTATCTTTTAAAATATATTTTCAAACCTCCATATGCCCTTTTTTGTATGTTTGCTTCAAATACGCAGACACAACATTCATCGTCACAATTGTACACATTAAATAAATTTACTCAACTTTGAGATAAGGAAACATAAATCACATACACCAAGATCTTATATACCCAACAATGATTTGAAGCATTCATGGAAATGCTTTGTGACCCAATCTTCAGATCAGTGGATTAAGTGCTTCATTCTGTCCAAAAAAGCCTTGCTTAAGGCACATCGCGGTGGCTCGGTCTATTAAGTGTCCCACTTCGGCTCAGGTCATGATCTCACAGTTTGTGGGTTCCAGCCCCGGGTAGGGCTGTGTGCTGATAGCTCAGAGTCTGAAGCCTGCTTTAGACTGTCTCCCTCTCTCTGCCCACCCCTTGCTTGTGCTTTCTCTCTCTCTCTCTCTCTCTTTCAAAAATGAAATCATTTCAAAAAATCAAAAAGGCTTTATTTAAAATTAAAATTTTCTTCACTTTTTGGATGGAATAGGTCAACAATTTCACTCTCTTCAAGGGTCATTTTTTTTAATTTTTATAAATTTTTCCAGAAACAAATGTGATATACAAAATATGAATGGTAGTAGATAATTTTTAGGCTTTAAGTCATTAAATGTCAAGTTAATTAATTTATATAAGTAGCACTTTAAGTGACTGAAAGCATGCCAATGCAGTAAGAGCAGCCTGATTTTAAATGTCAAAGACAGCACACAAAGTTAAGGAAACGCTAAAAAAATTACAAAAAGTTTGTACAAACTGAAGGGTCTTGTAATCCTATATTTCTTTGGACCCTGATGGAATTTTTATAATTTTATTTTTTGTATTCTATATTTATTAAATATAAATACAAAATCTGTATATATTGATTACATATTGTTGTAAAATATATGCTTTATAAAATGAATACATACCTATAAATATATATTTCATTAAATGTATAACTTAAAATATTTTAACTATGCGACAGTGTGTCATGTGTCTGCTGCATTTTCAGAAGTAGAAACTATGAATAAATCAAAGGCATTTTCAAGAAAATCTCTTTTATTTCCCCTCTTAAACTAATAGCAGCAAGACATTCACTTCATTCAGTTAAGTGGAAATGTGTGGAAAACCTACTATAACTCAGGCATTATGCCAAGCCTGAGGATACACAATTAAATATTTCACATTTTATTCAATTGTTATATTAAGCTGTGAAACGGATATTCCTACGTGAGGAAATTCTGGCTCTGGTGAGATTAAATCAAGGTCAGCATTACCACCTGCGAGCCAAATTCACTATTCTCCAAACCATCCCTTTGGTGCTGCAAGTACAGACATGAGTATTTATGACAAATAGTATGGCTTACATAGACTAAAATATTTACTATCTGGTCTTTTAAAGAAAAGGTTTGTCAATCCTGGTTGAATCTACCTATGTAATTTGTTATGAAATTACTTCCCAATCTGACCTTTTATTTCTCCAAATGGATTGCCAAATGTTTTAAGCGCAAGTATTAAATTACCCATATTTCACTGCTCTTTGATATGCTATTCTTATCATGTAACAATTCACATCTCCACATGGTTATGTGTGGTGTATTTCTGGAAGCTAGAAATTCACTTCCTCTCCAGTATACGTTTCAGATTCAGGTTTTCTATTTTAGCAGAATGTACATATTCTGTGGGATAACACTGAATTTCTAGAATAATTGGGACAGAAGTGGTACCTGTACAATATTAAGTAATCATATCAGAAATGTGGCCGCCTGTCACATTTATTTAGACCTTCATTTTAGGTCTCTCAATAGTTTTATCATTTTCTTCATAGATACCTTTCATGTCTCTTGTTAGATCTCTTCCCGTAGGTTCCATTATTATTTGGATGAAAAAGTTTTTAAATTCTATTTTGCATGTCTTTATTACTAGGTATATATTGAATTTTAAAATATTCTCATATCAGGGCATCTGCGTGGCTCAGTCGGAGACTGATTGGAATTCTCTTTCTCTCTTTCTCCTTTTCTCTCTGACTCTACCCTACTCATATAATAAATAAATAAATACCCTACTCTCAAAATTAAAAAATGAACTTAAAAAATATATTCTTATATGTAGCGAGTTTATGCCACTTTCTTATTGGTTTTAACAGGCTTTTGTGTATTCTCTTGGATTACCTAGATCAGTAATCATATTGTCTATAAATATTGATACTTTCGTCTTTCCTTTTCAAAATTTAGATTGTACGTGGTTTTTACCTTTGTCTTATTTCATTGTTTAGTATCTCCAGTACAATGTTGAACAGTGACAGTGGTAAGCAAAGGCTCATAGAATCATTTCAGTATGATGCCTTAGTTTTTAGTGTGAAAGTTTTGACTACTTTTCACCTTCTTTTGGTATTGTTTATTTAAATGTTTTTGGGGTTTTTTAATGTTTACTTATTTTTGAAAAAGACAGAGTGTGAGCAGAGGAGGAGCAGAGAGGGGGAAACATCGAATCTGAAGCAGTCTCCAAGCTCTGAGCTGTCCGCACAGAGCCCCATGTGGGGTTCGAACCCATGAACCGTGAGATCATGACCTGAGCCGAAGTCACAGAATGAGCCACCCAGGCACCTCTTAAACGTTTCTTGAAGCAAATTAGGTTATTTACATTTTTTGAAATAAATTTAACCATTTTATCCACACTTAAACGGAAGCCTTTTAAATGTTCTCTTGCTGATTCCTAAAGTCACTCATTTGTTTCTTCTCTATTTTTTTTCTTCTTAATCTTCGATGGTGCTACAGACTGAATGTGTCCCTCCCGAATTCATATGTTGAAACCTAATTTCCAATGTGACAGTAATTGCAGGTGAAGCCTTCAGGAGGTGAATAGGTCATGACAGCAGAACCTGACGAATGGGATTTGTGCCCTTATAAAAGAAAGGCCTGAGAGCTCTTTCACCCTTTTTTTTTAATTTTTTTTTTTGTTACTGTTTATTCATCTTTAAGAGAGAGAGAGAGAGAGAGAGACAGAGCATTAACAGGGGAGGGGCAGAGAGAGAGGGAGACACAGAACCTGAAACAGGCTCCAGGCTCAGAGCTATCAACAGAGTCCGACGCAGGGCTCCATCCTACCAACCAGGAGATCATGACCTGAGCTGAAGTAGGATGCTTAACCAACTGAGCCACCCAGGTGCTCCTTTCTCCCTTTCTGCCATTAAAAAATACAAGAAGGCTCTCTAGAAACTTGAAGCGGCACCAAAAACAACCGAATCAGCCAGAGCCTTGATCTTGCATTTTCCAAGCGCCAAAACTGAGAAATAAATATTTGTTGTTTAAGCCACTCAATCTATATTATTTTTGTTATACCAGCCAGCCGTAAGGACTTAGATATATGGGCGGGGGGGGGGGGGGGAGAATGTATTTTGACATTCTTCAAAAAATAATTTTAAAAATCAAACTTTCCTTTTTTTTGTTTGATCTTTTTCTAAATTAATTTGCTTGTTATCTTTATTAGTTGTCCTTGTCTATTTTAAGATTTTGTAATTCTTTTTACAGTATTTTGAGTTAAATGTATAGCTGTCATTTTGAATTTTTTTGCATTTTTTTGCATTTATTTGAAGAAAGCCTTGTTTGGTAATGAAAATCCCCAAATATTTATGTTTCCTAATGTGAATAAAGGGATAGCAAAACATTTTTCTCCTTCTTTGAAAAGAAAAATGACACTGAGTTAACTTCCTAGCTCTGTTTCCATAGAAACCTGATACTGGTAGAATGTCAGCTGTATTACTAGGCAACATTGCTTCTAATAAAAATAAATTCTGAATTGTAAACTGCATCTGGTCTGGGGGGACTGTGAATGACTATAAATAACCTCTTGGGATTTCTTGACTGGGGTGCACACTTGTAACTGGTCATTTTCTTTGTTTCGGGCTGTTATAACAGATGTTGATTACTGTTGTGGCCATGGTGAGTGTTAGTCAGGGTAGATCTCACACCTACCCATGATCTCAAACTCTCCCACCTGAGCTGTCACTCTGCATGGTTAGAGAAAGATGTGTACCCTCAACACCTGTGGGAAAACCCTCACGTTAGAGAATCACTGGATACTGCCCCACTGTCATGTTTTGTATCCTTCTAATCAAACCATGGTTAAGTGTGGCCTTTTGGGGTCACGTGAGATTGATGGTCCAGTTGAGCCCACAACTACTAAGAGTGGGTGTTATACATACAGAGGTTCTTTGTTAGTGATGAATACATCAAAATGTTATTGGCTTCCTATTCTGAGACGCGTTGAGGACTAAGGGTGGTCAGGAAGGAGGTACAGGGAAAGATTGTGGATTGCTTGAAATTGTTATCGAACTTTTAGATGTTAGTAACCCCGGAGACCCCTCTGAATCTTGTCCCTGATACTTCCAACCTGCAGCCAGGAAGTCTGATGCAAGAGGGAATTTTGAGTAGGAAAGGTACTATCATTCCTTCAGAAAGAAGGAATTAACAACAATAAATAAAATTCTATCATGGAAGAAGTTGGGCAGGGTTTCCTTGAGATGTGAAGAAAAACATTTCAAAGAGCTTTCAATGATAAAAATTATATTTAAGCTGGTTCTTAAAAGATATGGAGGTAATACATTACCAGTTTGAAAAGAAAAATGTAGGTGAAGCTACGTAGGTAGTCAGATAAAAAGACTTAGGATCATTTTTAAAACATCATGGGCTATTTCCTTTCACCCATTCAGTGTATTTTATATGCCCATGTATTGGTTCCAAGTTCTACAAAATTTGTTTTAGTTCTTCTACTGATACATATAGAATGTAATGCATATGATCAAATTAGGAAAAAGCCAATTGTGGAGGCACTTCATTGGAATCTTTAAGTTCTATTAAATATTAAGCTACTTCAGGAAAACATTTCATTTCATGCTTCACAAATTATGAATGATGAGAAAATCACCTTGAAAATAATTATTTTAACGTGAGGAAAAGGACACTGCTCATTCTACCAGTGCTTTCTCAATTGACACACCTCATGTCTTGAAATGAATTATCTATGACGTTTTCTAAAATGTGAGACCCTCTGATAGCTGCCTTGCTTTCCTGAGCCCAGTGGCAGGGCAGGTACTGCCCAAGGAATCTGTACATTCATGAGCGAAACATACACTGAACAAACTTGTAAGTAGCACACGCAGTAGAGAGGATATTTAGTAAGTGTAATGTGTCTAACAGAGCAACAGTTTATTTTCTTATTATTTTTTTTAATGTTATTTATTCTGAGAGAGAGAGAGACAGAGACAGAGCATGACTGGGGGACGGTCAAAGAGAGACGGAGACACAGAATCCAAAGCAGACTCCAGGCTCCGAGCTGTCAGCACAAAGCCTGAGGAGGGGCTCAAACCCACAGACTGTGAGATCATGACCTGAGACAAAGTCGGACACTTAACAGACTGAGCCACCCAGATGCCCCTAACAGAGAAATAGTTTAGAGAGATGATACTCAAGTGTTTAAGGCCAGGTAGTCATTTTCTAAAATAAGTACCTGATGCCTTATAATATTATGCACGAGAATGACCCTTCTCATGTGAGCTAGCATATCAGACAACATTCAACAACATCAGTTCCAAGTTACCAAGGCTAGCCACAAAATGTACAAGGTCCAGTGAAAAATGAAATTCAGGAACTTGTTCAAAAAGCAGGAAAAAAGCTTTGTCCATTCTTGCCTAGTCACTCTGCTTTTTTATTCACTATTTAATACCGGGCTTGTTTAGGCACAAGTTGAGTGCATACCCCGTATATCCCCTTGGGGCTCTGCCCTGCAACTCATACCTGGAAACCCAGCTGCCAGTGCTGACCTCCATGGATATGGAGGGCAGTAGTGATCTCTTCCTATATGAGGTGAAATGGGTGGCCAGGAGCTCATCTGTCTGGGTGGCAAATATGGAACCATGCATGAAGGGAAGCCTCAAGCCCCCCAACGCATTCCTCATTAGCCCATGGGACTTCACTTATAAAACACAAATTTAAAGATAAAAATGTCAAGTCAGTGACTGCAGAGCATTAAACACCAAGTGTAGCAGGGTGTGGGTATGGTGGCAAGGACTTCTGAAGACAGGGTCTTAAGCAATGGCAAGGGTCACATGCCCTCGAAGATGACGCTGCGAGTTTGTCCCAAATAGACTTTCATCTGTCCCACTTCAAGTCTTTACAACGCAACTCAAAACAGCTCCAACAGCATTCCCAGCTTTGCCTAATACTATGCTCTATTGTGTTTAGTTCATCCAGAGCATTCAAAAGCATATTCCATTCATACAAAAGTAACTACAGAAGAATAATGTACATGAAATATAAGAAGTAACATTAAAGTCAGTTTAAGGAATGACTTAAAAGATTTTTATGCCAGATCACTCCTTTTACTCATTTGTGTAGGTAAATGACAAGGGTCTGCTTATTAAGGTTTTGACATTTTTACATAGAAAAATAGAATATGTATCTGGTATGTAAATTGGCCCTGCAAACTTTACCCTCTAAAATAAAAACTTCAAAAGTGTTTGTAAAGTCCATCTATGATATATAAATTCTTGAAAAAATACTTTGTTGAAATCCTCTATGAAAATTAGCTATGGATATAAGTAAAATATAGAAGTTCTCTTCTTCATGGAACATCTACACTCACCAGCAAAAATCTATTGTTATCTTAAGGTGTATCTTTTTTTTTACATATGTATATGTCCATGCAGAATGACAACAGTTTGAAAAAAAGGTATTTTTCAATTATGTTGCAAATTAATTTTAATTCAGCTGAAATGAGTTTAATGACACAATTTTTAATAATGATGGAAGTTATGTTTTATGAGGGATGTTATTTATAACAGTTGAGTTACAATGATGTGGTAATGTTTCAAGATATTAATATATGTATAATTATGTCAATATATTTTAATACACAATTATTTCAATTTCAATATAAATTTCAATATTTCAATATATTTATATCATAAAGGATTCCTAAAAAGTATATCTTAGAAGCCTACCACAGACCTGTTTTGGGACATTTTTGTCAATCTTTTGAAAAAAATGTTATTATTGATAATAAATTTTACAATTAAATGTCATAAAGTCTTCCATAGAGAAGGAGTTAATGATGAGACAAAAATGACACTCTTTCTTACCCTTTTAGATTCCAAGTTGAAAATATTTGCTGGAAGAATACTTTCCAGAAGTCTTTCTTACTGCTGATGACGGGCCCAACCCACTAACTTTGTCAAGAGTATCACCAACTCTTATTAAGTGCAAATTCCAATTTGTACATACAAAATATTCCTTCCACAGAATACACTGCACCATATGCCTGCATGCTCAAAATTAAGCTCTGGAGCTCAAAATTAAGTTTCATTCCACAGTAGCTAGAAGGGTCTGGACAAGATAGTTTCTGAAACTCAGTTTCCTCATCTGTTGAAGAAGAGGAGGATGAGGAGGAAGAGGAGGGGGAGGAGGAAGATGAGAGGGAGAGGAAGATGAGAAGGAGGAAGAAGAAGAGAAAGAGGCGAAATATACATTCATATCTATCTCCCTGCATTGGTGAACAAAGTAAATGAAAACAGATAAAAAAAGATTTTGCAATGTTTATGTATTTCCTTTTTACAAAGAAACATAAATACATTGGGGAGGGGTAGATAATTCCACAGCAGTGCTGAACAAGCTACGTGAGAATCAGATTCTCAAAAAAGGATCTCAGGGCAGGGCGTCTGGGTGGCTCATTCGGTTAAGTGTCAGACTCTGGATTTCAGCTCAGGCCATGATCTCATGGTTTGTGACATTGAACCCTGTGTTGGGCTCCATGTTGACAGTGCAGAGCCTGCTTGGAATTTTCTCTCCCTCTCTTTCTGCCCCTCCCCTGCTCTCACTCTCCCTCTCTCTCTCTCTCTCTCAAAATAAATAAACTTTAAAAAAAAAAGAAAGAAAAAGAAAAAAAAAGATCTTAGGGTTGCTTGCTGTATCTTGATAGAACTGCCCTAATCCGGTGTCCCATCTCCCACCACTGAAGGAAGCCATGAAAGTGGATTTGCCAAGAAATAAAAACCAGAATCAAAATATCTTTCCCTCTTTGTTCTACCGTTATTAATAACATCAGCATTGGCACTTTTTGTACCCAAAGAATTATAAATACTTTCTAATATTTAATTACACTAGAGAAATATAGCACGTAGTGTTAGAGTACTGAAATATAAATGCTACAGGAACAAATTTAGAAAAATAGTCACCGGGACAATTTTTTTCCATGAACATAGAAAAGCATACTGATTTACTTCATTATCTGGGGAAATGGGGGGCTCAGCTCTATAAAAATGCAGCTGTTTACTTACCCTAGTTCCCCTTCATCTTCACTAGAGGTGTTTAGAGAAGAGTTTTAATTTTGTTTTTGTTTTCTAAAAGAAAAATCTCACCGTTCATTATGTTTTCAGTACCATAGGCCAAGCGGGAATTTTGCTCAAGCTAATGATTGTGAATTGTCTTCTCCAAAGCCAAACATGCTTTTGACAGCCTCCTTCTTCCTCAATCCCTCTTTTCCTGCTGCTCTTTTTAATTTCCTTTTTATTCACTGATGGGTGCAGTTCAGACAAACAGTTGCAGCCAGACTGGAGAGCACTGTGAAATGAATGGCTGTGATATTCATCCCTTCTTTTGGCAAAACCCCTTTATGGAACTGCATGAAAGCCTGCCTGAGCTAACGTTAACACGTGTACATTCTACTGACTTCCATTGGAAATGAGGCGTGCGAGAAGAATGGCATTGTTTTTCCATGGCACAACGAGAGTACCTTCAATCAAAACAAAATTAAAACACGAGCATTGCTCCCTCCTCCTTGTTTAAACACTTCTGTCAAACCACATTCATTTTGGGTTTTTAATTTATTACATGGAGCAAGCAGTAACAATGCTCCCCCCTCAAATGTTCACTGATGTTTTCCAACGATTAAATTCTGTAGACAAGTAATAAAATGCTGCTCTCGTTTTTACAAAATGGCCTTTCTTTCTTCCTCTGGCTTTTAAATAAATGATCAGATGTGTTCCCTGAATCAGCAAGCTGGACTTATTGGTTGCCTTTTTTATTAACCTAATATAATCAGGTTAACTAGTCTTCCCTCGCCAAGCATGGCAGGGTTAGAAGTCGAGGACAGGAGGTCAGCCATGACAAATCAGCTGAATAAAGTTATGTTATAGTCTGGAAAGGAATCAAGGATTGTCTTTGATTATTAGAGTCTCTGAAGCAACTGACCTTGGAAAAACATCCAGTCGCCTATGCCAAGAGACCATCTCTAGTCATTAAGATCTTTTTTAAAACGTACTCAAAAGGGATTGGAAACAAAACAAAACAGAAGACAGTCTACTTAAATTTTATTTTTCTTCTTCCCAAATGCTTTGCATGTTAAGCATACATGACTAAATATTGTAGGCTCAAAGATAGGAAAAATGTCTTGCATCGACTAACAACAGAATGGTATTTCTGGAAAGTCTGTAAAATGCCACATATAGAAGGTCTCTTACAACGGTTTTGTTTTACTCAAAGGGAGTAAGATAATACTTCAAGGTTAACTGGCAGGCATCCAGGATATTTTTTACTTAATGAAAGGGTCAATTTCCTATCATCTTTTCTTCATCTTGTCACCATTAGGAAGGAGAAAATGTGAGGATGTGTATTTATACACCCACACAGCCAACAGAAAGCAGATGACCCTTGTAAATGAGACAAATAGCAGAATGACAAGCAGTCTTTACTGTCATTACACTTGGAATTAATCAGAGGGAGGTCTCAGGCTCTCTAACAATATTTGCCATGCTACTTTTCGAATACAATTCACATCATAACACTTTGAAAGACAAGAACTACACTATCTAAGTGCCACCATTGGGTTATGCAGAATTCAGTAACTTCGATCATGGTCAAACCAAAACTAGTCTCAGGGACTCTCAAGGCACTTTTGGTTCAGGTGGGGGCCATCCACTTTTACTAGCCTGAACAATGTGCAAACAAACAACTGCTATGATTTCTACATTTTCAATTCCATTGTTATCAGTGGAATTCTGACATTAATGGAACCCCAGAAGTCAGTGTGCTTCTGGATACTATGGACTCAGGGAGAGGGGGCATAATCTCAATAAGGCCCTGTGGTATATACAGTTAAAACCTGGGACTCATGGTTGGGTCAGTCAGTTAAGCATCAGACTCTTGGTTTCTCCTCAGGTCACGATCTCATTGTTTATGAGTTTGAACCCCACACCAGGCTCTGCACTGACAGTTGCGGAGCCTGCCTGGGTTTCTCTCTCTTCCCTCTCTCTCTGCCCCTTCCCTGCTCTCTCTCTTAAAAAAACAAATAAATAAACTTAAAAAACCCCAAAAACCTAGGAGCGTAAGGCCATTTAGTGTAAGTAAAAACAACCCCTTGCTTCATAAGCTTTCTATATTGAGAACAAACTGAGGGCTGTTGGGGGGTGGGGAAGAGGGGAAAGTAGAAGATGGGTATTGAGGAGGGCACTTGTTGGGATGAGCACTGGGTGTTGTACGGAAAACAATCTGACAAGAAATTATATTAAAAAACAACAACCCCTTGCATTTATTTTAATAGCCTCTAGGTAAATCTCTATTAAAATATAGGGCAATGTTTCTCATTCCTGGCAGTACTAACATTTTTGGTCTCCATAATAGTTTTGGAGGGGCAGGAAGCTGTCCTGGGCAATTGTAGCATATTTAGCCAAATTCCTGGCTTTAGGGTCATTTCATGTCTTAAACAAAAACTTAAATGGTGTTACTTTGTCCATTCACTCAACTTAAAACTTGTGAACTGTGCCACTACCTGCAATGCATTAATAATAAGGAAAAAATGTGCTTAAAAAACAGCACATTTGTTCTATACAAAAATAATGCTCTGTACTCCTAATAACAGTATTTCAGAAAGCCAAAATACAAGTTACAGTGTTTAGAGCTGATAGTGAATTTTTTCATTTCATTCCTTTCATGAATTCATGATCTATTTATTTAGCTGGGCCAACAAAGACAATTTTTGTCCATGATGGTCCAGTCCTGAGCAAAGTCTTGCATGTGCATGGCTGTTGTCAACCCAATTATGGAAACATTTATTGGAAATGTACGTACGTGCATGAACTGCTCAAGGCACTTGGAAAACAAAGGTGAACACGATATTAAACTAAGTACCAAGTGAATTTTGAGCAGACCTAAAAGAAAAAAATGAACTCTGCCTGAGGGAACTGGAAGAGGGTTTCAAGGCTAGCTTCCTTCAGAAGGATGAAAAGAATTTCAACAAGAGGGAAAAGCATTCAAGCAAAGCAGGGACAGAGTCAGAAGAGCACATATCCAGAAACAGACAGAAATGGGTGCACTTAGAACCTGGCCTACAGACTGGTAGCAGTAGCCAGAGACAAAACCAGGAAGGGGGGATATTACCATGTACATAATGGGGAGAACTTCAATGTTTTTAACTAGAAAGTGACTGGTCAGGTTTGCAAGACAGAAAGATGGCTGTGCAGGTCTATAAAGAATGAATCAAACAGGGGGTCCTGGATAGCTGAGTCGAATAAGCGTCCAACTCTTGATCTCTCTGCTCAAGGTCATGATCTCACGGTCCGTGAGTTGGAGCCCTATGTCAGTCTCTGTGCTGACAGCTCAGGGTCTGGAACCTGGGTCAGATTTTGTCTCCCTCTGTCTCTGCCCCTCCTCTGCTCGTGCTCTATCTCTGTCTCTCAAAAATAAATAAACAAAAAAAAAATTTTAAGATGAATAATAAAAAAAGAAAGCAGACTCCGAATGAGGGATAGCAGTGAAGAGTCTATTATTAAGGCAGTATTTCAACTGAAAAAGAATGATATCCTGAGTTGAGAAAAACAGCATTAGGAATTGAGACGAGGGAATGTGCCCAAGCAGTATTTAGGATGTAGAATAGAAAGCACATGAAAAATAATTGTAGTGGAAATCAAAGAGGGGAGGGAGATTTTTCTTTATGGTTTCTGGTGTGGGGACTTGGGTGGACAGAAGTGACAATTTCCTGAGGTAAAAGAAGGAGCAGGTTTGGAGGAAATATACTAACTGTGGAGGATAAACTATTACCCCAAACACCACAACACATGTGTCACAGAGGCCATTTAATATACTCAAATGTAAATTACAGAAATATTGGTTAAAATGGGAAATCTGGCTTCTTAAATCACAGGCTCTTCAAAAGGAACTTTTCTTGTCAATATGACTTCTGTTAATTAAAGAGGATCAGATGGGGAATCTTTTTTTTTTTTTTAATGTTCATTTATCTTTTGAAGAGAGAGAGAGTGAGAGAGAGAGACCGACCATGAGCTGGGGAGGGACAGAGAGAGAAGGCGGACAGGATATGGAGCAGGCTCTGCTCTGACAGGCTGAAAACAGCAAGCCCTATGCAGGGCTCAAACTCAGGAACTGTTAGATCATGACAGGAGCCGAAGTTGGACACTCAACCGACTGAGCCACCCAGGCACCCCCAGATGGGGAATCTTTAAACTTTACTTCTGTAAGTATCATGCCTTAAATACAGTAAGGTTAAAGAATTTGCAGAGGAACTGCCTCAAAGAGTAGCTTGGCTCATTCAGGGGGAGATAATGGCTGATTAATTCACTTGAATTCTTTGGCATTCTAAATAAATTCAGTGGCAGCCTTCATAGGGTCATAAATCCCTTGGAGAATCAGATAAAAGCTATGGACTTGGCCCCTTAAAAATGAGCAGATTTATATACAGAGAACATTTTGCTTATGATTTCAAGATGACTCTTCATGAGTACTCATATACTACAAGGAACTTAACTTCAGGGTCTTTGGTTTAGAGGTGGATCAATTTTAATCAGAGATCAGTATTGTTAAATAAATAAGTCAAATATATATTTAGAGGTATCTCTTTAGTGTTCATAAAAAATATTCTCTTTTCCAAATAAACTCATGCAAATCTGGGTTTTACAACTCAATACTGTTGACACTTGGGTCAGGTAATTGTTGGGGCCTGGGAAGGAGACACTAGCCAGCGCAGTATAGAATGGTTAGCAGCATCATTAACCTCTACCCACCAGATGCCATTAGCAATTCCCAGTAGTGACAACCACAAATGTCTCTAGACAATGTCAAATATCTCCGGGGAGGCCAAATTGCTCCATTTGAGAGATATCGAGATAGGCAATGACTTTTATCTTCACACAACTCCCACATAAAAAAAAAAAAATTTGGGTATTCTGTTTCTGAAGAAAAATATTTTCATGGGAAACCTTCCTACAACAGATCCCAAGGTTGGTAAGCAGCTAAGGCCAGTGTTCAGATACCCTGGGACAACTCTTTTTTTTTTTTAATTTTTAAAAAATGTTTATTTATTTTTGAGAAACAGAGGGACAGAGCGTGAGCTGGGGAGGGGCAGAGAGAGAGGGAGACACAGAATCTGAAGCAGGCTCCAGGCTCTGAGCTGTCAGCACAGAGCCCGACATGAGGCTCAAAGTCAGGAGCCACCAGATCATGACCTGAGCCGAAGTCAGATGCTTAACTGATGGAGCCACCCAGGTGCCCCTCTTTTTTTTTTTAATGTTTATTTGTTTGGAGAGAGTGTGCATGCACACATGTGAGCATACATGAGTGAGGGAGGGGTAGAAAGAGATAGAGAGAGAGAATCCCAAGTAGGCTCCATGCTGTCAGCATGGAGCTTGGGGCTCAATATCACAAACAGTGATATCATGACCTGAGCTGAAATCAAGAGTTGGCAACTTAACTGACTGAGCCACCAGGAGCCTGTGGGTGGACAACTCTTAATCTTTCCCCTACATTCCTATTCTCATTGTAAGAGAGAAAATTATCTCCTCTTCATAGATGGCTAAGAATTACATAATAAAATCATAGCATAGCCACTGTCTTTTATCTATCTGCTTCTCTCTTCCTCCTTATAAAAAACTTCCTCTTTAAGAAATTAAATTCTTTAACTTAAGCAATAAAGAAACTGATATTTTCATAGCAACAAGAATCCATCAACTCAAAAATAAATCAATCATCATAAAAACTAGTTAGTAATTGAATATATAACCATCTGTAGCATGAGCAAGTCTGTGTTCTTAAGGTAAATCTTACCTTTAATTAGTTCTATAATGGGAAATCTGCAAGCTATGGAATAGATTGGCAACAGATACAAAAATCTGCTAATACCCATATAGAGAGATACTGAAATTTCACTACAAGTGCCGTGTTACTCCTCTCTGCCATTTCTTTGTACCCAGTCTTGCTCTGGAAAACGTTTTGTCTCTCCATTTATCACCATTTATATTTTTTATTCTCATTTGTCAACATGTTAGCTCTCTGTGTTTGCTCCCTGTATCCATTGCCTTATCTCCTTATAATATCCTTCATTTTTATTGTGGAGTACAGACATTCCCCATCCCACTCCTTCTCAACAGGTTTTTGGTAGTCCGATAGAAATAACCTTTTTGGGGCACCTGGGTGGCTCAGTCGGTTAAGCGCCAGACTTCAGCTCAGGTCACGATCTCACGGTTTATGGGTTCGAGCTCCACGTCAGGCTCTGTGCTGCCAGCTTAGAGTCTGGAGTCTGCTTTGGGTTCTGTATCTCCCTCTCTCTCTGTCCCTTCCCTGTTTGCACTCTCTCTTTCTCTCTCTCAAAAATAAATAAATGTTAAACAAAATTTTTTTAACTGAATAAAAAAAATAAGTAGCCTTTCTTTCCCTCAAAACGGAACATCTAATTTTTAGCTAAGCCGCTGCTCATGCAGAATAAATACTACCTTGAAGATATATGTAAACATGTGACAAAATCAGAAAAAGATGGAAGTAAAAATATCGAGCGGTAGCTCCTGGCAAACTTCTTAAAACAAAGCCGGTCCATACCCGGCTGAAGTTTTTTCTTCCTTTCCTCCAACCTCCTGCCAGGAACATAGATTTGATGGCTGGAGTTCTGGCTGCCAGTTTACACAATTAGTATGAACACAGTTTTGTCAGAGATGGCCACGAGGAATGTTGAAAGGAAACTCAGTTCTTGAGAGCTTTGTAAACCAGAGCTGCCCTATCAGCCCTGATCTGCCTCAAGACTTCCATGTAAGAAAAACACCGGTAATTTATCTTTTTAACATCACTGTGATTTGGGGACTCTACTTCACATAGGGATCAAATCTTAATGGATCCAGGTAAGAATCCATTCTAACCTCAAGATGGAGCATGTGACCTAAGTCTGAGCCAAATACCTGATTGTATTTCTCTGTATCAGAGGGACCCACACACTCTACCAATATTCTATATAAAATGGTATATTTCCAGAACCTGGATTTGCCATAAAGGTTTGATGAATGAACTCAAAGATGCTGTCATTCTGACAAAAGCTCCAAGTGTATTTTGATTTAAATATCAAAATTGACATGAGCCTGGGCCCAAGTAAAACCTTCATGGGATGACTGCGTACGGTTTCAAGGGATGGCACTGAATGACTTCAGGGTTATGCAGTTAAAACAAATATTCAGGCAGCCACAAACATACTTTGTAGGTGCTAAAAACTATAACTAAGAGAGTCTAATGTGAGTTTAACAAGCTCTGGGATTCATCACTCGTAGACAACTATGGTATTTGGTGCCTCGCTGCACGATGTTTTGTGACAAAACATTACCCATCAGGTTAGACAATCTTCACTCATCCATCCAACCAGTCCTTCTGGGTCCCTCGCACAAATGTCACAATCACCATGTCTTCTGACCAGTGTGTGAGAAAGACAATAAAGAGGTTGGTTAGTAGCTCTAGGTGTAACAAAAGAAAAACGTAACACAGTAATAATAATGCCAGGAAATATTAGTCTCATTAATAACAGTCTTCAATTCTGTTATTCAATTCAATTCAAATAGAATTTATTGAGCACTTGGAGTACTACTTCAAATACATAGGTCTTGCCTTAGTAGTATGTTAATTACTATCATTAGGCACAAAGATATTTGACCAATATTGCATTGTGCATGCCCTATATCAGGGAATAGTGTATATATTCCAGAAAGAGCAGCAAGCAAAAGAGACAGAGGTCTTTACGTTTATGGGGCTTACATTTTAGTGATGAAACCATATGCACAAAGGAGCTAAGTCAGATTGTAGGGCACTTTGGCATAAAGATGAGCAGGGGAGGAAGCAGAGACATACTTCTCCCAAGAGAAGAAAACTAATCTCTGTAATTTTGACCTGTTAAAGGGAAGGAAGAAAAAACAGTGTTCCAATGCCTCAAAAGGTGAGAGCGTGTTACATTTTGAACAAAATTATGTCCCGCAGGAGGGCTGGAACTTAAGGTCCGCAATTAGGAAGGGCCAAAGGGGCCTAAGGGGTAGAGGGCGGACAACAATGAGAGTTCCATCTTGTTTCAATCTGAAAAGATTTATCCAAATCTCAGAGATAAGATGTGGAAAATACAAGATGTTCTATGCTACTTTTCAACATTAACATATCCTTTAATTTTGAATGAACACATGACTGATGAAAATCCTTGGAAAATACGAACAGCAAAAAATAGTAAAATATACTTTCTGACACACAGAGGTATCCAATATTAGAGCTTTGGCATATCTTACTCCAATTCTTAAAATTTGGTCCTAAGTTGAACTAATTTTCAACATAAAATATTTTTGTAACATGATATCAAAAGATTACTGTAACATTATTTAATGGCTATATATATATATGTATATATATATTATTTGAGAGAGAGAGAGACAGAGAGTGCAAACAGGGAAGGGGAAGATAGAGAAAGAGAGAGAGAGAGAGAGAGGGAGGGAGAGAGAGAGAGAATCCCAAGCAGGCTCCACGCTCAACACAGAGCCTGACACAGGGCTCCTTCCCACAACCCTGGGATCATGACCTGAATAGAAATCAAGAGTCAGACGCTCAACAAAATGAGTCACCCAGGTGCCTCCATGGCTATATAATATTTTAAGGTAAAGCTATGTTCCTGCTCATTTTTTTTAAATTAACGTGCATAATTCCTTAACACAAAAAATACGAATAAATATATTGGACACATTAGATTTTACACCGAAATAAATACACTTAGAAGTTGCACAAAGTATGCTGTTTTGACATTAGTCCCAGGACATGCTTTGAAAAAAAAAAACATAAGAAATGGTCCCGAAACAAGTAAGTTTGTGAAATAATGCATATAAAATTTTGTCCCCATTGGAGAATCTTATAACACAGTACCATTGACATTTTGATAATCATGCTTTAAAGAAAACCAATTGTATTTTCTTCACATTTCCCCACATTATTTTATGACAAAACACACTCTGCATACTTTCTATTTATATGTTACACACTCTAAGGAAAACTATATTAAAGAATCAAAAAACAAAAAGCAAATTAGAGATCAAAATTAATTAGTATATTTCAAATATCCTAATAAAAGTATATTCTAAATACTTCTTAAAGTATTTTTTAAATCTTCTTTTCTAAGATTTTTAAAAATGTTTATTTACTTTTGAGAGAGAGAGAGAGTGGGAGAGAGTCAGAGATAGAGGGAGACAGGATCCAAAGCAGGCTTTGTGCTGTCAGATCACGACCTGAGCCAAAGTCCAACACTTAACCAACTGAGCCACCCCATTTTTTTTTAACATTTATTCACTTTTATTCACTTATCACAGAGCAAGAGCAGGGGAGGGACAGAGAGGGAGACACAAAGAATCTGAAGCAGGCCCCAGGCTCTGAGCTGTCAGCACAGAACCCAACGTGGGGCTCAAACGCACAAACTGTGAGATCATGACCTGAGCTGAACTCAGATGCCCAGCCCACTGAGCCACCCAGGGGCCCCTAGGCATCCCATGTTAGGGGTGCCCCATGTTAGGGGTGCCCCATGTTAGGCGTGCCCCATGTTAGGGGTGCCCCATGTTAGGGGTGCCCCATGTTAGGGGCACCTGGGTGGCTCAGTCAGTTAAGCATCTGACTCTTGATTTCAGCTCAGGTCATGATCTCATGGTTCATGAATTCGAGCCTGGAATTGGGCTCTGTGCTCACAGCACAGAGCCTGTTTGGGATTCTCTCTGTCTCTCCCTCCGTCTCTGCCCCTCCCACGCTCGCACTTGCTCTCTCCCTTAGAATAAATGAACAATAAAAAAATAAAAAGAAATAATAGATGCTAATATTAAAAAATGAAAACAAGGCAAGCAACTAAAATCTCATTTCTTCACCACATCCTAATTCTATCCTAAGAAATCACCATCATGAACATGTGAGAAATACTATTTCAGGCATTTCTCAAATCACATATGCAGATATAAGGGCAGACAGGTAAGTAGATAAATAGATAATAATAGATTTATAGATAAAGAGATGACATTTAAATTTTGAATTATGCTGTGTTCTACTTTTAAGAAGTATTCAAAGGGCGCTTAGGTGGATTAGTTGGTTAAGCATCTGACATTGGCTCAGGTCATGATCTCATGATCTGTGAGTTTGAGCCCCTGACAGCTGACAGCTGGAGCCTGGAGCCTGCTTCAGATTCTGTTTCCACCACCCACCCCCCCCGCCCCGCGGCCCCCCACTCTCTGCACCTTCTCCACTCACCCGCGCTCTGTCTCCCAAAAATAAATAAAAACATTTAAAAAAAGAAGTATTTCTAATATTACCTTACATTTAACAGAAGCAGTGTACATTTAGTGTGACCTAAACAAATTGGTAAAGCTCATGTCCATTTTTTTTCAAGAGATAGAATATTATTTTTTAAATAATCCCTGTAAACGTAAGGTAAAATTTTGATATACGGTAAGAGGTTCAAGTCATTTTTAAACTAAGGGATTAGATTTGAAAAATAGACATTTATGAATTGCAATCAAAGATAAAGAAAGTAGTTCATTTAGATTTCTTTCCACTTCCACTAGATTGAAAAGTATTGGAATGAGTTTTTCTCGAGACCCAGACTCGAACGTGTGGGATACACTATTTCAGGGAAAATTTCCTCTCACATTCCTGAATGTATTTGTGTCCTCCATATTCTTCAAAACTCCAATTACACTTCACTTTATTTTCTTTGACTATTTCCAAAGTCACTTTTATGTCTTTATGGCTTGCTCTTTAAGTAATCTCCTCCAGTCTCTACAGTTGGGTTTTCAATTGTTTTTATTATGTTTCTTATTCTATCATTATCTTGTCACTCTCTTTGTAAAAGAGAAGTCACATTTTTGGGAGTAATTTCGTTGCAGTTTGAAGAACTATCTAAAATCTTGTTTTCCCTCCCCAGGTAATTCTTCCAAAATGTAAGTTCTTTAAGAATCTTTTTTCTTCGTTTATAGTTGCTGTTCATAAAGCCGTATGTTTTATCGCCTGCTTTTGAGTTGTCATTAAGAGATAGCCTGTATGCTAAACACTGTCAAATGGTCAGATAATGGAGCAAAAAAGGGGATAAGCTCCAACTTGGAATGATATCATTTCCAGTACTCTCTTACCAAGTTTGATATTTCCTTTTGGTACAAAAACACCCCCCATCTTCAAACCACGAGTGTCAGCATTTAAGCAGTGGTGGGTTGGTATAGCTCATTATGAATTTCCTTCAAATATAAGCACTTCATGTTGAGACCTGGTGATTGATGTTTCCTCTCCTTTGGTCATCCCTCTTGACATCCAGGACTCTCCTTTGCAGAGAAGGTTCAGTTACAGAAAATGACTTTCCTTTGGTTTCTCCTGCAGCATGAATTCCATGCCAAGTTGTGAGAATGAATTAGATTTCCCCACAGATGTCCCCCGATGCGGTAGTGGCCTGTCCTAGGGCTCAGACCTCCTCATTTTACCATAAAGATGGTGAGACAAGCCGCCATGACCATGATTCCTCCTTTCATGGATATGTTGTGGCACCTCATCTTACAGGCTTTTCTCTGGATCACACCTGACAGTGGTAGTCTTGCTGATACTTGCATCATTGTGAGCACTGGCCATCAACAGATTTTGAAGGAGGAATATATGTTTAAAATGTTTTCGGGGCCCCTGAATGGCTCAGTCAGTTAAGCATCCAACTTCAGCTCAGGTCATAATCTCACAGTTCGTGGGTTTGAGCCCTGCCTCAGGCTCTGTGATGACGGCTCAGAGCCTAGAGCCTGCTTCTGATTCTGCATCGCCCTCTCTCTCTGCCCCTCCCCTGCTCACACTCTGTCTCTCAAAAATAAATAAACATTAAAAAAAATAAAAATCTCTTTATTCTGCCACCCATAGCATGTATTATTTCTAAAATAAGGGTACATGTAGGAGGAACACAAGTGGGTTTGGATCGATCCACATGGGGCAAGATCATTAAGCACTTTGAGTTTTACTCAGAGAAATAAATAGGGGATAACGCAGTACACAGTTTTGAGATTCTAATGAACTCCGAGATGCAAGACTGACCCCATTCCATCATACAATGAGTCTTTTTCAAGTTTATTAATTCTGCAGAGTTTCCAACTAACACATTTTGTCATCACAGCTTGAACTCTGTCCAGTCAAGCGTAACTACTCATAACGAACAATCCTATTATGCCTTAATGTGAGTTTTGTCCTCAGATACTATAATATGAAAGGAGTTCAAATCCGTTATTTAATTAGTTTCACAGTAATACATAAATGAAGTATATCCACTCAAGACCACAGTGGTAGGCAACATCTGAACAATGCTTGTTCTTGAACTGTTCTGTTACTCTTAAGTTGAATTTGCCAAATAATGTGTTTCTTTCAAACATTCTTTGAATTTAATAGAAGTCCTAAGAAATGTAACTTGCGAACAACTCTTACTGCAATCCTTTCATTTCTTCCAAATCATTTTGCAAACATTCATTTCTTGTAATTTCCTGCTCATAAAATCCCAGGTGGATTTGGTGAATAAAATGTATTCTTTTCTCCATACCTATCAAGCCAGGATTATGAGTTCTTGAGGGTCAGGTTTTTGCTTCAGCTTCTCCAAATGTTCAATTAGAGACAGAATCAGAAAGTCACTAAATTCAATTTATTCTTTTGCAAAATGACTGATAATTTCTGAGGAGTGAGAGTAGAAGAGAGTGCCTAAAATATTTTAGACAAATTCCAGTATGAGCAGAATGTGAATGAGTAAAGTGAGTAATAAGCAATATTAAGGAAAGATCTAATAAATTATAATATCTAGCCCTGGTTCCTCAAAACTTTTCTGGAATGGTATTGTGTGATTCTACCATTCTGCAGAGACTCATCTGTGTTGATTGGAAACAAACCAAAAAAAAGCGACAATTTACCGTAGAGAGTGGAGATCATTCACTGTATGATTTCATTTCTAAGAAATGTCCAAATAAAGCAGATCCATAAAAAAGGAAACTGGTGGCCATTTAGGGCTACAAATGGTGGCAAGGTGTGGTAGGAGGTGACTTTTAATGGATATGGGGTTTCTTTGGGGGCCATAAAGTGTTCTAAACTTAGAGTTTAGACAGTGATAGATGCATAATTTGGTGAATATGCTAAAAACTACTGGCTGTGTACTTTAAAGTGGTGGTTTTTATGGTATGTGAATCATATCTCAATAAAGTTATTTTCTAAAAAGTTGAGGAGCAAGAACTAGGTTGTGAATTTTTCCAATGCCAAGGATATATATATATATAGGAGGGAGAAGTGGGCTCAAGATGCCATACTGACTATTTCTTCTCCTTCTGTTTCTTTGAATAGTGCCTTTCAATGATGACTAATTACATCCGGTGACATCCAAAGATTTTTATGCCATTTTCAACCCCCCCCCCAACATTGTGATTTGGCTGTTGTGAAAGAATACTCTTAAACCCTGTGAAATTCAACCAGTTTCTGGATATTCAGGGAGTTAAGGCTGTTGAATTTAGAACTCAGATGACAAACATCTTCAAATCTTCAAATTTGAGGGCAAGAGGGTTGATTGTGCCGCACTTACAACCCCTTTCTTCATGTCCCTCCCGATACCACTCTTCCTGAAGAATGGGATGTACATTGTTTTGGTGACGTCGAGAGCTCTGTTTGAAGAAGTCATGAAATCCATTGTCTTATCAAAAAGAATCATCAGCACAGAATTTTTTGAGAGTCTGCTCTTTGAGCCGGGCATGAGAAAACATGTTGCTCAGTCCCCTGATGCCATGAGACATCACAAGTCAACCACGTCTCCTAAGAACCTGCAATTTGGACTGAGATGTGTTGCCTTGGTGACAATTTTGTGAATTGTCACAGCAACAACTTTCAAGGTCATTCATTACATCAAACATTTCATTAGCATCTATTGTATACCCATCTCTAGAATTGAGCTGCTTATCTTCTTGGGGGGGAAGAAGACTTCTGTGCTTTTTGAGGATTCAGGATGTTAGGACATCAGTGAAAGGGAAGATAAGTGTAATCATATTAGTTCAAGGAAGAATTTATTTTAAAAAGGGGGTGGGAATTGAGATGAATATTTAAAAAATGGGTAAAAATAAAAGACTCCACTTAGATAATGAAAATGTAGCTCATATAGGATGTAGATGATGTTTGCAATGTGCATATCATAGAAAAGATTCATCCAGAATGTATTAAAACTTCTATGTATCAGAAAAAAAAGTGAGATAACACAATAGAAAAGTAGGAAAGGAGTTGAGGAGATAGTTGACAAAGGAGGAAACCCAAGTGGTGGAAAGAGATTTGTTTTTAAAAATGCCCAACTTCATTAAGCAGCAGACAATGCAACTAAAAAACACAACAAGATACCATACACCTCTGTCAGAAAAGATACGACAAAGGACAGGCAATGACAAGGTTTTGGAAGGACATGGTACAATCAGAACTCTCCTATATCTGTGGTGTAAGTATACATTTGGACAGACTAAAGTTCAACATATGGATACATATCCTCTTCAGTTCCATTCTTAGGTCTGTACTTAACATGCAGACAGGTTTACCAAAGTGCAGGGAATAGAATGTTTATAGCGTCAAGGTTTATGATACCCCAAATGGCAAAATGTACTATTAAGGATGTCTAATTGACACTGAAATGGATAAATAAATTGTGGTATATTTGATAATAGCAGTATATAGCAGTCAGAATAAAATCAAAAGCTACATACAACATGAACGAAACTCCAGACATAGTGTCAATTTAAAGAAGTTATGAAAGTGTGTACTTACCTTCCCATATATATAAAATACAAAAGAGAAAACTAAACTGCGCCATTAGAAATCAAGGAAGCAGTTACCTGGAGTGTGAGAGAGTGACTAGTGACGGAAAAGGAGCATATGGGGCTTTGGAAGTGCTGGTAATTATCTATTTCTGGAACTCAGTATGTTTGGTTTGAGAAAATCCGTTGAGCTGTAAACTGGTGATACATGAACATTACTAGATGCATTTTATAACTCAGTAAGAGTTTTTTAAAATGGGTGAAAGAGGTTTAGGAAAAAGTAAGAAGATTAATTTCTTTATTAAGAGATAACTCTTCACAGGCAAATATTTTCAGAAAGAAATGCTTTCTCAAATGAAAATAAAGATGAAAAGAAAGAACTTTAAACACTCTAAAAAATTTCACCAGGGCTGCATTTTTTCACAGTTTATATAATGCAATCTGCTTAAGCTGATGTATCCTACACAGCCATTCACCACCATCACAGTCCAAAATCAACAATTCTTATTTATATGTGTAAGGTCATTCCAGGGGACATTTGAATCATCAAAGACAGACAAAAATGTGTTCAATTTCATTTATGTCTGTTTGCTTAAATCTTCCCTCTTTGAACATCCATAAGGCCATGTGTGATATCTAAGAGAAAATATTTCTGATTATTTGCTTAAGGAGATGGTCATGCAAGGGTCTGTGGCCCATTATTTATATTTTAAACACTTGCTACTTTATTTTAGAACCGTGTGGTTTTGTCCTCTATATTCTGTCTTCCTTCTTTTCTTCACGCTGAATATATCATTATACATGCCCCTTCCTCACAGAGTATCTTAAAACTTCCATGCATCAATTTAAAAACACAGAGAAGACAATAGTAAAGTAGGAAAAGTTGAACAAACAATGCACTAAGGAGGAAATCCACATGGCCAAAAGACATGTTTTTTTTTTAATGCTCAAGTTCACTATGCAACAGAAAATGCAAATAAAAACAATAGGATACCAAATCCTTTAAAAGAGATAAAACAAAAGACAAGTTCTACCACAATTTCTGTATCCATTGGTCTGTCAAGACTTTGTTGGATTCCATATCTTGATTATTATAAATAATACTGCTGTGAACATGGGAATACAGTTATCTTTTTGAGACAATGAATTTCTTTCCTTGGATTTGTACCCAGAAGTGAGATTGCTGAATCATAAGTTCATTCTATTTTTAATTATTCGAAGAACCTCCATACTTTTTTCCACAGTGGCTGTATTAAAACTCTTCATGATAGAAAATTTAAAACAAATACTACATCTCTTATTTCTTCTGCTGGTTTTTTTAAAGTTTATTCATTTTAAGAGAGAGAGAGAGCTCAAGCAGGGGAGGGGCAGAGAGTGAAAGAAAGAGAGCCCCAAGCAGTCTCCACACTATCAGCACAGAGCCCAAGATAGGGCTTGAACTCACAATCCTTGAGATCATGACCTGAGCCGAAACCAAGAGTCAGTCGCCTACCCTCCTGAGCCACCCAGGCACCCCGTTTTTCAAACTGTGTTAAAACTTGCCTAACAAACTATCTTCTATTTGTTGAACACAATTAATACTTGACTAAGGAAAGCAGATGTCCAAGAGACAACATTGCATCCAGAGTATTCATACATTCACCCTTCCCTCATATCCTAAATAGGAAACTTAAATTCAAGGAAGTGAAGCAACTTGAAAGAATAACAGTTAATGAAAAGTAAAACGAATTTAAAACAGGTCTCATTTAAAGTGTTAATATTTACTCTATACTATCTCTCCAAAACACAGGACATTGCATATATATATATATATATATATATATATATATATATATATATATCCTATGTTCTCTCATTTCTATCCCACTACCCAAGCAAATAAGTTATTATCTTTCCCTACTCAACTGATATGCAAACACATTCCAACAATTATACTGATATGGGCATCAGAGCCACTACATGAGTCTGAGTTAAAAATTCACTGGACTTCAAGGCCAGCTTCCCTATTCTAACATAGCAAGAAGCTTGCTGGGGAGTCAAGGTTTGAGTATGCTCCCCTGAGTGGAAGTTTTTGACATACACTTGGGTCTGGGCTCACCTTCGTTACATATGACAGTCTGGAGTTACACCATCATAGCTATTCTCCATAAATCAGAAAATTCATCAACTACACAGGACACTCATTACAGGGTATCATTGCTTGAGTCACTTTTTAGTGCATACAAAAATCACTAAGTGTCTGTCCAACACAGGGAAAAGAAAACAAAGCAAACAAACAGAAAGCAATAACAACAGAAGTAAAATGTTCCCATTGATAAAAATCACGTTCCTGGAAAGAAATTTTGGCAGAAGCTCATACTTTCTCCCATGATATGCTTCACAACAGAAGAAGAACATACATCATGATAAATCGTGAAACATTTAAAACAGCAATCAAGGAAAATCAAGAAAATATAAATTATGACACGAGAAAAGCACAACACTTTCAGTATTATCTACAATACAGTTTCTTTTCTCCTCCCCACAAAAATTAAGCAACAAACATTATATTGAAGAACATCAAGTCTAAAATCTCTATTTCTGAAGTTACTACACAACTCACAGATCACTTTATAAGTGTTACATTATAGCTAAAGAATTAACATAAACCAGTATCCCAATCAGTAATTTTCCTTTCTTAAGCCTGGATGATCAAAATCAGAATAAATAAACACAATGAACCACATGCAGTAGTCATTTCAAATATTAAGTGCATTGTTCAAGTTCTCTTTGATGATCTTTTCCCAAACCAAATGTGAAATGTTTACTTGAGCCAAAGTGAGTCTATGTGCTAACTGTTAAAGCAACCCAGGTATTATTTTCTTATGGTTTTGAATTTCTATTCTATATTTTCTCATAGAGCTGAGAGGAAAAATCCTAAGTATAAAGAGGTTAAGCAGACCATACTGTAAGCACATGCACACACACAGAAAAACACCCGCCAGCCTGTATTGACCCACAAGTTGCCCACAGGCAGTTAGCTTTTACTGGTACTTCATTTTGTTGTGTCCTCTGTGTTCCTTTCTTTGTACCCAATGGATAAAAAAAATAGACTTTAGACCATGTAAACCGGGGGCCTTGGAGTAAATTGCCTAGGAGCTAAAATTTGAAGAAGTTATTAATACAAACCAGAAAGGTATTTTCAATTAGCAAGAATTTGTATACACTAAGTCCCACTGAGATTTCTCTGGAAAATGAAGCTGATACAGTAAAGCCTTTATTACCTGAAACTCCAGCTGGGATAATTACATTTTGTTCTAGAAAGTTGTTTCAAAACTACTCAGTAATTGGTTTTGGCTCTGGGAAAGGAACACAAGAGGATTCATTTTTCTACTAAAGACAAAGCATAAAACATTTTTGCTTAAATTTTCCATTTCGCTTATATTACTAAATTGCTGGTCATGAGACTGACACCTCCAAATTTTTTCTTAAGGGGCCCTACTCATCAGAGAGGGTGATGTCCAATCTACCATATAATTGGTATGTTCAATGTCATATGCATACTGTTTTTAAAGCCATGCATAAGGAAAAGGCAGTCATTAAATTGAACACATGGAAGAAATTCACTTGAAATTTCAATAAATAACCATATCTCTCAATTATATTGGATACTAGATAAGTCCTTGGAAATTTAGGCATTACTGCATTATTTTAGTGTCTATCTTTCTCAAATCAATCAATCAATCAATCAACCTATCTATCCATCCATCCATCCATCTATGATCTGTTGCAGAGATAGAATCTTTACAGAGGCAATGAAGTTAAAATGAGGTTGTTAGGTTGAACCCTAATCCAACATGACTAGTATCTTAATAAACAAGGGAAAAGTCAGAAACAGGCATGTACATAAGGAAAACATGGTATGAAATGAAAGCAGATATTACATTGATGTTTCAATAAGCCCAGGGACACCAAAGTTTATTATCAAGCCAACAGAGTCATGGTAGACAATCCCTCTCATAGCCCTGAATAGGGACAAACTGTCAGCAATTTGATCTTGCGATTCTGGCCTCCAGAACTATGAGAAAAAACATTTCTGTTTAAGACCCCCAGGTTGTGGTACTTTTGTACAAAAGCTCTATGTGACTCATACAATCATACTTTATTCAGTTTCCATAGTTTTGCATAATGCTTCTTTTATGTTCCAGGATTCCACATTATATTTCATTATCATGTCTCCTTACGTTGCTCTTGGCTGTTGACAGTGTCACAGACTCTATTTATTATTATTTTTTTTGACGGTTTGAGAAATAATGGCTGGGTATTTGGTAAGATGCTCCACTATTGGCATTTGTCTGGTATTTTTCATGTGACTGGGCTGTCGTTAGGGATTTTGAGAAGAAGACCACAAGGGTAAAGGGTCTTTTTCATCCCACATGAGCTTATAAATTATCAACATGATTTATCACTGCTGATGTTGACCTTGATCAGCTGGATGAGGTTGTTTTGTCAGGTGTCTCCAGTGTAATATCACTCTTGTTTATTCCCCTTTGCACACTATACTCTTTGGAAGGAAGCCACCTGTATCACTCACACTTCACAAGTTCTAAGTTATACTCCTCTCCTCACAGCATAGTATTTATGCAAAAATATTTGGAATTATCTGCATGGGAGATTTGCATCTTCTCCTCCCCTTATTTGCTTATTCAAATATATTTTTCTTTTTTAAAAATGTTCATTTATTTATTTTGAGAGAGAAACAAAGCACAAAAGTGAGGGAAGGGACAAAAAGAAAGGGAGGATCTCAAGCAGGTTCCATACTGTCAGCACAGAGCCCAACATGGGGCTCATTCCCATGAACTGTGAGATCATGACCTGAGATGAAATCAAGAGTTGGATGTTTAACTGACTGAGCCACCGAGGTGTCCCTATTCAAATATTTCTTTATATCGGTAAGGACTCATGAAAATTTATTTTACATTCTGGGCTATAATACAATAATAATTTATTTTATGATGCAAATTTTTCTACCTTGGCCATTGGTGTTCTTTCAATTGGCTTCTATCCTTGACAGATCTGTATCAACGCAGTGTGTGTGTGTGTGTGTGTGTGTGTGTGTGTATTTTACTTCCTTATTTTCAGGCACTTACAAGATGCTGAAAGATCATCTTGTATAGTCCCTATTCCAGTGTTAGAATCAGGCATTCTCCAAGGATCCCTGGTTCCTTTTTTTAGAAACCAAGGTCTGGGCCCAAAGTGTTTCTCCATTGCTACTGAGGTGCCATTGCTTTTACGGTATCCCACTGATGGCACAAAGCAATATATGTGTGTGTGTATTCTAATCCATGCATACACACCTTTTTATGATCATTTTGGTATGTAACCATCTCTATATATGTTAACCTAAATATGAGCTCTTATTGATCTCTCCAACTCCAATCCATTACCACATGGACATTTCAAGCCTCCTCCTCTTGCTAATCTGTACATCTACTACAACAGTGAGAAATCGGGCTCCTAACATCCACCGTCCACTTACTTAATTGTTCAATTCTATTACACATGTATAATAGCCTTAGAATTAACTTGTACATTGGTATGAAACAACTTAATTAACTAGATTTCAGTATATATGTGCCAATTCCTTTTGATTTTAGTCTTAGACACTCTGCCCATATCCTCAGTTACTTGGTCAGCACCTTTTATACCTTTCCCCATAGGAGAGTTTGTTTCACCCATTTTTAATACAGTTAGAGTCTCTTGTCATGATCTGCATTGCTTCATGGGACCCCCCCCATCTTTTAAATAATCTTATAAATTTTTATATATTAAAGTTCACTCTTTGTGCTTTAAAATTCTATGAGTTTTGACAAATGCATAATGTCACGTGTTGACCATTCTAATATCACACTGAATATTTTCTCATCTTAAGAAACAAAAAAAACCCCAAAACTGTGATTCACCTATTCAACCCCAATCTCTCCCTCTGAGTCTCTGGCAACCACTTCTGTTTTTACAATATCTATGTTTTTATATTTTCCAGAATATTGTATAATTGGAATCATATAGCACATAGGCTTTTTAGATCTTTTGCTTTCTCATTGTTGTGTTAAGTGGATCCTGAGAAACTTAAAAGAAGACGATGGGGGGAGGGGAAGGAAAAACTAAAAGTTAGAGAGGGAACCAAAACATAAGAGACTCTTAAACACTGAGAATACACTGAGGGTTGATGGGGGGAAGGGGGAGGGAGCAGAGGGTGGGTGATGGGCATTGAGGAGGGCACCTGTTGGGATGAGCACTGGGTGTTGTATGGAAACCAATTTGACAATAAATTTCATATAAAAAGAAAAGAGTAGTAAGTATGTTTTGGATACAAATCTTTTAGAAGATAAATATTTTAGTAAGACTTTTAAGTAGCTCTAAAATTATTAGGGTAGTATGAATTTTAACTTTGTTATAAAGAAAATTTTATGAAATAATGCTATAAAAAATCAATGGACAACATCTCCATCACTGCAATTTCTTTTTACGCTAAGAAAAATGTTTGAAAGGACATATGCTCAAAATTTAGAATAGGTTGAAGTTTAAACCACTATAGAAAAATGTATCTTTTGACTAAGTAAAACCAAGGTTACCATTTTTCTGTGCCATTGCTTATGCTCTACAACAGAATAAAAATGTCACAATTCCTTCAAGTGACAGTAGACAAAAACTGATAAACAATAATATTGATAAATAATAAACAATTGCACACGAGGCATGTACCATGGAGTCCAACAATAGCAAGCCTTGAAAAATATTTGTTCTTATTATTTTCACTTATTATGAAAACCAATATTCATATAAAATATAATTTGAGGATACATAAAAGTTTGCTTAACACATTTCATAATAAATAGAAGACATTTTCATTATTTTTGCATCAAATGTGATTCTAAACAAGAGTTACTTTCCTCAATGCATAATTACAAATAACCATCATAGAAAAACTTGCTAGAACAAGTTAATGCTGTTAACAATTAACTTACCAACAAAGTAGTTAAAATACAGTTTTACATTCTAAGTTCATTTGAAATCACACCCTCTCTATTTAACTAGTAAATCTTAGATTACCTGATAAATTTTTCTCTAAAGCAGTGTCAAAAATGATTATGAAGAAGAAAATTATAGTTCCTTTTTTCCTACTGAAATCCAGGAACTAGAAATACTACTTTCACTCTGTGTCTGTGATTCATGAACATTCTTAAAATCAAAACTATAAGAGGCTTCTATTTATATTATATTTATAGTAAGTTAGACACCATCAACTCCCAAGACCTAGGATCTAAATTTATCTGGTATCATTTTAAAATCATTACTTTATTATTTAACCTTAAATGAGAAATATCTTGACCTTATATTTTGACAATATCCAGGTCCAAAGGGTTTTCAGGACCATTCCAATGATGATAACCAACAAGTTAAAATAATTAATTAAGCTCTAGATTCCAAACACTACTATTTCTCTTGTATTCCCCAGCAAAAGGCAAGCACTAATGGGACCAGTTTCCACCCAGTGCCAACCCTGCCTATCCAAGATATTTTTTAATTGTGAGTAATGGCAAGTCAACTGATTTTACCTAAATGTGGCTCATTATTTCTTATTATTAACAACCAGCCTTCAGCTCTTCTAGTTGTGAGAGACACAGGCTTAGAATGCTTTAGGGGCTGTAGGTTATCCTAAATTGTAGAAGGAAATAAGGAAATTACCATAACAGAGGCAGAGAGAGCCCTCAACAGCTCATTACAATGAAGACGTATTTCCTCTATTTTTGTTTCTTTCTGCTTTAAAATAAAGACAATGATACCAATAATACAGATTGAAGAGTCAATATTTACTGAAGAGAAGGGCTGTGCTATCTGCCTGACATTATACCACATGGGAGGCCTTAGAGGCAAGCCCAATGACTTCATTTTGCAGATGAGAAAATGCAAAAAGTTAAAGAAGTACAGAAACTTGCCTAACTGAACCAGGGAATGGCAAAGCCAGGATTGCAACCTGCAGCTTCCCTCCAGAGAGTACCCTCTATGCCATTCTATTCTCCATTTCTCATTTCCTCTAGCATTTCCATCTAAAATAGTTGCACCTTCCTTTCCACCTCAGGGTGTCTGATTACTGAAGCAGAAAGTTTCAGCTCGTATATTTTAATGTCACCCTCAGTCTTTTTATTGCCAGTGGTACAGGAGTTAGTAATAAGATTAAACATATGGTCTTCCTCTGCTGAGGGAGAAAAACTCTTGTCTTCTGCTTGAGTTTTACTTATGTCAGGAAATGAAAATCTAGGATCATTTCTACAGGTTTTCTGGTGAATAAAACATACACCTCGCCTACAACTGGTAACACATTGTGTGTTAACTGGAATTTAAACAAATACTTGAAAAAACAAGCAAACAAAAATAAAAATAAGCTTCATGTCAGAGTGCACATAATTAAGTAACTAAGTAACCTTTTTACCCACACGGGTATACTAATAGTTTCTGCCTCATACAGTAGTTGTATGAATTCAGTGAGATCACGCCTATGAATTCACTCCGCATGGTGATGGCCGCAGAGTAGTTCCATGTGAATGTCTTTTAGATCTTCACCGTCACCATCAACATGCTAGTCTGAAGGCTGACCCAAGTTGAATGTTTAGCAAGTATTTCAATTTTTAATATGTCTATATTAATATGTATAATTACTATATACAATATATAATACACACAGTTGACCCTTGAACAATGCAGGGGTTAGGGATGCTGAACCCCCACAGCTAAAAATCCACATATAACTTTTGACTCCCCCAAATTGAACTACTAACATCCTATTGTTGACTAGAAGCTTTATTGATAACATAAATAGTTAACACATACTTCGTATGTTATATGTACTATATATTGGAATCTTACAATTAAGTAAGCTAGAATAAAGTGTTAAAATCATAAGAAGGAGAAAATACTTTTACAGTATTGTGCTGTATTTATTTCAAAAAAATCAGTGTAAATGTGGACCCATGATATTTTAACCCATGTTGTTCAAGGGTCAGCTATATGTATGTGTCTATATGTCCATGCATGTGTATGAATGTGCGTGCAGGGGTGCATGGATATATGTATATATATGTGTGTATGTATGTATGCACATGTGTATGCAAGTGTGTATGTGTGCATTTGTGTATGTACAGATGTGTATATATGTGTATATGTATGCATGCATGTGTGTATGTATTTGTGCATGTGCGCATTTGTATATGTGTATATGTGTATATATGTATGTATGTGTGTATGTATGTGTATATTTATGTATGTATATATGTGTGTATGTACACATGAATGCATGTGTATATGTGTGTATGTATGTATATATATATCACCTACCAGTCTTCATCTTGTTCAGTCTCTAAGACTCCATTGTTTACTTTAAAATATCTAAGTTGATCCCAGCAAAGCTGATACCCTTCTGGCCAGCCTCAACAGAACACTTTCATTATATTCTTGTTTTAGTTATGTACCTGTTCTTTCTCCCACATTAATGTTAACTTATTACTTGGAGGATATAAGGGAAATTTTAACCCCCATTATGTCCTTATCTCCAACCAGATCACTCTACTGAAATTATACTTTCATAGGTGAGTGACTGATTTAAAGGTCATTTGTTAACCCCTATACTCCTGAACTTCTTTAGAACTTTTGAAACATGTCAACCAATTTTTCTCAAACCTCTCATGTTTAAACAGCCCCCAAACCACCCTGCACACCAGGCTGACTCTTACAAATGGCTCTTTCATCACATCACTTACCTGCTAAAAAATCATTAGTGTTTCCTTATTCATGAAAGAATTAAAAAGTCCTAACTTTTTCATACTACTATCTGCATTTACCTATAGAGCATATAATTTGGCTTAAATTATATCAGGATGAATTAATAATTTGCCTTATCAGGGGGTGGCTGGGTGGCTCAGTCAGTTAAGCATCCAACTTTGGCTCAGGTCATGATCTCGCTGTTCACGAGTTTGAGCCCTGCGTCAAGCTCTGTGCTGACAGCTCAGAGCCTGTAGTCTGTTTCCATTCTGTGTCTCCCTCTCTCTCTACTCCTTCCCCTTGGCACTCTGTCTCTCTCTCTCTCTCTCTCTCTCCCTCTCAAAAATAAAAATAAAATTAAAAAAAAATAATTTGCCTTATCAGGGTCTTATATTAAGCTTTAAAGTTATCAAAACTTACACCTGAATACATTTTTTCCAAGATGCTCTCTGACCATTCAGTTAACAGTTAATTTGTTTCAAATTTCCACAAAATTCTTATTAACTAAACAAAACCTTGCTGTTAAATGCTTGCTACAGAAAGGTATCAAATTTTCACAAGGAAAATGAATGAAAAATGATTCAGAGTATGAACTATGTTGATTTGTATACATTTTCTCTGGCTTCAAGCATGTTCTGATTTTCATTTCATCATGAGGTGAGGGGAAGCAGTTAGGGGAGGCATTTGTCAGAGATCTTTTTTCAACAATAAGTCCATCTAAAACTATATGAGAAAAGTTGATCTGAAATTAGCCTTCGGAAAATTTCAACTTTGAAAATACCCTCTCATACTTTTCCACTACTTACTTCTCACAACAACAGCAACAACAACAACAAACTCAGAAGAGAGATATTGTGTATGCAGCTTCCTTTCTGTAAATACTTTTTGGTGATATTACACAGTTCCTTCCACCTACTCTTGCTGTTTGAAAATACATTTTTCTAATTTAAACATAAATAATTATGTTCTTTAGTATTAATTATTTTGCATTATAGATGAAATCAGTGGTATTCTTATCAACTTTTCCAATGGGAGAGGAAAAGCTTAATGAGAATTTTAACACATAGCTTGAGGATCTAAAATAAACACTTTGATTACACTGACTGTAATTTTCTGAATTGTGTCATTGTTTTCTCAATTTTCTACATCTCAATTAAGGTAATCCAAATTCAGTTTCAAATCTCAGGTCAAGGTGATTAAAAATAGGCTTTTTTTTTTTTAGCTTTTTCTTTCTAAAATAAAAGAAAGTTATATTTACAAAGTGATTTAAATGTTAATGGCATTGTTATTTCTTTGCACTATTCAGAATAAGAACATCATGAATAACTCTGCCATTAAGTGAGAGATCTATACATTCTGTGTTTCTATTTCTTCAGACCAAAAAAAAAAAAAAATCCACCATGAAAGAGTCCTTACTATGAACAACAATCAATGATTTAAAAATAAGACATTAAGACTTGCATTTGTCTTTTCTCTAACATTCTAGAACTATTCCAAAACACAAATTTTAAAGCTCAGGTACCATCAACACTCTTCCCACATACATTTATGTGACATAACCAAAGTATTCAAGCTCCTAATAAAAAATTTTGTCCTATTTAATTTTAAGTTAAGTTTTGTGTTTTACTTCATTGGAATTCTCTAGTTGCTTCTGTAGTGTACATACAAGTATCCACAGATTCGCCACTACACAATTCTGAAAAGTTGTATTAGCAAACATGAATACGGATATGTTTCTTAATGTAGAACACAATGCTTCTGATAAATATTCTGTATTAATATATATTTGAGCCAAAATGTTTTTTCTGCATGTGACTCAAAAAATGTTTTTGACATTCTGGTGATCTTGTAATGAAACAATATTAGCAATTCAGAGTATTGAGTTACCAGTTTCATCTCAGAGATATAAAAAATTTCAGTTTAGACCTGCAAAGAGCATTGCTCCCACCACTAAAATGAGAGAAAAACTGACAAATTGCAAGTTAAATACTTTTCTTGAAATCTCCAGAGACGTGAAATCACAGAGAAAATGACTATCGTGAGACAGGGAGACAGATACCTGCCAGAAGAAATGAAGTGTCACCTAGTAATAGATAGATGCTGCCAAGTGACACATAAGCCAGTAAGAAGACTGAGGGTTTTTTAAAAAACATTTTGCCAAACCAGGGGTGCCTGGGTGGCTCAGTCGGTTAAGCTTCTGACTTCAGCTCAGGTGATGATCTCACAGTCTGTGGGTTTGAGCCCTGCGTCGGGCTCTGTGCTAACAGCTCAGAGCCTGGAGCCTGCTTCTGATTGTGTGTCTCCCTCTCTCTGTTCCACCCCTGCTTGCTCTCTCTCTCTCTCTCTCTCTCTCTTTCTCTCTCAAAAATAAATAAACATTAAAAAATTTTAATAAAAACATATTGCCAAACTAAGTGTGGGCTAGCATGAGATGGTGAAGTCTCTAGGGTTGCTAACAAAGGGCATTCCAATACTCTAAGAGGATCTCCCTACCAAATGGCACCAGGGAAGTTCAAGAAGATGGGCAGTTTACACACGATAATGACTATGGGAGATGAACAGCAGCCACTGGCTAAGTTTACAAAGACAACTCAAGACCCAAATGGTTGCACTGCTGAAACTGATGGAACACTGAAGAAAAAAAATTATGCCAATTCTATACAATCTTCTCCAAACAATAGAAGAAATAAACACTCTCCCAAGTCAGTAAAGGCAACTTACCTTAATACCAAAACCCAATAAATGCTTTTGATTATCGACCTAGTATAAACAAAGATATAGAAATTACTCAACAAAATAGTACCAAATCAAACTTAGAAGCAACATTCAAAAATCAATAAATATTTACCATATTAAAAAAGAAAAGCTATATGACAGTCTCAATAGATAAAGAAAAGCATATGAAAAAATTTAACATCTTTTTACAAGAAAAAATTGTTCAGCAAAGTAGAAATAGGAAAAAAATCTTGGCTTAATCAGCATTAAACAAAAAACTACAACTAACATTACACTTAGTGGTAAAACACTCAATACTTCCCCTCTAAAATTGGGATCAAGATAAGAATATCTTCTTTTATTGCCCCTATTCCACACTGTACTGAGAGTCCCAGGTAGTGCAATAAAAAGTAATAAAAAGCATACATATTGGAAAGAGAGATGTAAACCCATCTCTGAAGATGACACAAAAGTCTTTGCAGAAAATTCAAAGAATCTATACAAAAGTGGCCAGAATTAATTCATGAGTCTAGCATGTTTTCAGAATACAAAACCAAAACACAAAACTCAATCATGTTCCAATATATCAGCATTGAACTGGTGGAATATGAAATTAAAAAAAAATACTGGCAATGAAATCACATATATGACACCAAAGGCACAATCTATGAATGAAATAATTGACAAGCTAGATTTTATTAAAATTAAAAACTTCTGCTTTGCAAAGGACAATGTCAAGAGAATTAGAAAACAAGCCACAGACTAGAAGGAAATGATTTTAAAAGACACATCTGAGAAAGGACCCTTAGCTAAAATCTACAAAGAATTCTTAAAGTTCAACAAGAAGAGAACAACCAACGGGATTAAAAAATGGGCCAAAAGTCTTAAGAAACACAACATCGAAGAAGATACACACATGGCAAATACACAAACAAGAAGATGCTCTACTTTACGTATCAATGAAGAAATGCAAATTAAAACAATGAGATGCCACCACACACCTACTAGAACGGCCCCAAATTTGGACCACTTACAATAGCAAATGCTGGTGAGGAAGTGGAACAAAAGGAACTCTAGTTCACTGGTAGTAGGAATGGAAAATGGTAGAATCTCTTTGGAAGACAGGTTTGGTAGTTTCCTACAAAATGAAATATACTCTTATCATATGATCTGGCAAATGTGCTCCTTGGTATTTACCCAAAGGAGTTGAAAATTTACGTGTACAGAAAAGCATGCCCAAGGATGCTTACAGCAGCTTTATTCATCATTGCCCAAGCTTGGAAGCTGCTTAGGCATCCTTCAGTAGGTGATATATCCAGACAACAGAAGATCATCCATTGCTAAAAAGAAATGAGCTATCGACTCACATAAAGACATGGAGGAAGGGGTCCCTGGGTGGCTCAGTTGGTTGGGCATCCGACTTCAGCTCAGGTCATGATCTC
Source organism: Acinonyx jubatus (assembly GCF_027475565.1). Classification (NCBI taxonomy): domain Eukaryota; kingdom Metazoa; phylum Chordata; class Mammalia; order Carnivora; family Felidae; genus Acinonyx; species Acinonyx jubatus. Next base: position 97,912,506 of record NC_069380.1, on the reverse strand, counting down.
GCAGTTCGTGAGTTCAAGCCCCACGTCAGGCTCTGTGCTGACAGCTTAGAGCCTGGAGCCTGCTTTGGATTCTGGGTCTCCCTCTTTCTTGGCCCCTCCCGTGCTTGCACTCTGTCTCTCTACCTCTCAAAAATACATATACATTAAAAAATTTGTTTTAATAAAAAAAAAGATATGGAGGAAACCTAAATGCATATTACTAAGTGAAAGAAGCCAATCTGAAAAGGGTACATACTATATGATTCCAATTATGTGACATTCTGGAAAAGGCAGAACTATGGAGAGGGCAATAGAGTACTGGTTGCCAGGGGTTGAACAGGAGGAAGGTAGAGCACAGAGGATTTTTGGAGAGTGAAAATTCTCTGTCTGATATCATAATGATTGATACATGTCATTATACATTTTTCCAAACTCATAGAATGTAAAATACCAAGACTGAATTCTAAAGTTAACAATGGACTTTGGGTAATTATAATGTCAACGTAGGTTCATCAACTATAACAAATATACCATTCAGTGGGTGATGTTCATAGTGGGTGAAGCTATGTATAATTTGAGGTAGGGGCAATCTGTATATCTCCCTCTGTTTTTTTAATGTTTATTATTTGTTTTTGAGAGAGGGTGGGAGAGACAGAGAGAGAAAGAGTGAGAGAGAGAGACAGAGAGAGAACCAGCAGGGGAGGGGCAGAGAGACAGGGAGACAGAATCCGAAGCAGGCTCCAGGCTCTGAGCTGTCAGCACAGAGCCCAACGCGGGACTCGACCCAAGAATGTGAGATCATGACCTAAGCCAAAGTCAGATCCTTAACTGACTGAGTCACCCAGACATCCCTGTGTATCTCCCCCTTAATTTTATTTACTCTAAAAATTTTACTTTACTCTAAAAAATTAAGTCTTAAAAAAAAACCTTTATAGCAGCACCCAAAAAAAAAACGATTACACTTAGATGTATATCACACAGATTATATGCAGGATTTATATGGGCTGAAAATTATAAAATATTCCTGAGAGCAATTTTAAAGAAATAAATAGAGTAACATACCATTTTCATGAGCTGGAAGGACTCAGAGTTGTTTAGATACCAATTCTCCCCAAAGTGACCTGTACATTAAATGCCAACCCAATCAAAATCAAAGTGGTTTTTATAGAAGAAATTTACTTTTTCTGTAATTCACATGGAAATGTACAAGACCTAGAATGGCCAAAATAACTTAGGGAAGAAAAAGCACAAAGTTACAGACTAACCCTGCCTTATTTCAAGACTTTTTACAAAGTTACAGTAATCATAGGGCACCTGGATGGCTCAGTTGGGTAAGCATCCAACTTTGGCGCAGGTCATGATCTCACTGTCCATAAATTTGAGCCCCACATTGGGCTCTGTGCTGACAGCTTGGATCCTGGAGCCTGCTTCAGATTTTGTGTCTCCCTCTCTCTCTGCACCTCCCCCACTTGCACTCTGTCTCTCTATCAAAAATTAATAAACATTAAAATTAAAAAAAATAAATAGTGCTTCTTTTAAAATGTCAAAAAAGAAACAACCCAGAAAGACAGTCAGAAGCTTAAGATTTTAACATAGGCAAGAGAAGAGTTCATACTTGAAATAAGAAAGAAAAATTAATTAAAGATTTAAGAGAGATTATAAGGATTACAGGAGAGTAAGACATATAACTTTCTGGCAAGCAAGGAAACAAACAAAAAAAAAAGATAAAGAAAAAAAACCATGAGGAAATAGAATATATTCCATATTTTTTTCCAAGTGAGAACACTTGATTTGTCCAATTCACATACACAAAAAATCAGAGAGATGATTAAAGATCTATCCCTGATGGGCACCAACATAGAAAAGAGATTAAGGAGAGAATTGGCAGAAGTTAAGATGATTCCCAGAAAACAGGAGAGGTACAGATGGGCGAGATCAGATAACTGAAGACCTAACACTTCCAGTGACAGTCAGTAACAGAGCGTGGTTTAGCCAAGTGGAGGACAGAAAAAGTAGACACCAAAGGCATATTCTTTCAAAGATTGTTTTATATTTCTTATACGCAGTCTACTCCATTGACTTATGTCCAATAACCATCCAGATGACTTATGTAAATACATGAAGACAATCTTATGGATCTGATAAAAGGAGAGAGGACAGCCTCCTGTTGAGTGAATTCTGCACTATTTGGTCCAGGGGATTAATTCAATCTCCTTGAGGTAGGAAATCCTATTTATTTTCCTGAGTGACAGGGTCCCCTGGCCTGCGAGGTAAATGTGACTGCTTGTTGAAACGGACATTGATAGAGATAATGTCAGATTTCATGAAATCACTTGGCTAGGCCTTTCGATCATTTCTTAAGATCAGATGTCAAGATCAAATACAGAACAAGTGCAGGACACTGGAACCAAAGAGAAAGCATTACATAAATAAAAATCTCAAAACCCTGGATAGCAGGTCATTATGACTAATTCCCTAAAATTTCACAATCAGAAGAAAATAGAGCTGTGATTTTTCACCCTGTCAACAATTTTCTAGTTCCTCTGTTCTACTATCATTTTTTTTTTCCTATTAAAAAGGGACAAAGATTTTTCTAAATCAGAGAATCATGGGCATTCTGGATGCAAAGATATTTTTAACAGTGATTTAGTTTGATATCGAATGTACAGCTTGACACTTGTGTATTCACCAAGATTCTCTGGTTTTAAACAACAGAAAGCAAATCTGGAGAGTTTTGCAATATTATGAAGTGATTATAAAAGTGAGAAGGATCTCTGAGAATTGACAGTGAAAAGATGCTTCCTTGGAAGAAGTGAAACTAGAGCAACTCCCAACAGAGTTTGGGGAACTCACAGGTAGTTTCCATTGTGTTGGTCTCAAGGGAAGAGTAAGATCCCATCTGTGACAACTCAACTTGTAAAGAAATTCTGAAAGATCTACATCAAATTGCCCACTTAGCCAGGAGAGGAAGACATTCTATTAGCAGACTCTCTAAACCTTTTCCAACAAAGGTAGATTAGTCTCTTAATGCAAAACTTTATCACTGTGCAGGAATATGGAATGTGCACACTGGGCAGGCAAGAACAGCAAACATTCATGCCACATTCTCTGTGATTTCCAGATCCCCAGCTGTCCATTCTGTTTAAACATCATCAGCAAATGGAAAACCAACCAACCAACCAACCAAACAAACAAACAAACCATAATCAGCAATGGGAATCCACTCACGGTTAGATGACTCAGTTATACATGTTTCTCTTAAATTTAGTAGAGCTCCCTTTGTTTGTAGCTTTCATCTTTTACTTTGAATGCCAGCGCTTCTTCAAACCAGTAATTTCTACTCTTCTCTATCAAGTATTTGAAAGGAATTTCAAACCATTTCAACCAATTACTGATCCATTTGATAGTCCATATATCCAGTTATGCATACCTGTATTATTTGTTTGTACCTTGTCTACAAAGAATGGGGGCAAATATTGTAAAAATGCCTTGAATCTGTTTTTCCCTGATAGCGCGAAAGAAAGCAGCTGAAATGAACCTGACTTTGTACAGAATCTAGGCTTTCTAGGCTCTAGTGATCACTGCGTTCTCTTCTCTTTATTTCCATAAATTACTCTTTTAATAATATTTTCTAGACTTTTGATGCAAGTGACATCAAGCACACGGGTTATGAGTTTGACTCTCCCCTGAGATTATAAGACTAACTCTTGTCTGTCATGCTGATTCCAACAACCCTTCCATTTCCCACAATCTGTCTTTTAAATGCTTTCTAAGTACTCTGAGAATGTAGTATTTTTTTAAGCCCTAGAGACAGGCACTCTCTTATAAATCCCCAGCATCAACAAACCTCATAAGTTAGAATTTTAAGAAGCTTTAAAAAGAGGTTCTACATTTCTTATAGGTGAAGTAGGGAACAAAAGTCATTTGTCTATGTTACTTACCAATTTGGAGCAAAATTCAGTTATCAATCATGTTACTTTTACCACCTACAGTATTTCCAAGTGCAAAGTCATTATCTTAGATGTTGACCTTTTCTTGCCTCTACTATCAGATCTGATTTTTTATTCATTAAATATATTCATATCTATTTACTTAAATGTTGCTGCTAGCTTAATAGTAGGTAATATTTATATAGACTTTATCATGCTCCAAACATTGTACCTGTTTACGTATAATATCTCATTAATGCTCACAACAGCAAACACAGAGTTTAAAATGGCCTTGCCTAATATCACAAACGTTGGTTGATCAAGAATTTAAAGCCAGGGGGTCTTTAGATACTACATTTATGAATACCACAAAATCCTGCCTCTCAAAGCTCAGCTGTGAGCATAGCACTGAGCTGCTCCAAGTATATAATAGACTACCAATGTCCTATGTATATATACACATACTCTTCAGCACTGGCATATACTATGGTTTTTGTGATCCAACACAAACTTCGTTTTCTAAAATGATACTCTTCCTGTCTCCATTTCTCGTTAGTCTTGCCCCCGAATCTGCAATGTACATAACAACATGCTCTGCAGGTTTACTCGTAGTATCACCATATTCTTATCATCAGACCCTTCCTTTACCCAACCTGGTTCCTACTCACTTTTCAGTATGCATCTTCCTCTGGTCTGGGCAGTGCTTCTACTGCTTCCTCCCAGAGTCCCACACACTCTGTTTCCTCAACTTTGTACAAGGAATTGATTCACAGATATGCTGTGTTCTCACTCTTTCTCACCGCCTGCCAAGGTCTGCCCAATACTATTTCAAGTATAAAAAAGCCACACACGTTTCTTAATGAACCCAACTCAACTTGCTTTTACCTAGACCTCACAACTGCATTTTTTGTTTTTGTTTTTTGTTTTTAAGTTTTTTATTTATTTTTGAGAGAAAGAGAGGGAGAGTATAGGGCAGAGAGAGGGAGATAAAGAATCCCAAGTAGACTTCACACTGTCAGCACAGAGCCTGATATGGGAATCGAACTCATGAACCGTGAGATCAAGACCTGAGTTAAAACCAAGAGTCCAACACCTAACCGACTGAGCCACTGAGGCACCCATTCTTATCTCCATTCCATTTGGCCTTTCATTACCTCTAATCCTAAAAATCTGTGAGGGCACTTTTCTACTTAAATTGCAAGTTGACTGAGGGAAGTAATCATAACACACTTCTTTCCAACCACTTAACACCATGATGGACTAAAAGAAAGTGCCCAGAAAGTATGTGTTCGTTAGTTCTTCATCAACAGTTTCAAGACTTAAACAGGGTGGAACCCTAAAATTACCTTCAGCGTGAGAGTATACCATTCTAGAAACTTTATAGAAAAATACTATGGGAATTTAAAAAAGAAAAAAAACTTAAGACTTTTGCTTTCCCAACCCTACTCTGCACTGAGGGCAGTGCATACTACCTGAGGGCAGCCATGCTACCATATTTTAATTCCTAGACATTAGTTTTTCTTTGGCAACTTCAACAATTTTTTGAAAAATGGTTTATCCTGGAGATGATAAATTACGTAAGACAGACGTCAGTAGATGTTTCAGTTTAGTGTTACGATGAAGCGCAGGGAGAGAGAAATAGAAAGCCAATACAAACTCTTAGAACTTATGTTTCCAAATTACTAGAAACAAGATGAGTTGTATAATATTTAAATCAGTATGTGTTGTAAAGGTAAATTAGAATGTGGTTACGATAATATAAAGGATATCATATGAGATCTTCAAATGTAAATACTTACACATTTTCTGATGTTTTCTATGAAAATGTGTCTGACCTTGATTTAGCAATAATGCATAGATACATGTATAATGTTTTCAAAGAAAAAACTGTTCTTACACGTATGTCTATATTTTACTATTTGACCTGTGTGGCAAAGGCTTTGCACACTACCACCACTTGGTAAGGGGATACACAAGAGAAATCCAGTTTGTCCTTCAACAAAACGGGTTCGAAATTCACAGGTCCACTTATACTTGGATTTTGTTTCAATAAATACAGTAGAGTAAATGTGTTTTCTCTTCCTTGTAATTTTTTAGTAATTTTTCTTTTCTCTAGTTTCCTTTTACTTTATTGTGAACATATACTGTATAATACATATAACATACCAAATATGTGTGAATAAACTCCTTATGCTATTGGTAAGGCTTCCAGTCAACAGAAGATTAGAAGTTACGTTTTGGGGAGATCAACATTATTCATGAATTTTTGGCTGCACGTGGGTGTCAGTACCCTTAACCCCCTGCATTGTTTTAAGGGTCAACTGTTCAAGATCTTTTAAAAATAGGGGCAAAAAAATTAAGCTGTGAAGTTTTCAAAGTAAATTTAAGCAATTCTAACAATAAAATATCACTTTTTGATCCATCTCTGTCACCTCCCCTAAATAAAAGTAAATTTTCATTCTATTTCTAGATTGTTCCATATGCTCTCATTGTCCCTAATACTTCTTTCTCTTGCTCTTTGCCCACCACCCACACAAGCTTTCTTTCAGCTCCTTTAATTCCCCATGCAGATCCTCTTTTATGTCAAAAATTTGTCAGGTCTCATTTATCTGTCTGAGAGGGTAGTGATTAAATGAATTTCTTTGATTCTTAGATCTGTGCTCAAATATCACTTCCTCCTATAAGCTTTCCCAGACTTCCACTTGAGATAATGTCTTCCAAATGCTTCCTAAAAACTGGTAATCTTCTCTCACAGCATTATTCAAGTTTTATGTTACACATTTGTGTCTTTATTTGTTTAATTCCCATTTCTCTCACGATTCCATCTTCCCCACATTGACAGATTCTTTCCTAGCTCTCCACTACAGTAGCTGGTATGTACTAGATGTATATAAAATGTAAAGAGAATGAATGATTCAAAAAGAATGAATCTTTCATGGAAAGAAAAATGGCGTAAAGGAAATATGTTATATTTTGGCATTGGGTCTCTAAAACTAAGACAAATATGGAGAGAGAATCACAACTATTTGGCCCAAGAAGGTTAATGTCATCCTATTTTGGCTGCTTTATAAGTGTTAGCTTCACTCCGATCTCAAAAGGTTGTGAAATGTACATGATTGATTAAAAAACACATGGACAGAAGCAAACCTATTTTTCTATTTCAATATTTTACTCTCTTAAGGCAAACATTATTGAAAGGTATTTGATGATTCTATCCTGCCTGAAAGTTTAACCATTCAATAACATATAAACCAAAAATAACCCACAGAGAGATTTGATAGTGTGGAGATTACTCACATTTTTAAACTAATGGATAATACCTAGAAAATATATGATGTCAACTGATGATGAATCACTTAACTTTGTGCAAGTATTAAAAATATATATAGCAAAATGTGGAGAATAGATTGTTTCAAATGTCAATTTTTTTTAATTTCTTGAAACTAGATGTACCTATAATGCTTATAATTTATTAAGCCTAATAATCCATGGAGCAACATGAATTACAAATCTGACTTTAGAAAAAGTTTGATAAACTAAATTATTTTTCTTCCTTCCTTACTCCCCTTCTTCCTCTCTCTTTCTTTAAAACAGAGTAAATTCCTAAGTTCCCAAAACCATCTGATGCCATATCTATATCTTGCTATATTTCTTGGCTAAGTAATATCTATAAATTTAACATCATATTGTCTGTCTCCAGGCATCTGTGGTGGGTACAGGTGGCTAACAGGACAGCTTTCATAGTTAATGGGATATCTCCCTTTGCAAGTCTTAGAACATGTGGGGAGTCACCGATCTGATCAGGTCTACTGGCACTGGAATATTTCTAAAAGATGAAGCTTTCCACATGAGTGAGACAGAACCGGACTGAAAATCCATCCTTTTTGTTCTAGTCTGGTAAAGGGCAATGGGTTTCAGCAGAACAAAAGTTGGAATGCTTAATTTGCTGCTCAGATTAAAACAAACAAGCAAACAAACAAAACCTCAAATGGATAAAGCATTCCCAAGGTAAACTTTCTAGTAGCACATCAGGTTAACTGATAAATGTAGACTATATCCTTCTCTCTAGCCTCACACAAATGGATAATCTCTGAACATAAATCTAAATGTCTTTGTTTTGTTTTGTTTTGTTTTTTGTAATGTTAGGGATTTAAAATATGCATTTAACTTTGAACTCTTTCTTCACAGTGATAGCAAATTTCAAGCAAATCTGAAACCAATCTTCCTGTTCAACAGTCAGTGAAGAACTTTACCTTTCAGGAACTCTGATAGAGTAAATTACTTTAAATAGAGCTGACTGTAAAAATAAGATTTTAATATTTTCCATTCAAATTTCGAAGGACAGCTTGCTTTCCTTTCCCCAGAAGTAGGTGCTTTTATCCAGTTACTACATTGGACAATAGTTTAGATCAATGTAATGTCTCATGTGGCTGCAGGTGAAGGGAAAATAATTTACTTTCATTTATCCTGAAGTGTTATAGTGTTAGGCTGGTATTCCCATAGTTTCACTCCTTAAAAATGGGTATTCTTCCTGATTGATTTTCTGTTACAATGGTTCTCAACTCTGGCTGCACATGAAACACCCCTAGGAGCTTTTAAAAATACCACTGTCAGAGTTCCACCCCAGACAAATTGAAACCACATTTCTGGTGCTAGGATCTGGGCACCTATTGTTTTTAAAACTTCCCAGGTGATTCCAGTCTACAGTGAAGGCTGCCAACCATGAATCCCACATTACATCTGAAAGAAGTGAGTCAAAGACAAATGCTGAAGAGTTAAGAAAAAATGGTTGACAAAATTGGGAGGTTCTGGATGTAGCTCTCAGCTGGTTCAAGAAGTCCTTTTAAGGTAAGCACCTTGGGGCACCTGGATGGCTCTGTCAGTTAAGTGTCCAACTTCAGCTCAGGTCATGATCTCAACAGCTCAGGAGTTCAAGCCCCATTTCGGGCTCTGTGCTGACAGCTCAGAGCCTGGAGCCTGCTTCAGATTCTCTCTCTCTCTCTCTCTCTCTCTCTCTCTCTCTCTCTCTCTCTTTCTCTCTCTGTTCCTCTTCAGTTTGAGCTCTCTCTCTCAAAAATAAATAAACTTAAAAAAAAAAAAAAAAAGATATGCTTCACCAAACAATGTTCCTGAACTTTTGTTGTGGCTCCACATTTCTTATTGACTCAAAGAAAGAGGGTATATTTCAGAAAAGCAATTTTAACTTTACAGAAGAGCTCTTCCCCAGATTCAAATCATGCTCAACTAGAACAGCACCAGGGCTTGGAAGCAGATCTCAGGCGCCTCACTAACATTACCTTCATGCCAAAGTCAATTATAGTTACGGTTGCCCAGGCCATGCAAATCACAACCACCAACATCGTTCTGGACCAAATATATGTGGAAATGATCCAAAAGAACAAAAAAGTAATATAACTGAGTGGAAGAACAACTACTTTAGAAAAGACTGAGCAAGACTAAATACAAATCTCCAAGATAATACAGTTATGATACACCTTAACATATCACTGCCTCCAAACCTAAACATATGAGCCCAAATAGGCTGAACACAAAAGGAAACCTACCAGCCAACAGACAAACAAAAAACAATTTCACAAAAGCAACAGAAGCGATCAAGCCAAGAGGTGATAAAGAAAGAGAAGGCTTTTAAAAATATTCTCCAAGGCACACCTTGGTTTAGCTACTTCTGACAAACCAGTAAGAAACACGGGGGAGATATGTGATTTCACAAAATCCTTAAAAAAAAATCCAACTAGAAATGCACGGTTGGCAAGAGCATAATGAGAAAGTGTGGAGCCAGCTCAAAGAGGACCCAGAACCTCAGAAAAAAGCAAACACAGTTGACATTCTGGTTTTGGTTTTCCTGCCAGGAGAAAAGCAGAGAGAAAAAGCAGAAACATTCCAAACAGATCTTACCCAGAGGTAAGATCCAATGCATAAACAAGAATTTAGTTAACTGTAAGAGAAAAAGAAAGAGATTTCTGTGGTGGTAAGGAGAGGAACCTGCTAAAATATCTCCAACCCACTGTAGACTCAACACCTGGGGCTAGAATCAAATTGCCAATCTCATCATCCATTTATGCTTATGGAGGATTTGAAAAGACTTCTGGAAAAGCCAGAGTGGGGGTGCCTCAGTGGCACAGCCAGTTAAACATCTGAATCTTGAATTCAGCTCAGGTCATGACCTCACCATTTGTGGGTTCAAGCGCTACATCAGGCTCTGCACCAGCAGAGTGGAGCCTGCTTGGGATTCTCTCTCTCCCCCTCCCCATTCATGCTCTCTCGGTCTCTCTCTCAAAATAGATAGATAGATAGATAGATAGATAAATATGTTTTAAAATAAATATTTTAAAATAAATAAAATAAATTTAAAAAAATAAAAAAAGAATAAATTAAGAAATAAAGACAGAAAGATAGGAAGATCAAAGAAAGGAAGGAAGGAAGGAAGGAAGGAAGGAAGGAAGGAAGAAAAGAAATGAAATGAAAAGAAAAGAAAAGAAAAGAAAAGAAAAGAAAAGAAGAGAAAAGAAAAGCCAGGGAGGATTAGGGTTAAAGCTACTTAGGCAGCCTCTCTTGGACAAATGCCAAGACTCTAAATTCTGCACCAAATCCATAGGTGCTATTAAAAGCCTGAATACATTATGGCATGGATATCCCTTACCCCAAGTGACCCCTAGTCACTTGGGTTATAGAAGATGATATACAAGGTACAAGTAAGTGCACGTGATTAGGTTTTACCTAATCCCAGCGGATTCCTGTTTCAGCACAATTTGTAATCCCCTTCTCTCAAACATTCAGAGAACATGCACTGAAGGTATCTGCAGCTCAGAGAGAAGGAGAAGTCAGGTAAGAGGAGATAGCAAACATTTGTAATGAAGTTACACAAACAACATCAGTGGGATGAAAAAGTGTGGGCCAAACTGTTCATGTTAAAAATGAGCCAGGTGAAAAATATCATAAGCTTTATTTTAGAAGAAAAAGAATGGTCAATCTACATGTAAAATTGTAATAGAAAACATGATTCTACTTAATATCTCAAAGATAAAAACATAAAACAAAAGGACGGGATGAAAACGAAATTTGAGGAGTCAGGGAACAAATATAGGGGCAATGTTTCAGTATTACCGAATTAGTAAATGCCTTTGATGCAGAAAGGAAAAGAAAATATAAGGGAAAAACACTTTACTGACAAATAGGAAAAATTAGTATGTTCAGAATGACGGCAAAAGATAAGAAAAAGTAATTAAAGCCTATAGGTATGGAAAGTTGTCAAACATGATCAACCCAAGGATAGCGGGTCTTCCAGAAGAAGCAAATCCATTCAAAAAATGTAAATGCTTTCAGAAACTGAGGAAAAACTTCCTGAAATTTTAGAGTAGTTGAAAATGAAAATGAAAGCACATAACATTTTCTTGTCTTTTTTAAAAAATAAGTTTATTTATTTATTTTAAGAGAGAGAGAGAGGGCATAAGCTGGGGAGGGACAGAGAGAGTGAGAGGGAGAATTCCAAGCATGCTCCATGCTGTCAACCCAGAGCCAATGCGGGGCTTGAACCCATGAACCATGAGATCATGACCTGAACTGAGATCAAGTGTCAGACACTTAACCAACTGAGCCACCCAGGCAGCCCAAGTAACATTGTCTAGGGAAGAACTGTGATACAGAACCATTAACAATGAAATATAACTTGATTAAATAATTGAAGTTCAAGGAGGAAGAAATTTTGCAAAGACATTTACAGCTGCAAAAAGATGAGGCTATCTTCAGACTTCTCCACTAATTCAAATGCAGAACACATTAAACTCTAAAATTCTGAAGGAAAGAAAATTTGACCCAATACTACTATACCAACCAAGCTGACCATCACAATAAAAGCTATAGTCCATATTCCCCAAAAAAACAAATCACCTAGGAAACAGAGCACTAGTGAGATAGTCTTGGATGAAACAACAAAAACTTCTCAAAACTGAATTTCACTAATTACAAAATAAAAGAAACACTGTCATCGTCGTCGTTGTTGTTTAACTGAAGTATAAGATGGAACAATTGGGAAACAGGATTACAGGAGATTGTTGGTTCACAACCTTGGGAGTTTCTCCAGGTGAAATCTGAAACTAACCTCTGTGCACAGAGGGTAAGGAGAGAATGAAGAGAGAATCCAACCACTACAGACTGGTAGAAAGCAGGTTTAATAAGCAATGGAACTTATTTAGCAGGCTTATCTTGAGAGGCCACAAGACAAGTAACTCTTTGCACCTGCCAACCAGAATCTTAAAATTTTATACAGAAGCCTTAACTGGGTTCACTCACATGTAATATCCATGTGGTATCAACAACATACTGCTCTCTCGAGTATGTGTCCTTCAAAAGGGCTCCCATTATCGGAATAGCGGCAGAATGTACATTCCAAAGACTGGGGATAGGGTGAGGAGTCCCTCTGATTGCCCAGTCCAGCTCTTAGGTCAAGCCCTCTCCATGACTTCCTCCAAAAGAGATAAATGTTTGAAAATAAACCATATAAGAATATTTGAGAAGAAAATATTAAAGGAAGAAAAAAGGAAAGTAGGTGTGGTAGATATAATAATCCTGCCTTCTCTCCCCAAAATGTCTATGTTCTGGGGTGCCTGGATGATTCAGTCACTTAAGTATCCAAATGTTGATCTCAGCTCAGGTCATGATCTCATGGTTCATGGGATTGAGCCCCACATTGGGTTCTGCACGGACACTGCAGAGCCTGCTTGGGATTCTCTGTCTCCCTCTCTCTCTGCCCCTCCCCTGTTTTCTCTCTGTCTCTCAAAAAGAATACATGAATGGCAAAAAAAAATCTGTGTTCTAATCCGAGGAACTTATAGATCTGTTACATTATGTGACAACAATTAGAAGAGAGGATTTGCAGATGTGTTTAAATTAAGGGTCTTGCAATGAGATTATTCTGGGGATTCACTCGGGTTTGATGTTAGCAGAGACTGGACAGATGCCATTGCTGGATGGGAGGGGGTCATATCCTAAGGACTATGGACACTCTTGGGAAGCTTAAAAAGGTAAGGAAATGGTATCTCTCTTAAAGACCATAGGGAACCAGCCCTGTTCATACCTTGACTTTAGCTCAATGAGACTGATTTTTGACTTGCAGATTCCAGAGCTCTGATATGACTTTGCACTGTTTTAAGCTAGTAAGTTTGTGATAATTTGTGAAAACAGCAATAAGAAATGAATACAGATGGAAAACAGTTTGAATGCATTCATTTTTTAATCTTCCTTTAAAGCAAACCAAGAAGTATTGACTACATGAATATATGACAAAAATATGGTTTCAATCTATTTCGTCAAATTGTAAAAGGCAACTACGAAAACTTTAAAATTAAAACTAGCAACTCCAGTGGTCAAAGTGGTAGCCAGCATTAAAAATTAAAGGAACTTACACAAGAATATTGTGTATAATATAAAACAAAAAGTTTTTAATATTAATTACCTGAGGCAAAACAGACAGTATAGTCCCTAAACTATAAAAAGGCACTCATGGGGAAAATAAAACAAAAATAACAAAACATTGAAAATATAAGAAGCATTAAAAACAGAGAAGACAACAGAATCACAAACTAATATATACACTGAATCAATAAATGTAAATTAGTTTATTCATTGGTTAAAAAAACATGCATTGTATCAAAAACATTCAAGTTCGATACATTTTTTTGAAAGCAATGCATTAAAAATGTAGTAATTGAGGGGTTCCTGGGTGGCTCAGTTGGTTGAGCATCCAACTCTTGATTTCTGATCAGGTCATGATCTCCGTTTGTGAGATCAAGCCCCTTATCAGGCTCTGTACTGACAGTGTGGAGCTTTCTTGGGATTCTCTCTCCCTCTCTCTCCACCCCTCCCCCACTCACGATGTCTCACTCTCTGTCTCTCTCAAAATAAATATAAAACATCTTTAAAAAATCTTTAAAAATGCAGTAATTGAGAAAGCATAAATGTAAATGAATGTAGACAAAACAGACCAATGCTATTATGGGAAGGGGGATCATCTCAATAAAGAAAGCTCACTTGAAAAAAAAAAAAATAACACTCATTGATGGTTACAAACATAAACTCTTAGCAAAATTAAAAACAAACAAACAAAAAAAAAAAACAAGGAAACATCACACTTAATGGTGAGATACTGAAAATGTTCCCTCTGGGATCTGGAAGAAGACAAAAATATTTACTATCACCACTGCTATTCTCATTGTCGTGAAGGGCCAAACTTTTGCAATAACTGAAGAAGAAATAAAAGTTGTAGGGATGGGGAGTGAAGAAATCAAACTTTCATGACTTTAGAAAAATGAAAATATCTACATAAAAATTATTAAAAATAAGTGAATTTAGCAAGAAGACAATTTGTCAACACGTAAAATGAGTATAATTCTCTATATAAGAAATAACAAATGAGAAATAAAAATAATAATAAAATAAGTAATTTCTAATACCAGCAGAGTATATCCAATGTGGAGGAATCTATGTATAGAAACACTTTCAAGGCTTCTACATAGAAAACTACACGCTATTATAAAAGAAATTAAAGAACAACTAACTAAATGGAGGAGTTATGGTGCTTTGGATTAGAATACTACATATTAAAAATGTCACTTTTCCTAAAATCATTCTATATATTGAAAAAATTGCTTCAAAATCCTGAGTCTTTTTTTTGAGGAAATAAATAAATAAGTAAATACCTGGTTATAATATTTATATAGAAATGAAAAAGATTAAGAATGTCTAAGTCAAGATAAGAAGGGAACCAAGGACTTATGCTACCATATATAAACCCATTTTACAGGTCCACTGTAATTAAGATACTGTGGTACTGGTACAGGGTTACAAAATACGACAAATGCACAAGATAGGCCAAAAACAGACTCACGTGCTTGGTCAGGAGGCAGTGTGGGGAATAAGTTTAAGAATTCCCTGAGTTTGCACCAATGGGTTAACAAGCTTTAGGATGAAAGCACCCAAGATTGATATTATTCTAGAATCCTATGAAGTATAATATGGCCATTTAAGCATGTGAGTATATCTGCCATAGAACAGTTTAGTACATCAAGAGTTTTCCCCTTCCAATTTGATTAATTGATTACACAGATTTTAAAATATGTTTTAGATTTTCCAGTAATTCATTTGAGGCTTACTGAAAAACTACTTGCAGAATACTGTTTTCTCAAAACTCATAGGAATTTCAAACTTTCTGGAAGGTTGACCAACATGAAACATCCCAATATTTTAAAACATAATTAAGATGCTACTGTCTTATAAAATTATCTACTTTTAGAATGTTTTTTTTTCCCTAATGAGAGGACAAAGATCTCTGTATCCTATGGCCAAAATAGAATACAGAATAGATTTTTTAGCAAGTATTCCAAGGACACACTTAAACTCACTGTATGATATTGTACATATGATGTGAAATAGATCCGTCTATAAAGATAATCTAAACAGACTCTCAGTTACTTGTAAACTTGGTTTTGGTCCCAAATTCATAGTTAAGTGTTCAAAGAAGTTGATTTTTATATATAAAACTCAGACCTGACAACTGTATTTTTTTCAACTTAGTCTCAGAGTTGAGTTGGACAAAGAAAAGTAACCCATTCTTTTCTCTTCTAACTGGATAAGGGCTTGAGATTTGCAATTTCAGCCCTGCCTTTTTTTTTTTAAATGTTATTTATTTATTGTTGAGAGAGAGATAGAGAGGGAGAAGGGGGAGGGGCAGATAGAGAAGGAGAGGAAGAGTCCCAAGCAGGCTCCACTCTGTCAGCTCAGAGCTGGATGCAGGGCTCAAACTCACAAACTGTGAAATCATGAGCTGTGCCAAAATCAACAGTCAGACGCTTAACTGGCTGAGTCACCCAGGCACCCCAGTCCTGCCTTTTAAGGGCAGCACACTCCTTGATGATCCAAATTTGGATGTACATGATTTTAGGAGAGCAAAATTTGAACACTACAAATTTTTATAAAGATATCTAACAACTCATAATAAACAAAGCATGTTTTTTATAAGCATCTTACTAAAGTATTGCTCTCTGTGATGCATACTTAGCCTAACCCTTCAAAGAGAAACTTCAGTTTTCAATGTCTTTTGCTACCTTCTGTAAGAATGGCTTACCAAAATTTTACCTGCCTAATTATACCACTTGCTACTGCTTACCACTATTTATTTCTATTTATATTCCCTGAGAACTTGAAAGATGCCTTATTAGTCTATTTTTGCCAAGCGCCCAGAAGAGTGTTCTTGTAATATGGAAATACCATTTTTATATGCAGGTATTAATGAAGTTGCACAAAGATTCAGGGAAGTGGATCTCCTCTGCAAAGGTCAGTATTTAATCAATTCTGTGCCTTTTACTTTATCTTAGCTGGTCTTAAGTAGGTGGCCCTGTCTCTCTGCTCTGTGTTGTTTGCTAAATAGCCTTTTACAGGAAGGAAGTATCTGCTAAAAGCAGTAATTACTGACACTGAACACAAGTCAGTCAGTCACCCTCTGATAAAGTCAAATCAAATTGGTACCCCAACGCAGCCACCGAGATTGTATGCTGAATTCTGAGCTTTGGGCTAAAGAAGTAAGATCTAAGAGAAGCTGCAAGCCCATGTGTTTGAAAATGGTTTGGCTTAGGTGTAGACCTAAAAGACCAGTTTGAAAGGATCTTTTAACCTATGTAAAATCATTCCTTTGCTTTTAGTCACAATGATGATGTTGTCAAGCTTGTCAGGTGGACAAAGGTGGGGGACAATCATGTCGGTATTATGACCTGAAAAGTCAACAGCAAACCTCAGATAATTAAAGAAAAGAATGTGTAAAATCACAATATTAAACCTATTTATAAAGAGAATAGATCTTTAAATATTACGAGGATATACTATCTGGGTTGAAAGAATCTAAAGACCAGGCTGGCAAGTTCAACCTCATTTCTACATCCACCCTCCAACTTAATGGCAGAGTTAACTGGTTTATTAAATGAAAGATCAGCACACAGTTATACCCAGGAGCTCCCGTAGATGCATGACTGATATGCCCAAAGCTTTAAAAAGTAATGTCAATCATTCTTCATTGTAATTACTATAAATATTGTATTTTCTATATAGAAAATGTTTTATTTCTGTCCAGTCATTTTTTTCCCCTCTCAGGGATTCTCTCTACTTCCCTAATATCCAATTCCTACACCTTTTACCCCCAAAGGCATTTTCCCTGGCTTTTTTTTCCCCTTTCATATATTTCCTAATTCCTGAATCATTTGCCAACAGGTTTTTAAAAATTTTTTAGAATATAATGCCCGACATCAGTATTAAGTTAGTATACATGTGTATAATATCATTATTTGTCTAGATATTCTGAAGGTGAAACTTTTAAAAACACACATTAGAATTATCCTGGGTATTCAAAACTGCTTCAACTACATACTTTCTAAAGCATATTTTATCCTTTCAGATGTAAGCGTGTAACCATCAGGAGCCAGACAAAAACACAGCCCTTGAGCGCTTTCTTTCTCAAATTGCCCCAAACAATGTGATTCAGACATTTGGTTGGATGTATTTTAATCATTTTAAAATTCTGGTTTGCAAAAGAAATAAAACAAAACCAATGTCTTTACTTGTGCCTACCCTTCTCCTTCTAAACTCCTTAAAATTATGATGTTCTGCGCTACAGCCTGTGGAACCAGGCTCAAGCAGACAAGGGTAGCTGGAAGCATAAGAGGTTTATTTTTAAAGCACAAAGACGGACCAATATTAAAATT
Organism: Acinonyx jubatus; assembly: GCF_027475565.1. Classification (NCBI taxonomy): domain Eukaryota; kingdom Metazoa; phylum Chordata; class Mammalia; order Carnivora; family Felidae; genus Acinonyx; species Acinonyx jubatus. Next base: position 97,894,832 of record NC_069380.1, on the reverse strand, counting down.
CAATGCATGTTAATCATGCTATCTTTCAAGTGTAAAAGAAGCCATTTTTTCTTTTTTTTTCCTCTTTTGTGTGTCTCAGAATCTAAACAAACACAAAATTCATTCATTCATTCATTCATTCGAGAGACCATGAGTGGGAGAGAGGGGGAGAAGAGGAGAGGGAGAGAATCCCAAGCAGGCTCACACTCAGCACGGAACCAAACGTGATCTCATGACCCTGGGATCATGACCTGAGCCGAAATCAAGAGTCAGGCACTCAACAGACTGAGCCACTCAGATGCCCCAAAACACAAAATTCTTAAAGAACTAGTAGATTTGAGATGATGGGAGAGAAAAGTGAAGGTTATAAACCCATGCCTTATCACTGAATAATTACTTTTCTGCAGTTTCTAACATTTAAAATTTGGAGATTTCTATGAGTTAGTTACAAACGAATTACCAAGAAATTTGCCAAGCTACTTTGAGAAAACATTCTTCATTTTCTCAAATAACTAATTTTTTTTTAATTCTAATTTTCCCAATTAAGTCCTTAACTTGTATTCTAAAAATCGGTATACATGTGCTTAGAAGATTCTCGACTCAAACACTTCACATTATTTAAAGGAGAGTACTTTTATAAAAGGGGAAACTGAGGCAGGGGTGGCTGAAAAAGGAAAATTAAATCCTTTGAATTCAAAATGTAGGAGCAAAGCCACTGAGTAGCTAACACATTACTTAGAAGTTCACACAAAGAGTCTTAAGTATAAATAAGTAATTTTGAAACTCAATAAATCAAGAAAAGATTGGAAGATGAAAGGAAATCAGTCAGACAACTTTATCAATGGATTAATAGGATCTATCCCTGCTACACACACTTATAATTTTAATTAAAGGATGATATAAGTTGACATGAAATACACGTAACTTATAAGTACACTTTAACATTTTACTTGGTAATGTCTTCATTTTTTTTTTTTCCAAGCTAAAGGACACATTGTCAGAGCCCTTTTACCAGGTCGGGAAAACTATGGGAAAGCTGTGTAATCTGTATGCAAAAGGTTTTGGAGTCACTATGCTACGAAAGTCATAGATGCTTCCCAGTTGTATACAAAGCTACTGGAGGAGATCACTTCTTACAAAGCTGAGCATAGGTCCAATGCTGTTCATGATTACAGACCTGCTCGAGCCACTGCAAGAAAAATGTCAATAATTTTTAGTAATACAGGCAAAAAATTTGGCACAAACTCTATAATGGAAAGAACAAGTTGAGTGGAACAATGAAATCAAAGGTGATTATGAGCCTGCACACATCAATATGGTACAGTAATGAATGGGTGGGCATTCTGCAGAATTGGGTCTACCTACTCACTGCATAATGTGCTTTCATTTCCATCTCATTGGAATTAAGAAGGGACACACTTGCATTGAGCAACTATGTTTCAGTGCAGCAGAGCATGAAGAGAACCCTATAAAAGGAGCAGATAAATGCCAATCACATCGACCTGTCTCTACTGTCAGAGAAGTACCAGTGACATTGTAACAACTAGCTCTCCAGAAAAAAAGGAAAAAAAAGAAAAAAAGAAAAAGAAAGATGTGTGGTCTTTGCCAACTTCAACGGGGTAAACACTCCCACCATGGTTGATTTCAAGCTATCAACATGACATCACTGGACGGGGAGCTGAGAAAAGGTGTGTGTGAATCATCGGCTTTTACGAGTAGGTGTGAGCCAGATCAGACACACCACTGAAACAGCATCCTCCCCAACTCCATAACTTGGGCAGCCCAAATCATTATTCTCAGAGCTTCTGGTATGACTGAAGAACATTTCTGAAGATTGCTGATAGATTGCATAATTCTTCACTATGGACCCAGAATTTATAACACATTTTAACCTACTGTACACTCATAGATACAAATGTCTGATGTCAGCACAGGTCTCTATCTTTTCAAGGGGAACGTTCTATCAGATCCAAGCACAAGGAATTCTTGCTCACTCCTCAGATCTGGTGAATAATGAAGTATGCCTTTTATCTCAACTTTTCCACCAACGTTATGAAATCCAAACACCATGCTCTAAACATTTGCCTAAAGGGCTCACGCTTAACGCTACTTTGTTCTGGTGCATAATTTATGTTTTAATGATACATTCACCCTTCACAGAAGAGAAAAGGATTAATTCTGATCACCATATGTACACTTTTCAGTCTGGGTAAGGGCATGAATGAGTCCGGAGCCAATAAAAGAACAAAAGATTCTCTGCTAAGCATAAGGAAAAGTCAAATTCAGAGGATATAGAAGCACTAGAAAAACATCTCAGGGTAAACAATAATTTTATTTCTCATATGTGTGATTTATAATTTGACTCCCTGTTTGATAAATCCACCAGACATTTAACATTTCACACTCACTCATCTTTTCTTAAACTCCACATGCCCTTGGCTTCCATTGATGTTGATGAAACTGTCATAGTTTCCTTTGTATGTCAGTTACAATTACTTCTGTACCTCCTTGCTGGGCTCTTTATCCTACCCTGATCTCTGAAAAGGCAATTATTTTCAAGGATCCACCCTTGGTCCACTGCTGTCTTCTAAGTGAACCTTATTGGTTATTTTTAGTTACTCTTGTAATTTTGCCTTTATGTAAAACACACTCACATCTATGAAATTTGAAATTCAGCCCAGAAGTTTCCCTGAGCTTTGGATTCATCTACCCAACTTTTAGTTGAACACCCACCACAGAACATTCCACAAGCTGTTCCAAGTTTGTAGGACTTTAAATGTTCCATATCTTCGTACTAAAATCTACGGGTGCCTCTGGTGTTTTCCACCTATGATTGTACTGACTCACTATGATACCTACTTTAGAAGCCCGAAAATGTACCCTTCAGAGAGCTGCTACGGTGAGCTAACAAAAATACAGAGGTTTCCATACCATTTCTCTGCATCAGACACTCCAGAGTTGCCATTAAAATCGTATTTTTCTACCTATTATAATGTAGTAGAATTATTCATAAAAATAAACCGTAACTCAAAACCCTAAAAATATTACTCAGAATATGTTAAAGAAATAAAAACAGTTCTGGTTGGTACCCTATCCTGGGATTTGGGGGGAAAATGAATCTTCTAGGATAAAGCCCTGTCCACATGGGTTCCTCTTCACTTCCTTGCCAGTTGTGAGGTACTCTGAGGAACTCATGTGGGTCTGCACAGCAGATACTGAAAGAAGCTGAACTACAGAATAAAGTTCATTTCTTGGCAGGGTCCATAACACATTGCTCCTCCCCACCTTACTGTTCACAACCCAGGCATATGAAACCCACGGCGGTTTCTCCTGAAACCATGCTGTTTCTCATTTCCTGCCTTTGCTTATGCTACCCCATCACAAAGGACGCCCTTGAGCCTCTCCACTCATATCATGTAGCCACTTACTAAGCAGCTGTAAGACTTAAATCAGATGACATTTCATTCATTTATTTATTCAGTCAAACATCAATGTTTGAGCAAAATATTTGGTCTCGTGAAACTTGTAATTTTACGGAGGGGAGACAGACAATAAGCAAACAGACACGCAAACCCAGTGAATGGACAACTGCTTGAATCACCTACTGGTGCCATATTAGCCTTGTATTAGACACCCAAAAAAACACTAGGGAGGATCTTAAAATTGTTGTGCCAAATGTCTTCATGTGTCTGCTCATTTTAATTATCAAAATTATGTTAAGAAATAAATGTTATTCTGCCACTTCGGAAGATGGGGAGACAAGGGCTCAGAGAGATATACCAATTTACCTACGTAGCCACATAGCCAGAGTGTGTCAAAATCTAAACACAAACCCACAAATATCTCATTTCGGAAACCATTTATGTTCATGATAACGTTTGTTTTCTGGTGCTATACCAGCAAACGAAAGGGTGCATCCTTGCCCAAAGTCAATTTACATGTTCAAATCTCCCAGTCCTAGATGGATTTCTCCACAGTCTAGAAACTTAGAGGAAGCTTTACACTGTGGCAATTTAGAATTCAAAAGGATTTAATCATGAGCAGTGCATCTGCAAAATATGCTCTTGGAGCCCCACCGATTCGAGCCATAGGAGAGAACGGTCTCCCGCAGCATCTGTTAAAATGAAATGACTTTGATGAGGTAGAGGAAAAGCATAAATGCACTGAACACCTGGTAGTCAAGGCATTCTTGGCTATATAAGCACCATATTAAAGCTTGGGTTATTCATTCTGAAAATGTTTATAACTTTGCAGTAAAGATCATCAAATACATGTGGGCTCCAAACATAATCACTAAAAAATGATTCAATAGTAATATACAGTTGTGGTAAGAATTTGGTGAGAATAAATAAACATGTTAACACAAGGTATTTGAGCATATGGTTAGGTTACTTTGCCCAGATGTGGAGAAATACTCCGTTCAGTTTGACAGACAGATAAAGTGTTTCCCTGTAGAGTCTGAATACATGCTCTTCATGAACCTGCCAAAATGAATTCCCAAGAGTAAACAAAACCAGAAAAGCTCAAGATCACAGCTGATTCCAAACTATCCCCTTTCGTTTATTGTTTAAAGAGGGAGACCATCTGGGAATTTAGTATAATCCGACAGGTATGATTTGCCATCACTGGAAAACTATCCTTTAAGATCACTTCCTAACTGTCTCATTAAAATGTAATAACTTAAAAACTGCCTCTTTGTAGGACAATAGAGGAAAAGTCATTTGCTGTTTTTGTGTTTATATATATATGTATATATGTATGTATGTGTATATATGTGTGTGTGTATATATATATATATATATATGAATGTGTATATATATATGTATATATATATGAAAATGTTTCCAGGCAACTGTGTAAAAAAGTCATTTTGAAAAAAAAATAAGATTTTCACTGTTACTATCTCAAAATATCGTAACCTGTTTAAATATTTATACTTATTTTGTTTGTAGATCAGAGACTACTGCTTTAGCAGTTTGATTTGATTTTCTAAATTATAAAAGTGAGGAACAATAAAAAAGACTTAAAAGTTAGCTCAGCTATCATATATAGTCACAATATGCATTTTGAAATTTATTTTTTATGCAATGCTCTTTTTATGCATAATTTGACCAAACAATACGTGTACTTCTATACCATAATTTCTTCATGTGATTTTAAATTATAAGCATATTTCTACCATATTTAATATACGCCGAATAGTCCACTGAAATGATATTCTATAGTTTACTTAAACTTGTTTTGGGACATTTAGATAGTTTCTAGAGGGGTTTTTTTTTTGTATTATTCTTACCTTTTAGTCTAATCTTTAATCAGAGACTTCCTGCACTTTATGTATTTACAAGTTTTCTTAATGATTCTAAAAATAAACTTATAGAAGAGTCTACTAGTCAACTTATTCAATTATTTGTCTCTATAAAATCTTCATTTAATCTGAATCCGTTAAACATAGAGCAATAAATATTTTTAAAACGGCATTTGTCAAGTCGACTACCTATCTTCACAGCGATTCTGCAAGGCAAACATTGTTCTCGTTTTACAGATAAACTATTTCAAGCACTTAAGCGATACTCTCCCATCTTGTTACAAAGGGTGTCTGCAAGGGTGACTGGATGGCTCAGTCAGTTAGACTTTGGTTCAGGTCATGATCTCAGAGTTCGCGAGTTCGAGCTCTGTGTTGGGCTCTGTGCTGACAACTCAGAGCCTGAAGCCTGCTTTGGATTCTGTGCCTCCCTTTCCCTCTGCCCCTCCTCCACTCATTCTCTCTCTCTCTCTCTCAAAAATAAACATTAAATTTTTTTTTAAAAAAAGAGTAAAAAGGGTGTCTACAAGGTGGTATGAATGACAGCTAACAAAGAAGAGGAACAGTACAGGTTTGTGGAGAGGAGACTGAATTCCTTTCTTAGACACATTGGGATTTTGCGTTGCCTGCAGGATACCCAGATGCAGTTATATGGTAGGAAGGTGAACAGAGATGTGGAGCTTTGAAGACAGTATTCTTCTGAAGACACCAGTTTTGAAGTCTTCAGTGTATGGCATAGGGGGCAAGTGGAGAATCTTGGAGTTGCAGATATATTTGGCAAGAAGAAAGCAAAGTGAAGAAAGAAAGGACTCAAGTTAAAGAATGGTGGGTGACATTTTAGAAATCAAGGAAGGAGTCAATTTCAAGATAGGACATTGATCATATAACGATAAAGATGCCACTGGTGATCTTGACTAAGAGAAATTTCACTGGCGTTCTGGGACCAAAGAGGGCTTTTAGTGGGTTGATTAGCTGCTGTCCTAACTAACAGGAACAATCTAGGGGACAAACGTGGAAAATGGAAAAGACATTTTGCTGCTCTCCTATAAACCATGGTGGTAAAGTTCCTGCACAGGTGGGCAGGAGGACTAGGTAGCTTGTCATGGACATTCTCAAAGGAGCCCTCGGGCTATGTAGAGCCCTGGATTTAGCTCTGCTGTATGGGAACTTGGCACAGATAGTTTCTGTCCTGCAGAGCGGATATGTCAGTCAGGAAGGGCAACAGATACGACCTCTCCATTACCCTCCTCCCAAAGACTAAAACCAACAGCAAGGGCTCCCATACTTTCTATCCTGTCCAAGCCATTATTAACTATTAAAACATACTATACTGTAAAATGTTAAACACACTAAAATGAGAATGGTTAAGGAATACAAGCAACACAGTAAGAACTCATGATAATGACAGAGGCCTGAGTTCCCTTGGCACGCCATTTCTACTTGCCAAGAGTCAAGAGAAAATGGTACGATTCTGGTTCTTAGCACTTTATAATTGTTAGCTTACATCATTTTTATATACCTTTTTAAAAAAAATATCCATATGGGGCACCTGGGTGGCTCAGTCAGTTAAGCATCCGACTCTTAGTTTCGGCTCAGGTCACGATCTCAGGGCTTCATGGGTTCTCATAACCCTGCACCAGGCTCTGTGCTGGCAGTGCAGAGCCTGCTTGGGATTCTCTCCTTCTCCCTCTCTCTGCTTCCTCCCCAAGTTGTGCTATCTTTGTCTCTCTCAAAATGAACAAACTTAAAAAAAATCCACAAATTTTCGAGTATTAAGGAACATTGTGCACACGTGACTGCCCCCCATCCCATGACCTTTAAATAGCTAAGGCCTCAATGTTCACCTCCAGCTGTGCCACCACATAAGGCTTTCAAAGGAAAAATGCAACTGTGATTTCTTGACACCCACAGATAATTACTACTGCTCTCTGAATCTGAAGGAGATAACTCTTTGTTCCAACTTTCTTTTGTTTGACAAAAAAGAACTATTTGTATCTCAACTTCCCTTATGTTTTATATTCAAAGCATTATCAGAACTACCAAGATCATGGGAAGCCCGTGGCATTTTCTTATACACTGTCTTCAATACTGCACTGACTAAAAACACTTTTAATTCCATGGAATGAACAAATTTAGTACCAAGTACGAGGACATGTGTTTAGCATAATAAACCACCCCTCCTTCCCAAGACAATCCAGAATGTTGGATTACTAGATGGCATCCCTAACTTTGGACTCTCCAAGAGGCTACAGGATGGATACCCTACAGGCAGAGTTCGTTGAATCCCTTCCTTGGATGACAGGAGCTCCTCTGCCTATTTACTGTAGTATCCAGTCATGCCTCCATCCTAGAAATAAATAACTGAACACCAGTTTTGCCCATTGTGTTAAGACCTTAAACATTCAGAAGAGTGAAAATAATTCCTGCCATGAAGGAGATCACAGTCCAGTGGGAGAAGGTGATCACGGCAGCTTGAGAATTCCACAGTCTGGACAGAAGGTACTTTTGCCATCCAGGCTGCAGGTGATGGGTGCATGGGAGCATTCCTGTGTGCTCCCAGAAGACTGATGGGGGGGGCTGGGGCTGGAGTTTGCTGCAGCTTGCGTCTTGAGATATTTCTGATTATAAACTTATTCCGTATAACTTTCTGCTAGCAAGACACAAGTCTGATCACAGGGGAAAATAAAAAAGGAACATTTCCTCTTGAAGGTGCAAAAGTCACTAACCAAACCCACACAGATTGATGAGGAAAGATAACTTCTATATGTGTATCTAGACCTATATTTAGATGTATAAAATTAATGGTGATATCAAATAAATTGATACTGAAAAATATTAATAAAAATATGACAAATGTGTTTTCTTTTACCAGAGGGTGAACTCTCAATTAATATAAATTTTAATTTTTCTAATGCTTATTTATTTTTGAGAGAGAGAGAGACAGAATGTGGTCAGGAGAGGGGCAGAGAGGGAGATGCAGAATTTGAAGTAGGCTCCAGGCTCTGAGCTATCAGCATGGACACCGATGTGGGGCTTATAACTCATGAACTGTGATATCATGACTTGAGCCGAAGTTGGACACTTAACCACTGAGCCACCCAGGCGCCCCTCAATTAATGCAAATTTTAAAGTGAATGTATAAATCCTTAGCTTTAAAAAAATATTGACAATTTTGAAATGTAATTAAGTTTTAAATATTAAAATAAATTTTTAATGTTTATTTTGAGAGAGGGAGAGAGAGCATGAGCATGGGGGGAGGAGCAGAGAGAGAGAGACAGACAGACAGACAGACTGAGAGAGAATACCAAGCAGGCTCCATACTGTCAGCACAGAGCTCAACACAGACGTTGAACTCACAAACGGTTAGATCGAGACTTGAGCCAATCAAGAGTCAGACGCTAGACTGAGCCAATCAAGAGTCAGACGCTAGACTGAGCCAGCCAGGTGCCCCAAATATTAAAATACTTTTTTAACATAGCCTCTGAAGGGCAGCAACCATGCAACCACATAATAATTTGTTTTGCTTTCTCTAGGGCGTGCATATTGCCTGATACGGAGGTCAGGCTGTAAACTTCTCTGGTTCAAGTTTGTTGAAGGCTGAGAAAGTGCTGGGAGTTCTCAGGCAACTAAATGTCCAGGATTTTGTGTATCTCATAAAATTTCAGGTTAGTATATATTTCCCTCAATTGCATGATGGAAGAATACAGTGCTTTTTGGTACAAGAGTTGTTATATCTATGCATTAGCTACACGATGACATTAAAAATGCATAATAGTGGCCATTTTAACTTCCCGATTCTCTGTTTTCATTTCACAGCTATGTGAAATAGAGCACAATAACAACATGAGTGTGGAGAAATAACCTAGACGTCAAGACAAATTTCCCAGAAGGGAGATATTTGGCATGAGTACAAGGGACTTATTTAATAAACCAGTCAGAAAAACTGCAACTAAATGCTCATTATATGATTTTAGACAAGCCTAGGGAATCAAGTGATGTTTCCAAAGAGGTTGCTGATAAAAATCACCCTCTTTAACAGAATAAAATTATTTGATTCTTTTTAATACTTTGAAAAGTTTAAAACACTGCACTGGGGTTTTGATTTCTATTATAATTAATGCAACATGTCTTAATTCATTTTTTTTCAAGATTTTTCCATCTGTTGGTGCCATAAACCCTTGAGTGAACTTGGGGATTTTTCTATCATCTTGTTTCACAGACAATATGGCAAAGATAACACTTAACTCCATTTATTTCTCTCTGCTCAGACTCTTGGCTGTAATCATCTGTTTACTCCCAGAGAAAACTGAGAGGAAATTATATACCACTTCAGTCACACAGTTTTTTCTCCTTTCCTCAAGCTTCTAATGCACATCTAATAAAATGTGCTGGTACGTAAAATCCTAAACAAATATTTAATGAAGAACTATAGGTGTAAGCCATAATGCCAGAGGAAATGATGGCAGGGTGATATCATACACAGTCCTTTTCTTACTTGGTTAAATTTGGTTGGCCAGACACACAAGTAACCATTCAAACAATAAAGGATAATGTTATTTCCTATCCACAGACTCTGATCTTCCTGCTCTGATGCCAGGGCAATGAATGGCCTTTCATATCAGGTCCTAAATCAGAGTATTGGGTGCTGCAAAGTCGGCTTCGTTTCCTTAACCCAAGTATATGATGCATTGGAAATCCTATAGTTTCTACCATGTTGGTATACCTTTTATATCTGACTCCTCCTTCCACTTACATCCTTTTTTCATCATTTACCTTACCAGGAGACTGATTTTTTTTCACCCCCCAAATTAAATCGTGATTCTATTATGTCCTGCCAGTAAGTCTGCACTTACCTATGGAATACAATCTTAGCTCTTCCCATTGGCACCAAGAGCCCTCATGGTCTGGTGCCACTCAATTCTCTTGCTTCTTTCTCCCAGTACTTCCTGCCCAACTCCCTCCCCCGCCCCCTTTCAGCCACATCAACATGCTGGAGGTTTCTGAACATTATGGCTGCTTTGTTCATTCTGCTTTGACTGACCAGCTATTTAAAAGGCATTTACCCCTGCTTTTGGGTCATTCCTTTTATTATTATTGTCATTGTCATTATCATTATCCAAAAAATATTTACTGAAGACCTAGTATGTGCCAGATTCTGGGATAAGTCTTGGAAATAAAACAAAACAAACAAACAAACAAAAACACAAATCACTTGCACTCCAAGTGCAACACTGCAACAGTCAAGGAGCTCAGCATCTTGAAGCCAATAGTGACATTCATCCTATAGTCATGACCTTAGCCGGAACTCAGCTCCTGCCCTTCTTTATATCACACTTTTATATATTTCCCAATTATCTTATTTTACACTCAAAAAAGATGTAAAAATCAATGAATGAATTAATATCATCAACGTACACTCTCAAAAAACAGTAAAATTAACAGCTTGAAATAATTCCACTTTGAAAAAGAGACTATTTTGAACATTTACAAATGACAACTTAATAAAAAGACAAAGTTCTAGCCAGATAAACGTAGAGTTGACCCTTGACAATACCACAGTGAAGGGCGATTGAAAACCTGTATAGAACTCTGACACCCCAAAAACTTAACTACTAAAAGCCTGCTGTTGACAAGATAGCCTACTGATAACATAACATTCAGTTAACACATATTTTGTTTCTTTTATGTATTGTATACTGTATTCTGAAAATAAAGTAGAGAAAAGAAAATGTTATTAAGAAAATACTAAGAAAAATGCATTTGCAGTATTGCACTGCATTTCTCAAAAAATATAAAGCATGTAGAAATGGATCTGTGCACATTAAACCCGTGACGTCCAAGGTTCAGCTATATACAGCACAGGGGAAAATTAAATGAAGAATCATATAACCTGAAAAATTATGGAAATAAAAAGCACAGAGAAATTAACGAGTTTCAAGTAACTGTTTCTTTTGTGATTAACCTCTTTAAAGCTTGTTTACAATATTAATTTACTAAAGATAACTACTTCTCATAAAGAATACAAGGGTTTACTCCATCTACCTCTGTGTAGAATTACTTATCAGAGGCATAGAAATTAAGCCAATATTATGTTCCATAAAAGCGGATTTCAGGGGCGCCTGGGTGGCTCAGTCGGTTAAGCATTTGACTCTGGCTCAGGTCATGATCTCGCATTTGTGGGCTCGAGCCCCGCGTCAATTGTGTGTCTCCCTGTCCCTCCCATGCTCACACTCTCTGTGTCCCTCAAAAATTAATCAACATAGAAAGAAAGAAAGAAAGAAATAAAGAAAGAAAGAAAGAAAGAAAGAAAGAAAGAAAGAAAGAAAGAAAGAAAGAAAAAGAAACACAGCACAAATCAAATTGCTCTGAGGTGACTTACAGCATCAACAAAACTTGAGGGCTTACAACCTGCCAGGTACTGAGCTCAGTGGTAGGCACTGCCATCTAATAATTTACCCTGAGCCCTACCTTCAGTAGAACATTCAAAATTACAGATTAGGTTTAGATTCTGTGTCCTGAGATTATTATGTTCCTCAGTAAAAACTCTTTTGAAGGGTGAAGTACAAGGAAGGATGGTGTTGCAAAAAAAAAAAAAAAAAAAAAGTGACAATTCAAATGTGTTTTCTGTAGAATCTGAAACTGTATGCCCCATGATATAACCAGATTGTACATATTAAACATTTCTTTAAATATTATTTTTAGCACAATTTATAGCTGATAGATATGGAAAATACTGTGTCAGCCACTATGTTCAGTGTGTGTGTGTGTGTGTGTGTGTGTGTGTGTGTGTGAGAGAGAGAGAGAGAGAGAGAGAGAGAGAGAGAGAGACAGAGAGAGATGGAATCAATTATTCAGGAACCTCATTTCTTATTCTTCAAATGCCTATTATTTACTAACTCTTGATCAAAAAGTCAAAAAGAGAAATGAGAGCGGATTTCCTTCCTTCCCACCAAATACTGTTTCTCCTAGAAATTAATAAAACCAGGCACAATGAGATAGTTATATGATATTAGAACCATTGCTATTATCTGAATGTAAGGACTACATGATTCATGTATTGATTCATGAATCGAAGCATCTGAGAGGCTTGGGAGAATTTAATGCCTTTTCATTTGGAAGAGATAAAGAAGATGGTAAAAGATCAAAAGGAAATTTGCTAATTTGGGCTAAGAAAATGGCAGAATAAAGGTGAAGAAAAGAAAAGGAAGAATGGTGCAAATACAACAGAGAGAGAAGAGGGAAATGAAAAACAAGGAGATAAAGCTAGGGTTCATGTCCTGACTCTGATGTCACACATTCATAGAGATAGAGGCCCCAGTTCACAGATGCGGAGATAGAAGCAAGAGTAGTCATCTTATAGCTATAAATGTTCTACTTTATTCTCACCCCCATATGGCAAAATAAAATACCAATAATATATAATAAATATTCCTTTTGGGGCACTGGGTGGCTCAGTCAGTTAAGAGTCTGACTTTTGGTTTCGGCTCAGGTCATGGTCTCACAGTTCATGGGTTTGGACCCCACATCAGGCTCTCTGCTGTCAGTGCAGAGCCCTCTTTGGATCCTCTGTCTCCCTCTCTCTCAGCCCCTCTCCAGCTCACTCTCTGCCTCTTTCTGTCCCTACTCTCTACCTTTCAAAAAATAAACATTTAAAAAATCAATAAGGAAGGAGGTAAATAAATAAACAAATATTCCTTTGGGGCCCATATCCCCTCTACCAAATACAAGGCTCTGTATAGAGTTCTTTACATTTTAGTCACCACATGCCATGACTTCTTCCAAATCAATATCAGACTTGATCAATACTTCATTGTGCATGAATTGTATATAGTTTCTAAGGATTTCAAATCAATTAGAAAGTGGGTAGGTGATCCTCACCTAACATAAATTCACATGGAAGATAAAAATAAAATAGTTTTTTAAACCAACTTACTGAAGCTGTGTGATTAATTGAAACTATGTAAATTTCTTCTCTTCGAACTGTCATGCTGTTTTCCTAGCCTCACCTGGAACTGAGAAGATGCATTGCATGAGACAGTAATTGGCTTTTTTGGCTATTGTTGCATAATACGTCTCAAATCATAATACTACTTGCACTTGCATTTAATGAGCGTAAGAACTATTCCCATCAGCTACATATTCAAAATGTCATCGTATCTACCCTTTCTCCTTTTATGATAACTTTAACAGAAAAACGAAACAGGCAACAAATTTTCTGGTATTCATATGACACATAATTGACAATTACGTTAATGGAGTTAATTTACTGCATAAGGCTTAATGATGCTCAGTGTACCAATTCAAAATCCAGAACAAAAAGTTTCTACAACTCATCTGACGTCACGTACAGTCAGGCTAGCAGTGCCATCACATCAACATCATGGTCATCTATCATTACTGTCATCATGACTCCGGTCAATCAAATTCACCAGGTCTGAAATAACAAAGTCTACCCCTATAAGAAAGCTTTCAATTTACCTTACTTGTCGATATATATAGTCCAAGAAAAAGTATAATGGTAAGTTATTTGAAAATCTAAATGATAACATGACTGCAGTGATGAAAAATAATTTTGAAAGATACCTTTCACAATCTGTCAAGCATAATCACACAGAAGTAATATTTGTCCTCAGGTCTTCTCAGCTGTACTATCTTCATTTTCTCCCCTCAATCTGAAATCATAAACTCTCCAGGGATGCCTGAGTGGCTCAGTCAGTTAAGTGTCTGACTCTTGATTTCAGCTCAGGTCATAATTTCACAGTTTGTGGGTTTGAGCCCCATGTCGGGTTCTGTGCTGGCAGCGTGGAGCCTGCTTCAGATTCTCTCTCTCCCTTTTTCTCTACCTCTCCTCCACTAGCTCTCTCTCTCTCTCTTTCTTGCACAACAAATAAACTAAAAAATGAGTAAAATTATAAGCTATCCCTTCTTAGATGCTTCTCTTCATCACCTTCGTGACATCACTTACATGCATCTATTGGGGCTACACACAATAGATGTTAAGTAGTGCTGTTAACAATCCTTTATTGTCTTATCCGTTTCCCACACTAGACTGTCTAATCTTTCAGGGCCAGAACCTAGTTAAATTCGTGACATCCTCTGTGTTGCCCACCAAAAGCTGAATCCCTGTAACTACTTAATTCCAGAGTCCTGATTATATTTCAGGTGTGACATTATATGCTGTGTTATTTAGGGAAGGGTAATAGTTCTCCTGGTTGAGGGTGAACCATGGATTATAGCTAACCATTTTAATTCCCTTGTGTTTCCAGTGATTGCTTTAGGCATAGGTGTTAGACACAGCACTGGCCAATGAGAAGTGAGGGGAAACCTTTTGGGTGGCTTCTGGGAAAGGTTTATTAAACTTTTAAAAAAGAATCAGGGAGGAGGTGACCACTGTCCTTTTTCAGGAACTTTGGAGTCTACATGTCATGTCTCTAACCACGGAAATGATTTTGTAACCGTAAAGAGAGTTTCCTAGAGATGCTAAGGACAGGATAAAAACTGGTTTCTTGCTTATATTCATTATGATATTAATTATATCTGTTGAACCACCATTTCTGGAGTTACATGTCTTCTTGGCATGTAAGATAATTGATGTTTTTTGGTTGTTAAAGCCTGATTGGTTGGAGTTTTCTGACATTTGCAATCCAAGGTCTCCTCATATACACTTTTTAAAAACTTTTTAAATGTTTATTTTTGAAAGAGAGAGAGTGAGCAAGGGAGGAGTACAGAGAGAGAGAGAGAGAGAGAGAGAGAGAGAGAGAGGATCCGAAGCAGGCTCTGCACTGTTGGAACAGAGCCCGATGCGGGGCTTAAACTCGTCAACTGTGAGATCATGACCTGAGTTGAAGTCAGATGCTGAATCAACTGAACCACTGAGGTGCCCCTCAAATATTTTAAATGAATAATTAACTCTGGTTTCAATGCAGAAGGTAAATACCAAACAGAAAAAATTTACAAAAGTATCATCTGATGCATAATACAACCACTTTGTAGGATTTCTGAAAAAGCAAATGCCATATCAACTTTCAATATTCAAGGGTCTAGCAGGTCTAATGTATGACAAAGATGATGGGTTGAATCTCCAAGGCTTTTGCCTTATTAACAATATATTTCTAGAGTAGGGAAAGAAAATAGCAGAATATTCAATTTCTGTTCCTTCATATTTGCAGTACTGAATGTAAGGCACAAGTTAAATGTAAAAAGAAATCTAACTTACAATTTCTATCTTGATTTAGATACGAAAGTATAAAACATTAAAAGTTCCTTATAAAGTTCCCTTCTTGACATTCAGATTTAATGAATACTCTCTTGATTCTTAATAGTGTGGTTCATTTTTCAAATAAAGAGCCCGGAGTCATAGAGAGCACCAGGTGAGGAAGGATATTACACCAAGTTCTTCACAAAGGAAATATTGCACACTGCTCATATCAGCTTTTTTTTCCTGTCAAATGTCATCATCTTTCTAGATTATTACCAAGCAAAAAGAGCCTGTTGATGTGACAGACAGCATTGAAATGTTGTTTGCAGCCAGAGGCTAAGTAGGAAATTGACAATACACAGGTGTAAGAAATAGCTTTGTGATTTCTATGCAAATCTGTCTATCCCACATGAGTTTATTAATCAAATCATTATTTTTGTCAGGTCCCCCATGAGTTTCCTCGAAGTTTTCAAAAACAAATGATCAAAGATAACCAGAAAAAAAAAGTCAGGTAGAATGGTTTGACCAGAAATAAAATATATAGGACTACAATATTCCCCTAAAGACAACATTTCCCTCTGGCTAAAGATAAAAACAAAAATCTGTCAATACTTATAAGTCTCTTATTTTGCATGAAAAGGAAGGAGCTAATGAATAATTAAACTTCAAGTGTTCATATATTTTGACCCATGGATTCTATGACAGGAAAGCAATTCAAAATTATTAGTGCAGAAAAACCATTTTTAGTAAGATGTTCATTACTACATTATAATAAAAACACTTTACCATCAAAATACTTGTCAAATGGTGAGTGATAGGGCCCAGAAATTCTTGTGAGACTGTAAATTTGCTGAGTACAAGAACCATTTCCATATTCCCCACCTCCTGCTCTTAGCACATTGCCTGGTATGGAGAAAATTCTCAGGAATCATGATCCATTCACTCACTTGTACATTCTACTTACTCATCCAACAACCAGGTATCAAGCCTTCCATTCCTTCCATGAATCACACCAGCCACTGGGGATACAAGGAAGAAACAATTGTGTCTTCAAGGGATTATTGTTGGTGATGGAGTTGGGGAAGAAAAACAGGACACATAAATGCTGAGATTGAATGCTCCTGCTCTGCAGGTGTCTGCTGGTTGTTTATGGAGTAGTGAAAAACATGTTTTTTGTTTAGTTTTACCAATGGAAATAAACAGAAAAGTATTAAAAGTTAAAGTAAAAAAAAAAAAAAAGGGTAGAATTCACTTAACTTCAAAGATAAAAGGAAGTCACTGATGCTGCCTGAGAGGACGGGCCATATAGGTGAGAAGACAGATCCCTGCTGGTCACAAAGTCAGTGAAGTTGAGGGATTTGAGGAGTTGGATGAAAAAGGAGCCCAACAAATACTCGTTGAATAAATGGAGCAAGAACGTGGGAGAGGATGATGATGGAGAAGAGGCTTCTAGAGTGGCCCATTTGGCATTGCCATTTCCTCGCGTCGGAATACTTCCTGATATGCTTGTTACTAGGTACTCCTGCTTTTTCTTCTTCTTTAAATTTTTTTTAATGTTTATTTATTTTTGAGAGAGAGAGAGAGAGCATGAGCTGAGAGAGGCAGAGTGAGACAGAGACAGAATCTGAAGCAAGCGCTAGTCTCCGAACTGTGGCCATAGAGCCCGACATGGGACTCGAATCCACAAACTGCGAGACCGTGACCTGAGCTGAAGTTGGACGCTCCACCTACTCAGTCATTCAGGCGCCCCTCTCCTGCTTTTTCTTTTTAGTTTGTGATAGAGATGCAGATGAACGGTCTTCTGGGCTGGCTGATAGCTGCTGCTGCTAACACCTAGAGCCAGTTCACTGTTAAGAACCATGCCAGGGGCATGGCAGGTTGGAGGGAAGCAAGATGGCTCCAGGGTCTACACTCCAGAAGGAAAGAAGGTCTATGTGAGTAAAGCAGGATTATAGAAACACTCCCCTGCTATTCTCTTTACTCTTCATCTGAAAGGGGGTTGGAAAGGGGCAACAGGAGTCAATTAAAAAAAAATAGTGCATTTTCTGGAACGTTCACAGGTAAAGAATAATAAAGAAAAAACAAACAGTTTCGTGTACTTTGATTTTCATACATCACCTCTGCTTTCACATTTTTTTTTTGCTTTGTTTTGTTTTTAACATGATAAGAATAGGATAGCACAAGACAATCTGGTACTGGCTCAGAAATGCAATCGTAGAACATGTCTACATACCATGTAGAAATTGAAAGTGTAGAATTTAGAACATATTAACATACAACATTCCTCAATGGAAATCATATTAAATATTCTATGAAGTATTATCATAAATATGAATATATTCATTTAATTTTCACTTATGAATGCCTTTGAGAAACACTCACTTATAGCTTACTTATTACTCAATTATGTCATAAATAGAATATATGCAGGTGGATGTTTATGTATTTTACAGTGAGTCACAAAAGATATAAAGATGAAATAGTGAAATCAAAGCAGCTTCCATGGGCTCTTCCTCAGTATTTTGTTTACTCATAATAAAGCCCTATAATTTATTTTAAAGCAAGGCATTCAGCGTTCAATAGTTTAACAAGATTGGTGCTTTCAGATTAGACACAGGAAACCAACTGCTCTATCCCACAGCACAGGCCAATTCAGGCAAAACTAAGTATTTTTATCAAAACATTTGCCTTCTCAGAGACTAAATCAGTTCCAGTTACATATGTTATACTCTGTACTTCTTTGTTTGATTTTAATAAAACTTCTAGGGACACCTGGGTGGCTCAGTCACCTGACTCTTGATTTGAGCTCAGGTCATGATCCCAGGATCGTGGGATTGAGCCCCATGTCGGGCTTCAGGCTGCCACCTAAGATTTTCTCTCTCTTGGGGTGCCTGGGTGGTTCAGTTGGATAAGCAACCAACTTTGGCTCAGGTCATGATCTTGCTGTTGGTGGGTTCGAGCCCCAAGTCAGGCTCTGTGCTGACAGCTCAGAGCCTGGATCCTGCTTCAGATTCTTTCTCTTGCGCTCTCTCTCGCTCTCTCTCTCTCTGCCCCTTCCCCGGTCATGCTGTCTCTCTCTGTCTCTCAAAAATAAACAAATATTAAACAAAATTTTTTTAAAGATTTTCTCCTTCTCTCCCTCTACCCCTTTCTCCCACTCACGCTGTCTCTAAAATAAAATTAATTAAAAAAAAAATTCTAACAAGTTGTTCAACATTTATCATCAAATATAATAACACATGCCATTTATTTATTTGGGAATTTATTTTAGTGGACTTAATATTTGTATTTCATGTAATATGCATATTTAGCACAAAGAAAAAAATTGATTGCCTGAAGAAACAAGATATTCAGTCAGAAAGTTACATTTTATAATTGTGTTCTAATCATAATATATGTAAAGCCAATCCATGGGGGCACTAGAAAGACCATAGGTCTTGAAAATGTATCACATTTTTGGCCAAAGGACAGTTTTCTCATGTAATCTGGGCTTTAATATAGGAAAACTCTGTAGAAAAAGATTAGTTGCTATAGTCAAGGTGTGTTTGAGTGGTTTTATATTTTTCTAAATGTGTTCTTATTTATTGTAGAGTTATATACTTAAGTGTTACAGTTTTCATACTTTCCATATTCTATGAATTCAACCAACTATTTATCTCAAAATTTTAACACATGCCAGAAAGAAAGAAGGAAGAAGGAAATAAAGGGAACAAAGGAAGGAAAGGAAGAAGATAAAAGGAAGACTGGAAAAAAGGAAGGAAGCAAGACAGAAAGAACACACACTACCAACACAGTTGAGGGGGAAAAAAAAGTACTCAATAGGAAGCCCAACTTACAGGTATGACCCACTGTGGGGCTGTGAGAATGTGGGTAAGCCACTGAATCAATATCTTTTGCATTCAGATTTTTCATCCATAATATCAATGGTTTAATTACATGGGCTTTAAATTCAGATATTCCAAGATTTAAGATTCTGAATTCCCATTTCCCACTTACATACTATTTCTGAGTTGATACCATAGTGGGAGGAAATAGATTAAAACAAGTAAACAAGTAATTAAAAGAATTGTAATTGTGGCAGGTAGAATAATGTCTCCATAAAGATGTCCATATTCTAATTCCAGGAATATATTATTACATTATCATATTATAATTATTTTATATGTTGATTTCATAATTTTTAAATGGGGAGCTAGAAACGTCATGAAATTAATGCTGAGTCTTTTTTTTTTTTTTTGAGAGAGAGATCACGTAAATGTGTGCACCATCGGGGAGGGGCAGAGATAAAAGAGAGAAAGAATCTTAAGCAGTCTTCATGCCCAGCAAGGAGCCAGACCCACAAACCGTGACATCATGACCTGAACCAGAATCAAGAGTCAGATGCTTAACCAACTGAGCCACCCTGGCACCCTATTAATGCTGAATCTTTTTGTATTTAGTATTTCTTGTTTATGCTACAAAAAGATAATTACCCTATACACCTGAAAGCATTTCTAGATTGGTCAGGACATTCGTTTTCTGGCCCATGAAAGGCAAGTTATAAAGTATGGAGTATTCATAGATTGTAGGTATATTTTTGTAACTGGGTTAAAGAATATATTTTCTTTCAATTTCTTCTTTTTTGAGAGAGCACGAGCGAAGAAGGGGAAGAAGGAGAGGAAGAGAGAGAATTTTAAACAAGTTCCACACTTAGCGCAGAGCCTGCCTTGGGGCTCTATCTCACAACCACGAGATCATGATATGAGCCAAAACCAAAAGTCAGACGCTTAACCAAGTGAGCCACCCAGGTGCCCCAAGAATATATTTTCGAGAGCCTGAAAGTATCCCAGCCAGGACTTATCCACAGAGCACTGATATAGAGTAAGAAGCTCATCAATAAGAAAAAAAAGCAAAAGCATAAGACCATACACGTGGTTGAATGAAAGTTGACCACTCATCACCCTTTTCTCTTGCTTCAGCCCCAGGAGGGACTCCATGGAGTGACAGTGCTGGCCCCTGTCTGCTGGCCCCTCATTCTCCCCGGAGAAACTTCAATGATCTTGAGGTGAATTTGTAAGCAGGGATTGCACTTGGCTCAGCCCAGTCCTCTTTGCAGGTGTTTCTGCTGTAGACAGGATTCTCAGATTCTCTCCTGAGCACTACAGGGTTTGCACCTGAAACACAAGCCAGTCTTTGTCCAGCACTGCTTCAGACTTGGGAGCAGAGTCTTTTGAATGCAAAACAGATATACCTGCAGGACCACAGGCCCAGACCCCCAACCTCCCTTTGGAGCACTAATCACGGTGACCTGTCGATATCCTTAAGTTGAACCTGTGTGGAAATCTCAAAGGGTCCCTAACACAGGGGCAAAGAGGAGAAATATGTGTTGTGTGCCCTAAACCCTGACCAACGGCATGGTTGATATGTTATACTTTTCCATTCATGTATTCAGTCTTCACTCAACCAGTATTTGAGCACGAGCAAGTGAAAAAGACAGACATGATTACTATTCTCACTGAGTTAATATTCCAGTGGGAGGAAACAGCTAAAAACAGGTAAACAAGTACATAAAATGATTGTAGTCGTGGTGGGCTGAAATAACAGCCTTCCAAAAATGTCCACATCCCGATTGCAGGAATCTATGAATAGGTTAGGTTACACAGAAAAGGGGAATTAAGATTGCAGATGAAAAACAAATTGCTCATCAACCAACCTTGAGATGGGAAATCACTTCGCATTGTCCAGATGGGCTCCCTGTAATCATGAGAGTCTATTAAACGGGGAAACAGGAGACAGAAAAGCCAATGTCCATGTGGCCACGGGCATGGTCACACCATGTAGGACAGACATACCTGGCCATGGCTCGCTTTGCGGATGAATGGGTCATGAGCCAAGGAATGTAGGCTGCATCTAGAAGCTGAGAAAGGCAAAGGAATCTGCCTCTAGAGCCTCCACAAAGGAACACAGCGCTGCTGACTCCTTGATTTTAGACCAATGAAGCCCATTTCAGATTTGTGATTACTAGAGATAGAATACATGTGTGCTGTTTTAAGCCAGTAAGTTTAGGGTCACGTGCTGTGGCAGCATGGAAATAAATATACTCATACTAAGTGCTCTGGAGACATCTGTACCTTTTTTGCTTTTTTTTTAAACCTTTATTCATTTTTGGGAGACAGAGTGAGGCAGAGCGCAAGCAGGGGAGGAGCAGAGAGAGAGGGAGACACAGAATCCGAAGCAGGCTCCAGGCTCCAAGCTGTCAGCACAGAGCCCGGTGCAAGGTTCGAACCCACTGACTGCAAGATCATGACCTGAGCTGGAGTCAGACACCCAACCAACAGAGCCACTCCGGCACCCTGAGACATGTGTACTCTTAATGAGACTGAGCATACCTGGGAGAAGATGGGCGAGCTATCATGCACTTCCTGTCATTATGATGTTTATATGATTACGAAGACATTGGGGAGAACTAATCAAGGTTCAAGGAATTGAGCTATGTATCCAAGTAAGTGATATCCCATCCCTCTGTAGTCTGTTTACTTTTAAAAGTTTATTCTTCTACAATTTGATAATAAATTATATTTTAAAAATAAAAATAAATAAACAAGTTTATTTTTCTCAAAAAACTCAATTCTGTAGTTCATTTGAAGCAATCACCTCCAAGAACAAAGCTGTACAAGGAAATGTAAACTATAAATCTTCCTTCCAAAACACGCACTGGAAAACTTCATTGCAAAGATCTTGTTATTTATACCATGATCTCTGGAAGAACCTGTAATTCACCCTCTACTATCACCAGAGAAAAAGTATCCTTACATCAAGATAACTGTGGTATTTCTTAATTTCTACTTGCTTCTAGAGGACAAAAATAGTACAGGTTCAAAACCTTTCAATGTATCAATTTGTAGCACACCATTGTGAAATTGAAAACATACTATCACCAAAACTAATGTTGTTTAAATCAGGCCACTCTGCTTGTGAGGTCAAAGGGTTATAATCAAAAGGTTCTATGTGGATAGTTTGTGTTTATAAAAGTTGTTTCTTTTGAGTAAACACTTTTCCAGAAAGAGATGATCATGTGTAATATTAGATACAATTATGAGCATCTTTACAAGGAATGCCAAAGACCGAAAATAAAAGCAGAAGATATTTGGACCAATCATCCAATTCTCCCCTGAAGAATCTCACTGCAAAGTAGGAGCATCATTTGCAGATGATCAATTAAGAAGGGCCTGTGGATACCAATAACTAAAGGTTAATTCACACTAAATGTGTTTGATAGGCCCATGTACCTTCTTTAACTCTGCTATTTCCCCCAAACTCTTAAAAAATTGAAGCGGTGCTTGTACATGTTGCCTAATTCTGGTATCCTTTTGAAATAGACATGTTTCCTACACACCCACAATAATCTTCCTCCTTGGGTTCAAAGTCCTTGAAAATGGCTGCTTGTAGCTCATAAAATTCCAAGTGTTTCCTTTCCATTTTCCACTCTACCTGCTCAATAATAATAATAAAATTTCTTAAATAATAGCATTTTTAATTTCCCCTGTCTGAGGATTACCAGAATCTTGGCATATTCAAGTAAAAATATTCTGAAGCTAATTCTAAGGAAACCATTGCCTGACACTTAAAATCCAACCAGGAGTTGGGGCGCCTGGGTGGCGCAGTTGGTTAAGCTTCCGACTTCAGCCAGGTCACGATCTCGCGGTCCGTGAGTTCGAGCCCCGCGTTGGACTCTGGGCTGATGGCTCGGAGCCTGGAGCCTGCTTCCGACTCTGTGTCTCCCTCTCTCTCTGCCCCTTCCCCGTTCATGCTCTGTCTCTCTCTGTCCCAAAAATAAATAAACGTTGAAAAAAATTAAAAAAAAAATCCAACCAGGAGTTCATAACTACTATCATAAAAGAAAATGACCCTTTTTTCACAGAAGAAAAGCTGGTAATCTCAATTCTCTGGAAGAGTTGAGACAAATAACTGATAGCCATGATTAGAGTACTTGGCTGTAATTTTCTACGCTTTTGATGCATTTATTGTCCAAAAAAAGGTGGGGGGGATTGTTTTGTCTTTCATCTATCCTAAGATCAAAACCTAGGAAGAATGAGCAACTTTTCTTACAGTACTGGGAAAACTTTTCTTATGGACTGGGAAAGATGAAGGTGTCAACAGCCCTGGCACTTAATTCAAAAAGAGATTTCACTGAGGGGGTAAGAGGTGTCTTTCTCTGTCATCAAAAACCCTGAAAGAAACATGGTTGTCTTTTGATAAACTATAAAATCAAGAGTAATGCTATTAAAGTGAAAACCGTTAAATATTTTCAGGGATGCTAATCCTGTGCCGACAAACTTCAATGTTTCCTTCCATTCTTAGAAGTGAAAAGCAAGGTGTGCCTCAGTTAGGCATCCAACTTTGGCTCAGGTCATGATCTCACGGTTTTTGAGTTCGAGCCCCGCGTCTGGCTCTGTGCTGACAACTCACAGCCTGCTTTGGATTCTGTCTCCCTCTCTCTCTGCCCTTCCCGAGCTCATGCTCTCTCTCTCTCAAAAATAAATAAACATTAATTTTTTTTTTTTTAAAGAAGGAAAAACCTAATCAGTAGCCAATTGGGAAGAAGAGTTGAGTGTCCCCGGGCTGTTGGCTTACAACCTGCCACAGGAATGTGAATTTTCGGGCTCAGATGATGCTTTTCCAGCTGCAAAGCCTTATTAGGATCTGCAACAGAACGGCCCCTTACCCTTGTGGGCCCCTGACAACCTTGTTGCTTTCAAGATTTGAGTGAAGTAATCTCCCTTTATTAATAGTTGTTTTCCTGAACTTTCCTTCTTTTCTTCTTCCCCTTATCACAAATGGTGCCTAACTCCTAAGTACCACACATGATTGTCATGTAAGAGGCAAAAAGGGAAAACTCTTCAAGCTGTTTCACAAACACTCCAAGAGAATCATGTGCAGCCCGTAAGAAGTCTTTATTAGAAATGTAGAACACGACAGGCAGGCACATGACATGGCTCTTGCCTTATAGTTGCATCTGCTTTTAAGCCCATGAAATACTCAGATTGGTGAAAACTAGAGAACGTGGGGCATATGATAGTTTTAGACAAACAAAACTTCTTTAGACATGATCGTTTCCCTTAAGGGGCTGGAGAGCTTCAGGAAATTATTTAAGAATGCAAGCTTTGACAATTCCCGTGTGCCCAGGGTCCTCCCTTTGCTGGGATTTTGACAAGGCTGAAGAGTGTATTGGGAAGGGGTGTCTGGGTGGCTCAGTCATTGAGCGTCCAACTTCGGAGCAGGGCATCATGTCGCAGGTCTTGAGCTCAAGCCCCACGTGGGGCTCTGTGCTGACAGGTCAGAGCCTGGAGCCTGCTTCGGATTCTGCGTCTCCCTCTCTCTCTGCCCCTCCCCCAATCATGCTCTGTCTCTCTCTGTCTCAAAAATAAATAAACGTTAAAAAAATTATGTTGGGAAATAACACCGGTTTGGGAGCAGATCAGGATTATGGTCAAGTCAAAACTTCACAGCTTAACAGCTGGGAGACTGAGGGTAAATAAACACCTGCAAGCCCCAGTGTCTTTGTATCAAGAGGAATAAACATTTACCTGAAAGAGGATCAAGATAGGCTCAACTTCCCCTCAACTTTTCACAGGTTTCTTCCTGACCACAGGACCTCCCTCTTAGAAGAGCATTTACTTTCCACGACAACTTGCAGTTACAAACCCTTTGAGGTGCAAAACTTCTCTGTCTCTTGCTGGTTTTACAACTCAGGCATATCTTTCTCAACCTAGAGGCATCCTTCTGAACAATAACCATCAAGAAAGAAACCACCTGTGCCCCTATCTTTCCATTCTCTGGATGTGGAGAGGGGTGGGGAGGGGGGAACCTAGTTTCAATAAGCACTAAATAGCAAAAACATGAGGTCTCACCACACTGACCAGTGTTCCCAGGTGAAGGTCCTCCACTAGCTCATCAGAGTGCTGAAAACTCATCTGCCTTTTCAGTTCATAACATTTCAGACTTTTCCTCTGTTAGAGTCTTGACCCCTACTGTGGTTATCTTGAACAAAGTCCTCCCTGTCTATTAAACCTCTACAGTGCAATTTTTTCTTTGCCAAGAGTTGTTATAAAGATGAAATAAAACAGCATATGTAAGATCCCCATTGTAGTTGCTTATTAAACGTTACCTTCTTTCTGTCTTCCTCTCTTTCAAAGCTCACCATTCTTCTCTGACTAGAGGTCCCTGAAAATCCCAAATAGCTCTTTTCAAAGATCAGGTATAGTGTTATGATAGTGCAGTTAAACAACTGAAGAAAAAAAAAAGTCCTGAGTATGTGTGTGTGTTTATGGAAGAACAGATTCAAGGAATCAAACAAGCAAGTTCCACTTGCAGTATCTGCTCAGCGGGCTTGAAGGGCCCACACATTAGCACCAATAACGATGATTGGGCTTTGACAGGTGCATACTGATCAGAGGACCCAAAAGGTCTCTAGCCTCAGTGCACTGCCACCAATACCAGAATCCAAGTAGAGAGGACACCTATGTTCCCAAAGCCAAACAGCAAGTTTCATCTTCAGGAACTAAGATCACAAAGCAAGAACACTGGAGTGTCCTCACACCTCGAAGGCTTGTGGCTGACACGCTCACCAACGTTAAATGTAAAATCTCCAAGTACCGATCACTATTCTAGACGTGCTCCAGAGTTAAACCAAAGAAACCCTTCTTGCCAGTTGCTCTCTGAGTTAGAAAAGAATAAAGTCCACGTCACTTGCGGTTCAGTTTTCATAAATTTAAAAACGGTCTCCTCTCTTTTTATTCTCTAGTGGGATCACCCCCTAAGCCTGTTTAGAGCCATTTCTATCTCCACTTCAATTAGTTGCATTTCTCTGAACTTTGCCACACGACTGGTAAAGGGGAATGATAAAAGATACAATGAGAATTTTAAAATCAAAGTGCTTTTTCAAAGATGCCTCTTCTGTTAGGCACTAAGCAATCAATGACATACTGAGATCTTCTCTGTTGGAATATTTAATGATTTTTTTAGATTGAGATGCTTTACTCCTTTTTTCTATCCACAACATCTTATGACAGGCTTCAGTTCAAATTTATTATCTGGAAATATTTATTTCTAAGAGTAATTAATTATCACAGGGTCAGAAAAGGGCATTGCAAATTATTTATAGTCGCTGCTAACTTTGATACTTAATACAGAATTTGAATATGTGTAATGATTATATGTTCTTACTTATGTCCTGAGTGTCAAAAAAGGAGACTTACTTCCTTAGCCAAAGAGCACCACACACACACACACACACACACACACACAGAAATAAAGACAAATTTCATGTTTGTTAAAGCTAGTGTGAAAAATATAAGCTGATTATAAAAGATAAACACAATTACTAGAATATATAATTTGGGGGAGGTTATGAAGAATGTTTTCTAAACTTTGAAAATTGAGTTCTACTTTCTTTACATAAAAATGAAAGAGGGGCGCCTGGGTAATTGAGTGTCCAGCTCTTGATCTTGGCCCAGATCATGATCTCAAAGTTTGTGAGTTCGAGCCCCATGTCGAGCTTGGACAGCACGGAGCCTGCTTGGGATTCTCTCTCTCCCTCTCTGCCCCTCCCCTACTCGCATGTGCTCTCCCTCAAAATAAACGATAAATAAATGAGAGTGATAGACACTTGAAATTTGTTTAAAGCACGTGTGGAAAATACCAAGATAATTTATTACAATGGACATGAGTTGTGGAAAAGTAGAAACTGAGGGAGGTCATAAGAATATAAGATTTCTGACAATGTCAGAACATTATATTGGATACTTTACATTAAAGTTACCATTAACAATATGAATAACAGCTGACTGATAATGAATTATTGTCATAAAATTAGAGTATGGTCTATAGTCATAATAGGTTTAGAATTTCTGATACCTAAGTATATTACTAATACTTAAGCAGTATTCTTAAAACTGACACAACTAAACTTCTGGTTTTTGTCACAATTTAATGTTAAATTTTACTTTTAACTTCTTGAAATAGATGTTAACCCAGGGAATCACAGAAACTTTGAGTGGTAAGAGAATTCACAGAAACCATATATTGGCCACTTTAAATTTACCTTAAAGGGATCTCTAGCTGAGGGATTAATTACCTTTTTTTAACACTGCATTCACTGAAACGAGATTTTAATGCTCCACTTAAACTTTTTAAAATGTAGATTTCTAAATATATTCCTGTCTCTTCCTCCTATGCAAAATAAAGATGTAAATAGGCTCCCTAAGTACTGATTTCATACTATTGCCATTAGGATACAATAATTAATACCAGATGTACCATTTTATTGTTCACTATAATTCAGAGGTTTTTAATCATGATGACGTTCTGGAATCACATGGGTAATTTTAAAATCTTAAAATCTACTGATGTTTGGGCCCACCAGGAGGAGATTCTGATTTAATTGGTCCAGGATGGGGCTCAGGGAGTAAAACTTCCCGGGTGATTATGATGTCTAGTCAGCACTGACATCCACACTGGCATATCCGGCCAAGCAAATGAGTATCCTGAGATCTAAAATATTCCTCAGCACAGTGGTGCTCTAGTTTCTATACCATAAAATGCTAAGAATTTTTAGAACATATATTCTCAGATTTCTTCATCTCTCCATCTGGAAAAGAAAGACAGGTTCTCTTGGGTACAATCAGTACCACTCTTTTATAGGGACCCTGCACTCTTTCAGACTTGCAACCCACCCCTAGGCCAAAAAGGGGAAAAAAAAGGAACTCATGCCAACAAAGTCCATTGCCTATGCTCATAGAAACCTTGCCCCCATCACCACCCATTTCCAAGATCCAAGGTCAGATGAAAACTCTGTTTTCCACAGCACAATCCCCCCAGAACCTACAAGTGCCACCACCTTCATAGGGGTTTGCTACCTCTCCTCCTTCTTTAAGAAGCTTTTTTCTGGGGTGCCTGGGTGGCTCAGTTGGTTAAGTGTCTCACTCTTGATTTCAGCTCAGGTCGTGATCTCATGGTTCCTGAGTTCCAGACCCACAATGGGCTCTGTGCTGACAGTGTGGAGCCTGCTTGAGATTCTCTTCCCCCTCCCTTGCCTCTCTCTGCCCCTCCACCTGCCCACTTGCTGTCTCTGTCTCTCTCAAAATAAGTAAATAAACTTAATTTTTTTTCAAAGGACCTTTTTTTCCTAGGAATTTTAGAGAGGACTGTAAGAGCTTGTGTTCTTATAACACTGTGTTTAAATTTTGATAGAAAAAAATTAATTCTTTGCTTAGATAAACTTTGATGCATTGTTAGTATCTAATTCGTTATTTAAAAAAAAAAGTTCTAGGACATCTTGAGGTAGTATCTAAGTGGAATATTAAAAAATACACAAACACCCAAGCTCAGGGATACAGAGAACAGATGGGTGGCTGCTAGAGGCAGGGGCTGTGGAGAAAGAGGTGAAGGGGGCAAAAGGTAAAATAAATAAATAAACAAGTAAATAAATAAATAAATAAATAAATAATTTTTAAATAAAGAAAAAGAAAGAAAGAAGTGAAGGAAGGAAGGAAAAAGGAAGGAAGGAAGGAAGGAAGGAAGGAAGGAAGGAAGGAAGGAAGGAAGGGAAAGAAAAGGGAAAGGAAAGGAAGAAAAGAAAAGGAAAGGAAAGAAAAGAAAAAGGAGGGAAGGAAGGATTAAGTTACTGTCCATGTCCTAGAGAGGCTCACCTCTAGTAGAGGAAACAGCCATCTAAAAACTAATTGTTACTATAACATGGTAACCATAACAGTATAATTAAACAAAAAAACAAAAAAAAACCTCTGAGGGAATACAGAATATTTTGAAAGAGAAGAAGACAGTTTCTAAGACACCTTGAGGTAATATATACTTTCAAATCCAACCCCATTGCCCTGTTTTCTAAAAGAGGAGTGTACTATCAGCTGCTTTTTATATCAGCCCATACGTCATAAGAAATCCAGAGTATCTGCCCTCATTTCTTGGATTAGGAAACTTATTACAACTAACCTTTATAAATGTAAGCTAAGTAAATGTCACACTTCAAAACTATCAATGAGAAAACTCACAACTGAACCAAATATATAAAAAGAGTCTTTTCAGATATCTCTGCCATTTGCCCAAACATTACAAGGAATAACACATTAAATAAAAGCCATAGAAAAACCTATGAGAAAATAGAAAATAACCAATAAAACACTCTAACCTTGTTGGTCATTCTATGGATTCAGTCCACAGACACACATCGAGATGGCTGCTGTGTCTTTATCAAAGCAATTTTATCACGCTCTATAGAAAGAATATTGCACACTCTTACTCACATGATAGGTACTCTCCCGGAAATAAAACATAAGGATTTGTTTCACTAGTTTTAGGAAACACATTTGGTGTGTTTCCTAAACACAGCAAAAAAGGACTATTTGAATGTTCTCAACGGGAAGAAGACTCATGTAACTTTGCATATTGATTCCAGTAAGTGGAGACAGGTTTAGGGTAGTGTAATGAAAATGTCCCAGACACAATTTCAGTTGCAAATAGTTACCTCTTTTGTCTCTGAATCTGGCACTGTGGTCCTTGCCAAAATGCGGGGAGCACTCATTCCTGTCCCCATTATGTCATCCTAGTGACTTGGACAGAGCTTGGCGTGAGATTGATCTTTCTTTTGAATTTTTTTAAATCTTTATTTATTTTTGAAAGACAGAGAGACAGAGCATGAGCAGGGGAGGGGTAGAGAAAGAGGGAGACACAGAATCTGAACCAGGCTCCAGGCTCTGAGCTGTCAGCACAGAGCCCACCTGGGGCTGTCAGCACAGAGCCCACGAACCGCACATTCATGATCTGAGTCAAAGTTGGATGCTCAACTGGCTGAGCCACCCGGGCGCCCCAGGGTGAGACGGATCTTAAGCACATGCAATAGAAAGACTA
Source organism: Acinonyx jubatus (assembly GCF_027475565.1). Classification (NCBI taxonomy): domain Eukaryota; kingdom Metazoa; phylum Chordata; class Mammalia; order Carnivora; family Felidae; genus Acinonyx; species Acinonyx jubatus. The sequence goes on along the minus strand of NC_069380.1, from coordinate 97,864,452 downwards.
AATATAAAACTGAAAGTCTTAATCTCATGGGAACATTTATAGGCAGAATTGTCTCTTTGAAATCCTTCTTATCAGCTGTATACATCTGGAGAGGAAAAAGTGGCTTTTCCCCATGTTGTTAGTCAAAGTAGAATATATCTTCAAATTTAAAAAAAATAAAAATGTGAAATACGAGTGGTGTGTTATAATAACCTTGGTTTAAATGGTCCAAAATACAACTAAACTTTCACATGTTAAGTGTGTAACCTTCATTTTCTTCCATTGTATTCAGGTTAATCTTTAAGTATAAGATTTCAATTGCTCTTCCTTTCAGTTTCCTTTTCACTTCCTTTCCTTCCTTTCGCCTAGCACTTTCTGCATATGTGACAGTACCTTACATTGTTAGCTCAAATTTTCTAGCTTATTTCTTCTTCTCCGCCCAGATTCTGATTCTCACACACTGATATGTAGCACTCTTTCTTCTCCTAGGGACCGTTTGTCTTAAGTGAATAGGAATACATTTTACATCAAAGAAACTTACATTTCTGCACATGCATTTGCATGAATTTAATTGTCCTAGTAGGAGGTCAATTTTCTAACCTAGTAAGTGATGGGTCTATCAGTCTCTTCTAATTTAATACTGTATGTTTTGTTTCCCAGTGAAAGCAAATATCCCTTTACATAATTTTGTGAAGAGAAGACAAACAGTAATTTGCATTTATTTAATTACTAGTTTATTACTAATTTAATTACTATATTTTCCACATACATCTTTATGTTTTCTGTTTTTAAAATTTTTACCTATGTTGTAACTATTTTACCACTGTGGTGTTTTTACATTCTTAAAAATGTTTTACTTCACTGATTGGTTGACTGATTGATTAGGAAAGGATTTGAATAAATGGTGGGAATCTGCACAGCAAGATTTACAAAACCACAACAGGAAGGAGAAGTTATTTCAGGCCCGCGGCACATGTCCAAGAGAAGGTGCAGTAATGGAAGTGAGTAATTCAGGTCAGGGGGTCAGTGACTGAGACCATGTGGCCGGAACAGTCTTACCAGTGTTGGGCTCCCTAGATGGGGAGGTTGTAAAAGCAGCCTTGGGAGGGTTTTTGCTAGAACTGCCAGACCCAGTTAAGAATTTTAAATAGATTGACCTGAGCCTTCGAAATTTCTGGACTGAGCTGAAATGATGAAAGAAAAATTTCTTTGTTGGATATCTCCAGAATCAAGTGGAAATTCAGGCAAGAGGTCAAGTGACCAGGAAGGTAGCAAACGAAACATTGAAAATGAGCTAAAAGCCTCTCTGAGTAGAGTGTCACTGGGAATAAATTACAAAAACGAAAGACAGTTGGGAAAAAATCCAAATTACTTGGGTAAAAGTCACCAGGGAGAGGCAGAAATTAAATACAGCTGCAAATTGGATTTTTGATGATCAGATTTATTAGAATGTCATATGGAGGAACTATTTTTTTTTTTTAAGTTGGGCACGAAGCCCAACAGTGGGTTCGAACTCAAGTCCCTGAGATCAAGACCTGAACTGAGATCAAGAGTCCAACACTTAATGGACCTCCACGTACCCCTGGTGGAGCTATTTTTAATATTAATTCTCTGTAATAATTAAATCCACTTAGAAATCTATTAAAAAATCAGAATGTCAGTAGTGTATCTCAAATAGCAAGGAAAATACAGTTGTCAATTGGTACAATTGTGAAGTTTTAAAAAGGAGGTAAAGTAAATCCAAATATCTTGTTTTTGTCTTGAAGTGTTGGAATTGGTAGAAAAAGTTCTGGATGATAACTCTGGACTGTTATTAGCCATATTTATTTATTTATTTATACTTAATCCATAAATTAGTATGATCAAAAATTTTAGTCCTTAGTCCTTGTGAAAGATACCTCACTGAAACATGTAATCAAATACATGACAGACTTTGCTTAAAGCAAAACGATGGTTAATGCTTTGTGAGATTTTAATAATATCATTGATAAATGATGTTTTTAATCACAAACATAGACATTTTCTTTTTAAACAAAAGCCTGATGACTTAATCTCTTATTCAAACACTTTTTGAAGATTTATAAAGGCCTAATGGTATTAGACTTTAATTAGTTTGACAAATTAAATTCTAAATGAATTTATTCATGTACTATTAAATATTATCATAAAAAATTAAAACTAAGTTACACTTGTCAAAACAGTTTAATGAGCTGTGCTTTCTGTTGTAGTCACCTAGGATTTCTCTCATGTGCCTTTTCTGACTTACTAATTCATAAAATTAGCTAATTTACAAATTAATAAAATTTAATAAACCAAAAATGAGACTTCTACATATGAACTGGAAAGTTCTAAGAAAATCATAAGTTTACTTGATCGTATAAGTATAAAAGCATCCAAGTAAAATAATTACTTTATAAGTGACATGAATAAAATACCATTTGCATGAATTTAGGCAAATACAAATCAATCCACCAGATTAACAAGGAGCAGGGCAATTTGACAAGAAACATGGCAAAATCATAGCAATGATTGGCATTTGTTTGAAGTTTGAGGTTCGTAAGGTACTTCACATTCATTAAATGATTGGGGCCTTATGACAATATGTTGGAAGGTGGTATACTTTAAGGAGAAACAGAAAAATGTTAGCGAATTGGGTAGCAGTGGGGGATGGTTACGTGTGTCAAGGCGACTATAATAGAACTAAGATGTGTGAATGGGGCAGTGTGGGCAACAAGTACAGATCTAAGACTTTGCAAGGTAAGAGACAAAATTAAGCAAGGGAAATGCAGATCATCTCTAATTTTGTGACCACAAGAGAGACATGAATTGAAAAGAAGTTGGAGTTGGAACCAATAAATGACATCTGGAAAGAATGAGGTGGAATGCATTGGTGATCCTGCCTATTCGGTAGCTCTGCAGACTTGTTGAATCCTGAAGTTGCCTGTTCATGTGGCTTTGTCTGATTTCCCTTCCAGCCTTTCTGCCTACCAAAGAGCTTCTGTGTATGGTCCTGATGCCTTAGAAGTTCATTTAGGGTTTGTGCAGAAATTGCAACATCCTCCTGTTGATATTACTGTCCTCGCCCCTGACATGTAAAAACAAAGAGGGTTGGGTGATCCCAGAATATACAACAGGGGAGGATAGTGATTCAAGAGCCTTATTAGGTAGAAAAGAGGGGCATTTTTATCTTCATTTTAAAGCAAGCCCTAGACTTGGTTTAGCAATTTGACCAGGAATACGTGGGAGTTGGAAAAATTGAGACTCAAATCCAAGCATTCTGTTTTCAAATTTACATTTTTATCATAACACACTGCTGCCTGAGTGAATATTATAAACACACGCCATAATTTATATCATCAATGACCTAAATTTCTATAGTGGAGTTTCATACTTCTTTGGACTATTCTGGATAAATAAGTGTCTTCAAATTAGGTTTATCTATTCTTCTAAAGATAATTATTCATATAGTCACCTAACGTCCTATAAAAGGATCTGTAGAGATTTGACTACTGAAAATTTATTTATTTTTATTTATTTTAATGTTTATTTATTTTTGAGATAGTGCCACTGGGGTAGGGGCAGAGAGAGAGAGGGAGACGGAGGATCCCACGTGGGCTCCGTGCTGACAGCAGTGAGCCTGCTGTAGGGTTCTAATGCACTAACAGTGAGATCATGACCTAAGCCAAAGTCTGATGGACAACTAACTGAGCCACCCAGGCACCCCGACTACTGAAAATTTAGTACGCGATTCTAAAATGCTGAACTATCACATGTAGGTTGGTGAGTATCCTCAGAAAGAATGTAAATATGGTAGCTAAAGGCTGTAATACAACTTATCCCTCATCTTAGGAAATGCTGTCAATTCCCTCCACTAAGTTTTTAGCAGGGCTGCTGTTAAGTCCATTTCTTTCCTCTCTCTCTTTGTTTAAAATAAGGTGTCATCCTAATTTATGATGAGATTAAATGAATAGCAAGTAATATGAAAAGGAAAGGATGGGAAGGGGTCTATAATAGTCTATAATATACTCGAATTACACACACACCAAAAAAATTACCCCTTTAGGAACAGTGGTAGGTACGACTTGTACTCATGGATGTGCAGATCTCCTTTCCTTTCTTGGGCATATGGGGACTACAGTGACTAGCTTTGGCCAGTGACATGTACAGAGGCTGAGATGAGTGCACAAGTTAAGTAGCTCCATCCTCTGTTGTGGTGGTCCTGGAAGCGGACACTTGACCAGATGGTGTCCCTACAAAACCTGTAGAGCCCGGACTGCTGAATGGCTGCCTGGAGAGCCTCCTGGACTTAAGATGAACTTTGAGTGAACAAGAAATAACTCAGATCCTCCTGAGATATGGTTGTTTGCTACCACACTTAGACTATCTTGACTTATAAAGAGAGACTGTTCTCCTCTCATGGTAAGTCTTTTGACAGCTTCAGACAAGTTCCAGTGAAATAGGGACCTTCAGCTGCACAGGTCACCCGTGCACAACGCAGGGGCTAGGCTTTAGGTGGTCTTGCAATTCTGGCTTGGCCACTTCTTGGCTCTATAATCTTGGGCAGCCTGATGCTGGAGCCATAGTTTCCTCATTTGTAAAATGTAGATAATGATAGTGTCTAATACATTGGGTTGCTATGAGGGAAAATGGTGTTACAAGGGGAAAATACAGCATACAAAACACGTAGAAGAATGTTTGGCATACAGGAAGTCCTTGATGAGGGTTAGATATCACATGTTTTGTCAATATCAACCCAAACCTACTCCAGGGCACTCCACTGTTTTATTTAGTTGGTCCAAATTTCCCTTTGGTGGTTGGGAGAATTGATAACTACATTATCAAACAATGGAAAATCACATCTATAGTCTAGTAGCAAAAGGATGAAAAGTTTTTAGTAAAGAGAGCTCTAATGCGCTCGTTCTTTAGTGGTTCCATGGAATGGATCAGTTGCTATGTTTAGTGCACGGGTCAATGTCAAATAGATGAAATTTACAAATGAAATACAGGTAATGGAAGTGACATGTTCATGGTCAAAAGGCATTCATACTAAGAAATCAAAACTTCTTAGGGAAAGAAACCAAAATAATAGACAGTCTTTGAACTTAGGGGAAAAAAAACCCTGAAAGGTGAGGCTGCTGATATAATACACGAGAAAATGAGGCTGGCATTATTCAGCAGCTCATTCATTTTAGACGGTTGCTAAATTGCCTGAAATCCCTTTTATATTCTGCAAAGATCAAACATATTAAGAATGTCAAAATAGCATTAGGTAACCCCTTCCAAGCGTCAAAATAGCTGCTCAGAATAAAGGAAAGATTTGCAAAGTTCAGGGCAATGAAGAACATAATTAAATGGTGATGTGATGGGGGAGAAATTATGGGGAGTCAAGCTGGCATAAAATGCCAGCTCAGTCACTGACTAAGGGGTTGATTTTGGCAAAATACTGAAACTGAGGTCCTGGATTTCTTCACTTGTAAAATCAGAGTAATATCATCTGTCTTACACATTCCTATGAGAACTTAGAGAAACTCTAATGTATGTAAAGTTTGAGAAAACAGTTAGTAATATTAGCTTACCTATCCTTGATTAAGAAGTCAGAATTATAAGCAATATTTGGGAGAGGGTTATTGGCAGAGCGTCTTTATGTTCCACTTTCGTTTTTTCCTCAAAAAGACCAGACTGATAAATCCAAGGGCTTCCAACATAATGACACCCTACATAATTGCTGCCCCACGAGACGTGCCTACCTCCAGTTTCATGTTCACCACCACTGTGTGCCCTCATGGAAGCAACCCATCTGTCATTATTTCAGAATCAGGCAACTTGAACGATTCTAAAACTCCAAAATGTTTTGTCTGAAAACTTAAATCGACCTAAAAAGCAAATCGACCTGGAAAATGTCGTGTGATTTGGTGACAGCATCTAGTAACTGTGAGATTCTGTGCATTTTATCTAATTATGAGATGCAGGCTTTTCACAGAGCTTTATTGCTCATAAATCATTCCCTCACTTAGAAATCATCAGTATGTACCAAAGTACATCGCACTGCAATCTGCTACAAATTCAAGGGCAGCAAAATGTGCTACCAATAGAGAATCAGGGGAAAGAAACTGAATCAGGACAACTGCCAGACTTGACATTGCATTACTGCGTATTTTCCATGGAAAAAAGTTTGGTCAAGGAAGGCACCAATTCGTGACTTGATTACATCATTCCCAGTGCAATTAAACATGGACTACTCAAGCTTTTCTTCATGGAGCATCCAAAAATTAGATTTTGTAGAATTTATTAATATTAATAAATATTAATTCTAATTTGCTATAATTAGAATCTGTAGATAAAAGGTTTTGCATAGACAGTATATAGCCGCTGCTCCTGGTAATGCCAAAAGCAAGCAACTACTGATCTGTCCAAAGAAAGTCAAATAATACCATGCCTTAGACCTTTATTCATTAAATAATTAGATGCAGGCAAAATTCAAATGCAAGACTTTTTAGGTTAATTAAACCACTTCAGTTAATACCAGGCTCATTTTCCTTTTTTCTAGAATAATGTTAAGCTAATGAGGGAAGGTAGGAATATAATAACAAACTGGAAGAGTGGCACATTTCTCTTTTGGCATGCCCTGTATTTTTGAGCAGATATTTTAAATTTAGCTTAAGCATGACCTAAAAAAAACCAATCAGTTTTATCTCCTTTTATAACTGCTGTAACTACGTAGAGATGGAAGGGAACTCTGGTCAGTTTTTTACGTTCTCTTTGCCTTTCTCAGATAAGATACAATAACCTCCTAAGTCCAAATTGGGATAATTGTTGTTTAAACTAGCAAGACAAACCCTTGCCTAGGCCAATTTAATTAAAAGATAGTACTTTCAAAAACATTTTTTTAAATGTTTATTTATTTCTGAGAGAGACAGAGACAGAGTGCCAGCAGGGGACGGGCAGAGTGAGAGGGAGAATCCGAAGCAGGCACCAACCTCTTTCAGCACAGAGCCCAATGCGGGGCTAGAACTCATGAACCATGAGATCATGACCCGAGGCAAATTCGGAAGCTTAACAGACTGAGCTACCCAGGCGCCCCTAGATACTACTTTAAAAACAAACAAACAAACAAACAAACAAAAACATATGTTTCACTCTGAATGAGTGTTGCCATAAGCAGCAATCCCCTCATACCTTTTGTAGGAACATCCCCTTCAAAAGAGGACGGAGGCTAACTTGGGGGTATATACTCCTCAGGGAAATGAAAGGCTCCGAATGCACAATGGGAAAAAGAAGTGTCCTGAGGGGTATGAAATAGGAATTTTTGCTTTGGAATCTCCAGGAAAAGCAACTATTTGCCCTGTTTTATGATGATTTAATGGATGATGGGCAGAATTTAAATTTGGAAAGCAATGTTTTCTGATGATAGAAATGGCATTGCCACTTATGACACTTTAATTAGAAGTTTCCAGGCAAATATTATGATGCCCTATGTTCATTGCTTTTCATGTTTTAGAAGTTTACATATATTTAAAGACCTAAGTTCCAGGGAATGTTTCAAAATTACCAGTTGGGAAAAAATACATTGGCCCAATATACTCCATACCTTTTTTAAAAAAAATGTTTATTTTTGAGAGAGAGAGAGAGTGAGCATAAGTTGGGGAGGAGCAGGGAGAGAGGGAGACACAGAATCCGAATCAGGCTCCAGGCTCCAAGCTGTCAGCACAGCATCACCCAAGGCTCGAACACATGAACCAAGAGATCATGACCTCAGCTGAAGTCAGACACTTAACCGACTGAGCCACCCAGGCACCCCCAATATATTCCATACCTTAATGAAAAAAAATGAAATAACCTATGGAAATAAACTCAAAAGAAAGTCCCAACACTCATATGATCTAACATTAATGCTGATTATATAATAAAGTGTAGTAAGAGAAGAAGGTCAATACCTCTTATCTTTTTTAGGTTGGGATTTAATTCAGCTTTCCAGGCCAAAATTTACTTGTAAATGTGTTGAACAAAAGCAGGTATTGTCGTTTTGGCATATGTCACCAATCACACTTAAAAAGATGATTTCCCATGGGGTACCTTTGGTCTATACTTGGAAGAAGAGATGTGAATTTGAACCTCACTGGTTGTATCTAAGCATCTGGCTCAATGTCCTTACTGGATCAGCATGAATTATTCAGCTTATTCAATCTGCTTTATTGCAATGGAGTTATCTACTCTGTGCATGATTTGTGGCTGCTAAGAAGCTCTACGTTGAGATCCATATTGGCTCCCAGACATTGACAGGTGTCAGTGTTTCGAACTAAAAGCTAATTATTAGGTCACACATAACTGGCTGTGGAAGGAAGATGGGCTGAAGGGAGAAAGCTGCATGTATTCAAAGACTGCTTATAACACTACATGGTCTAACAATGGATACACATTGGAAAGAGAGTAATTATTAAAACCTAGAAAGATGATGAAATCTTGGATTTATTCACATCAAGCCTCAATGAATGCATGAAAATGTTAAGAATATAATATTTTGGTATTTGGTGAGTCAATTCTTTATTTAGTTGGGTCAGATTTATTAAATATACTTATCAAACAATTAATAAATTTTAGATGATGGCCTGTCTTTATAATTGGTCTTATGTGCTGTAACTTTCTGGAAAAAAAAAAAAACAACAACACTGGATTTATTCTGCTTGCATTATCTTCATTGCCAACACACACAGGAAAGAAAATCATGCTGAGTAAATGTGCAACATGACATCCTGTATTTTTTTACTCATGAAATTGTTCCTTCAAAAAGTAATGCCTATTTTTTTCTGTTAATCTGCCTAAGGTGTGCTATCATCTTTTAAAAGGAAGTTGTGAAAAACAGGATTCCAAATTACCATAATACGGCTTGAAAACGGCGACAAAGAAATATGACTATCTCCCTGTAGCAACAAAAAATTAAAGTTTTGAGATCAAAAGCCAGATAGTCTAAAAGATTAAAGCATCCTTTATTAAGCTGCGCAATAAACGAATTTCGACCAAAGATGAATCCCTCTACTCTTGCCACGTCATGGACAACTTTTGTTCAGGTATGCACCTGTTTTCATAATTCTAGGACAGATAAGCTCATTTCTAGTTCACAAAATATCCGATCAGTCCACATCACAGTAGTTGGGAAGTTAACGTGGTCCATGGATCGGTAAGTGACGTAAGCTGGCAAGTTAGACTTAAGAGAGGGCTTTTGTAAGATGTTAGGAAGGAAGAATTTCTTCTCTTCCTCCTAAAATATGACAAAGACCCCTGACATATTTCAACTCTGAGGGGAAACAGCGTTAAGGCTGATACTAAAAACATCCTATTCCAGAAGCCTCTTTATTTTCCGCTGTAGTTCTGATAAATAGGGATTTCCTTGGAAGGCAGAGAGCTTGCTGATGCAGGAGGCAAACCATCCCACTGCTTCAACATTCTGGTTTATGGTATGTCCTGGAGGAATGCTCAGTGTGAGGAGGGCCTTAAAGGGCTTGGCCATGTACTGGGTCAACGGGACACTCCATATACGGTCTTGGGGGGACCACAATACATCCTATGAAAATGCGTGAAGTACTATTTATGACCTGACTATGATAGTGAACTTGGAAAATTCTGGCATATGCTCACTGTAATCTTCTCCACACTCTGTCAGAATAGCTACCCATTTCGGTGAAATGAGTAGGGATGAAATGAACCACTGCTGCATTTTAATTCTGAGGAACATCTGATTTTGCCATTATGTACTGTTGTTTATTGACACATGACATTTCCACAGACAAAATCTTTCATTACATAGCTTGAACATATAATTGTATAGTATAGAAAATAAACTTTTTGGTATTGTTCTCAGCATTTAATAATGTAAAACTAGTGACAAACATCTTTAGAAAAAAAATAACAAAATAGTCCTTCAGTATTAAAATTTCTTCCTAAAAAGCATCGGGTCGAAGTTGGGGGAGGTGATATGTTATTAATGCATAGATGAGTTAGGCATGAATAAAATGAATCTAATTCCATCTCTTATAGTAAACCAAACTATTTGAAACCTGCAGATCACTGTTTATCACAGGTCAGTTAAACACACACACACACACACACACACACACACACACACACACACACATAGCATATTCAGCCTTTTCATGGTTCTGTGGTTTCTGGTGATGCAACTTTTTAAATAACATAAACCTGGGATAGAAACAACACACGGCATACTTACCAGGTGGTTTTTTTATGCCACTTTGCTGAATGCAGAATTAATATATTTGGGCTTTTTATTGCTTGAGTAGAAAGTGCTCCTTACTTATTATTTTATGTTTATAATATAGAAATTAAAAAAAAAGCACAAAAAGTTTTTGAAATGGCATACATCACACTGTGGTAGTGGTTGATTTCCTCAAGATCGTCTTCTGTGGTTTTGGTGCAGTGGAAGGAGGCACAGTTGCAGGTCTGAGAGGGGGGAAGCTGTGACTGTGGCTTATTCCCAGTCCCCCATTCTCTAGGGGGAAAGGAGGGAGGTGGGGTGGAGGAGGAAGCGGGGGGCCTGGGTGAGGAAGCTTTCCCAGTGGGTGGACAGGTTCGCTGTGTAAGTGGACCTCCCTGTTTTTTATGTTATACCGGGGGTCGCAGTCCGGACAGTAGCCATGGTACTGCACTTTCTCATTAAACCGAACTCGTTCCCGAGGTCCTGCCTGGAGACATCTGTCTTTTTCAGGTCTGTGCATCAGAGGCTGTGCTGGAGCCTTGTCCAAGGTACCGGGGGGGATGCAGCAGACATCTCCGTTGGGAATTTTGTTTGGCGGCCCTGGCAAGCCTCCGTTTCGCAGAAGGGTTCCATTGGTCTTTAGAGGATTGACGGCTGGCACCACTCTTTGGGGGTCGTCACACTTCACAGGTGTCAACCGTGGGGGAGGCGGCGGAGGGTTTGGCTTTCTCAGGACGGTGAGGATAGCAGAGGGGTGTGCGGGGGGTTTAATGAGAGGGGCATTGGCCTGCACTTTGATCTTCTCTATGCTCGAGGCCGTCGTGCCGCTGGAGCTACTATTCAGGGTGTCCGTCTTGGAGCTGTCGGTCATCTCATCCTCCAGCTGTAGGTCAGAGGTCAGGGTATCAATCTGGTCAACCACCTGGTGGAAAGGACAAGGTAACTGTGGTGAAGAATGACCCGAAGCAAAACATCCTAGAAACGATGTCTCCCTGTCTAGCTGTAATCAGCTATGTGAGTCTTAATGAATACTGGATTGTGGATTCCACTGTTGCTCAATGTTACCATTAAAGAAATTTATAGAATGGTTACCATAGGAGCGTCGACTGTTTGATAACCTAAGGATTTCACATGCCTGCCATATAATATATGACTTATGTACACAGTCTATTCCCGACTCTGCTGAACCCACCAAAGATAAAAACATAACTGATGCACAAACATAACTTATTTTTAATATGAAGGGGCAGGGACTTTCTCCCGGCTCAGCATGTAGAAACCTATGGGACAAACACTAATCTCGTGCTAAAAATGAGAAAAGCCAGCTACTCTGCAAAATCATCACTTTTCTTGAGACCATCACAGAACTGAGATCACAAGGATTCCCAATGAACTGAACCGGAAAGAGTCCCCAGCCCTCTATGGAGAGAAAGGACACAATGACTGCTTCACCTTTGGCAAATCACAGGAAACAGGCAGCCTCCATGAAAGCGAGGAAACAGCTAGAACTTGAATGAATAATTAAAGGTGGCGTATGTGCTATCATGACAATTTAGAATCCCCAGGAGCTCAGACACAAAACAGTCTGTCTTCACTCATTCCATGGGCCTCTCACATGGGGTGATGAGGGTGAGAAGAGAATGAATGAGTCCCTCCTGGGCACACAGGCATAAAACCCCAGGTATTTCCCAGATCTCTGTCCCTTATAAAACAGATCACTTAAGCATTAAAGGAAGAGGTTAAAAAAAACAAAAAACAAAAAACACCTGTAACATCTAAGACACAGGCAACAGTCTCCTGCTTCTGAGAAGGGGTAGGAACCGCAGCTGTTTGACTTTGGGGAAGGGGGCAGGAACTTCTCTTGGACCCGGGAACTTAGGCTACAGATGTGTGCTATCACTTGGAGGAGGGACTCAAGTCACAGAATCTCGAGACCTGCCCTAGACACAAGGCAGAGTCAGGGGCATCAATGAGTCTTGCAGAACCATCAGACCATGATGCATGCCCCTACCTAGTGAAGGAGAATTGATGTGAAGACAGAGAAGTCGGAGGGAGCATCTAAAGCAACGCAGTTCGAAGGATGTTTGGCAAGGTCACCGGGGGGTCACGGTGTTAAAGCCACTCATGGAAGGAATCTAGCATCACCCATAACAGGCTTGCCTTAGGGTCTCAGTCCTGTCCAGTCATTGGGGGGCAGCTCGTGGGAAGCAAAGCATGTGCTCAAATGCTGGGTATCAGAACACAGTCATTTATACTCCCTGGGTCAGAGATCTCCGAGTCCATTCTCAGGGTTGCCATCAATGGAGACAGAAAGGTTACAGATTACTTTTTAAATAATTCATTTTTGTAGGGAGATAGTCTTTTTTATCTCACATCTCCACATGCAGATTTTTCCCTCCTTATTCGGGCCTAGGTTTGTTCAACTGTGAAGTTGGCTCTTTGACACATGGTGGCAGAATTGGGCTCAAAATGAAAACATCCAAAGCATGCAGAATTTAGGGAAGAGGTAGAGATTTCACTTCTTCCTCATGAGGGTCTTAAGTGACTGCTTCTTGCTACTGCTGCCAGAGTTCAGCCTTCTATTTTAGCTCCTAAGTACTGTACATGTTAAATCCACTTCTCTGCATTTTCATTTCTTTGGTCCTAGTCTGAGCCACCATTATTTACCATATGGGCTCTCCAAAGTCACCTTGCTTCCCCTTTTCATTTCTGTAGCGTCAGTGGATTTTTTAAAAATAGAAATGTGCTCTTGTCGACTCCCTGCTTAAAACCTTTCAGTGCCTCTTTATTTCTCCTGTGAGAAAGATCAATTCTTAACACTGTCTCCAAGGTCTTGTATAGTCTCACTCGGTGTTGTGCTGGTCAATGTTTAACAGCTGGTTTTTACAGGTATAAGGGAGTTCTGATTTGAAAAGTGTGCCAATTTCCTTGGTGTAAACTCCCACTGTGGTCAATTTCAAGTCAGTAAATGTGACATCACTGTGTGTGAGGTTAGAAAGCAATGCACAGCTGCACATCATTATAAGATGTTTCTACCATGCGGACAGAATAGGCAAAAATAAACTCAGGAGAGGGGCGCCTGGGTGGCTCAGTCAGTTGAGCGTCCGACTTTGGCTCAGGTCATGATCTCACGGTTTGTAGGTGTGAGCCCCGTGTCAGGCTCTGTGCTGACAGCTCAGAGCCTGGAGCCTGCTTCGGATTCTGTGTCTCCCTCTCTCCCTGCCCCTCCCCTGCACATGCTCTGTCAATCTCTCTCTCGAAAAATAAATAAACATTAAAAAAATAATTAAAAAAAGAATAGATAACCCCAGGAACACAAATAACAGTAAAATATAGTAAAATAATTATGAATGACTTGGGATAATTAGACAACCTTTATTTTTAATGTAATTTATTTAATATGCGTTTATATACTTCTATTTTTAATAATGGGTATTTAGCAGGTGGCTCACACAAAATTTCTGAAAATATAACACTTGGTCCTTTTTAGCTAGTACAAGTCGCAATTGTACTGTACAGAGATAACACATCACCACCATCTCTCCTCTTCAAATGACTACCTCAACTCTAATAAATCCCCCTTTTTAAAAAAAAAATATTTATTTTGGGAGAGAGAGAGTATGCGCATGCACGAGCAGGGGGAGGGGCAGACAGAGAGAGGAGAGTGAGAACCCCAAGCAGGCTCTGTGCAGCCAATGCAGAGCCCAGTGTGAGGGGCTTGATCTCATGAACCATGAAATCATGACTTGAGCCAAAATCAGAAGTTGGACGCTTAATCAACTGAGCCACCCAGGTGCCCCTAAATTTCCCTTTTCCTTTCTGTTCTCAAACCTCTCAGGTCTTCTTTTAGACCCTCATCATTGCCAGTCTGCTTCCTGCCACAGGACATTAGCACATACTAATTTTTCTTCTTGAGATGCTGTGTCAAGTCACAATAAGTCTTTGTAACAATACTACTGCAATTTCCTACTACTACTACTACCATCTGACTGCAATTTCCCATAGAGGTCATGTTAATTTGTTAAATATTCCCAGGAAACCCTATTTCTTTCATTCAAAGCATTCACATACTTTTTGATTGTTTAGTAGTAGGAAGAGTATTGAAGAGTCTTCCCTCTCTAGACTCTAATTTCAGTGAGATCAGAGAACTTGTTCGTTTTTACTCTTGTAACCTAAAGGCCTAACGTAGTGAATGGCACTCAAAAGGGGCTCAATAAATACTTGTTAAATAAATGCATCGAGGGTTATTTCTTCAGTTTAACAGTGAATGAAAACATGTTATATCTTATTTGATTCCTGAAGTTGTTATTTTTAAAAGACACATCTGCTCAGTTATCCTAGAATAAAAGAGGGGACAAGGGATCTATCCAGAAATGATCCAGAGCTGGTTCCACATTCTGCAGCTCTAGCCCAGACACCCTGGAAATTCAAGGGGCAGGGCACCTAAACAATGTGAGAGACAGAGGGGCAGTTTCGGCTCACAGGCACTGTATCTATTTAACATGGGGAGACTACTGACCCTGAGCCTTTTATCGCATTAAATATCTGCAGAGAAGGAGGGAAAGCTGGTCTACTCTGAAGGAAGTGAAGCTCATAGTCAAAGATGAATTAGTACTGCCCGGGTCTCTGATACAAGTGAAACCTTGATTGAGAGTAACCTGTTCTGCGAATGTTCTTCAAGATGAGCAAACATTTCTAATACATTTTAACTTGGTAAACGAGTGATGCCTTGCAATACAAGCAGTATGTGATGCCGAATGTCACATGATCACAGCTGAGCCAATGGTTTTTGAAATTCGCTTTGATAGACGAGTGCTTTGGGTTACAAGCATGTTTCCAGAACAAATAATGCTCACAAACCAAGATTTTACTGTAGTTTTGTAGCTCCTGCCTGGTTTTAGTCTCTACATTGTTATTTCCTGAGTGCCTACAAAATGCCAACAGAATAAAAAACTAAAACCGACAAAATGTAGTTGACCCTTGAACAACACAGGTCTTAGGAGTGCTTCTTTGTGTAGCCAAAGATTTGCATCAGTTGAGTCCCCAAAACCTAACTACGAATGGCCCACCATTGACTGGAAGCCTTACTGATAACATTAGCAGTTGATTAACATACAGTCTGTATGGTATATACATTATATACTGTATTCTTAGAACAAAGTAAGCCAAAGAAAAGAGTTTATTAAGGAAATCCTAAGGAAAAGGAAATACATTTACACTATTGTACTGTACTTATTGAAAAAAAATCAGCATCTAAGTGGACCCACATGATTCAAACCTGTGTGGTTCAAGCGTCACCCTTACTGCTCTCAGGGAGCAGGGAATCTAGTGCAAGGGCCTGGCTTTAATTAGATACTCAAACAACGGTCACAGTACAAGTGCGCCAGGAGTTCTGAATGACAAATCAAGATACTCTAAGAGGAGAATAAAAACACCTCATCAGAAAAGTCAGCAAGGCCTCCTGAAGGATGAGTGGCTGTTAACTAGTAGGAGAGGCGTGATTCCAGAAGTCCACTCAGGAAAGAGCCTGACAGAGGTCCTTCTACAGAAGACAGCGCCTGAGGGTGAGCAAAAAAAGAATACTCTAGGCTGAAGAGCACCGTGTGAGGCCCGAGAGCTAGCTAGCGGTCAGGTGGGAGAGTCCTTGCCAAGTGCTGATCAAGTATCATATTTTTCAAGGGTTCCAAAATGAGAGAAGCGATGTTCCAAGAGACAATGAATGGCTATTTTTCAAGAATGGAAGCATCACCTGATTCAAGAAGTGCACAAACTGAAAGAGTTTCAACAGGACAATAGAAACAAACCTACAGTCAGACATATCATAATGAAAACACAGAACACAGAAGGGTGGAGGTAAGGGCAGGCTGCCCAAAAGGAACCACAATGGCAAATTAATTATTTTGCATTGAAGCTATTTGGGAACTAGCCCAGTGGTTACTTGGGAACCAGGCCACAAGGACACTCAAACCCTCCTATGTCCCATGAAAGCAGAAAATAAATCTTTTGTATCAAAAGCACCTTCCCTGTACTAAGAAGTAAAAAGGCAACCTTATCCCCAGAGATAGGAACTTCAAAGACAAGAAAACTGTAGAAACAAACCTGAATCACTAAATTCTACTCCTACAACCAAGACTACACTACACGTTAACTAACCCGAATTTAAATAAAATCTTGGAAGAAAAAAAAATCTTGTTACTTTTTTACCAGTTTATCACCTGAGCCCAAATTCTGCTTAGAATTCCTTAACTAATTAAAGTTCTCAAACATCTGCTTTTTTTTATCCTGTCGATTCTTAAAGAATTCATTTCTCTTTGTCTAAAATGTATAAAAACTGCCTGCCTTAGTCATCTATTTGGGTATATTTCATTACTGGACTTCCATGTACACATAATAAACATTTTTTGTTTGTTTTCTTTTTAATCTATCCCACATCAATTTCATTCCTCAATCAGCTAGAAAAACCCTGTGAGAAAAGGAGGAAATGTCTCCTTCTCCTAAGAAAGTAATGATAAAAAATTTTACAACAATAAAACAAGAGGCACCAAATATGTATTGAGTAACAAAAATCAGGCTGACTGATTTTCAAACAAGCAAGAGAAGTCAAGGAAAATTTAGGACTATGTTTCATAATGAAAGAAAGCCATCGGAAATATAGCTGAACTCTTGTAAAAGTGAGGGTGAAATCGACATTGTTAGACAATGAAGACTAAGAGAGTGTGCTTTCCACAGCTCAGTGTTGAAAGTACTGATAAAGGACAATTCAGAAAGAAGTAAAAAACCAGAAGAAAGGGCTGGAATACAAGCAGCATAGATGAGCAGAGACATTGTAAAATAATAAAAGTGTGCATTTATTACAAAACAATATACTAATGACTAGTTTGAGAGAGGAGAAAAATGTGTAGGTAAAATACTAGGGAAAGTGACATCTGATTGGAGAACAATCAAGAGTGAAAGCATTTTCAGCTCACAGTATTTGTGTGTGTATAAGGAATCACTAGCTATCTGATACTGATTATGATTCATTAAATCAAGAACGCATATGAAAAAATTTTAGGGACACTACTGAAATAATAGACAAATGTATACTTTCTAAAATAATGTAAGGCTGGGGGCACCTGGGTGGCTTGGTCGGTTAAGCGTCCGACTTTGGCTCAGGTCATGATCTCACGGTCCGTGAGTTCGAGTCCCGCGTCGGGCTCTGGGCTGACAGCTCAGAGCCTGGAGCCTGTTTCAGATTCTGTGTCTCCCTCTCTCTCTGTCCCTCCCCTGTTGATGCTCTGTCTCTCTCTGTCTCAAAAATAAATAAATATTAAAAAAAATTTTTTAAATAATGTAAGGCTGAAAACGCGAGTAAGAAAAAAATAGCAAATTCTAAAAAGGCAGAAAAAAAAGCGCAGCAAACAAAAATCTGCAGAAGATAGAAAAACTTCAAATATATTAGTAATCATAATAAATATAAGTAGATTACAATAATTTATTCAAAAAGGGACATGGATTGACATAAAGTGACACCCATAAGATACATCAGGCAAATAGTCTCATGAAACCTGATACAGCTCTACAAACACTAAGCCAAAACAATCTAAATTTTTCTTAAAACACTACTGTACTAATTTAGGCAAAAAAAAAGAATTAAGCAAACTTTAGAGCTTATGTACACATATACACATGAAAACTGGAAAAAATGATATGAAAAAGTAACTGACACAAGGCAAATGCCAAATTTCCAAAAATCATGAAAATGCCAATGACCTTACAAGTAATCAAGGGAGGGCAAACTGAAGACAAATGCAATAGCCTTTCTTACTCAATAGTTTGTGAAAACAAAATAATCTGATAATTCCAACCGATGATGATGATGTGGTGGATAAACGGGAACTTCATACATTGCTAATGCCTATATTAATTCAGCCTGTTGAGAAAATATTTCACAACATCCTATAAAGTGGGTAAGATCCATATCCTACAATATAGGTCTTTTATGAACAAAGCCTACACTACTCCAGAGGAACTTGAAGAGATGTGCATAGGGTTGAAGAAGCAGAGTTCCTTGCAGGCTGTTTGTTTTCTCATAGCATAAGACTGGAAACAGTCTAAATATCTGTTAGCGAGTGACTGGGTATGAAAACATAAAATGGTTCAAAGGAAGTAACTAGAACTATATGTATCAGCAGGGGTAAGTCCCAAAAAACTAATGTTGAATGTAAAAAAGTTAAAATATACATACTCAGTGTGTCTGTGTTGTTTATATAGAGAAGGGTGGTTTCATTTATATAATGTGAAAATAAATAATACACGTCAAGTTTAGGCAAAGAGAAACGGGAATGGATATCAAGAGGCAGCAGCCCTACAGCTAAAACACTATTTCTTTTAAAACTTGATGTAAAGTCAAGGTGCCTGGGTGGCTCAGTGGGTAAAGCCTCCAACTTCGGCTCAGGTCCTAATCTCACCACTTGTGAGCTCGAGCCCCGCACCCAGCTCTGTACTGACAGCTCAGAGCCTGCAGCCTGCTTGGTATTCTGTGTGTGTGTCTCTCTCTCTGTCCTTCCCCCAATCGCTCTCTGTCTCCCCCAAAAATGAATAAACGTGAAAAATATAATTTAAAACTTGATGCCAAGTAATTTTGATAAAGGGTTAACATTTCTTAAGCCTGGGTTACATTCATTACATTAATTTATTTATTTTCTGTCATGTGTGAAACATTTTACAACTTGAAAATAAAATAAATATTTAACACTGGTTAAATAAAGTTAGAAAGAAAGAATATAAGTAATTCTTAGAGCTGCCATGTGGAGAACATATTGAAAGGTGCTGAGGTTTATTTGCTTGGCTGGTTAGATTCTATGGCAGCCAAGCGAGAGAGGAATAAATTAGCTAGACAAGGAATACACTGTGTCCTTATAATTATGCTTCAGTGTTTCCCGAAACTCTTTTAAAGTATCATACTGCGACGAAAGGAATCATAATCACAGGCACGATGGAATTAAAGAGAAAACAAAATGAGAGAAAGTAGGACTAGAGGGACAGATTATTGGCAGATATTGGGAGGTGAGAAGAAACAAGACATTGGTCATCAGTTGAAGAACAGGCACACCTAACCATTAGACGCAAAGGACAAACGTGTGCCTCAAACATGAAACTGAGCCATCTGTCTAATTGTGGCTACTCAGGTCGATAGAGGAATCTGCTAATGGCATTGGCAGAGAGAGTTAAAGAAAGCACAAGGGCAGGTGATGTGCTTGATGATTCTAGCAGGTTCTGGTTAACATCACATACAAGGGAGCTATGGTTTGGTTGTAGAATAATTAAGAATAATGGTAACTGTGATTTAGGAATCGCGTAAGCTCAAGGTTTTCACATCTGGGGAATAGCCCTAAATATCTTCGTAAAAGAGAAGCAGATTTGGCAGAAATGAAGTGATCATGTGATCTAAGTTATTTGTGGAAATCCAAAAGTCATTTCTATTAATTCTATAAATACTAAACTACGAAGAATAAAAATAAAGACGATGTAGAGTAATCATTAGAGTGAAATTTGGGAGAAACAGATTTACCCAGAATGAAAAAAGGAATTAGGAGATCCTTTACCTATGTTCTCATGTGGCTTTATCCTTTTGTTAATTCCTTTTTATTATATCCTTTCATTATTTTATTAATAGATTGGAATTATCTATTTATATGTGTTCCACTCAGACCATGGAAGCATGGATTTCCATCTTTGTTTCCCTGGCAGAGAGAACTGATTGCACAGAATAGGTAATATGCTGGGCGAGAGAACTGGACAAAAGTAGTCTCTGGGAGAAAAGTCATGTCTTGACCTCCTTTCCATCCCTCCTTCCTAGCTTTCCCAGCTGGGGTCTGGTTTTCAAGGTCTTCAAACTCACCAATTTCAGATGGTTTCAGGAAGGCACAAAGGAGTGGATTAGGCAGAGAAAAAGGAAGGCAGAAATAAAGCATTGGTGACACGTGACAACCTCTCCTCCTATGTTGTTGACTCTTCAAGCCTAGCTCCACAGTTTGGCACAGAGAACATTTCAGTTACTCTCCCAAACAATGAAGATACTTTAAGTGTTATGTGTATCTTTAAATATCTGTCTATATTGCTCTAGATGTATTTAGAACTTTTCTAAATCCTACTCATCTTGTTTAAATAAAAACCACATAATACATAGTTCAATTGCCTCAAAAACAAAGAAAATGATCTTTAAATTTGAGTGAATCTTTCTCTAGGGTCTCTTCAGTAACAACTCTCAACTATAAGCATTTCAATTACAAACTTAATGAGAGGAAAGAAAGAATTTAACCCCAACTTGAGTCTATACAAGAAAATTTATGCATTCTTCTAAGGTCTTTGATGTTGATTTGTCAAAACAACCACATTTTAAATATGTGGCATCAGAAGCAAAGATCTAAAAAGAGAAATGAATGGGAGTCATAGGAATTTCTACCAAGAGAAAGAGACAGCTGAAAACATTCCCTCCCCATAGCTATAGACCATGCTCAATGGTGGAATTTGAGAAACTGAACGGAAGACCGTAGGGGAAGGAAAGGAAAAATAAGTTGCAAGCAGAAGTAAAGAAGTAAACAAGATTGAAAACAAAAACAACACCATCATTCCTGTCAAGCCTGATCGATAGAAAAGCAAGATAAAGCTATAATGCAATTTGTCTTATTTTCTGTGTGTTCAGTTGGGTTCAACAAATATTTCTTAGGCAAATACTATTCATCTGTTATTACATGAGGCACTGAGGACTAAAAAAAAAGGCTTTTTGTTTAATAGGGACTGATATTCTGTACTTAGTATCTTCCTCTCCAAATCATATTTAAATGAGAGTACAGGGGGAAAAAAGCAACAAATTCAGAAAATTTTCTCAAAGTGGGGTATATATATGGATCAGAGATTTTTATAAATACATGGATGAATTAATAAAAAGGTGGAAAAAGCACTGATGGAGGCTCAGAAGAATTTCAGATCTGCAAGTGGGATATAGACAGAGCGAGAGTGAGAAGTAACGTAAAAAGCAGAGTGTGAAGCTATTGAGTGGCTGTAATTCACAGTGGAAAACACTGTGTCGAATGGCCTCATGCTCTTTTAAGGGCAGCAAGGTTAGCAACATGGTAATAGTCCATACCCCAAAGAAAACCTGAGATTCTAGCTATAAGGAAATTGAACGATGTGTCTGGATAAGTAGGCTGAGTGTAGTTGGTAACTCAGAGCAGAACTCTTCTCCGTTATGTTTTAGCTGGGAACGTGCTGGAACTGAGGTAAGGACAGCTAGTCTCTCTCTATCCACATACTCTGAAGTAGTGGACACCCAAGTGACATATTCAGAACATTCAATCAGCACTGTGCCATCCTATTATGGGAAAGACTACAAGATATCTATATACTGTAAATATACGCCTGAGGATCATAAGATAATTTGGGGTAAACAATAGCACAAAAGAGAAAAATCAGGATGAATGTATAGATCAATACCGAAGATGAAACTGCCATTATTAATGAGCCAAAGAGAACTTTACAGTCACTCTAATTAATGGGCTACAGAGATTTGAGAATGTCTTGCAGCTATAAAATAAGAACACACAGTTATAAAAGAATACAGCAGACATAAGAGAAATACTGGGAATATAAAACAAAAAGGCTAAATTGAAAAAGATTCATAGAAAGCCTGACAGATACAATCTAAGAAATATTCGCAACCATAAAACAAGAATTTTTTTTTTTAATGAAAGGAAAATACAAGAAAAAAGTTAAAAGACATGGAGAGCAAAAAAATCTATCCTGGGGCTCCAACTGGTTGGGAAGTTCCAGAAAAAGGCGGGGGTGAGGGATATGTGATATGGCAATGGTCAAGGTATTAATAACAGAAAAGAAATTCATAGTTGATTATACAACTGGACCTTCAGTAGGAAAGCATCAACTGAGGGCTCATCAGGATAAATGAAAAAGAAAACAAATTCGATCATCTACCAAACTAACCCAGGACATGCAGAAAGAAACGAAAGTGAGATAACCAGGGCGCCTGTGTGGTTCAGTCAGTTAAGCATCCAACTTCAGCTCATGTTATGATCTCACATTTCACAAGTTCGAACCCCCCATCAGGCTCTGTGCTGAGAGCTTGGAGCCTGGAGCCTGCTTCAGATTCTGTGTCTCCCTCTATACTTCTGCCTCACTTGTAATCTGTCTCTCAATAAATAATAAACATTAGAAAAAAAAAAAGAAAATGAGATCACCACAATTCCTTAGGATGCACGAATGATGAAAAATATTTTTACCAGTAACTTCAAAGGTTCTGGTTAGAGCGATTTCAGCCCCAATTCCACAACTGGCTAAATTAATAACTCACTCTAAGTGAAAATTAAAATATGTTTAGATATTAGGAACAAGGCCAGTTTACATCCCTTCTGTCTGCTTTTCAAACATGAATAACCTACAGTAACACAGTAAAATGGAATCCAAGAAAGGAGCACCTCATTAGAACCAAGAAACATTACAACACAGAAACGTGAAAGCAAACATTTAAGAATGACCTGTGCCACAGACCTAAAAACCAATTATTTTAAACGAAAACAGGGAATCAGAAAGCTCCAAGAAAAAATAATAATGGATTACATTCAACAGGTCATATAATTGGAAATTGGTAACACAGCAGTGATATGGCGCAGTGTGGTTGGTTACAATTGTGTAAGAAGAGAATTCATTTGAATCATGAATCGAATTTGCTTCTGGGAGGCTTCAGTTTAGAAACATATGTTTAAAATCATTTCTTTACAAGTTCATTAACACTGCTTCATTCTATTTTTACTATTAAGATTATTGGTTATTGATTGATCTCTCCAATGTATGGAAAAAACAAAGGATCAATCCTTCATATTCCATAAAAATAAGCCAACTAATATGAGTTGAGGTTAAAATAAAAGTGTCTGAGGGGCGCCTGGGTGTCTCAGTCGGTTGGACGTCTGACTTCGGCTCAGGTCATGATCTCCCCGTTTGTGGGTTTGAGCCCCGCGTGGGGCTCTGTGCTGACAGCTCGGAGCCTGAAGCCTGCTTCCAGTTCTGTGTCTCCTTCTCTCTCTACTCTTCCCCCAGTCATGCTCTGTCTCTCTCTGACTCTCAAAAAATAAATAAATGTAAAAAAAATTTTTTTTAAGTGCTTGAGCATATTACCTAGGTAGAAAATAAAGACAAATAGCTAAAAGGGGTTATGTCTGGGGGAAAGGACTAGATATTGGGTAAAGATGATAAAGTACCTTGGGTAAAGGTACATCCTTATGAAGAACCTGATTTGGAGATGAGGATATGAGTGCATGTAACTAGCTTGATAATGGTTAAAATCAGACCCAAGAAAATCTAAGATAAAGGATGAACGAGTCCTACTTCTTCCCCATGGAGGCCAATCTTTATGATACATTGCGAGTTAACAGGATTTGCAACTATAGAAAAGCAGGAGTGATTTACTCTTTCCAAGCAGGTCAATTGGCAGCATTGGTCAGAGATAGTTTCAAGTCAGATGACACCTGGGAGAAGACTCGAATGATAAAATAAAATTTGGAGGAAAAGGAATTTCTTGGCAGAGGCAACAGCATGAAGGTATGAAGTACATGTTTTTTTTTTTTTTTAAGTTTATTTATTTATTTTTAGAGAGGGGGGTCGGAGAGGCAGAGAGAGAGAATCCCAAGCAGCCTCTGTACTGTCAGTATGGGGCTCAAACTCATGAACCATGAGATCATGACCTGAGCCCAAATCAAGAGTCGGACGCTGGGTACCAACGGAGGTACCCAGGCACCTGTGAAGTACAAGTTTTCATGTGTTCCTAAAGAATGAAGTAGGAAATGGCAAGAGAACATGACACAAGGGTGAAAACAGATAAAGGCCAGGTTGGGTGGGGGTGGGGCGGTAGGCCATATTAAAGAGTTTAAATGCCATAAATTGCAACATTAAATGTGAGTCCTCAGAAGGTTGAGATTTATGGCACCGTCAAAAACAAAACAAAACAAAAAGCATGAAGTTAGTGCTTTGAGGGAGAAATACAGACACACACACGTTCCAGTAGGTTCATTTCCTTTAAGTCATAACTTACTTTACAGCCAGAGTATTGATAGTATGTAGCGAGCCTGTATCTAACTACAAAATTTAATTCCATACATTATTTGTCCAAAAATGTTAATGGACCCTGGCAGCCTTGGAAAATCACACATTTCAACAGGTCATGTTACTCGAACCATTAAATCATCCAAAATTTTTAACTCTACAATTTGCAATACCAAGAAGTTTGATTTTTTTTAAGCTCATAACACAAAAGTACCTGATTTCATTTAAATCACTTCCGCATAGAACTGTAAGCATTTCTGAGATGCTCCCGAAGGAAGTAGAAATCTTTCAGATGATTATATAGGCATACTTCATTTTATTATTGTGATTTGCTTTACTGCACTTTGCAGATATTGCAATTTGTACAAATTGAAGGTCTGTGGCAACCTGAATCGAGCAAGTCTGTTGGCATCTTTTTTTTTAAGTTCATTTATTTATTTTGAGAGAGAGAGTGCAAGCAGGGGAGGGACAGAGAGAGAGGGAGACAGAGGATCTGAAGTAGGCTGTGTGTTGAGAGCAGAGAGCCCAATGAGGGGCTCTAACTCATGAACTGCGAGATCATGACCTGAGCCAAACTCAGATACTCAACTAAGTGAGCCACCCAGGTGCCCCTGCTGGCATCATTTTTCCAGCAGCATTTGCTCACGTCATGCCTCTGGTGTACATTTTGGTAATTTTCACTGTATTACAGTTTCATTGCTGTTATATTTGTTAGGTTGATCTGTGACAAAGTATCTTTGATATTTCTATTGTAATTGTTTTGGGGCACCATAAACCATGCTCATAAAAGAGTATAAAATTAATCAATAAATAGTGTGTATGTAGGGGCGCCTGTGGGTGGCTCAGTCGGTTAAGCGGCCGACTTCGGCTCAGGTCATGATATTGCGGCCCATGAGTTCAAGCCCCGCGTCAGGCTCTGTGCTGACAGCTCAGAGCCTGGAGCCTGTTTCAGATTCTGTGTCTCCCTCTCTCTCTCTGACCCTCCCCCGTTCATGCTCTGTCTCTCTCTGTCTCAAAAATAAATAAACGTTAAAAAAAATTTAAAAAAAATAGTGTGTATGTTCTGATGGCTCTACTGACCTGCTGTTCCCCCATCTCTCTCCCTCTCCTTGGGCCCCCCTATTCCCTGAGACACAACAATATTGAAATTAGGCCAAGTAATAACCCAACAATGGCCTGGAGGTGTGTAAGTGAAAGAGAAAGCCACACACATGTCACTTGAAATCAAAAGCTAGAGATGATCAAGCTCGGTGAGGAAGGCACGTCAAATGCTGAGAAAGGCTGAAACCTAGGCCTCTTGCATGGAACAGCCAATTGTGAACACAAAGGGAAAGTTCTTGAAGGAAACTAAAAGTGCTATTCCGCTAAACACATGAATGATAAGAAAGCAAAACAGTCTTCGGGGAAAGTCTTACTGGTCTGGATAGGAGATCAAACCAGCCACGACATTCTCTTAAGCCAAAACTCTCATCAAGTCTATGAAGGCTGACAGAGGTGAAGAAGTTACAGAAGAAAAGTCTGAAGCTAGCAGGTATAGGCTCATGAGGTTTAAGCAAAGAAGCCAGCTCTCCAACATAAAACAGCACCAAGAAGCAGGAAGGGCTGGTGTAGAAGCCGGAGCAAGTTATCCAGAAGATCTAGCTAAAATCATTCATGAAGGTGGCCACACTCAACAACATATTTTCACTGTAGATAAACAGCCCTGATTTTGTAAGAAGACGCCATCTAGGACTTTCACAGAGAAGAGAAGTTGGTACCTGGCTTCAAAGCATCAAACGACAGGCTAACTGTCTTGTTAGGGGCTAATGCAGCTGGTGACTTCAAGTTGAAGCCAGGCTCATTTACCATTTTCAAAAATCCTAGGGCCTTTAAGAATTATGCTAAATGCCTGTGCTCTATAAATGGAACAACAAAGACAGGATGACAGCACATCTGTTTACAACATGATTTACTGAATATTTTAAGCCCACTGTTGAGAACTACTGCCCAGGAAAAGACAAAACAAAAATAACAACAAAAAAAACTCAGGATCCCTTTCAAAATATGACTGCACCTGGTCACCTAAAAGCTCTGATGGAAAGATACAATGAGACTGACACTGTTTTCATTCCTGCTAACACAAAACCATTCTGCAGCCCATGGATCAAGTCTTCGTTATTGAAGAAACACACTACACAAGGCTATAGCTGCCATAGACAATGATTCCTCTGACATATCTGGGCAAAGTGAATAAAAAGTCTTCTGGAAAGGATTCATCATTCTAGATGCCACGAAGAACATCTGTGATTCACTGGGAAAAAGTCAAAATATCAACATTCACAGGAGTCTGGAAGAAGTTGATTTCTACTCTCATGGGAAACTGTGAGGGGTTCAAGGCTTCAGTGGAGGAAGTCACCACATTATGGTAGAAACAGCAAGAGAACTAGCATTACAAGTGGAGCCTGAAGATGTAACTGAACTGGTACAGTCTCATGATAAAACTTTTTAACAAAACTTTTGAGAGAGAGAGAGAGAGAGAGCGTGCGCACACGAGTGAGCATGCAAGTGAGCGAAGGGCAGAGAGAGAGGGAGAAAGAGAATCCCAAGCAGGCTCTACACTGTCAGTGCAGATCCCAACATGGGGCTTGAACTCCTGAGCCATGAGATCATGACCTGAGCCAAAATCAAGAGTTGGATGCTCAACCGACTGAGCCACCCAGGCACCCCTCATGATAAAACTTGAATGGATTATGAGCTGCTTTTGATGGATGAACAAAGAAAGTGGTTTCTTGAGATGGAATCTACTCCTCAGGAAGCTGCTGTGAAGGTTACTGAAATACAACAGAGGATTGAGAACATGATGTATACTTAATTGATACGGCAGGGGCAGGGTTTGAGAAGATTGACTCCAAAGTCAATAGTGTAGGTAAAATGCTATCAAACAACATCACATGCTACAGAGAAATTATTCATGAAAGGAAAAGTCAATGTGGCAAATGACACTGTGGCCTCACTTTAAGAAACTGCCACAGCCACCCCTCCCTTTAGCAACCACCCCTGTGACCACCCTGACCCATCAGCAGCCATCAATATCAAGGCAAGATATTCCATCAGCAAAGACATGATAACCAGATGAAAGTTCAGATGATGGCTAGCATTTTTTAGCAATAAAATTGTTTTAAATTAAGGTATGGACATTGTTTTTTTAAGAAATAATGCTATTGCACACTTCATTGACTACAGTATAGTGTAAACATAACTTTTATATGCACTGGGAAACCAAAAAGAAAAAAAAAACAACTCATTTGACTTGCTTTATTGGGGTATTTACTTGATTGCAGTGTTCTGGAACTGACCCCACAATATCTCCGAGGTATGCCTATACACAATTTCTCATGGTCACATGCCAGCTAAATGCTTACTCTTTAGAATAAATGCAAAACAATTAGGGGAGACAAAGTGCCATTAAAGCATAGCTTAGCTTCCTATAATTAAAATGTACTACACATGATGTAAGTCCCACATTTACTTGTCTATCAGTTTCAGCAAGCTATGTATTTATGACTTTTCTTTCCCCTGTAACAAACATTATCCGCAGATTATAATGGCTGAAATGCCTTTACTAACTTTCATAAGGTATCATGTTATTTTAACAGGCAACATGCTTCCACAGAGGCTGCTTGTAAAGTGTGGAAAAGGAAACATTCCTCATCATAATTGCTTTAGCAACTTAATAGATGTAAAAGACTCATCTCCTTGCACTTTGTGAGTATACACTTCGATAAGATTCCATTATGTTAACAATATTCAAGATGAGGTTGTAACTCATGTTAATGGAAGTGTACATGTTAACACAAGCATACAGCTCTAAATCTATCTTTTTGCATTTATAAAAGTGTGAATGAAATAAACCTCAGGTTGTGCATTATGCTACCTACTGATGTTAAACTAGCTCAATAAAAATATTCTGTAAACATCATGAGTAAGGTTATATGAGCAAAACCCCCTCTCTACCCAATTCACCCTTCCATTTAATCTATTCCCTGCACTGCAGTCAGGCAGAGCTTTTAAAAATGTATATATATTTCTTACATACATTTATACAACATAAATAAACCTTACGTGGTATCCTATTGTTAAGATGCAGGACAAACACTTAGTAAGGTCATAATATCCCTCAGATCAGGGTCCTGTCTTCCACACCAGCATGCCCCAATGCTACTTTCCTCACTATTTTCTCTTTTAATTTCATCCAGTGCTTCAAGATGTTAAGCTCCCATCTCTGGATCTTTGCAGAAGTCATTGAGGGAGACTCTAGGAATCGGCATAGAAGTCTACCAAGACAGAGGCATTCCCCATTGTTTCCTTCCACAAAACACACACCAAATACACACACACAGTCTCACACACTTTGCCTACCCTTAAAACATTAGCCCACATTTCTCCTCTTCAAGGAGCCCTTCCAGAATGTTCTCAAGTCTTATACCACAGTCCTAGAGCTCCGATATCTGTGCTTCCCAGCACATACCACACACTAATATAGTGATTAACTGTGCATTTAGCTGTTTAATGCCTGTCTCCTTGGTGAGAATATAAGCTCCCAGAGGGCAGGGCATCCCATGCCTTTGTCTGGAACAGACATATTTATTGAATGAATAAATAACAAATACTTTAAAAATCAAATGAAAAATACCAGAACAAAACATTTTTACATAGGTACTGCTTGCAGTTTGGTGCATATTTATAAAGTTTTGGGGTGATGAACTTGGACTGTAAAAAGAAATGATATTCATGAGATTTCTCATTTACCTCTCCTTCTAATATATTATATATATATAAATAATAAAACAAATGATCATTTTAAAGTTTTTAAAAATTAAAAATAATATATTAAAAAGATAAAAATTTAAAAATAATAAAAATAAAATATTTAAAATAATAAATATATTTTAAAATAAAATAAAAACTAAAACTGACATGAATAAAATAAAATATAATAAAATTAATAAAAAATAAAATATTATATATTTAAAATAATTAAAAAATAAGTTAATAATAAAATGATAAAAATAAATATATATTTAAACATAAAAAATAATAAAAGCACATACACACACATATGCATATCTTAAAAATATAATACTTTCAGACACAGATCTCTTGGAGAGAAGACACTATGAGAACACATTAAAATAAACTTGTGGGGTGCCTGGATGGCTCAGTCGGTTAAGTGTCCAACTGCGGCTCAGGTCATGATTTCATGGTTGGTGAGTTCAACCGCTGCGTCTGTGCTGACAGCTCAGAGCCTGGAGTCTAGATCCTACTTCGGATTCTGTGTCTCCTTCTCTCTCTGCCCCTCCCCTGCTCCTGCTCTGTCTGTCTCTCTCTCCCTCAAAATAACTAAACATTAAAAAAATTTAATAAACTTGTAAGATTACTGAAACAATTCATTTATTGACACTTCTAAAGAAATATCTACATATACATTAAACTGACATTTTGACATATGTTTTCACTTTGCACATCTCAGATACTAAGCTAGATGTTTAGTATATAACACAAAGGAAGAAGAAGTTAGCAAATTAGATCATTTTTTGTCTCAATTCCCCTAGAATCCATGTGGAATATGAAATTATTTGTCAAAAACATCAGGAAAACTCTGGTACTCCTTTCCATGGTATCTCAAGCACATAATTACACTATAGAAATAATAGCATGTATCAAACACTCAAAATAATGGTACTAGAAATGTTGATGTTGATACCACTATTTGATTTGAAGGGAGGTCATTTGGATGTGATTTTAATGCAGACTCACTAATTAATGCAATGGTGAAAGTGAGTCTTTCCTTTCTGATGTTAGTTCCCAACTTTGTCAATTAAAAAAAAAAAAAGAGAGAGAAGAAGAAAGAAAGAAGGAGACGTGTCTGTGCCATCTGTGATAAGTGCTGTAATATAAGTAGGGATAAAATAATTTGAGAGGAGAGAGGGAAGAACAATGAATTCTACCAGAGTGGGAGAAAACATGTCAGGGAAGGTCCTGGAAGCGTGAGTGGCTGGGTGTGGGTGTTGGTGTGTGTGTGTGTGTGTGTGTGGCGGGGGGGGGGGGGGGATGCGTGCACTGGGGACACATGAAGGGTCAAGACAGGAAGGGAGAACATGGGTAAAGACAGAAAGGGAAGATGACGGAGGTGAAGAAGTGGTAAAATGTGTTAAAGTGCCTTCAATACCATGCTAAATACCATGAGTTTGGCTTTTATCTCGAAAAAAAAAAAAGCAAGATTTGAACAGAAAAGTGATGTGAGCATCTATGATTTCACAGACCCCTGAGGAAGTAGAAAGACATTGCTATAAAGTAAGTCATTAAAAAAGATTACTCTCGTCATAAGCAAACCTAGGGATAATTACAGAAAATGATGCAAATGGGAAGGTTATATTACATTATTTTTGCATTAGTGAAAACATGTGAAAATCTCATCTCTGAAGAAATCTTTCCTAACTAGAAACTACCCGGTCTAACTCAATTATGATGAGAGCATGCGTAGCATGAATGTACATAAGGACATTATCTGTGGTTTAATAAAGGTGTGCGAGCATTCTGAGAGTCCCCTCTGTGCCTGAGCCTGAGCACTCTTAATGGAATAAGGTGAGTTGTATTTGGAAATATAACACCTGCATGTCTAATGTAATGAACCAGAATATACAAGATGGAAGAGAAAGAAGGAATTTAAAATTTGGAATTCTTTTAGAATTAGCTTTCTGAGCATCTGTCTTCATTGTCACAGGACTCTGGAGATACTTTATAAAAATAAATTACACATAATTTGAAAAACAATGAAAATTTTCACCAAAGAGAACCAGCAGCCACTTAAATGTGCTAGGACTTTGGAAAGTTATCTTTCAGGGTTCCCGTTTTGTTGAAAATTCCCTGAAAGACTTCAATGTGAATTTTTTTCTTCACAAAAACAGAGATTTCATAGTTTTCATGGCAAAAGCTATTCCTATGGGTTAGTTCTAACAACACTGTTGGCAAAGGTACTATACATCTACATGTTCTGCATATGGTATTTGGATAAGCAAAATGTAGAATATTTTTCTAACACTTTTAAAATATTAAGACAATGAATACATGAAATTTGCATTACTGTGAATTTGCATTACTGTGAATGTGCATTACTGACTACTTTTTACTTCTCACAATAAGCTTGCCTTCCCCACATCCAGTTTCAAATATTACATATTTTGCTTATAGTTAGGATAAGATTCTTGCATTCTTTATATAACTACATTTAAAACTTTGCAATTACGCAGTTAAACTTTTGGAAGCCATAAAACCTTGTTTATCTTCACAATTATAGTATCATTGGTTTAAAAAAAAAAAAAAAAAGGCAAAGCCCCCTAGTGGCCAAAATTATATTTATAGTAAAACCTTGGTTTGGGAGCATTAACTTGTTCAAAAAACATGCTTGTAATCAAAGCGAATCTCAGGAACCATTAGCTCAGTTGTGATCATGTCACATTTGGTGTCTCATATTGCAGGACATTTCTTGTTTATCAAGTTACAATGTATTTGAAATGTTTGCCCTTCTTGTGGAACGCTGGCAGAACAAGTTACACACAATCCAAGGCTTTACTGTAGTTCTGTAAGTCACCAAATTCCCTATTACTATTAAAAAAATTAATTAGCTTATTTGTTACATTGTTATTATAAAATGCAGTTTTGTCAAAGTAAGATTCTCTCTTCTCCTGAGGTCTAATTTAATGAAAAGATGGAACAATTGTGCTATGTAAGTTAATTTCATTAAGAAAGGGATTTTTAAGAACGTTCCATGTAGTATGAAATTATGAGAGTGTAAACCATATGTTCTGTAATTTCAAGATCTAATACATGGATCTTGAATTAATCATAATTATGTATATGGATTTTAGAACATACTATTTTCATGTATGTTAACCAATAGGTAGGGAATGGTGACTAAATATTCCTGGTAATTTGTAAGATCTAGCCATTCAGGGGTGCCTGAATGACTCAGTCGATTAACTGTCAGACTTCGACTCAGGTCATGATCTCACCACTTCTGAGTTCGAGCCCCATGTGGGGCTCAGTGCTGACAGCTCAGAGCCTAGAGCCTGTTTCAGATTCTGTCTCCGTCTCTCTGCCCCTCCCCCACTGGTGTCCGGTCTCTCTCTCTCTCTCTCTTTCTCTCTCTCTCTCTCTCTCAAAAATAAACACTAAGAAAGTTAACAACAATATCAACAACAACAAAAAAAGATCTAGCCATTCAACTTTTATTTTCTTTTGCAGAAGACTAGGGTTAAACATTAACATGAGAAATATATGAGGAATGTTCAGAAAGTAATACAGCATTTTCAAGCATCCCACAAAGTCTAGTGGTCGGATCCTACAGGAGGAAGGCATATGCATACACTGCAATAAATATAGTGAGTAGCAGCGAATACCACTGTGGAAAGGGAACAGAGAAAGACAGCCCTATCTTGCCCTTTTTGAAAGATTTCAAGAGAAGCTAGAAAGATTGATTTTTATGTGCAATTTACAGATTTTTCAAGCAATGGTGCAATTAAAAAATAATTGTGCAGGCCAATCCCCCATATTCAGGCATTATCCAGCTGACACATCACCGTTTGGGGACCTCTGGCTTAACAGACTCAGTGTCATTACATGGATATACCCCAGAATTATCTCTTTCTACACAATTGAAAAAAATATTTTGGACAAACCTTTCTCAAAATTGAAATACCCGAGGAGTGCCTGAGCGGCTAAGTCGGTTATGCAGCTGACTCTTAGTTTTGGCTTAGATCACCATCTTGCAGTTTGTGACTTCGAGCCCTACATCAGGCTCTCCACTCTCAGTGTAAAGCCTGCATCAGATCCTCTGCCTCCCTCTCTTTCTGCCCGTCCCCTGCTCACACTCTCTCTCTCTCTCAAAAACAAAGAAAAACATTAAAAAATTTTAAATACCCAAATTAGCCTTTCTCAAACAATAAATTAACATAGGGCATATCTCTTAAAACATTTTTATTCAACCTTGTCATGGCCTCATCACATGTAGAAAGATGTGCACATATAGGCTTTCTTACCAGGACTGTTGCAGGAGTATTTTATGACACAAGGATTTGTCTTCTTCATACATTTGCTGTTCTAATAGATATATTACTGAATACCATTACCGTTTAAAGTACGTCAATTTTCCAACTTCCATATTTGCAATTGGTAAACAAAAGTTACCTTCAGTCCATCTCAGAACAGGATATAATGTCGGCTCAGGTCATGGTCTCACAGTTCATGGGTTCTAGCCCCACGTCAGACTCTGTGCTGACAGCTCAGAGCCTGGAGCCTGATTCAGATTCTGTGTCTCCCTCTCTCTGCCCCTTGCCCACTCACACTCTGTCTCTCTCTTTCAAAAGTAAATAAACATTAAAAAAAAAAAAGGCAGAGTTTTCAAGATAGGAAAGAGTGAAGGTTTAACTTGAAACGTCGTAATATACGATTTTCTTTTTTTCTAATTTTTTTTTCAACGTTTATTTATTTTTGGGACAGAGAGACAGAGCATGAACAGGGGAGGGGCAGAGAGAGAGGGAGACACAGAATTGGAAACAGGCTCCAGGCTCTGAGCCATCAGCCCAGAGCCCGACGCGGGGCTCGAACTCACGGACCGCGAGATCCTGACCTGGCTGAAGTCGGACGCTTAACCGACTGCGCCACCCAGGTGCCCCAATATACGATTTTCTAATTAATGTGTATCTTTCTAAACTCCTCAGAATGCTTCTTTTCCTAACCTTCAAATGCCCCTGTATGAGAGCTAGGTAAAGAACAAAGTCTACTTACTGAAGACAGCAAGACAGATAGACAGCATTTCCCAGAAGAAATACAAAGGAAAAGTTTCTGGGTGATAACAAATGGGGGTACGAGGTGTGCACTGAATGAAAATGTAAATGAAAAGACCATTCATTGTTTTACTTTTTAAACCGTGTTCAACCTTTTCAACCTTTTTTAGCGCATGCATGCATTACTTTTACTCATACAAAGGGAAGTCGCAGTGAAAACTTACCAAAGGAGAATCCCCTTCTGCAGTAACAAATAAAACCACAAATAGGAAAAACTGTTGAGAGCAGACACTGCAGAACAAAAGAGGTGCAATTCATGGTCTCAAATTTGAAATACTATCAGCTAGGGGTGCCTGGGTGGCTCAGTCGGTTAAGTGTCTGACTCTTGGTTTCAGCTCAGGATCAATGATCCCACAGCTCATGAGTTTGAGCCCTGCCATCGGGCTCTGTGCTGATGGTGTGGAGCCTGCATGAGATTCTCTCTCTCACTCTCTCTCTGCCCCTACCCTGCTTGTGCTCTGTCTCAAGATAAATAACTAAACTTTTTTTTTTTAAGTGGTGAACTTTAAATACGTTCAGCTAAAGAAAAAGACGGTTTTAGCTTGATTTCAGTACAGACTCTCAGATTTGCCTTAATGCCTCAGTATGATACGAATGAAGTAATGAAAGTCCTCACATTCTCACAAATAACACCAAATAGGAAAACAACATGTGGACCGTGACTGTGTTAGGGCAGGACTGCAGAGGAGTGGATGGTAAAACAAGGGAAGTGAGCAAAAGGGGCAGGGAGTTGGTAGCAGAAGCCTTGGGGCCAGGCTGAACTCAAGCAACAATACAACCCAGAAGGCCTTTCCCCGCACGCCCGTGACAAACCCCCGAATGCGGTCGGGGAATGAACTGGAACGCGACATTTGTCTATTCTACATGACGAGAGCAGTAATTCATGATACCTCTCCGTCCCTGCCTCTGCTCGCTCCGCTCCATTTCCCCCACGCCTTCAAGCTATGGGACTGTGGCTAGGACATGAAAGAATTCTGTCTTCACCTCAGGGCTTGCCTGGGAAAATAAATCAGACTGGAACACGATAGGAACACGGTAGAGAAAAGTCACCCACACTGCCTGACGCCCAGGGCAAGTTCCAAGCAGAGCATGTTCAAGCTAGGCAAGATGAAAAGAACTGGCACAGAGACTCTATAAACACTATTGTGGCAAGGGCAGGGGGAAGAAAAACAGACACGTGGAACACATGCCAAAAAGGTGATGGATTCCATTTGGGGGAAACAGAAGAAAATGTGCCATGAAGGCTCCGTGCTCGAGAAATACTTAATATGATACACTTATCCCATTATCTTAAGAATATCTACGTCTGTATCTATAGATAC
Organism: Acinonyx jubatus; assembly: GCF_027475565.1. Taxonomy (NCBI): domain Eukaryota; kingdom Metazoa; phylum Chordata; class Mammalia; order Carnivora; family Felidae; genus Acinonyx; species Acinonyx jubatus. The sequence continues at coordinate 97,828,963 of NC_069380.1, read as the reverse complement.
ACAGACACATGATATATAGACATCTTGTGTGTGTATAAATATATTCACACACACAGAAGAAAAGAGAAACTGAAGAGCCAAAGAAACAAACTGAGTTCTAACGTACCATCATTAACTCAACTAATCAATACAATGCAAACGGCAAGGCAGAGAAGAGACATTACCAAAACTGAATTATGGACCTTGATAAAAAGACTTGGAGTCCAGGTGTGAATGCAGAATTCTTTGACAACTCAGGATTCTGTGTCAGGGTGTGGCAGTGAGTAGGACAAGTGGGGCGCCCGGGTGGCTCAGTCGGTTGAGCATCCGACTTCGGCTCTGGTCACTATCTCAAGGTTCATGGGTTAGAGTGCCACATTGAGCTCTGTGCTGACAGCTCGGAGCCTGGAGCCTGCTTCCGATTCTGTGTCTCCCTCTCTCTCTGTACCTCCCCCTCTCATGCTCTGTCTCTCTCTCTCAAAAATAAATAATCATTAAAATTTTTAAAAAGAAAAAAAAAAGGACAAGCTCCTGGCCTCCCAGCCTCAACCACAACACATCATTCTCCTTTTCCCAACCTGGTCCTCTTCCCCCATGAGGGGCCTCAAAGGACACATGTGTATAACCCAGCCCATACTTCCAAGCTCCGTCCATAGTCTCTGCTAACAGTCATCTTTTGGGCACTCCTCGGGTCTCAACATACCGTGAATTTGGTCGGCTCTCAGAAAGAAAGATCATGACAGGGAGCTACTACAAGTCCTTGAGCTGTGTTTGGAGCTGACACTTGGGGAATTCCAGGATCTAGGATATTGGACTGCAATCTAGATGGGAAATACAGACTCCAGGTGGACATGTGTGCTGTGTCCCCTATGTTAGAAAGAGGAGGCAGAGTGCGGTGCTCTCAAATACAGTGTCTAAGGCAAAGGTCTATCCTGATTACATCTCAAGGCAAAATTTTCTTTTTTTGAGAGAGAGAGAGCATGAGCAGGGGAGGGACAGAGAGAGAGGGGACAGAGGCTCTGAACTGGGTCCTGCAGTGACAGCAAAAAGCCGGATGCAGGGCTCAAACTCACCAACTGCAAAATCATGACCTGAGCCTAAGTCAGGTGCTCAACTGACTGAGCCATCCAGGCACCCCTCAAGGCATTAATGATTGCAGAAATTATAGAGGAAATCATAGAGGATATCCATCATAAGAAATGTTGGTTTTCTTAGTAAATAGACTCCATTATTGTAAAATAAAATAAATAATATATTCAAAAGGCTAATTTATCTGAAAGGAAGGAACTAGTTAACTTGATTATTAAAACTACACAATCGCCTCTAAGAAATAAACAACAATGTAAGGATAGGCATCCAAGCAGAAAGGGCAAGTTCAAGGGAGACAAATCAAATTAGTATCAGAACTTCCCCAGAGGAGGGGCACCTGGGTGGTTCAGCTGGTTAAGTGTCCAACTCCTGCTCTTGGCTCAGGTCATGACCTATGGCTTGTGATCCAGCTCCACAGTGGGCTCTGTGCTCATGGCACGGAGTCTACTTGGGATTCTCTCTCTCTCTCTCTCTCTCTCTCTCTCTCTCTCTCTCTCAAAAGAAATAAAATTTAAAAAAGAACTTTCCCAGAGCAATATCAAATCACAGAAGGTGGAATGGCAATGTGTATAAAGTTCTGGGAGGAAGAAAGTGTGATCCAAGAATGTCCTCCCCAGAAAAACTGCTGTCCAATATAAGGACAACCAACATAATAGTCTCAAATCTCCAGTAACAAACTACCAAACACCAAAATTCCCCAACCTGAAAGATCACAGGAAGAGCTGTGAAGAAAGGATTAGATCAATATTCATTGGCCATGTCTACACATCCTGAAGGAGAAAATTCATTACCAGAGCATTTAAAAAATGATCCTTCAAGTACAGAGAGAACTGACAGAAAATCTCAAGTATATAGGAACACAAAAGACTACAAGATGTCTTAAACACATCTTTAAAAGTAAACATACAGGGGGGCCTGGGTGGCTCGGTCGGTTGAGCATCCAACTCTTGATTTTGGCTCAGGTAATGATCTCACTGTTCGAGAGTTCGAGCCCCATGTTGGTCTCTGCGCTGACAGTGTAGAGTCTGCTTGAGATTCTCTCTCTCCCTTTCTCTCTGCTCCTCCCCCACTCATTCTCTCTCTCTTCCTCTCTCAAAAAAAATGTTTAAAAATGCAAATCCTGTGAAGTATATTAGTTTGTTTTACCATGTAGAAGCTCTGAATATTTTTAATCTATAGGATGTGAAGTTATCAAAATGTAGATTATATGTTAAGAAAACAAACAGAGCATCATGGCAAGCTTCTTTTGCAGTGATGTCTTTCAATGAAAAAAAGTTACAAAATATCTTGCTGCTACGTAAAATGTGTTGCAAACAACAAAAACTGTTCAGAAGATCTATGATTTCAAATTTAAAAATAACTATAATATTTATGTTTGAGGATCAGAAGAAAGTTGATACATTTACTCTAAAATGTTTGTTTTGCTAAAGCAATGGATGTATTTGTACTGTCTTTATGCTAGTTTCGTAATTTGAAGTTTAGTAATGGAGTGTTCATCTGTGACCCAAACTTTACACTCAAGATCGCTGAGGAGGCAATCTAAAACGTGAGTAAGAAGAATTTGACTTGAGAACATGTGTGTGATAACACAGACACAGTGACTGGATTATATGCATGTTATCTCAGCTCCTTCACTGACCAACTCAACAGCCTGTGAAGACACTTTGGCTCTGAAATCTGTCATGTCCTTAACATTGAATGATCTCTCTGTTAACCAAACTGCAAAGCTTCTGCTACACATTGTGCTTGGACGTACTGTGGGAGGAGAAAGAGACAAGCAAATAAATCTTCAGACTGAGTAGGAAAGCTTCAGAAATTGATGTAATTGTTGTACCTATGTGAGCAATCTCAGTACTTTCTGGAGACACTGGAGTGATGGACATAGGTATTTCTTCTTCTCATCTTCTGCCTGGTTCCATCTTGGCTTGGCACAGGTTGTGGGCCTTAGGGAGAAATGAACCTCAGAGCAGGTCCTTGGCCTCCCATGGAAAACTGTTACAACAGCTGCAGAAATGCCCAAATCCTACAAACCTAAGCATGGCTAAAGTTGATATACTACATAGGGATGTATTATGCCAGAAAATGCCACAGCCATTGCCTTCCCAGCATAGTGCGAGGAATGCCTTCTGTTGTGAAATCACGTATTGTTCCAGAAAACAAAAACTGCGCAAGAAAATTCTGTAGTTCAATCTGTAGTCAGAACAATGGAATTTAAATCTATTAATACTTCATTTTCATATGTGGGTCGATAGGTAGGCCTTTCTGGAAACAAAAGATAACTGAGGACCAGGATTTCCCAGAGGATATACTCAAGAAACAATGGTTGGTTATTGAGGTAGCAGGCTCATAAAGATAGGAAGAAAACTCTCCTCATGGAATGGAAATTTCTTCCCCACAGAGAACAGCAGTATTCCTTAATAGTTAATTCTTAATAGTGAAATTCAACAGGCAAGAGAGCAAAAAGCAGAGGATTGGGGGCAACTTATTGAGGGTGGAGGAACATTAATACCTCTAACGTTTCCTTCCGAGAGGAGTCCTGGATGTTCATATCCTCACTGCTTCTGCCCTTGGGAATGTGGAATGAATGGTTTACAAAGACCAAACGTAACATTGTTCCTCTTCACTTCCCCTGGTGAGTTAGCTATATGTACCCAAGACACGTATTCAGCTCTAGCTGCCAGGAGGGCATCTCCTGGCCTCCCCTGCATGGCGTTGAGTGAGTAGCCCTGGGATTCAGTACTTACACTAATTTATGCTTTCAGACAGCAGTATGCTGTTAAAGGGTTAACAACCAGATCTCCAGGAGGAAAAAAGTCACTCCTATATGTCAACATGGTGTCACTGAACCCCGAGCCGGGAAGGTGTGTGAACACTGGGCGCTCATGGCCCCTATGAGCTGGTTCCAGCCACCAGGGTATGTCAGTAACAGTCTTCAAGCTGCCTTTTATCAGTAACTTAGGTGATATTTTAGCTTCAAACTGCTTATGCTGAATTTTTCCATTGGTTTAAAGCCTGGGCTGGCAAGAGGACTGCTAATTATTTGTCTCCCTCAACCAAAATATACAGAGGTCCAATACAGAGACCATTTCTAATTTACCCTTACAGCTCCATGAGGAAAAGGGTAACTGAACCCTATGAAACACTTCGAAAATGAAAATGAATGAATACATTTGATTTTATGAGGGTACAGAGATATTGCCATATATACAAAATAGCATGTTATGCAACCTTTATGCAAATAATCTAGACTCTCATATTAAAAAAATCATTTGGCTACTACAAAGGTCAATGTAGATGATGCTCATTCTAAAGCCCTGGGGAATAAAAATATTAGGTCCTTTTATTATTAACTCAAATATTTCTACTGAAAGCATTTACATGTGCTTTCTTCACAAACATATGGTAATCCCATAATAAATGCAGACTGAATGAAATAAATTCCTAAATAGTTTAGTATTGAAACATTAAGCACAAAAATATCACAAATGTAGGATGTAAGTCAAGTGAGTGACTATTTAAATTGATTCTATTTATTTATATTAGACACAAAAATGATATAAATGACTCTCTTAAAAAACGGTACAAAGCTGCTTTGGCAAGGTGTATAACTATGTCAACTTAAATATGTGCCTTTCAGAGCTTATTTGCAGTTATAGTTAATTACTGGATTTTAGATGTTGACTTCTGTACTCACAATTATTTTTCCCCTATTCTGGTATGTTTGATATGTATCTAAACATTTTTTTTCAGAATCATTACTACCATTAGAAAGTCTTTCTACTTTCTTTGGTGCTCAATGTGATAAGAGATTATGAAAAAAAAACACATTTTTTTTCACATAATCACTACCACCCTTCAACTTCACAGCTATAGGATGTGAACAGACAATGGAGCCAAAGAGAAGCAAACACATAACTTTAAATTGGTTACACAATTAATTTTCCTCAGTTGACTTCTTCCTCCATGATGCTGAGGTAGTATAATAGCAGATATCCAGTCAGCAGAAATTAAAGGACAATAAAACTGTAATGATGTGGTAAGTAGGGTCCAAGAGATTCATTCATGTAAAAGGCGGTAATGACACTGTAAGGATAATGAAACAAACTGGACAAGTCTTACTAGTTAGCGGAGTTGGGATGCTATGGGTCTGGATGTGCAACCTAAATCTATGAGGTACCATCTAAAATTAGCTGGCACCTGTCCTATCCCGCATCCAGGGAGTTGGGAAGGATGAATACCAAGACGATGACGACTTTCCTCAACTTGCCTGCCTCCCCAAGGGGGGTTTCATTCTTCCTTCCATATCCAGCCTTCTCATTTGATCACCTTCACTTAAATATATCAGTTGGGCTAAGGATGAAAACCAACCTTCAATCACTACCACCCAAATGTGCATTATGATGGTGCATGTGATTGCATGCCTTTATTGTATTATGTTTGATTCTAGGGTATTTTTTCTAATTTTGTTTAATGTTTATTTATTTTTGAGAGAGACAGAGACAGAATGCGAGTGGGTTAGGGGCAGAGAGAGAGAGGGAGACACAGAGTCCGAAGCAGGCTCTAGGCTCTGAGCTATCAGCACAGTGCCTGACGCAGGGCACGCACTCAGGAGCCGTGGGATCATGACCTGAGCCAAAGTCGGACACTCAACTGACTGAGCCACCCAGGCGCCCCCTAGGGTATTTTAATGGATAATGCCACAGACCATTTCCCCGAGTTTTTAGATTATAAATTAAGTGACGTTAGAGAAAAATATGAAGCAATAAATTGGACCCTCAAGTATTACTAAATTACTACTTCTACTCCTCTTTCCTGTCTTTTTGCTTATTTATATGAAACCTTCCATATATGTCCATCTCCTTCTATACTTTCCTTTATACACTAAACTATTAAGTACCATAAAAATCTCTTTTTAAAAAGTTCAGTGATTAAACTCAAGAAAAACCATCCATTGAAAATTCCTGTCAACACAATACATTTCTAACCACTTGATTCTAACCATTCAATTTTATGGACTTAACGTCAACAAGACAACATACACAATCACCAGTGGAAACTGAGCATTTATGTCATTAAGTATCACATTATTAAGCACTCATCATTGCCATGGGCCAGTTAACATGAGCAATATATAAGCATGTTATGGGGAAAGGCTGGAGGGTTGGATATTAATGAAGAATCAGGGAAACGTGAACAATGAGAGGAGCACATCTCTTTTGCCTTATGAAGCTTCTGAAGCTTTCTGTCCTTCGACCGGCTCTTTGTCTACACTCAGGTTCCACTGATAACTCAATATATCTTGGTATAATTTTCACCACAATTCTTTTCCTAACAGTTAACAGCTATGGCCTCATCACCATTACTGTCATGGCTCACAAAGGGAATAAAATAAAAGTTCACAAAGCCAGGCATATTGTTTATAAATATAAATACTTCTCAACCCTATCATTAATAAGTATCATCTTCCAATGAGAAAATAGCAATAGTGAAAATTTTTACAATATAATAGCCCTGGCAAGCATGTAACCTAAATGGGTTATTTGATTTAGAAAGTCTGGTAGGCAATGTTTTAAATGAGAATATAAAGAGGGGCACCTGAGTGGCTCAGTCGGCTGAATGTCCAAGTTTGGCTCAGGTCATGATCTTGCGGTTCGTGAGTTCGAGTTGCACATCAGGCTCTGCTTTCAGCACAGAGCCAGCTTCAGATCCTCTATCCCCCTCTCCCTGCCCCTCCCCTGCTTGCACTCTCTCAAAAATAAACAACATTTTTAAAAAAGGAGAGAATATAAAGAGGGTCAGTACAAATAACTTACAGACAGGCTGCTCAGTGCATTTATGTTACCTAGCTGGGGCATTATGAAAATCTTTGTGCGGGAGCACGTGGCATACTAGTCCTGATGGATAATTTTAATCAAAATGAAAAATAATCATACCATTTGGCCCTCAATTCTATACCTAGGAATTCACATTATCTGCGTGTATGTATTTATACATATGTATTTTTTTCTCATGTTCACTAAAGTAGTATTTGTTATATAGGGACATGTGTATAAACAGAGTTACACTGTCATCATGAATATAAGAATGCTAATTTCGACACCATTTGTTAAAGAGCTATTTGTAAAAAAAAAAAAAAAAAAAGCAATAACAAAAGCAAATTCTCACAAATAAAAACAAAAGTTCAAAACAAAATGTTGTCAGTAAGGAACGGACACAGTGCAGCTGCTTCAAAAACTAATGTACAAAGCTCTGCAGGGGCTGACATGGCTGACATGGCAAGATTAAGAGGATATATCTTTTTTTAAGTTTATTTTTTTTATTTTGAGATAGAGAAAGAGAGGGGCAGAGAGAAAGGGAGAAAGAGAATCCCAAGCAGGCTCTGTGCTCTCAGCGCGGAGTCCGACACAGGACTCCATCTCGTGAACCAGGAGATCGTGACCTGAGCCAAAAACAAGAGTCAGACGCTTAACCAAACGAGCCACGCAGGTGCTCTGAGAAGTTGTATTTTTAAAAAATAGCAAAAATATGGTGCAATGCACACAGTGAGGTCAAGGTTCTTCTGAAAAGCCCTTAGGAAGAGTCTAAGTTGGAGACTGATATATACTTTTTTCCATAATTCTAACACAGTGAGGTTTTCCTCCAGCCTCTGGACAGATTCACCACTTGATTCCGCACCAGATGAAGTAATTAGCTTGCATTTAAAGTCCACATCATATGTGTAATGAGAATAATAATGCACACGTGTACATTTATAAATATTAGAATCACACTCAATTCAAAGGGATGTTTATATTATACAATGTTGGCATTAGGGGTCACTGAGACTTGATTTAGAGAAGAATATTTATGTGCCCATTCTTAAACATGTGGACTTTGAACAGATTGCATAGTTAAACCCACCTCCCAGTATCCTTTATTATGCTGAATCTTCACACCTAGCTAAATCCTGCAAGTTGAAGAACTTCCAATTGATGCTGGAAATCCTCTACATATAATACTCATAGGTTTTAAAGAAAGAAGGGGTGTCTATGTGTATGTGTGTGTGTACACGGAGGTTTCCTAGAAGAATAAAAAATACCTGTGACACAGTAGGACGTATAATGTTCTCAGATTTTGGAATGTAAATAAAAATATACTTTATTGGCATATCTTTTTGTATTTAAATTTTTACCATATTGTATATGCCATGAAAAAAAAATCAAAGTACACAGTGTTAGACAAACAAAGCTTCTCTACAAATAAGACAACAATCCTCTAAGATTCAGAAGGGGCATCTGGAGTTAAGAGTATTTCTCACCCTCTGTTTAACTTAGGCTTAGGTTCATGGTGGCCATACTGCCATAAATGATTATGAATCAAATGTGCAACCCTGAGGATAAAAAAAACAAAATCAATTCAGTCATTTAATGTCACTAGCACTGATGTTCTCTCTCCAGCCCCTAAGGACAGCTGTGACATGTTAGACTTCTCATACTTCTCATGGTTGCCTAATTGCTCAGAGAGCCACTAATTTCGTGTCACTTTACCCTTGATGTCACAGCCAGAGTGACCTTTCTTTTTTGTTCTTAAATGTTTATTTATTTATGTGGGGGTGGAGGGGCAGAGCAAGACAGTGGGACAGAGGATCTGAAGCAGGCTCAAAGGTGACAGTAATGAGTCCGATGTGGGGTGGAACTCACTTACCAACCCTGAGATCATGACCTGAGCTGAAGTCTGATGCTCATCCAACTGAACTACCCAGGCGTCCCCAGCCAGAGTGACCTTTCTAAAGTGAGATTTCCTTGACCTAAACCTCTTCAGTGCCCCTCCCCACTGTCTAGGTAAAATCTAAACTCTTAAACAAGACTGTGCATTGTCCCCTAACAGATTCCCTTTTCTTCCTCAGCCAAAGAATACCTAGCTAAAAGAATGTTAACAGGGCAAATGGCCACCCTCTGCCAAAAGTCTACACTTCCTGGGCTCTTGTGTAACTAGGAGATGTGAGGTACTATGTAGGCTTAACTGGTGGAAGGTAATGTGTACAACTTCCGGGAAACATCCCTAAGGGAGGAGATTTTGATGTTCTCTCCTGTCTCCTGCCTGTAATGGTGACATGATGGCCAGAACAGCCATTTTGGATCACAGTATGGCAGAGGCACTGGACTACCTCCTTCATTTATTATTTTTAATTAAAATTGTTTTCAATGTTTATTTACTTTTGAGAGGGAGACAGAGAGCAAGCAGGTGAGGGGCAGAGAGAGAGAGAGAGAGAGGGAGACACAGAATCTGAAGGAGGCTCTGAGCTATCAGCACACAGCCCTACACAGGGCTTCGACTCACGAACCGTGAGATCATGACCTAGGTCAAAGTTGAATGCTTAACCGACTGAGCCACCCTGGCACCCCTGGCCTACCCATTTTATATGAAAGAAAAATAGACTTCCAACTCGTTTCAACTCCTGCTATTTTGAGAGTTATTTCCTCAGAGTTAATCCTAATCTGAAAGAACACAAAACATGCTATAGGATCTGATCTCTCTGCCTATCCTTTTCAGGTCATTTTTTTTCCACTCCCACAGCTGTCCTCTACATGGCAGCTCTATCTGACCGGCACTTCCCTGAGCAACCACACACGTTGTTTCTTACTTCTATGTATTACTCAAAGATGGCTCATCAGCCTGAAATATTCTGCTCCTACCTCTACTCAACCCTCTACTCCTCTGCAAGGAAAACTGGACAACGGACTCATTAGAAGACAAAGATAGTCTCTGTATCCCCCTAGTACCTGACACGTTGTTCGACACGTAATAGTTGCTGCAGAAAAGTTCAGAAAAATTTTAGAGCTGAAGAAAATCTTCTTAGCCTACACCTACCCCCACTGGCTCAAAGGAAGGGAAAAACAGAGATAAAAGGATCTAGAAAAAAACAGAATGGAGAGAAAAAGTGAACCTCAAATATAAATATCTTCAGAGGGAGACAGAATATACTGCATCCCCTAAAAAAGGATATTGTCCTATGAAAATATGCAATAAAAATAAGAAAGAGCTCCCACATATTTAACATTTTATTACCTTACTTAAAAATCCAGTAAAAGGGACAGAAGAGAAAGTCCCAGAAAGCAGGACAAAATGACTGAAGTGGAAAATAAGTAAGAAAATATAAAAGATATCGTGCCATCAACCTGAGACATTCTGTAATCCGCTTCCAGGAAAGTGGATTTCAGAGAGGAGAAAGGAATGAGGAGAATTGTCAGAGACATTACACACGAACACATCTCAAAACAGTAGATGATACTCATGACGAACTTACCTAAGTATGTCTGTATTCATTCTGTCACTCGTTGTATACCAGTCATAACTATTAACTACATGCTACCTGTCAGAACATATGTCACCTGCTAGCAACCAAAAGATCAGTAAGATAATGTTTCTGCTCTCCATGACCTTATTCTATCCAAGCAAACAGCCATATAAAATGGTAATTACAATAAAATGACATTAAGGACAACACTAAAAGTTTCTAAGAGCTGGGTAAGAGTACAGGAGGGATAACTAATCCAGTCTAGACCCGATTTGGAATTTTACAACACAATACTTACATGCTACATTTTTGGGTTAACACTGTAGTTTTTTTAATGTTTATTTTTTTTTTCCTGAGAGAGAGAGAGAGAGACAGAGTGCAAATGGGGGAAGGACAAAGAGAGGGAGACACAGAATCCAAAGCAGGCTCCAGGCTCTGAGCTGTCAGCACAGAGCCCCATGCAGGGCTCAAACTCATGAACCATGAGATCATGACCTGAGCTGAAGTTGAACACTGAACTGACTGAGTCACCCAGGTGACCCGTGATGCCTTTTAAATCATTCCCATAAAATGCATTTTGGTGTTTAATTTTTAAAATTTTTTTTTAACATTTATTCAGTTTTGAGAGACAGAAAGAGACAGAATGTGGTAAGTGTGGGGGAGGGGGGGCACAGAGAGTAGGGGAGAAACAGAATCCAAAGCAGGCTTCAGACTCTGGGCTGTCAGCACACAGCCTGATGAGGGGCCTGAACCCACGAACCGTGAGATCATGACCTGAGCCAAAGTTGGATGAATAACGGACTAAGACACTGAGGTACCCAAGTATTGGTTCTCTTTAAGGATACTTGTTCTGGGGAAACTTTCAGCTGTACCTATAACACTAATTCATTTAAAAATAATGAAGATTTTAATTATTTGGAGAGAAAAATTGAAAAGCAAAGTCAATGTGACCAAGAAACCCTCTTGCAGGGAGAAAACTACCATGTGAGTTTAATGAATTCTGAAGCTTCTATGCAACTTTTCTAAGTTCTAAATGTCAGAGAAGGTAGTAGAACCTACTGGTGATAGACAGAAATGGGTTTAATCTTGACATCACCATTTCTTACACTAGAAACCTACTTAATATCTCTAAGACTTGAATCATTCTTTTAATTTTTAAATTTCTTTCAAAGTCTTTCTTTTATTTATTTACTTTTTGAGAGAGAGAGAAAGAGAGAGAGAGAGAGGGAGGGAGGGAGAGGGAGAAAGACAGAGTGAGCAGGGGAGAGGGGCAGAGGGAAGGAGAGAGAGACAGAGTCTTTTTTTTAATTTTTTACTTTTTTATTTTTTTTCAATATATGAAATTTATTGTCAAATTGGTTTCCATACAACACCCAGTGCTCATCCCAAAAGGTGCCCTCCTCAGTGCCCATCACCTACCCTCCCCTCCCTCCCACCCCCCATCAACCCTCAGTTTGTTCTCAGTTTTTAAGAGTCTCTTATGCTTTGGCTCTCTCCCACTCTAACCTCTTTTTTTTTTTCCTTCCCCTTCCCCATGGGTTTCTGTTACATTTCTCAGGATCCACATAAGAGTGAAAACATATGGTATCTGTCTTTCTCTGTATGGCTTATTTCACTTAGCATCACACTCTCCAGTTCCATCTACGTTGCTACGAAGGGCCATATTTCGTTCTTTCTCATTGCCATGTAGTACTCCATTGTGTATATAAACCACAATTTCTTTATCCATTCATCCATCGATGGACATTTAGGCTCTTTCCATAATTTGGCTATTGTTGAGAGTGCTGCTATGAACACTGGGGTACAAGTGCCCCTATGCATCAGTACTCCTGTATCCCTTGGGTAAATTCCTAGCAGTGCTACTGCTGGGTCATAGGGTAGGTCTATTTTTAATTTTTTGAGGAACCTCCACACTGTTTTCCAGAGTGGCTGCACCAATTTGCATTCCCACTAACAGTGCAAGAGGGTTCCCATTTCGAGACAGAGTCTTAAAAAGGCTCCACACTCAGCACAGAGCCCATGGGGGCTCAATCCCACGATCCTGGGATCATGACCTGAGCTGAAATTAAGTCATACGCTCAACCAACTGAGCCACCTAGTTGCTCCTCGTTGTTGTTGTTGTTGTTGTTGTTGTTTTAATGTAATGCCCTATGTTACAGACTTGTTTAGAAGAGTAAAGTGAGATGATAAATGTGAAGTTACCACAGATTCTCTGTAAATTCTAGCTGTTTTCATGGCATACATTTACGTTCAGCAAGGCATCCCCGATATGATGCTTTTTTTATGTAATTTTTTTAACGTTTATTTATTTTTGAGAGAGAGAGAGAGAGAGAGAGAGAGAGACAGAGTGCGAGTGGGGGAGGGGCAGAGAGAGAGAGGGAGACACAGAAGCCGAAGCGGGTTCCAGGCTCTGAGCTGTCCACACACAGTCCCATGTGGGGCTCAAACCCAAGAATCCAATGGTGAGATCACGACCTGATGCCAAAGGCAGACACTTAACTGAATGAGCCACTCAGGCGCCCCTGGCTGGGAAGCTTTGATTCATAAATGCCCAACAAATACAATGTAGATGAGCCTTTTCTAAACCCTGCTTGTATAGATACACTGAGTATGAGCATTGTAAAGCTCAGAAAAGAACTGCATATAAGGAACGTGAATAAATACATTTCGCAGCGTTCCTAAACCTTTTCATATTTTACCCGAGCTTCCCATTTCAGTGACTTGGCAAGCCATGCCTCTCCAAAATGCTAGATCTAATAATGTAATAAGTCCTCTTGCTTCTACTTCCGTAGGACATCTAAATATGCATTTACTGCTGTTTCATTCCTCTGGTAGCCCCTAAATCAGGAAACCCACACTGTTCCCCTACAAATAAAAGTATGTAACCTGGTAATTTCCTCATATTACCTATAAACACTAGTTGTCTGCAAAGTGCTTGAGAAAATAAAGTTAAAACAAAGTCTGACTTTCAGATAATTTGACAAAGACCTATTCTAGGCTGTATGGAATTTAGAAGGATTATATAAGCTTTCAAAGCAGGTTCAGATGGGGAACCTGGGTGGCTCAGTCGATTGAGCATCTGACTCTTGGTTTTGGCTCAGGTCATGACCCCAAGATGGTGGGATCCACGCTCAGTGTGGAGCCTGCTTGAGATTCCCTCTCCCTCCCCACCCTGCCCCTTTGCTCTGCTCACACTCACTCGCTCTAAAAATAAGAAAAAGAATAATAATAAAAGAAATTTTAAAAAAGGTTCAGAGGTCATCCAAAAGCAATTACAGATTTTAAAAACTGTACTTATGAATAACTCTTAAGAGATTGGAATTTTTTTTTAATGTTTTAAAATGTTTATTTCTCAGAGAGAGACAGAGAGAGAGAGAGCACGAGTAGGGAGGGGAAAAGAGAGAGGGAGACAAAGAATTTGAAGCAGGCTCCAGGCTCTGAGATGACAGCACAGAGCCCGACGCGGGGCTTGAACTCACGGAGTGTGAGATCATGACCTGAGCCAAAGTTGGAGGCTTAACTGACTGAGCCACCCTGGTGCCCCAAGAGACTGGAATTATTACAGAAATAAGCTGAAGGGCTGAAATTATAATAGACTTCAATATGATGGGGTCAAACGCAGTCTATGAATCCACAGAACAAAAAAACCAACCCAAACCAAACAACAAAAGGCATTTGGTAGAAGTGACTGATTATATCAAAGGATAATTACACCAAGAAAAATCTCCTGGCAGAAACTGACATTTATCACCCAAATATAAAGTGACTCAGTTTCTAAAAACCTCTTTTTTGGGGGTGAACTCTCTTCAAAAATTAAGATTTCCATGTATCTGGAATGTTTAATTGTCATCTACTTGAAAGCAAGAAGGAAGACTGGAAGATACCACAAAGTTCTTTTCTGTTCTACAAATACATGGTTAAAGCCAAGACACATATTAGTCAATAGCTGAACAACTCAGGCAAAGCTTGTCAACACAGTCAATATTTCTTTCTAAAATTTCTCATCCTAGGCCTTTTCTGTCATAGTCTAATTCTAACGCTTAACTTGAAATTTCTCTGGAGATTCCAACGGATTATTTCTAATTTATTTCAGAAAGCATTTCATGGCATCGTTTTTATTGTTATTGTCATTCTATACAATGTCCGGTATTGAACATCTCCTACATGGCAGCCTCAGAGGTCTGTAACTGAGTCATCCCCCTAGTGGAGTGACTGCCTATTCTTACCACACATTCTGCCTTGGTACCTCATATCCCTACAAACAGAAACATTTTGTTGTGGTGTTATCTTTCTCTTGGTTTTCCCTTTGTTAATTCATTTTTCTCTTACATGTTAATAAGTCATCTCAATTCTCATCTTTAATGTTGCTAGAAATGCATTTGCTACTTTTTTGTTCCTCTGCTAAGCCCAAATCAGGATCTCAATAGCTTCCTGACCACCCAGTACAGCCTCTGGTCAGACCCGTGCCCACTCTGTCCCCTTATGGTCAATCTATAACATACCATTGCCAAGTGTCTCTTCCGAAAGCAGACCTCTTATGATACCGCCAGCCAACTCTGAAACATTCCGTTCTTCTTCATGACTGCTAAGAAGAATCCATGGATTTCATCCTCCGATTATCATCCCTGGAAAGTGTCTCACTTTTCTACGACACTCACCCTAAGTTTCAGGCCGGTGGCTGAGCTTTCCGGACTGAGGACTTTGCTAATGATGTTCCCTTGATCTGGAATGGCCTCCTTGCACCAGCTAAAAATTCTATGCATTCCCCATGGCTATGCATTCATTCTTTGCTTCATTCAATAGAGAGGGACACGTTGATGAGTACGATGGTCATTTTTTCTGTCCTCATGAAGTTTCAGTACAGAAGCAACAACAAAAAATAAACAAATAATCTTATAAATTATTGCTTGCAACTGTGATAGGTGCCATGATGGGACAGTTAGTAGTAACATCTTTAAATAATGTGACTGAATATTTTTGCCACTTTCTTCATCTGTCCCTGACAACCACAAAGAGATCGTGCTCATTTTTCCCATGTGGCTAACCCCCATATAATTACCACCTTTCAGTAATATCTCAGTAAGATTTGTGTAGTATGTATCACTCTCTGGCCTGTAAAACACTTATTTGAAATCTTAACTTATCTTCCTATTTGGGGGGATGTAACTCCTGAAGACCTATTCCTCTCAGATGACCAGTTTATATCATTCATGGTCCCCATACTGGACGGAAAGACATAAGAGGAGAGATTGATGAACTATTTCCAGGAAAAAAAAAAAAATCCTCTGTCTTAAGAAAGATAACCACAAGATTACATGGTATGGTTTTCTTCCTCCTCTTCTGGTCATTGATATTCAAGATGTAATGCCTGGAAGTATTGCAGATAATTAGCCATCAGAGGGAGCATAATACCAAAACCAAGGACGACACAATGGGGGCAATAATAGAAACCCAGTTCTTGATGATATCACTGGGCTACTGATTTCACCAATCCTGTGGTACCCACAGACATACCTATCTGTACACCCCTTATTAAGTTGACAAGAATTTTCCTTTCTGTTTAAGCCAATTATTAGCAGCAAATACTGATATATTTCATTACTAGATTGCAAACACTCATGATGGCGTGTATGTCTTTTTCTCTCCATTTTTCCTAAAGTATCTGGCATGACTTTTGCTCATATTAACTGGTCAAAAATAGTAGGGACAATTAAAGTTGCATTTCAACTAAAGTATTTTTCACTTATATTCCCCCCCCCCTTCCTCTTCCCTCCCTTTTTCTCACTGTGTGTGTATGTGTGTGTGTATCCATGCTTTTCAACATTAGTGGCCTTAAATTCCAAGCTCCATTAGAATGTGCTTGCTATGATGCTGTAATACACAGGT
Organism: Acinonyx jubatus; assembly: GCF_027475565.1. Classification (NCBI taxonomy): domain Eukaryota; kingdom Metazoa; phylum Chordata; class Mammalia; order Carnivora; family Felidae; genus Acinonyx; species Acinonyx jubatus. The sequence continues at coordinate 97,812,732 of NC_069380.1, read as the reverse complement.
TGATACTTACAATGATAGAAAAAGACAAAAAGTATTCAATTTCATTAATCTTTCTTTTACTAAATAAAGGATTCATGTCTTGTCTACATAATAAGGTCATAAACACAGCCAGGTAATCTACAATTTTAAAGAGCATAGAAAAGGTACAGCTGTCAGAAAAGTTGAAAATACCAAACGCTCTCCAGAGATGACAAGACGTACAAATGTTGGCAAGGCATCTAGTCAGGAGAGAGCCACAGGAATAAATATTTTATTTTAGTCAACAGCTGGCTTTAGATGAATAGGTTGTCGAGATGAATCTTTTAACTGTAAATGAAAGTCAGGTAAGAAGGCTTTCTATCAAAGGTCTCATTTCAAGTTATTTAAATTCCCATTATGGTTTATGAACTCACAATATGAACCAACTGAAGTATATAAACCAGAAATGTTATTTCACTGTATGAAAGACCCTCAATGACAATGTTCTATGTAAGAAAACAGGCATCATCCATTACTAGAAGAAAGGTTCTGGAATGCCTTTCAAAGTGCCAGGTCAAATGAAGAATATGACTAGGTATCATAAAAAATGAGGTAGGCCTGGCCCTTAGCTCAAAAGTGTATGAAATATTCTGACCCAAGAGGCAATATTAAATGAAAATATAAATGTGATTCAATTTTCTGTTGACTTAGCTGTAAATGCAATGGCTTGCTGTCAGACATACTGGGAATCCCTGTTTGCACTCCCTGTCGATGTTAACCTGCACATCTACCTGCCCTATACGTTGTTAACTCCCACTGGGCCCTTGTATTAAGAAAATGAACAAAATTAAACATTATTTGTTAAAATATCAGTGCTTGACATTTGCTAAGCTCTTTGTACTTGGCAAACTTGGACATTTCCTTTTGCCTTTTTCTCTCAGTAGCCCTGCTACAAACATTAGAGCTTTTCAGAAGACCAATGTTCCACATATTGGAGTCAAATAAAAATAATAGCCAGCATTTATTGGATGCCTACTGTATGCCTGGACTTAAATTAGGCACTTTAAGTATATTACTGCAGCGGACATTCACTATAAGGTAGTCCTCATTCTTACTTCTCAGAAGTTGAAACGAGAGAGAAGTTAGGTGACTGGTTCTAGTATCTGAACAGCTCATAAGAGAATGTACAGATTTGGAACCCAGCTCTCTGAGTTCTTCCAGAGCTTTCCATGGCCTCAGCTAAATGCTTTAGTCCCAAGGCTACTCCCCCTGCCCACACTTCATCCAGGTCTACCAAAGGCACACCTGGAAGAGAGATCACCTGCTCAGCTCACAGTGAGGTTTCACTGGTCGGTTTTACATTTTTAGGACATACCATGCAATATTCATCAGGTTCTCAAAATGAATATTTAAAATGAATTTTAATAATTTAAGGTAAAAAAAAAAGATAAACCATGATAAGGTATACTTTACAATTCACTTTCCTAGATATTTTCCTAGTATTTTGACCCAAACAAAAGAACGAGTGATTGTTTTTTCAACCATGTTTCCATTTTCGAGCATATTACCTGAATGTAACCTGGACAGAACACAATCCGGAGCGGTGACTTCTGACTGCCAGTATTGTTTCCAGTACAATCATATAGAGAAGAGAAACTGTGAATGGGCTGGGGATTTGGCAAGGTCTGTTCAAATGCCTTAAATTTACTACTAATAAATTAAAGAAGCCAAAAGAGAGAGTTTTACATCCAATATAGGACAATTTAAGTTCTTTCTTGTTTATTATTATTACTACTACTACTATTACTATTATTTACCTGTATATCTATTCTTGCTTTCAAACATTTATCAACAAAATGACATCTGAATTTTTATTCCATTAAAAAAAAATAAAGGTACATATCCCCACAGCAAATGTTTCAAGAGTATGTTTATTTACCTTTGAAATTATTTCAATTCCAATTATAATAATACAAAAAGCAAGTTATCCACTTCTTTGCGTTGCCAGTATTTCTTAGTGACCCACTACAGGCTTAAAGACTAGGCCAGGTATTAGGAAATCAAGAATGGAGGCCTGGTTATGGACCACAAGTATCTTGGAGAAAGAGATGGTAAGACATGAGTCACAAAGCAATACGCTATAGAGGTGAAAGTGTAATGCAGCAGGAAACTACAGAAAAGGGAAAGTTTAGTGTGACTGGCAAGGGGGGGAGCGTGACAAAGAACGGATGATGTGGGCTAAGTAACAGAGTCGCCGGTTTGGTGTTCTCGTCAGGAGCTCACGCTCTGGACAGAGAGACGGGTGTTCAGCGCTTCTGTGAAGTAGCAATCGTTCACTGGGGATGTAGCCTGAAGACACTGAGTGCAGGAAAGGAGCCTAGACAGGAAGATCATTCACGGTCTACAGGTAACCCAAAGGGAGCTTCTATTTTTTTTCTATAGGTTGATGATTTTCAAGCCGCTGTTCTGCCCTGCAGACACACCTAGGTACCTGAGGCCACTCAGCAAGCCATGATAGTAGGGACCTTTCTGGGATCACTGCTCTATTCTGTCTCTGTCACCCACATTATACTTCACATCGAATCAGCTCCATGCAGTTGAGATGGTCCTGTTTGCCCAGTAAAAACAGGTTTGAAAACTACTGTTATGGGAAGTAAGCAAATGGTGAAGAACTTTTAACAGGGAAATTGCAAGTTCAGATTTGCAGATAAAAAAACCGGAAGGACCATTTGTTAGCAGACAAGCCTGAGGCTAATTAGTAAGGATGTGGTCCCAAACGCCTGGGTGAGACATGGCGATGGTATGAAGAAATTAAGGAACAAAGTAAGGGATAAACAGTAGAGACATTTGGGAGGTAGGACAGTTGGGATTTGGTGGTTGATTATACGTGAAGGGTAAAGAGGAAAAGGAAAGTTTAATTTTTTTTGTACATTTATTTATTATTGAGAGACAGAGAGAAACAGAGCAAGAGCAGGGGAGGGCCGAGAGATGGGGAGACACAGAATGTGAAGCAGGCTCTATCTAGGCTCCGAGCTGTCAGCACAGAGCCTGACGTGGGGCTTGAACTCACAAACTGTGAGATCATGACCTGAGTCGAAGTCAGACACTCAACTGACTGGGCCACCCAGGTGACCCCAGAAAAGGAAAGTTTAGAATGGCACCAACATTTCTGGCTGGAGAATATGGATGGACAATACAAAGCATACCTAACAAGGGAAGAACTGACAAGGCAGGTGGCAGGGAGGGGGAGAACCATATGAGGTCAGTGTTCACATACTGGGTTTAAGGTTCTGGGGACAAGCAGATAAATATAATCAACAGGCAAAAGGATGTCATCCTTGCAGATTCAGGTGAATGCTCTGCTCAGTTTAGTAATGGAGAGTGAAGCTACATATGGATGATTCGTCCCTGGCATGTGTTTCAGAGAAAACAGTACTATTTTCTCTTAATTGCTGTTTTCATTGGAAGGAATGAAGGTCAGCTTGAACAGAAGAATACCTGACGTGGTCCTACATAAGAAGGGCAAATGGATGGCCATCTAGAGGCGTAGGTAGTATTCTATTTCCTCTCTGTGAGCATGAAGGGTGTGCTTACGGGCAGGAACACTGCCTGAGGACCATTCCAGACTTCATGCAAACAGTGTGAAAGTGTGACCATGCTATCTGAAAGTGGAGTTCTCCTTCATCATAAAAGGTTGGAGAGCTAGTGAAAGAAAAGGAGGGAAAAAAACCGTTTGCTTTCTATCCTATGCCTTTCTTTAAATCTACATAGTACTTACATATTCTGTTGCTGCTTATTAAATTGCATTACACTTACTGGTCTTGTCTGCCTCAGCCATTATTCTGTTAGCTCTGCTAGACCAGGTATGGGGATTTTTAAGGGTTGACTTCTCCACATGTTTCACTCTACATGGCACAGAGTTTGCAGTAGACACTTGCTAGATGGATCTATCAGGAAGAAGGTTTGTTTTTTTCCTTGCGTCTTAGAGAAGACTGGTCATAATCTGCTCGGCCTCAGGATAATTTTAAACTGGGTGCACGTTTTGTTTAAATCCTTGATGTTTGCCTTGTCAGCTTGTTTGTTTCTCTGCTCGTATTCCTTGTCCAGCTCCACCCCTACTTGCTCTACTCCTCTAGCCCTACAAGGGTCTCTTTTTTTAAAATTGTAGGCAATGCATACTTCTCTCACTCGCTGCCTCCAGGCTCTGCAGCAACTCAGCCAAATCACTGACGGCCAGTTCAGGACTGCCAATTCACAGAAGGGCAAGGCAAAAACTGCCTAAAGAGTAAGCTAGCTCAGCCTAAGGGTTAAAGCCTTTGTCGTAGTCCTGTGGGTCAGACACTCAGACACAGGAGCAGAGAAGAGCTGGGTTTTATTCTGTTTTGTCTTGTTTTGTTTTGTTTTGTTTTTGAGAGTAGTAAGGTCATTTGACAGTATTATCCGTCTACTTTTTAATAAAGATGAGAGAGTTGGCCAAAAGTTATCCTGTGAAGAAAAGAGCAGGAAATTATGCTCTACCTCTGGCCCATACGTAATGCTCCACTGACAGGCACATGCAACCTTTTAAATTTAATCCCAGTTCTCTATTCATGTAGGAATGGCTAGTGTATAAAGAAAACACCATGTCTCCGAAGAACAGACTGCCTTCAAAGCTGATACTGTGCTGACAGTGAATTAGAAGGTCTTAGTGCAGCATGACAATGACTTTCATCATGAAACCTTTATGTGTGTCTGTCTCATGTTTTCTTTCTGCAGGGCATCAAATATGTTAGTACCATCAATGTAAAAATCCTTGTAGCTTTCACATATCATACATTTTAATTCAGTGATATTGATTTAAAATGACAGTGAGACTCTTTTTGGGTGAAGAAGAAGGAGAATCGGGAAAGCAACCACCCTTTTGGGGCTTTGAATTCTGAGGCCACACAAAGCATTTCTATAGCATTTTTCACTAAGTTTAGCCCAGTCGGTCAAACTAGAGAAGAAAACAGAATGTAATCTACACTGATAAATCATGCAAGGAAGCAAAATGCTCTTCCAATTAATCAGAACTTTATTAATCTCTGTGCTGTAAAACTGATAATATTAAGGTTTATTTCTTTCTAAACAATTATATGATTTAAACAAACAATAGTATAGAAAATCCTTAAATAATATTAAAACAATAAAAATATATTAATTGAATCCAACATCACATTTAAAATTTTTTTTTCAACGTTTTTATTTATTTTTGGGACAGAGAGAGACAGAGCATGAACGGGGGAGGGGCAGAGAGAGAGGGAGACACAGAATCGGAAACAGGCTCCAGGCTCTGAGCCATCAGCCCAGAGCCTGACGCGGGGCTCGAACTCACGGACTGCGAGATCGTGACCTGGCTGAAGTCGGACGCTTAACCAACTGCGCCACCCAGGCGCCCCCCAACATCACATTTAAATATCTAATCTTAGTTAACGGTTTATCATTATGTATAATATAGATAAACATCAAAACATAAGTTACCTACTAATGATAAGTGTCACTCATTTGCTTGTTCTGAGTTAGTAGAAGGCACATATTCCGAATTAAGTCACTAGATACCAAATTCAAAAGAAAACCTTTTGTTTTTCAATAATAAGAAAATAAGAGTTCTAATGATTTCAGAGCTCGTTTAAATTAAGTGCACAGGACAAGATCTTAGCCTCAATCCTATGAAATATGTGCCTTTAAAATAACATCTTTCCAATAGGATTGGAGCATTTGCCAGTGATCAGACAATCCAGTATATTAGGGTCATAATATAAACTGAATAGTGAAAGTTTTTTTCTTTTCCTGTTTCTTCCTACACAGATAAACAGAGAAAAAGACAGACGAAGGTAGAGATATTTCTAAGATAATTACCACACCACAGGCTGTATGTGTTGGAGTGTGTGTGTTAGAATGTGTGTATGTGTGTGTTCCTGTATGTATATACTAGGGTGTGTGTGTGTGTGTGTGTGTGTGAGAAGCAAGAGACAGATAGACTGTGGGAGCCACACTGCGGATGACCTGATTGTAAATCCTAGCTTCACTAAATCCTGGCTACATAACTTTAAGGAGGGGCTTAACTTCTCAGAAAGCCTGGCCTTAAAACAGGATCAGAAAAGAATTTCATGGACTGTTAGAATTCAATGAATAAATAAATGGAAAGCCTTGAAACAGTGCCTGGTTCACAGCCTTATTACCTTATTGATTACCATTATCGAAGTTCTTCTAGCCTCTACCTGTCATAAATTATCCTAAAAATACTGGGTCAAATACATTGTTTAGAGAGCTTTTGGATCTATTTCTGCTTAAAAATATCATAATTACTAATGCCTCCATGAATGACCTTGGGGAAATAAGCTATGTGTGAAATCACTTCCACATTTTAAAAAAGGTGGCTATGGTGCCTGCCAACACTGGAGGAGGAGATCACAAGGAATGAATGAATCTGGCTCAAGTTTCTAACAAGGAGGATGACACAGTAATATTATGGTACCTTAATATTTCTTTGCCTTTATGTGTTACTTTGCATGAGTTTCAAAGCAAACCAACAACAAAACTGCTAAATCAGGGTTCCTTTCAAGAGAGATCTTTTTTTAAAGTGTGTGGGAGAGAATGAGCTGCAAGCAGCAAAAAATAGGAAAACATAAAGACAGAGGAAGGAGATCCATCTAATGAGAAAAAAAAAATCAAGAAAGAGTAATACTCAAATGGTAAATTATTTTCCTTCCAATCTACTTCTTTCCAGGCTCAGCAGAAAAGGAGGGTTCCAGGCTCCTATTATGCATGTGCATATAAAATTAGGGCTCTTAATCTGCCCTAGAATCATGAACGTTAAAATATCAGCTCTTATTTTACTTTGGTGATGTACAAAGAGGAGGTCATATCTATTTTAAGTTCCTTGGATTCCCTCTTAAGTTTTAGGTTTTAAATAAATCTTCACTATTAGCTTATCCTATCATCATTTGTTTCCTTATTAGAGGATTAGAGTCGAGTCCAAACATTAAAAAATCTGTTTATTTGTGGGCGAGTTGTCAACTTTTAGAGAGAACAGATACACCACTAAGAAATTTTGGAAACTTCTGTGTCCCACAACAGACTAGATTAGACAGACCAGAGAGCCTGAAACTTCTCTAAAATGCCTATTTAGATTTGCTCAAAAAGGAAAGGGGCCATCTAGGTTCCAGGAACAGACATGGAAGCCAACGAGCTAGTACAGAGACAAAACTTGTGAAGAGGAAGGTGACCGCCGGTCTAGGTGATCAAGGAGCTTGAGGTTTGACATTCAGCGTGGACCACAGACAATAAGGTAGCAATACCTGAAACAGAAAAGAGCTCTAGAAGAGCTCCACCCTCTGTGAAGGGTCAACCAAGAAAACAAATAAATATATCCACTTAACGTAGAGCATTAAGGACATTGTTCACTGCGGGTTCGAGGAAAATGGTGTTCTGTTTGTTTGTTTGTTTTTGGTAACTTTTAAAAATCTTTACCTGATTTGGGATTCAAATGTCAGAATCTGCACACCGTGGCAGTCCCAAGCCAGGAAATTACGAAAGTGTATCTAGCGGGAGGCTAGTAATAGCACAGATGCATCTGGAAGAAGTAGAGGCAGGTCACTCTTACAATATTTTGAAGATTTAGATAACTTTATAATAAGCAATGACAAAATGTATAAGAAAGCAACCCACTATGACTGAGTGTCAGCACAGAAAACACACAACAGGAATAGAAAGCCAAGAGCTTAAAAATAATAAAAAAAAAAAAGATAAACGGTAAAATAAGTGGTTTAAAGTGACGAAAGACATAAATTAAAAAATAAACAGTGGATAAGATACTGCATATACATGTAAGTAAACATATAAGCAAGCTAAATTCAAATTAGACACAGTTGAAGAGAAAACCAGTGAACTAGAAAACAGACAAGGAAACAGAATGGAGTAATAGAAAGATTTTGAAAATACTAGCAAGTGGCTAGGGGGTGTAGATGATACAATAAGAAGGAACAACAGTTAACAGAAGTTCTGAGGGAGCACCTGAGTGGCTCAGGTGGTTAAGTGTCCAACTTTTAATTCCAAGTCAGGTCACTGATGGTTTTTGGAGTAGTGGGGGTCCGAAGCTGATGCTGAGAAAGAATTCTTGAGATGTCTTTGGTGCAAAAAGGTGATTTTATTAAAGCAGGGGGACAGGACCCATGAGCAGGAGCTGCACTGGGGTTGTGAATAGTGACTGATGATATTATATGGAGTTGGGGGAGGTAAAGACAAAAGGAGGCCTCCAGAAGGACTTTGATATGCTAAAGAGGACTCACAAGATAGGAGGCCTTGCTATTGTCAAGCTAAGGTTATTTTTCCTATAGTGAGGACAGCAGGGGGTTCCTGGAGAAATGTTCTACTCTGTATTTGCCTCCAGTATTTGTCAATGGGCTGCAGCTTATAAAGGAATTTAATTTTACCTGCCATTTCCTTCTTGCCTTTGTTCCCCATATTACAATGGAGGGAAGGATGATGTTGGGGCTCCAGGAAACTAAGTCAGTAGGTTTCTGGAGATTAGGTTGATAAGATTGCCTTTTTCTTGTAACTTACTAAGACGTTTGTAAACTGATGGAGACTCATGTCCTGCATGACTGTGATTGCTTATCACTTAACCATTTGTTTTCCCCTTTCCTGTGTTCTTGGGCAGCCAGGAGTGCCTGAGGAATGTCATACATATCCCACCCGGCTGGGGGGGTGGTGTGTTTGTGAGTGTCAGCTTACCTTATGCTCCCTCATCAGTCATGATCACAGAGTTCGTGAGAGGGAGCCCCACATCTGGCTCTGTGCTGACAGTGCAGAGTCTGCTTGGGATTCTCTCTTTCTGCCCCTCCACTCACACGCACACACTCTCTCCAAATAAATAAATAAATAAACACACTTAAAAACAACAACAACAACAACAACAAAAATCAAACATAAGTTCTGAGACAGAGAGGGAGGAAGGGAGGAGGGGTGAGAGAATGAAAGTAAGGACAATGGGAATATGTTAATATTTTAAAAAAAGAACGGCCGAGAATTTCCCAGAATTGACGAAAAACAGGAGTCCTCGGATAAAAGGCGAGGTGAGTGTGATTAACAAGGAAAAATCCACAGCTGGGGGCCGTCATAATGAAACAGCTAATGACCAAAGAAGAGAGAAGCTCCTGAAAGCAAGCAGGATGAAGAGCACATGAGCTGCTAAATAATAATACTTATGCCAACAGCTGAATTTAGAGGACTCAGTGCTACAGCAGACACCAGAAGATCATGGAATGATATTATTAAAAGGCTGAGAGGAAATAACTGTTTGCTTAGAATCCTCTGCCCAGTAAATCTAAAATGGAGAATCAAATACATATTTTTCAAAGCAAAAACAAAGAGAGGCTTCTACTGGCTGTTCTTACCTAAAAAACTCAAGGATGTACTTTGGGAATATGGAAATGTAGGCAGAAAGGAGTGGGAAGTAAAGGTGAGCAAAAAACGGAAAACGTTATCAGTTAATCTAAATAAGCGTCGTTAGCATAAAACAGTATAGAAATGACTACTGTAAGGCATATAAGACAAGACGAGTCTAAAATATTGGACAGTTAGGTATTGAACAGAGTTAAAACATGCTAGGATCCTTTTATTGGTCAAGAGACATCTAGGAATACCGTGTATGCATGTAAAACCTGCATTTTAGAAACATGCACTGGGAGAAATCAAGCAGGCGTGTTAACAACTGAATGTAGTCTCTAAAAAGGAGAAAAATGTGTGTGTGTTTCACACAAGGTAAGGGGATTCCACAAGGAAAATCAGAGACTCCCACCTTTAAGATGCTGAATTTTGCATGGGAAAGACATAGCTACAATTTCCTACAACAAAAAAGAAACAAAAATCTGCTTCATCCTCTCTGTCCTACGTTTCGTATCTTCTCCCCTTTACAGCCTTAGTAGAGGCAAAGAGTTCCCATAAACTTACATGTTTCCTAAACTTTAGAAAGCACAGTGCTGGGCGCTGCCAAAAACATATAAACAAAAACAGAATCTATTATTCAACATGTGCTCAGAGAGCTCGAACAAATGTCTGCAAACTTGCCAATACATGTGCTTTAGGTTATGGCCACCCCACTCAGACTCACTTATATCTAAAAGACAAGTGTCTTAAAAACAAAGTGAGGGGCGCCTGGGTGGCGCAGTCGGTTAAGCGTCCGACTTCAGCCAGGTCAGGATCTCGCGGGCCGTGAGTTCGAGCCCCGCGTCAGGCTCTGGGCTGATGGCTCAGAGCCTGGAGCCTGTTTCCGATTCTGTGTCTCCCTCTCTCTGTGCCCCTCCCCCGTCCATGCTCTGTCTCTCTCTGTCCCAAAACTAAATAAACGTTGAAAAAAAATTTTTTTAAAAACAAAGTGAGTGTAACCAGAAAAACGTTTACATAGCTCCCATGCTTACTGCTCTCTGAAAAAGATACCCATCTTTGTTCCCTTGCTGTTAGCACCTGAGTTTCTGAATACAAAAACCATCAAGTGAAAACAAGAGGGCCACAAATACCAAACAAAGCATCCAGGCTTGACGTTCAGCCTTCCAGGGAACAATCCACCTTCGCAGGTAAGGAGTATAAATTCACGAGATAACAGAACAGTTGAAGAAATGGTTATAGGATCCACGTTGCTGCTAGAAGAAAAAATGCACTCAGCGGGATAAAGGCAACAGAAAGAGAATGCAATTAAGAAATGTTATTGTAACTAAGAACAGGTCAAGAGATATTGTTTAAAACAAAACAAGAAAACACACTAAGGGTTCTTTTATTTCTTTAAGAAAGGGCCTAAGGAGGGGGAGAATGATGTGTGAGCTTTTGACAAATCTGTCTCTAACAGTAAATTCTTGAGTTCATAAGAAATAGACTGAGATCAGAGGCTTTTAAGCGTCAGGGAATATGCCATTCAAGATGCTTCTGGGGGAAGAATAACTTGTAAAACCAGTAGTCTGTCGCTCTTCTTTTGTTTTGATGCATGGAGAGCCAGTACAATAGTTAAATAATCTATAATACCTCCCTAATTTTTTTTCACAAAGCCTGAAGCCCAGGAATGAGAAATGATGCACTCGGGAAAATTATTTTTAAATGGGCAGAGTTTGTGTGGGATCATACTTTTCTCCATCTGCCCATGTAAGATGCCTGATAATGCACAACAAAGACTATTGTAATGCATCGGTACTGAGTCATATTTTAAACCCTTACTGTTTGCAGTTCCAACTTACTACAAGATGTTCAGAGAATCCTTTAAGATGACAGTCATGAACTTGCTTAAGAACCTAGCTATAAGGGGCATCTGGCTGACTCAGTAGGAAAAGCATATGACTTTTTTTTTACATTTTTTTCACGTTTTATTTATTTTTGAGAGGGGGAGGGAAGAGCGAGAAAGAGGGAGACACAGAAGCCAAAGCAGGGTTCCGGCTCCGAGCTGTCAGCTCAGAGCCCAACGCGGGGCTCGAACTCATGAACCATGAGACCATGGCCTGAGCTGAAGTGGGATGCTTAATCGACTGAGCCACCCCTGCATCCCAGCATGTGACTCTTGATCTCAGGGTTGTGAGTTTGAGCCCCATGCTGGGTGTACTTAAATAAATTAAGGACACTTTAAAAAGAAAGAACCTAGTTATGATATCTACATGGCTCTACCAAATTCATCAAATGGCACTTATTAAGTATCTGCTAGTTGAAACAATGAGTTCACAGTATTGGGATCATAAATGGATTATATGCGACTAGTATTCAGGGCCACTGAGTACGAGGCCAAGTTAAATCCCTATATGCCTCTGTTGCCTAATGTGCACAATAGGGGAAATGATAAATGAACACCCTGCATATCTCACAAAGTAGAAATGAGTGAAAATAAAAGGACAGAATATAATGAAATTGGGCCACTGACTGAAGAAGTATATTAATTAGCCATCCAGGCTAAAATAGAGTTTCTTCTACACTTTGCAAAAATTCCTCCAGACATAAATTTAATACCATAATGCAACTTCCATTTAAACATTTTTATTTCAAGTGATGAGCTTTAAATGAGGTACAGAAACCTAATTTATTTCCAAAGTCAGATACTCAGATTATCACATCAAAGGGAAATTATTTATGACTGAATTCTAAATAAATAAAACTTCCTATTTCATTGCCAACTTATTTTGATGCTAACTGTAAAAAAATGACTTTTTTAGCTTTCACTCTACAAATTATGGAGAGAGGCCAGATGAATACAAAAATTACAATGTATTATCAACTTTTGAACTTGATTTTCAGTCTGCCTTATCTTTATCACTTACTACGGACCAAAATACTCAATCTCTGGGCTATCATTAGGTTTATCTTTTTTTTTTTTTAACATCTTTATTGAGGAATAATTTGCATGTGACAAAATTCACCCACTTAAGTGTACAATTCTTTTCTGGTAAATGATTTTCAGTAAATTGACAGAATACGGTTAATGATATCGGAAGAGCAGTGTAACAGGATAGATGGTAACTACACTTGTGGTGTATACAGCAGAAAACAGAACCCTGTCAAATCACTACATTGTACACCTGAAACTGATGTGACATTGTGTGTCAACTGTACTCAAACAAACAAACACCAACGAAACAAAACAAAACAACAACAAAAATCAACCCAGAACATCCTGGATGCAGAGACAAAGTAGCAGAACTAGATTACTACCATCAACACTCTTGCTGCTAACACGTCAGTCCTCTTGAATAGGACACTAGACACATCACAGAAGAACATGAATGATAAATTCACCCACTTAAGTGTACAATTCTTTTCTGGTAAATCATTTTCAGTAGATTGACAGACGTGTGCAACTTTTGATGTAATCTAGCTTTCAGATTTGCATCACCCCTTAAAAAGATGTCTCAAGGTTATGTGCAGTAACCCCTAGTCCCAGGCCACCAATACTCTACTTTCCAACTCTAGAGACTGTTTTTTTATGGATATTTCATATAAACCGAAACGTATACTATGTGGTCTTTTATATCTGGCTTCTTTCACTTCGCAGAATGTTTTTGAGGTTCTTGATTGTTGTAGCATGTATCAGGAGTTGGTTACTTTTTATTGCTGAATAACAGTCTCTTGCATGGATATTTAATATCTATATTTATCTATCATATTTTATATGATAGATATTTGGATTGTTTCCAGTTTTGGGCTATTATTAATAATACTTCTATGGATATCATAGTCCATGGTATGTACTGAATTATACTCATCATATGCCCATGCTCACGTGCACGGTTCCAAATACCCATAGTGTTTATTCAGCCTTGGGGAAGTTGGTGTTGAGATATATAAACCATTGATTTAGACTTTCTAAGTGCTCTGTGGTTGTTTTAAAGTTTTGAGGTGAAGAGAAACAGGAGTGTAAAGTGGTTAGGAGTACATAGTCTAGAGGTGGACTTCTTAGGTTTGTAAACCAGTTTAACATTGTATTAATTCTATGTTAGACAAGTCATTAGTGTCTTTGATTTTCTTGACTGCAAAATGGGGATAATGACAATGCCTCTTTTATTTTTTTTATTTCTTTTTTTAAGTTTATTTACTTATTTTGAGAGAGAGAGAGAGAACACGAGGAGGGGAGGGGCTGAGAGAGAGAGGGAGAGAGAGAATCCCAAGCAGGCTCTGCACAGTTGGCACAGAGCCTGATGTGAGGCTCAAACTCACAAACCAAGAGATTGTGACCTGAGCTAAAATCAAGAGTCAGACGCTTAACCGTCTGAACCACCCAGGCGTCCCTGATGATGTCTCTTTTATAAGCTTATAGTGAAGGTTAGATGATAAACAGGCTTTGCGCAGTGCTCACTAGATATTAACTATTATCATTACTGCTGTGCACCAAATCATCATGGAAATAATTTTTAAGAGGTTAGTATTGCTAGTAAAATAAGATGTTTAGAAGATTTCTCAATCTATTTTCACACTAAGAGACGCAACTATCACTTTTGCTTAATAGAATACACTATCAAGCACGAACACCGTATGTTTTCATACAGAGAGCAGGCAAATAACTATTTTCCTGTCTGGCCACCCCCACAGTGATGGCCTGGGGAAGAATATCTAGTAACCACTAGGCAAATAAACTATTGGGATTACATCAAAATAAAAAAGCTTTTGCACAGCAAAGGAAATGATCAATAAAACAAAAGGACAATCTACTGGAGGTATTTGCAACTGATATATCTGATAAGGGGTGAATATCCAAAATATATGAAGAATACAACAGAACACCAAAAAAAAAATCTGATTAAAAAATGGGCAAAAGACCTGAAGAGATAATTTTTCAAAAAAGAAATACAGATGGCCAACAGACACATGAGAAGACGTTCAACACTACTAATCACCAGGGAAATGCAAATCAAAACCACGGTGAGATATCATCAAACACCAGTTGGAATGGCTAAAATCACAATGACAAGAAATAACAAAGGCTTGCAAGGATGTGGAGGAAAGCAGTCCCTCGTGCAGTGTTGGTGGGAATGCAAACTGGTGCGGCCACTGTAGAAAACGGTATGGAGGCTTCTCAGAAAATTAAAAACGGAACTACCATAAGATCCAGTAATTGCACCACTGGGTGTTTACCCAAAGAAAACGAAAACACTGTTTTGAAAAGATACATGTATCGCTATGTTTATTGCAGCATTATTTACAACAGCTAAGATTTGGAAACAACTTAAGTATCTTTCAACAGATGAATGGATGAGGAAAATGAAACATAAACATATATATATGTGTGGGGGGGGGATATTCTATAGATGTTCCATATTCCACACTCATTAAAGGGATGAGATTGTGCATGTGCAACAACACGGATGGACCCAGAGCATATTATGCTAAGTGAAATAATTCAGACTGAGAAACACAAAAACCATAGGATTCAGCTCATAAGTGGAATTAAAACAAACGAGCAAAACAAATGAATAAGCAAACAAACGAAAAGCAGAATCAGACCTAGAAATATAGAGAACAAACGCATGGGTGCCAGTGGGGGGAGGGTTGCGGGATGTGCAAAATGGGTGAGAGAGAGGCAGATACAGGCTTCTGGGTGCAGGATGAAACGGGGAAAAAAGGCACAGCATAAGGAATACAGCTAATGATATTGGGATAGCAGTGTAACAGGACAGATGGTAACTACACTTGTGGTGTATACAGCAGAAAACAGAACCGTGTCAAATCACTACGTTGTACGCCTGAAACTAATGTGACATTGTGTGTCAACTATACTCAAAAAAAACCCCAAAACAACAACAAAACAAAACAAAACAACAACACCAAAAACCAACCCAGAACATCCTGGATGCAGAGACAACGTGGCAGAACTAGATTTCTACCGTGAACATGCTTCCTGCTAACACGTCAGTCCTGTTGAATAGGACACTAGACACGCCACAGAAGAGAATGAATGACAATAAACAGAAAAGGCAATGACATAGCTTTCTCACCTTAATGAGTTTATTTAACAAATATAGAGTGCATACTATGGGCTGGGAATAATTCTTAATCCTTCAAAGATAGTAATTTAATCTTCACCACAACCCTATAAAGCGTATCTATTTATTACCTCCAATTTCAGATGAGATCAGTAAGGCACAGCGAGGTAGAGTAATTTGACCAGTGTCACACTGCAAGCCAGTAACAGACCAGAAAACAGAGCTCCAGGGTGTAGTTCACACCATTCTACTTTGCTATCTATTTTACTGGGAGACAGACACGTGTGACTGAAGCAAGACATATTCCCAGAAAAGACAAGTAGAAGCATCATCAGTTTGTTCTGCACACAGACCAATTTCCTTTCATCATACTATTTGATTTACTTTAAGCCACAGGAAAAGGCTTCTTTCAAGATGAGTGAAATAAGAAAGGTCTAAATTATACCCTACTTTCAGTTTCATCTTAAATTCTGTTATCCATTCTGTATAAATGTAATACTGAAAAAGTCAAGCTTTGCAAGTTCAAAGATGTGATTCTTCACATGCCAGAAAGGATCCCAATCCTGACCATAAGAACATTCTCCCTCTTACCAATCACTTTTTCACTATCCGTGAATTGAGACAGCAATAGACCCTCTGAGGAAAAACATTCCCAATTTTGAAAAATGTTGCACAATTTATGCCCTCCCTGGAAGATCATGGTGCATATTAACACTTTTGACTTTTTAATTACATAAGCATTAAGTACATATGTGTAAAATTTAAAACCTACAGAAAAACGAAATGCAGCCCTACATTAATTAACATGATAAAGGCTCTGGAAAGTCTTGATATGTAGAAACCTGACTAAATTTGTTTAGTGCAACATTTCTCAAAATGTTAAGATAATGCAGTTTGCATTTCTCCTATGAAACACCTATTGATCTATATTGGAAAACAATGCCCTAGGGGGCTAACCAGTCTATAACAGATCGATGCAATTATTTCTTCTTCATTTTTTAGGCTTATTTATTTATTTTTGAGAGAAAGAAAGAGAGAGAGAGAAAGCACAGGGGAGGGGCAGAAAGGAGAGAGAGAGAGAGAGAGAGAGAGAGAGAGAGAGAGAGAGAGAATCCTAAGCAGGCTCTGCACTGTCAGCGCAAAGCCTGATGTGAGGCTTGAACCCACAAACTATGAGATCATGACCTGAGTCAACATCAAGAGTTAGACGCTTAACAGACTGAGCCACTCAGGCGCCCCATAATGAAAAGTTAATCGAATGCAATCTTTGAAGCCTACATGAGACAGATGACAGTTAATAATATATGGCAACATGAGTTAACTGTCAAGATGAAAATAAAGAGAGGAATATTCACTAACATCATTAGAGGCTTATCGTGCTCCAGACACTGAATGTTCTACGTGGATTACCTCATTTAATGTTCAAAACAACCATAAAAGGCAAGCATTTATTTATTGATTCTTGTTTCATAGAGAAGAAACTGAGTAATATGCTCAAGGCATGCACTTAGAAAGAGGCAAAGCTGGACTTTAGATACATGCATTTTAAACCCAGAATTCATCTTCCAGTAATTAAAGCGAACTGCCTTCCACTGTGTCCTAGGCAATCCTATCACTTACACATGCAGAATCCCAAGTCATAGGAATAAACTCGGGAATAGGTAATTGTTATGCAGAACTACCAAGGAAAATCTAGGAAAAATAATAGGGTTTATTCACCATAATTTATGTCAAGTCTGGATACCTTTGTTACCATAAAACCTTTCCATCTGTGTGTGTCTCCTTTCGCTTTACGAAGGAGCCCGATGATTGGAACATTTTTATTTTCTTCTTCCCTATCCAAAAATAACTGCAGTGACAGCACATTTTCAAATGGTGGTATATTCTACACATAGCTGAAAATAAAAAAAAAATGTATCTGCAGTCAAAGAATTATTTCATATTACTTTTCATTTTTCTTCGGAAGGATTATTCATACATTAATCCCTAATTCCAAAATACAAAATATGTTGTGTTTGTGAGTGAATAGTGTGAATTTTTTTATCATTTTCTCCCTACTGCATACTTTTCAAAGTGCTAACATTAAGTTTCTGCAAATCAAATTCTATTTTGACATATAGACTTTTAAGAAGCAAAAAGAAAGTCATGCAAAAAGCACTTGATTTAAAGACCGGAAAAAGTTACTAAAATATGGAATGCCAACTTCTAAAAAATGCACCCTTTTCATGTTTTGTTCTCAGAAGACAATATAGAAGTAATGAGTAAGGCACTTCTGCAGCTCTCTGTAGCATCTTCATTCCCTGGTGACCTCTTTAGAGCATCTGAAAATGGGGGGCGGGGGACAAAAAAACCTATCTGTAGAAAGAATCTTTTTCTTTCACTCCATACATACTTCTTGAGCCATTACTTTCCTAGATGTTGAGGATTCTGTAGTGAAAAGAAATGATAAGGTCCGTACCCTGAAGGAACTTCCATTTGGCAGGGAGGAGATGGTCAAGAAATTAAAAAAAAAACAAACGCATAAATGAGAAATCACAGAGTGGTTGGTAACTACCATGAGAAAAGCTACAGAGAGACAACTGTGTGCCAAGTGGCTGAGTGTGTGATAGGGAGTGACAGAGACACATATGGACAGTGACAGCTCAGGCTGATGGTCTGAAAGAGGTACCATAGCCACTGGGGGCTAAAAGAGTGGAAGGGGCCAGTCATGTGCATACTAGTAGCAAAGGCCTGGAAGCACGAATGAGTCTGGGAAGCCCAAAGAACCCAAAGAATAGTTTGCATTGGTAGAGAAGAAGGTAGAGGCATCTGCCTGATAGGTGAGTTCTAGGGTCAATGGGGCCACAGCAGACTGACCACAAGGTACACAAACACTGGAGCCCTGGTGACAATAGGAGGCCACAGTTTTCAAAATGGGCTGACACTCCTTCTCTCTCTCTCTTTTTTTAATGTTTATTTTTGAGAGAGACAGAGAGAGCAGTGGAGGGGCAGAGAGAGAGGGAGACACAGAATCCAAAGCAGGCTCCAGGCTCCGAGCTGTCTGCACAGAGCCCTACGCGGGTCTCGAACTCACGAACCATGAAATCATGACCTGAGCCAAAGATGGATGCTTAACCGACTGAGCCGCTCAGGCACCCCATCGTTCTTTTCTGCTTCACCCCCTACTTTGGGTGCTCTGAGGAAAATGGATTGTAGGATGGCAAGGGAGGAAGCAAGGTCTGGTTAGGAATTCATGTAAGGATGGTCTAATTAAAGGATGAGGGGAGTGAAGATGGTAAACAGGAGTCAGGATATGTTCTTCAGTCAGATTTGACAAAACTTCCTAGTGGATAAGACACGCATGGTGAGTCCAAAGGAGGAAGCAAGAACGATCCCAAGACTTTGGGCCCTGGCAGCTGGTGCGATTATGGAGTGATTTACTGACAGTGAGGAAACTGAAGAAAGAGAAAGAAGAGTGGCAGATCTAGGCATTGATTCTTAAGTTCTGCTGTTGACATGTTTATTTTGCAACACCAATCAAACATCCAACAGAGATGATGCGTGGGCTCTGGGGAGAGGTCAGGGTCAGGGCTGTGAATCTGGGAGTTACTCACATACAGCTGCTGATGGAGCTCTGAAGGACTAGATGAGGTTAGCATGGAGGGGAGGAAGGAAGAGAGCTCTCAGATTGAATATGTGGGCCCAGCAACATCCAGTGGTGGAGGAAGCCAGAAGGATTCAGCCAACAGCACTACGGAGGGGTGGCCAGTCAGAGGGGAAACGTGAATTGACCAGTTCAGCACCTAGAACCTTGGCAGGTACCACAACAATAACCAAAGAGGAGAGCATTCCGGCTTTATTTCACCTACAGCTTTGCGTTTATAGCAAGTTCACTGACTGACATCATTAGAAGTACTTGTGTGCCGCCTAAGGTTGAATGTACACAATACTTTTCCAGAATAACTTCCACGGTGTTTTGATTTAACAATAAAATCAAACAAGCCCATCTCAGAAGCACACTTTCCTGCAGGTTATCAATCACTGCACACATCTGTGAAGAAATGCAACATGGCCACGGAGCTGCTTCATCATTGCACCTGCAGACGTTGCTGCCATTATGCTCTACAAGTTTTCGTTCTTACCATGTTCAAGGTCATTTGCATGGATGAATAAATTTAAGATCAATTTCATTCACTGTTTTGTTATGGAACTGCACAATACTGCAAAAGTTCTGCTACATAGTCCTCATATTCCTCTTTTCACTTCACTAACTGAAAAAGGAGACTCCACCATGGCTGGCAAGTTCGTTGCACATCCCATGTTTAAAAATTCTGAGGACTACTGAACAATACTTATGTTATGTTTTGAGCCACACTTGTTTTAGTACCTCTCTACCATCACTATTCATCCTTATTTCCTGTACTCGAATTATTACTTCATATCTTCTCTCTGATTTACTTCCAACTCCCTTCACTTACATTGCTTTTATACAAATATATAAATATATATATACGTATATACGTATACATACATGTATATACGTATATATATGTAGATATATATATACGTATATACATGTATGTATGTATACGTATATACATGTACATACATGTATATACGTATACGTATACACACACACACACACACACACACACACACACACACACACACACATTGCCATACTCTGAACCTATCAAGGGCAAAACCATGTTTTGGTAATCTTCACATCTCTCACTTCTAACAAAGCGCCCAGTACAAAGCACATTTTCACCAAGTATTGAGTGAATGCGTGAATTAAGTAATCTACTAAATTAGTTCAAACTGTTCTTTTTAGTTTGACAAAAATGATAAAGCTATCAAAGGACTGCTTTATTATATTTAAATTACACACTTAAGAGAAATTTTCAATTTTCCTATTGCTGAGATTTATCAGTCTTCCAAACTGTCCCAACTTTAATTTGGATATGTAATTTTCATCAGTGTGCTGGTATAATAAACCATTTTGAGTGACAACTGCTATTCAATTGACATTAAACTTTTTTTTCTTAGCCTTAGGAACTAGCAATGTGGTTGAACTCAGTAGCATCATTAAATGTTGGATTTTCTCTTTTGTTCAGTGTGGCAAATACTTCTGAAGAAGTATTTTAAAATTTAGAGTCCTGGGGTGCCTGGATGGTTCAGTCAGTTAAGCATCTGACTTTGGCTCAGGTCATGATCTCATGGTTCATGAGTTCTAGCCCCATATTGGGCATTCTGCTGTCAGCACAGAGTCTGCTTCAGATCCTCTTTCCCCCTCTCTCTCTGCCCTTACTCCATTTTCTGTCTCTCTCTCTCTCTCTCTCTCTCTCTCTCTCTCAAAAATAAAATAAAAACATTAAAGTAAAATAAAGTAAAATTTATAGTTCTTATAAGCATTATGAAAAGTTACCGTAAATTCTGTATCACTATTTCTACTGGTCAACTTTATAATTATTTCAACAGTGAATTCTCTGTTTTCAATGAACTATCCTCAGCTAAAAGAGTTAAATATTAGACCTGAATGTTTTTCCTAGAAAAATTATAAATGAGTTGGAGAGGTTCTATCACTGTCTGTTAAGTACAACAGAAATCTTAAAGGTACAAAATACTTCACTGGAGAGCAGATACACTGTCTGGTTGGAGATTACCAAGACTTTATTCTGATGGAAAATGCTAAGCCTGCAGTGCTCTGCTTTTTCTGTAAAAGTCATATCAAACAGAATACATGGAAATGAGGCCCTGAATTCTCTGGCTCACTAGGTCAGCTGAAGGTCTTAGGAACTCATATTGAATAAATGACTTGCAAAATATTAATCATCAGTTAATATAAGAGCTAGAATATGAATTTAAGAAATCTTCGTTTCTAGTCTTATCTTCACCATGTGATTTGATCTTGGTTGCGTCATTTAGTTTTATGGTGAAATCACATTATTTATTAAAAAGAAAAGTAAAATAAAAAGCAATTCTAAATATCTCTCCATGAGTATTGCCTATCAATATAAATATAGACAGGTTTTCTAATCTCTTTCTCCTGATTTAGTCAAAAACTTACGTTTACTTTCCACTGGGTGTGTTTTTATATTTACATAGACCTCAATAACTTGTATTTTATTTATCTGAAAAGTGGAATTTGAGAAGATAGGTATAGCTAAATCCCAACTAGCATTCCTTCTTGTTTTACAAGTAGGACATATTAAAATGAAGACAATTCGTGGTGTGAGTCCTAACTGTTAAAAACCAGTGTGATTATTACAACTCCATATCTGAAAAAAATGTTTACTAATTACATTATTGAATTCGCTGTACAGGTGAATTAACAGGCTCTCAACTACAAAATTGATACTACTCAGAGGAATTCATTTCAAATAGGGTATTTCCAAACACACAACCAAAGGATGTAACTGATTAAAGAAAAATAGAAAAATATTAGACCTGAATATAGGTCTGAATTAGACCTGAATAGACTTGTCTGAAAACAGGTCAAAATATTCCCAATATTTGACATTATCCAGACATCTTTTACTTTTGGTTTTACATATAATAAATTTTCTCTTCAAATTCAATAGTTAACTGACCATGGCATCTTTCAGATTTTATCTAGTGTGGAAAAATTTATTATTCATATTTAACACAAAGGATAACTGGAGTACTGTATAGATAGGAACACTGAAATAAAATTATTACTCCAGAAGCATCACAGCTTAATAAGTAATAAGCCCGTATTCTTTCATATATAGAAAAGTAATGATACCAATGAAATCTTTATTGTTACCCTTTGATCGTGGGAAAATAAAAATTTGCAACAAACGAACATTGTTGACCTTGACTGTACATGTTTTCACTTCATTAAGGATTCACAGCTGTTAAAGGTAATGATCCTTCTTATGGTCACATATGGTGTGGCCGACTATCCCTGAATTATGAATGAGTTCTAAACAACACAAATCAACTTTTAAGGGGAAAAAATGAGCATAATTCAATATTGGTTCTAAATAATCATATATTGTATGTAATTTTTGTTTTTTTAATGGCCCAAATGACTAGTTGTCTGTAGTCAATATTATAAAGGGAAGTTATGGAAATGTAAACTAGTTTTGTTCATAAAAAGCATAGGTATGCTAACATGAACCCATTAATCCTGGCACCTTGAAAGTTAAATCCTACAATTAAATAAACAGTATAAGTATTCCTTAAAATACCTTGGAGCTCCACAGAGCAAACAGTGCTTAATTTCATGGTATTATTATAGATATTTTCCTCTATGGAATTTAAACATAAAACATAACTTCTATGTTGTGAAAATGACATATGACAACTTATACGGTGATAACTAGTGTTGTGATTGTTACCTGTTTTCAAGGTCATTATTTAGTAACTTGAATATCCAAACACCTAATTGTTAATTACCATTTCTGTATACATTTAGAATAACAAATGATATACTGGACTTGCATGTTTCTTAGAAATGCTGGTATGTGTTGTCCAATTCCCTGCGACCGTCATGTCAGGGTGGGGCTGACCTTCTCGGGCATTTCCTGGTATCCTGTTGTCTGCCTGCAGCACTGTTTCCCTGTTTCATCATGTGGGGAGGTGGGAGTAGGTTATGGAGCTTCTGTTAAAAAAATTAGAGAACTTTTAAAAATAGCGTATTGACTTTAGACTTTTCCAAACACACTGAACTGAACAGGTGCAGGAGATTATGAAGGGGGGAGGGGGAAGCATGAGTCAGGATGAAGGAACTGGCTGTAGCAATGGAGATGGGCACACAGATGAGAGAGAGGAGAAGTTCACATATGAAGTGTGTGCAAGGAGCAAATGCACATGCAGGGGGCTGCATCATGTGGCTGAAAACATAAGAATGGTGGTATAGAGATCAATCAATAAAATGTCCAGGAACTTTTCACTGACTACCTGGTCTTTCTAACAAAAGCTTGCCATATAGGAAGTCACTGGAAATTTTCCTGAGACTAACACATAACCGGTTTTGTTCTGCACACATTAATCAATGCTGTTTTAGTATTGCTGCCCAATGAGTCATTAATGTACAAAAATAAGGACCAGCTCTAGAGACAGTGATCAGGAAGAGAAAGGGCATTCGGTCAAGTGCCAGAAACCAATATAAATACCCCACAAGCAGTGTGGTGGTGTTGAGTAGCATCTGGAAACCAGAGAGCAATCCTCAAATATTTGAAAGGATGCCTTTTCTTAGGAAACCAAGACTGGCTGTGTGAGGGGCTAATGGACTGAACCAACCTCAGAGAAACATCCCCTAGAGCCTGTTAACAAAAGACTACACTAAATCTGAGCGACAGATGAACTTAGAGCAAAGGCTAAGTTTGGCAGTGCTATTGTAAAATCTCTAAGTACCAGAGGGTAGTGAATACAGAGCCCATGGCCTGTGAGGTCTAAATACAGAGTTGATGGTCCATAAGGTTGCACCCAATCCAGAGATGCTAGATCACTGCTCCCCAAATATGGAGTCCTCAGTCCCTGCCTTAAACCTCCAGTAGCAGGTTCTTCAAATACTGAAGTTGCTATATTTGTACCTTGTTCAAACTAGGTATCCACAAAAGGACATGAGCTATGTCATTCAGTCTGCCCAATCATTCACTCATTCTGTCACTAACTACCTACAGAGCCCCGTGCTTTGTCAGTACTGGTAAAGAGAAAGGGCACAATGTTCTCATTATCTAGCTTCTTCCTGTTCAAGTCTTGATTTTCTTTATCTACAAAATAACTTTGAATATTTAATAGTAGAGGAAATGCAAAATCATACTTTGGAATAAGCTCAAGGCAGTTAACTTTATCACTTGTCTGCTTATGATGAATACTCACTCATTCATGAAATACTCACTGAACACCAACTATGTGCCAGGAGCCCTTCTAATTCTGGGGAATAAAACACACCCAGAATCCCTGACCACACTTTTATTATATACATGTGGATTACAGGAAACATTTCTGTTAATAATGAATTATAATTATAAAATTTGAATGTAAAAATTACTAATTTAAAAAATAATCAGAGATTCATAAACTTGTAACGCTGAAATAGAAAAGCAAAGAAATGGTCAAAAATTAGGCTATCTATATTAATACCTCTTATGGAATTTATGCACTTTTGTTTTCCCCTCTTTTCCCCCAAAATAGTTTTTTAAGTGTATTTATTTATTTTGAGAGGGAAACAGAGACATTGCAAGCAGGGGAGGGGCAGAGAGAGAGAGGGAGAGAGAATCCCAACCAGGCTGTGCACTGTCAGTGCGGAGCCCAACGTGGGGCTCAAACTCAGGAACCCAGAAATCATGACCTGAGCAGAAATCAAGAGTAGGATATTTAACAGACTGAGCCACCCAGGTGTCCCGTGCCCAAAATCTTTTATATGAAAAGGCCACTAAAACAAAGGCCTAAGGAAGGGAATGTCGATTTTTCCCATGGAACACTACTGTTTCATTCTGCACATTAAGACACACGGGAGGTGGGTTGTAGAAGTAAGGCATCCACGGCCAGACTCTCTAAACTATGGGCCCAGTGAAGATACTAATTTGCTTCTCTTTTCTTATCTCTGAGAGGGAGGTATTAAAAAAAAAACAAAAACAAAAATAAAACAAAACAAAAAACCCTAGAAAACAAAAAAAAAAACCCACAAAAAACAAACAAACAAACAAAAAAAACAAACCACACATGCATCAGATGATCAATGTAAAAATTAAATGAGCTAATACATGGACAGGATTTAATACTCTTTGAAGCACATTAGTGTTTACCCTCACTTCTATTATTAAATCCGAAGAGCACGGCAGAAACAATACACATCAGAATCTTCACCGACAGAAGTTGCCAGAACACTTCAAATAAACAATCTGGAACTTAACACTTTAGCCTTGTCATTAATCTCAGTGTCAAATATTCTCTAGGCAATCTAGCAGCAGACCATGCTGCCATAGTTGAGTCTCCCTATGTTCCCCCTCACAGCAAAGTACAAGTGCCAGCCTCTAAGTTCACTGCCAGAACTCACCAGCTTCATAAAGGCTACCACTTTTATTCATGTTTTCCATTGTGACAGTATAGATTCCGTTCTTCTGTCTGGCAGAGACTGTCTGGCTTTGCACAGTGGAAAAAAAGAAAAAAACAAACAACTTACCAAACCATTCTAGCCATAATATTGATCTTATTCAGCAACAGAACTTTTTGGCCAACTACAAGCTAAACAATGTCTTCCTTCATTCCCAACCCCCACCATGTATTTCTGAAAGAGTCTCATACTAGGCTAAAACCAAAATGGAAAAAGGTTTCAAAATTATCTGGTAAACATTCGAAGGAAATCATGAAATCGCGTTTCAATTATCCGGAGTATCAGTTCCCATTCTAGAAGGAAAACATCTGAACTCTATGCTTGGAAGCAGCTACTGTGAAACAACAGAATATGATCTGGGTTTGTTAGAGGGGGAAAGCAGCAAACCTGAATTCTTGACAAATGTGCATTTACATTTTTGGCTTTTGCAGAACTAATCAACATCCACAATCTGTTTTAATAACTCCGTCCTGAGGACTTGCTTATTTTTCCAACAACAAGGGGCAGACAAAAGCCCACAGGATAAAAAGTGAATGTCGAAGAGGTTTTTCAAAAAGCATGATAGGTTTTACACTGAGCAGGCCCCATTATCTAGTCTCTTTCTGATCAACCACACACATTTGTAAAATGTGTCACATGCACCGGGTCATGGTCTGGTAATTGAAGAAAAAGATGTCTCTGTCTTAAGCTATCACGTTTCTCTAGGAATCAAACACACACCCATACCCACAAGCCCCAAAAACCATCAATGGAATCCATGTGTGCTAGTGTGCTTTGCTAAGGAAAGCTCCATTCAAATTCTAATCAGTATCCAACTGGCTGCAATGAAAGTTCCTGAGGGAAAGTGATAACCCCTTACTCATGTTTAGAACATTAGCATCTGAGGATCAAAGGAGATTTGTTTATGGCCAAACAAACTTAATTAATACTCAGCTCTTAGGGTAAGCTTCAGGGCGCTATTGGACTTTTGGTCCAGATTTCTTAAGTGAATCTTGTGTCTGGATACAAAGAATTAAAATGGGGTGGCAGGGGTTCAGTCTCATTTTAGTGGCCATCATCTATAGGATCTATGACTGCCTTAAAGAAAAAAGTAATTTTTCAGCATATCAGCATATCACTATGCTGTTGAAATTGCAACAAGAAACCCAGAAAAGCCTTCAGTAAAAATACATTTTAAAAACTGAACTTAATTATGTGATAGATCATATGTGTAAAGCAATCCTATTTATAATAGGACGATTATAAATATAATAGCAATATTCAAATTTTGGATAATGTGTTAGTTACTTTGTCCAAATGGAAGGTAAAATGATGGTTTGGATTTCATGTAAATGATATGGAAATACCTTTAGGGGATTTAAGTCATGAATTTTAGTAATAAAAGGCTTATAGAATTATTGAAAAAATATAGAGCATGATCTTCCATAGGGCGATTGGAAAGATTTTTTTCTCAAGATTTAAGAGAAAGAAGAAAGTAGCAAAAAAGTTTACAAACTTCAAATTGAAACCAATTGCAACCTAAGTGCTACCAAAAAGACAATGGTGAAATCTGACTATAAAATCTAGCATACCTCATTTATAGTATACCAACACGAGCTATGATTGCACATTCTATGATTATTCAGAAAACCAGCAATTACACAAGATGCGATCCTTATTTTAAAATTCAAGCTTAACTACCAGGTTTCTCTCACTGTATTTAGATTCGTGCAAGATGCACTATATCCATGATCCATGTATAAATTCATGGGTAAATAACAGCATTATGTGTCCCTTAATTACTGCTGAACTCCTAACTGGATGCTTTTGCCTAAAATCTTCATGAAGTATGCACAACGCTCATGTTTTTATCCAATAAGAATCTCAGTTGCAGAAAGGAAAGCAATATAATCACTAATCCCTCACTTCAGTAAAAAGAAAATGTGACTTTTCAGAATCAAAGTATGATCAAATCACCTAAGTGCTCAATTAAAAAGACAAACAAACAAACAAACAAACAAACACAGGCATTAATACCCATGCTGAAAAGGACTTTAAGGTTTTGTGGAAGGAGGATGTGAGTAATATATACATGCTTCACTGAATAATGCAATAAAAGAATTGCATGTATTAGCATTTTAGAACCCAAAATAACATATTTTTAAGATTATCAAATTAAATAATGTATGTATGGAAGCTTTTTTAGCTTTAAAGTATATTTGACTGTAGTTAATATTGATCTCAAAATTAAGAACTCATGTTGCCACATCAGATATTCAGAGTTTAAATAAGAGTTCAGCATTGAAATAGAGTATTTCGAGGCAGGTGAATTTTGAACCAGTTACCTTCATTGTGCAAGGGAATTTATTGACCTGGCTAGCAGACATATGGAGAGTGATGGACACAACCCATTACCTTCTCGGCTACAAATCTATACACTAAATGGTAAGGAACTGCTTTTCTAAGAGAAACACAGGAATGATTTGATAAAATTTATATTGCTTCCAGTCTACTTTCATGCCTGTATTCCTATTATTTTAATCTTGAAACTTTTCATGGTCTAAAAGCCTGGATGAATGACTCCTCATCCTGAGATTATCATTATCAGTTTCCACATGATTTGACAAATATCCCTGAATAGTTTGAAAGGGGAAGCCAAGGGATGTAAATTGATGAAGAATATCCATTCTTATAAAAGGAAAGCACATATTTTTGGGAGATATGATCTTCCCAAAATGAAGAGTCAGCTCTATTCTGAATATAAGCAGTTTTGAGGATTAATTTGCCTCACAGAATACCGAGACCAGCAGCAGACATCTTCTTTTTGACAACTTTCTGATTCCAGGACGATAATGAGAATGAAGATCTCAGTTTACACTCCAAAACTCCAACCAAAAATGGGTTAATCTCATTTTATTTTGTATGGGTCAAACACAACCACAGAACCTTGGATCACAGCAGAATTAAAAATAAAAAAATAAATTGAATTAAATTAAAATTAACAAAAAACAGATGAAATACCATTTAGAAGTTTAGGAAAGCTTAATAATTATCACAGTATACTTTTGAAAGAAATATAAGTTTTTTCATGTTTATTGATATTTGAGAGACAGAGAGTGAGGGCAGAAGGGGCAGAGAGAGAGGGAGGCACAGAACCCAAAGCAGGCTCCAGGCTCTGAGCTGTCAGCACAGAGCCCAGCACAGGGCTTGAACCCATGAACTGTGAGATCCTGACCTGAGCCAAAATTGGACGCTTAACCGACTGAGTCACCCAGGCGCCCCAAGAAATGTAATTTTTTTAAGTTTATTCATTTTGAGAGAAAGAGACACAAAGAGAGAGAGAGAGAGAAAGAGAGAGAGAGAGAGAGAGAGAGAGCGAGAGAGAACGCACAGCAGTAGGGGAGAGGCAGATAGGGAGAGAGGGAATCTCAAGCAGGGTCCAAGTTGTCAGTGCAGAGCCTGATGGAGGGTTTGATCCCACAAACTGTGAGATCATGACCTGAGCCAAAATCAAGAGTTGTACGCTTAACCAATTGAGCCACTCAGGCACCCCAAGAAATGTAGTTTTATCATTAAAAATAGATTAGTAAAATCTAGCCTAATAGAAACAGCCCTATAATTAATAGATTAAAATGCCTTTTTTCAGGATATAAAACCATGAATTAGTATGCTAGACATTTTTTTCTAACTACTAAACTTTGTATAAAATTTGAACTGTTCAAGCAGTAAACAAATCTTCACCTTGAAGACATGTCTACAGTTTTGTGTTTCTACTTGTTGGACAGCTTTGCACCAACTACTGTTCACTTCTGCCTCCTATTTTGAATGCTAATGTAATCATCATCAATTCTTTTTTTTAATATGAAATTTACTGTCAAATCGTTTTCCATACAACACCCAGTGCTCATTCCAACGGGTGCCCTACTCAATGCCCATCATCCACTTTCCCTTCCCTCCTCCCCCCCATGAACCTTCAGTTTATTCTCAGTTTTTAACAGTCTCTTATGATTTGCCTCCTTCCATCTCTGTAACTTTTTTCCCCCCTTCCCCTCCCCCCATGGCCTTCTGTTAAGTTTCTCAGGATCCACATAAGAGTGAAAACATAAGGTATCTATATTTCTCTGTATGACTTATTTCACATAGCATAACACTCTCCACTTCCATCCACGTTGCTACAAAAGGCCATATTTCATTCTTTCTCATTGCCACGTAGTATTCCATTGTGTATATAAGCCACAATTTCTTTAT
This sequence comes from Acinonyx jubatus, assembly GCF_027475565.1. NCBI lineage: Eukaryota > Metazoa > Chordata > Mammalia > Carnivora > Felidae > Acinonyx > Acinonyx jubatus. The sequence continues at coordinate 97,783,011 of NC_069380.1, read as the reverse complement.
CCATTCATCAGTTGATGGACATTTAGGCTTTTTCCACAATTTGGCTATTGTTGAAAGTGCTGCTATCAACATTGGGGTACAAGTGGCCCTATGCATCAGCACTCCTGTATCCCTTGGGTAAATCCCTAGCAGTGCTATTGCTGGGTCATAGGGTAGGTCTATTTTTAATTTTTTGAGGAACCTCCACACTGTGTTCCAGAGTGGCTGCACCAGTTTGCATTCCCACCAACAGTGCAAGAGGGTTCCCGTTTCTCCACATCCTCTCCAGCATCTATAGTCTCCTGATTTGTTCATTTTAGCCACTCTGACTGGCGTGAGGTGATATCTCAGTGTGGTTTTGATTTGTATTTCCCTGACGAGGAGCGACGTTGAGCATCTTTTCATGTGCCTGTTGGCCATCTGGATGTCTTCTTTATTTAAAAAAATTTTTTTTGACATTTATTTATTTTTGAGATAGAGAGAGACAGAGCATAAACGGGGGAGGGTCAGAGAGAGAGGGAGACACAGAATCCGAAACAGGCTCCAGGCTCTGAGCTGTCAGCACAGAGCCCGACGCGGGACTCGAACTCACAGACCGCGAGATCATGACCTGAGACGAAGTTGGACGCTTAACTGACTGAGCCACCCAGGTGCCCCCTGGATGTCTTCTTTAGAGAAGTGTCTACTCATGTCTTCTGCCCATTTCTTCACTGGATTATTTGTTTTTCCGGTGTGGAGTTTGGTGAGTTCTTTATAGATTTTGGATACTAGTCCTTTGTCCAATATATCATTTGCAAATATCTTTTCCCATTCCATCGGTTGCCTTTTAGTTTTGTTTATTGTTTCCTTTGCAGTGCAGAAGCTTTTTATCTTCATGAGGTCCCAATAGTTCATTTTTGCTTTTAATTCCCTTGCCTTCGGAGATGTGTTGAGTAAGAAACTGCTGCAGCTGAGGTCAGAGGTTTGTCCTGCTTTCTCCTCTAGGGTTTTGATGGTTTCCTGTCTCACATTCAGGTCCTTTACCCATTTTGAGTTTATTTTTGTGAATGGTGTAAGAAGGTGCTCTAGTTTCATCCTTCTGCATGTTGCTGTCCAGTTTTTCCAGCACCATTTGTTAAACAGACTGCCTTTTGTTCCATTGGATATTCTTTCTTGCCTTGTCAAAGATTAGTTGGCCACACTTTTGTGTGTCCAATTCTGGAGTCTCTATTCTATTCCATTGGTCTATGTGTCTGTTTTTGTGCCAATACCATGCTGTCTTCATGACGACAGCTTTGTAGTAGAGGCTAAAGTCTAGGATTGTGATGCCTCCTGCTTTGGTCTTCCTCTTCAATATTACTTTGGCTATTCGGGGTCTTTTGTGGTTCCATACAAATTTTATGATTGCTTGTTCTAGCTTTGAGAAGAATGCTGGTGCCATTTTGATTGTGATTGCATTGAATGTGTAGGTTGCTCTGGGTAGTATTGACATTTAAACAATATTTATTCTTCCAATCCATGAGCACAGAATGTTTTTCCATTTCTTCGTATCTTCTTCAATTTCCTTCATAAGCTTTCCATAGTTTTCAGCATACAGATCTTGTACATCTTTGGTTAGGTTTATTCCTAGGTATTTTATGCTTCTTGGTGCAATTGTGAATGGGATCAGTTTCTTTTTCTGTCTTTCTGTTGCTTCACTATTAGTGTATAAGAATGCAATTGATTTCTGTACATTAATTTTGTATCCGGCAACTTTGCTGAATTCATGTATCAGTTGTAGCAGACTTTTGGTGGAGTCTGTCGGGTTTTCCATGTATAATATGTCATCTGCCAATTTTGATGCCTTTGATTAACTTTTGTTGTCTGATTGCTGATGCTATAACCTCCAACACTATGTTAAACAACAGTGGTGAGAGTGGACATCCCTGTCGTGTTCCTGATCTCAGGGGGAAAACTGTCAGTTTTTCCCCATTAAGGATGTTATTAGCTGTGGGCTTTTCATAAATGGCTTTTATGATGTTTAAGTATGTTCCTTCTATCCCGACTTTCTCAAGGGTTTTCATTAAGAAAGGATGCTGAATTTTGTCAAATGCTTTTTCTGCATTGACAGGATCATATGATTCTTATCTTTTCTTTTATTAATGTGATGTATCACATTGATTGATTTGCAAATGTTGAACCAGCCCTGCAACCCCGGAATGAATCCCACTTGATCAGGGTGAATAATTCTTTTTATATGCTGTTGAATTCAATTTGCTAGTATCTTGTTAAGAATTTTTGCATCCATGTTCATCAGATATACTGGCCTGTAGTTCTGTTTTTTGGCTGGCTCTCTGGTTTGGCAATCAAAGTAATGCTGGCTTCATAGAATGAGTCTGGAAGTTTTCCTTCCCTTTCTTTTTTTTTTTTTTTTTGGAACAGCTTGAGAAGGATAGGTATTATCTCTTCTTTAAATGTCTGGTAGAATTCCCCAGGGCAGCCGTCTTGTTCTGGACTCTTATTTGTTGGGAGATTTTTGATAACTGATTCAATGTCTTCACTGGTTATGGGTCTGTTCAAGTTTTCTATTTTTTCCTGTTTGAGTTTTGGAAGTGTGTGAGGGCTTAGGAATTTGTCCATTTCTTCCAGGTTGTCCAGCTTGTTGGCATATAATTTTTCACAGTATTCCCTGATAATTGCTTGCATTTCTGAGGGATTGGTTGTAATAATTCCATTTTAATTCATGATTTTGTCTCTTTGGGTCCTCTCCCTTTTCTTTTTGAGAAGCCTGGCTAGAGGTTTATCAATTTTGTTTATTTTTTCAAAAAACCAACTTTTGGTTTCATTGAGCTGCTCTACTGCTTTTTTAGATTCTACATTGTTTATTTCTGCTCTGATATTTATTATTTCTCTTCTTCTGCTGGGTCTGGGGTGTCTTACCTGTTCTGCTTCTATTTCTTTTAGGTGTGCTGTTAGATTTTGTATTTGGGATTTTTCTTGTTTCTTGAGATAGGCCTGGATTGCAATGTATTTTCCTCTCAGGACTGCCTTCGCTGCACCCCAAAGCATTTGGATTATTGTATTGTCATTTTCATTTATTTCCATATATTTTTAAATTTCTTCTCTAATTGCCTGGTTGACCCATTCATTCTTTAGTAGGGTGTTCTTTAACCTCCATGCTTTGGGAGGTTTTCCAGACTTTTCCCTGTGGTTGATTTCACGTTTCATAGCATTGTGGTATGAAAGTGTGCATGTTATGATCCCACTTCTTTCATACTTATGAAGGGCTGTTTTATGATTCAGTATGTGATCTAAATTGGAGAATGTCCCATGTGCACTAAAGAAGAAAGAATATTCTGTTTCTTTGGGATGCAGAGTTCTAAATATATCTGTCAAGTCCATCTGATCCAATGTATCATTCAGGGCCCTTGTTTCTTTATTGATCCTGTGTCTAGATGATCCATCCATTGTTGTAAGTGGGGTATTAAAGTCCTCTGCAATTACCACATTCTTATCAATAAAGTTGCTTATGTTTGTGATTGTTTTATATATTTGGGACTCCTGTATTCGGCGCATAGACATTTATAATTGTTAGCTCTTCCTGATGGATAGACCCTGTAATTATTATATAATGCCCTTCTTCATCTCTTGTTACAGCCTTTAAAGTCTAGTTTGTCTGATATAAGTATGGCTACTCCAGCTTTCTTTTAACTTCCAGTAGCATGATAGATAGTTCTCCATCCCCTCACTTTCAATCTGAAGGGGTCCTCAGGTTTAAAATGAGTCTCTTGTAGACAGCAAATAGATGGGTGTCATTTTTTTAATCCATTCTGATACCCTATGTCTTTTGGTTGGAGCATTTATTCCATTTACATTCATTGTTATTATTGCAAGATATGGGTTTAGAGTCATTGTGATGTCTGTTGGTTTCATGCTTGCAGTGATGCCTCTGGTACTTTGTCGTCCTTGCAACATTTCACTCAGAGAGTCCCCCTTAGGATCTCTTGTAGGGCTGGTTTAGTGGTGATGAATTCCTTCAGTTACTGTGTTTTAGGAAAACCTTTATCTCTCCTTCTATTCTGAATGACAGACTTGCTGGATAAAGGATTCTTGGCTGCATATTTTTTCTGTTCATCACTTTGAAGATTTCCTGCCATTCCCTTCTGGCCTGCCAAGTTTCAGTAGATAGGTCTGCTCCTACCCTTATGTGTCTACCTGTGTATGTTAGGGCCCGTTTATCCCTAGCTGCTTTCAGAATTCTCTCTTTATCCTTGTATTTTGCTAATTTCCCTATGATATGTCGTGCAGAAGATTGATTCAAGTTACGTCTGAAGTGAGTTCTCTGTGCCTCTTGGATTTCAATGCCTTTTTCCTTCCCCAGATCAGGGAAGTTCTTAGCTATGATTTGTTCAAGTACACCTTCAGCCCCTTTCTCTCTCTCTTCCTCTTCTGGATTCCTATGATACGGATATTGTTCCGTTTGATTGCATCACTTAGTTCTCTAATTCTCCCCTCAAACTCCGGGATTTTTTTTATCTTTTTCTCAGCTTCCTCTTTTTCCATAATTTTATCTTCTAATTCACCTATTCTCTCCTCTGCCTCTTCAATCTGTGCTATGGCTACCTCCATTTTATTTTGCACCTCATTTATAGCATTTTTAAATTCCTCATGACTATTTTATAGTCCCTTGATCTCTGTAGCAATAGATTCTCTGCTGTCCTCTATGCTTTTTTCAAGCCCAGCGATTAATTTTATGACTATTATTCTAAATTCTTGTTCCATTATATTGCTTAAATCTGTTTTGATCAATTATTTAGCTGTTGCTACTTCCTGGAGTTTCTTCTGAGGAGAATTCTTCCATTTCATCATTTTGGCTAGTCCCTGCGGTAGCTCCAAACTGCAGGGCACTTCCCCTGTGCTGTCCAGAGAAATTTGTGTTGGTGGGCGGGGCCATAGTCAGACTGGTGTGTACCTTATCTTCCCCCCTCCCAGGGGCAGGACTCAGTGTGGAGTGGTGTGGCCCCTGTCTGGGCTGCTTGCATAACCAGGCTTGTGGTGCTGCTTCTATGGGATCTGACATATTAGCAGGGGTGGATCCTCAAGGTGCACGGGGGTGGGAGGGGCAGACTTAGCTCACTTTGCCCTCGGTGGTCCCCTGCGGGAGGGGCTCTGCAGCACCGGGAGGGAGGAAGGGAGGGAGGCAGACGGGTCAGAGGAAGCATTGGGTGTTTGAGTGGTGCAAGCAAGTTCAGTGAACTGGTTCCCTTTGGGGTTTCAGCTGGGGGATGGGAGAGGGAGATGGCGCTTCCCAGTGCCTTTGTTCCCTGCCCAGCTGAGCTCTGTCTTCCAGGGCTCAACATCTCTCTCTCCTGGTGTCCTCTCACCCTCCTGCTCTCGGAGCAGAGCTGTTGACCTATAACATTCCAGATGTTAAGTCCCATTGGCCTCAGAACTCACGCAGTCCGGCCCCTCCACTTTTGCAAGCCAGACTCAGGGGCTCTGCCTTGCTGGGTGGGCTGCCCCTCCACCGCCCAGGCTCCCAGCCACCAGTCTGTGTAGCGTGCACCGCCTCTCTGCCCTTCCTGCCCTCTTCCATGGGCCTCTCATCTACGCTTGGCTCCAGAGAGTCCATTCTGCTAGTCTTCCGGCGGTTTTCTAGGCCAATGTGGGTGGAATCTAAGCTATCAGCAGGACGAGGTGAGCCCAGTGTCCTCCTACGCCACCATCTACCCTTCCCTCCAATTCTGAGTGTCAGTACTGGTTTCAATATTTCTGCATGAAAAGGGCTCAGAGGCAGCAATCTAATTGGAAACTGTAGCCAGGGTCGAAGCTACTTGGGGTAAGAAATTTGTTTGGTGTACCAAAACTACTATTAAAAAAAAAAATTCTTTAAGCTTATTTAGTTGGAGAGAAAGAGAGAGAGTAGGGTAGGGGCAGAGAGACAGGGAGAGAGAAGATTCCAACCTGTCTCCGAGCTGTCAGCACAGAGGATTAACATGGGGATCAAACTCACACACTGAGATCATGTCCGTCCGACCCAGAGTCGGGACACTTAACCAACTGAGGCACGCAGGCACCCCAAGAAAACTATTTTTATTTAAAGCATAGGTTCCATCCCAGGGGGTAAGGGTAAGGTGACATGGAGATTATAGAAGGAAGGCTAAATCTTACTCCATCCTGTGCTAGCAAAAGCCTCTAGTCATTACATCTGATCCATTTAGGTTCAAAAGGAAACAAGTAGACATTTTTCAAGGAAACATAAGGGAAGAGCTTCAACCAAAGCAGGCCAGCATGTCAGTGATGCTGCCCAAGGTGCTCCAAGATGTGCTACCCAATGGAAGGATGAGTTCCTTCCAAGGAAGGAAAAGAATGAGTGATTCAAAGACGTTAAAAGGTAGGTCTCTACCTGTAAGGTGTGTTACTGTTTACTTAGGTCTTTAGTTTCATGAGAGGACCGATTAGGAAAATATCAGAATGTGTGAAACTTACAAGATTTTCCTTGTTTTTTTCTAAAGTGAATTTTCTGGGCGGGGGGGGGGGGGCGGTGGGGAGAAATACAGATATGGTAATAAGCTCCAGGAAAACAAGGCAAACGGAAGGAAACAAAACAAACACCGAAAGAAAATTCCCTGTTGGCACGATTTAAAGGGGTTAGTGAAAATCTTCTTTAATATGCCTTGGGAAGTGAGGAAGTTCAGGGAAAAACTGCTATCTTTGTGCAACAGACTAAAAAAGGCCTTTGAAACTAACACAGGTAGTGAACACAGTACTAGACTCTGAGGAATCACAGGGCAAGGGTCCCTAGAGCAGCATTCACAGTGGGGGCACAGTTACTGTCCCCAGCTTACCTAGGTGGACAAATCTCTGTAAATCCCCAATGAAAATTCCTTTGTAGAAGAAAATATCTCTTTGTAGAAGAGATATCTCTTTGTACAAAATATCTTTGTAGAAGAAACGACCCATTGATTTCTAAAAGTGAAAAGAATCTAAGGTTCGTTTTAGTTTCTTCCTTGCAGTGTTAACAAGATAATATTTATTTTTTTTTTTTAGTATTTTTTAATGCTTTATTTCTTCTTGAGAGAAAGAGAGAGAGAGCACGCAAGTGTGCTCAAGCGGGGGTGGGGCAGAGTGACAGGGAGACAGGATCCAAAGCAGGCTCTGAGCTGACAGCAGAGAGTGAACTCCTGCATTGGGAGATCATGACCTGAGTCTAAGCCAGATCCTTAACCAACTGAGCCAGCCAGGTGCCTCAAGATAAAAATATTTATTATTATCTTGTGTAATAATTTATTTTTATTAATTGTGATTGTTCTGATTATTATAGTATATTATGTATTAATATATTTATTATATTATTATAGTGTAATGATTATCACATTTCATACATCATTGGGTCTGGGATATAGTATGTTATAAAAAAATGAGAAGTTTTCAGATTTAAAAATTTTTTTTTTAATTTATTTCTGAGAAAGAGAGAGAGACCAGGGGAGGGGCAGAGAGAGAGGGAGACAGAAGATCCGAAGCAGGTTCTGTGCTGACAGCAGAGAGCATGCGGTGTGGGGCTCAAACCCACAAACCGTGAGGTCATGACCTGAGCTGAAATTGAACACTTAACCAACCAGGCACCCCAGAACTTTTCACTTTTTGTTTGAAGGTGAGAAGAGAGGTCTGTCTTTGCAAAGTGAGTAAGCTAAGATCTACATTTCACGACTGGCCCCATGAACAAATTTGTTATAAATCAATGGAAGGTTGTGCTGCTGCAAATACATTTTTGAAACAACTGAACCAAGCACCACTATTTTCACGTTTTAATGAGGCAGCAATAAAATATAATTTATTAATACATGAAATTCCTATACTGAAAAATGGAATAAAAAGGCCTTCCCTTCTGATGGAATCCTCCAATGCATTTCCTCCATTTTTGAAATTATTTAACAGAGCTTTGTATATTTCCTTGACTAAATTCTTAGGGCCAATGATACATGATCTTAGGTAAAGAATATGATATGGTTTACAACACTTTATCCTAAGAGAATCACACTGGTGGTCAATAAAGTGACTGCAGGTGGTAAATAAAAAAAAAAAATAAAGTTAATAGTCAATGCAATTCAGGAAGCTTGTGTGGCTCGGTTGGTAAGGCGTCTGACTCTTGAATTTGACTCAGGTCATGATTTTACAGCTCATGAGTTTAAGCCCCATATTGGACTCTGTGCTGACAGTGCAGAGCCTACTTGGAATTCTCTCTTTTCCTCTCTGCCCTCTCCTGCTCACACGCATGTGTTTCTTCTCTCTCTTTCTCTCTCTCTCAAAATAAATAAACTTAAAAAAAAATAAAGTATGCTGCTTTACTTTTATTGAGGTATAATTGATAAGTAAAATTGTAATACAATTAAATTATACAACATGATGATTTAATCTACATACACACTGTGAAAGGATTTCTACCAAGTTAATTAACACATCTGTCATTTCACATATTTACCTTTTTCTTTTCCTTTCTTCTTTCTTTCTTTCTTTCTTTCTTTCTTTCTTTCTTTTCCTTATGAATACTGAAGTTCTAGTTTCACAACCAATTTCAATTATACAATGCAGTGTTATCAACTCTCACCCGACATTTTACATGAGATCTTCTGACCTTATTCATCCTGTAACTAAAAAACTGAATCCTTTTACTTGCCTCTTTGAATTTCCCCCACTCCCTCAGCCCACTGGCAACCACCATTCTACTCTCTTTTTCTATAAGTCTGACTTTTCTTTGTTCCTTGTTTGTTTGTTTGTTTTAATTCCACATGGAATTAATACCACACTGTATTTGTCTTTGCCTAGTTTATTTCACTTAGCATAATGTGCCCTCGTTTTATCCATAGGGAGCAAATGACAAGATTTCATCTTTTTTTTTAAGGCTGAAGATTTCATTATTAATATAAATACAAGGAGACTATGTACTTTTACATTTTAGAAAACATTACATCTTCTTTATACATTCATCTCCTATTGGAAGTTTACTTTCAGGGCTATGACGAACAATGCTGCAAAGAACATGGGAATACAGGTATCTCCTTGATCTAATGATTTAGTTTACTTTGGACATATACTCAGAGTTGGGATTGCAGGTTCAAATGGTAGTTCTATTTTTAATTTCTTGAGGAACCTCCATACTGTGTTCCACAGTGGCTGCACCAATTTACATTCCCACCAACAGCATGCAAGGGGTCCTTTCCTCCACATCCTCACCAACACTTGTTAATTCTTGTCTTTTTGATAATTCTAACAGGTGTGAGATGACATCTCTTTGTGGTTTTTATTTGCATTTTCCTGATAATTAGTGATGTTGAGCATCTTTTCATAGGCTTGTTGGCCATTGGTATGTCTTCTCCACAGAACAGTTTAATTGGGTCCTTTGCTCATTTTTTTTTTTAGAAAAAAAATTTTAAGTTTATTTTGAGAGAGAGAGAGAGAACACACAAGTGGAGGGAGGGGCAGAGAGAGAAGTGGGGATAGAGAATCCCAAGCAGGCTCTGTACACAGAGTCCAAAGGCTCAACACAGAGCCCAAAGTAGGGCTTGTACCCATGAACTGTGAGATCATGACCTGAGCCAAAATCAAGAGTTGAACACTTAACCAACTGAGCCACCCAGGTGCCCCTCCTTTGATCATTTTTTAATTTGGTTATTTTATTTTTGTTATTTAGCTGTATGAGTTCCTTGTATATTTTGAATATACTTCACTGGTTATGTAATTGGAAAATATTTTCTTCTATTCCGTAAGTTGCTTTTTCATCTTGTTGATGGTTTCCTTTGGTATGCAGAAGCTTTTTAGTTTGATATAGTCTTACTTATTTTTTGCTTTTTTGCTTTGCCAAGAATATTCGCTACAAAAAATAGAAGGTGAATATGGAGGAAGAAAAGAAGAAAGAGCAATGAGTTTCACACTTTTGGGAGGATCCTCCTCCTGTTTTTAGACTATTATAAAGTTATAGCAACTCAGAAATGTAATACTGCTACATGGTCTGTGATAATGTCACATAGACTAAGTGAAAGAACAAATGCCCAAAAATATACTTCTGGGGATCTGACATGATAAATCAGTAAGGGCAAAGAATGAATGGTTTTTGATAATTTGCTATCAATATGGAAAAATCAGAATAGTTAATCCTTACTTTGTATGACAGACAAAAGTAAATTTTTACTAATTAAAATTTTAAATGTGAAAGTCTTTAACACTTCTAGAAAAAAAGAGGGTAAAATATACTGGGGTGGAAAACATATGTTAAACACAAACAGCAAAACTTGAGCAATTTTAGAAGAACATGGTATCATTTTATGACTTTGCAATATAAGTGAAATTCTCTAACAAGACTCAAAAACACAAAGCCTAAAGTAAAATGCTAATAAATTCTACTAAAAGTTACAAGATTTACTACATGAATAATGTTAAAAACAACCAAAAGAACAGAAATATTTTCAAAGTTTATATCTTATAAAATACAAGTATTCAAATATAATAAACAAAATCTAATATAAATCAATATATAAGAGACTAATAACCCAGTAGAGAAATGTAAGTTATGTAAATAAGTTTAGTTAATGAGAAAACCTAAAGGCCAATGAGTATTTGTAATCATGGAAATAGTGATTATAACATTACTTAGAGGGGCGTCTAAGTGGCTCAGTCAGTTAAATGCCCTGCTTTAGCTCAGGTCATGATCTCATGGTTCCTAAATTCAAGCCCCACATCAGGCATCAGGCTCTGCTGTCAGTGCTGAGCCAGCTTATGATTCTCTGTCTCCTTCTCTCTCTCTGCCCCTCCTCTGCTCTTGCACACACACTCTCTCTCTCAAAAATAAATAAACATTAAAAATAAAAAACACTACTGGGGTGCCTCGTTGACTCAGCTGGTTAAGCTCAGGTCACAATTTTGCACCATGCATCCGTCTGGCTTTGTGCTGACAGCTCAGAGCCTGGAGCCTGCTTCAGACTCTGTGTCTCTCTCTGCCCCTCCCCTGCTCAAGCCTCTGTCTCTGTCTCTGTCCCTTTTTCTCTCAAAAGTAAATAAACATTTTTAAAAAATTAAAAAGAAAAACCATTACTTACATACCACTTTAATATCCTTAGTAACAATACTAGAAAAACCGTAACCACCAATGAGTGAATATACAAATAAGTTGTTCTATATCTTTATAATGGGATGCCCTTTATATTCTATAATGGAATACTTTCCAGCAGTAAAAATGTATGAACTTTAACCAGAAGTTCTATAATGCATAATGTTGTAAGAAAAACTATTTTGCACAATCAATGCGTATGACTCTAATCAGGCAGCATTCAAATCAATTATGTCTATTATGTACAAATGTATACATATGCAGAAAATATAGAAAATACATTACAAAAATAAACATCAAATTAACGATTTTGTTTATGTCCAGGTACTGAGGACGAGACAAAGGAGAGTGGGACTAGGCAGATTTGGACAGCGGTTGTAAATTGTATTTGTGACATTCTATTAGCAAAACTTTTATAAAAATTTTAGATCAGATACAGTAAAATATTCGCTTTGTTAAAGTCAGGCAAGGGATAGAAAGGTGTGAGTTATCTCACCATCTGCAATTTGAGTATGATTGGAATATTCCATTAGGTCACAAGAAGGAAAAGTTAAAGGGAGGGCTCACACTCTTCACCACTCCCAGATAAAGTTCAGGTGCATTATGCAGGCAGAGAGAAGAGACTTTCCCACAGGCTTCAGCATATGCCTTCTCAGGTCTCATGAGCACAAGCCAGACCGTGTGCATTAACCAATCACAATGGACAACGGGTTGGAAAAAAAAAAAAAAAAAAAGACAAGGGATGAAGAAGTGGGATCTGTTAGGAATGTTCTATGATGGATAGACTGATAAATAAAAGTACAAGTCATGAGAAGGCTTTTCTGTATTTCAATGGCCAGTTCTAAGGAGTCAAAGCCAAGCCAAGTAATTGCTGACACTTGAGAACAAAGCCATCCTTAACTGTGATGAGACACCTCTTAAATTTTCACAGTAGCTACCAGTGCCCTGCAATGGGGCTCTCAACCAGAAAAGGTGCTTACAAAAGATAACATTTTGACAGGAAATACATTGGGTGGTTTTTAAAGATGGAAACAGTAAGAGTTGATTTAAGTTACAAAGCTAAATTCTTCTAATTAGGACTACCATTAAGATAAAGCAATATTAGGGACCCAGAACCTTTTTAAGTATTCATATGAAAGAAAGACATTAATTGATGGAAAAAAAATGCTTAAAGGAGAATCCCAAGTTCATGTGAAGACTCTGAGAATAAAGTGATTTCTCAAGTTAGTAATTAAAGAAGGAAATTCCCAAGGAGGTATCTTAAGGTTTTTGTGTCAAAGAGGTTATCGTTAATTACTTCATGCTATTCCAGAAAATACAGACATCTAGAAGTTACATGGGAGACATGTTAATAAAATACTAATATTTTGAGTGTAACAAAATATTTTCATGTGTCATAAAGTAATAACCATTATTGTGAAAATCCAAAGTTAATTATTGGCTGAGATAGAGAATTTACAGTGTCATTAAAAAAAAATATGCTCCTCTAAGGATGAATCACGTAGAGAGTGGGCAGCAAAGAAAAAGGAAAGAAATAATGTGTAGACCTGTTTTATGTCAAATTGCTTCTGAAATAAACCACTGCAAAAGATCATAGTTCCATTATTCACAAAAGCCTGTCTTCTTAATGCCACAAATAGTAAAAAAAAAAAAAAAAATCTTCTTTATTCTGATTCATATGCTTCATATAGATGTAATATATCAGTGGATGCAATATATGTCAAAACAAAACAGAAACAAATTGGCTGGTCCTGAATATAGCATTTTACAACTTGGTCACATCAACTGTCAATTTAGTCAAGACTATTTACCAAGCATTCAACACACAGAATACTGCTCTAAGAGTTATTCTGCATTCCATTGCCCGGGCCTACAAATATATTTTTCACATTAATAAGTAGACTATTTTTTATACAAAATTTATGTTTGAAAGAGAGTGCTTTGGAAGCAGCATATAAACTTCAACCAAGGAAAGTGAATGCTACCAAAATTTATGGAAGAATGGTATGACATCATCATTACATATGACAAAATGATAACAAAGTATAATGCTTGGATGATGCTGGTGTATCTTCTTAGACACTATGATGATGAAAGTGAGAGTTGTCCAAAATACCATATAAAGATTTAAGCTATGGTACTGCATAAGAAACAAAGGCTCTGATGGCAATCCTGGGATTTTTCTCTTTTACACATCAAATGGGGACATAAGCTGTACTTGCAAAGCTGTTTTACAGTGTCATTTGGGAAATACACCATTCTAAAACTCATACTTTATTTTCCTTTTAAAGATTCAAGGTAAGAAATTCCAAATCCTTCCATGGAAGTATATTTACCACACTATTCATCTCTATGGGTTTACTATTTTTACTTTATTTTATTTTAGTTAGAGAGAGAGGGAGGGAGAGGGTGTAAACAGGGGGAGGGGCAGAGGGACACAGAGAGAGAGAGAGAATCTTAGGCAGGCTCCACACCCAGCATGGAGCCTGTTGCAGGGCTTGGTCTCACAATCAGGAGATCATGACCTGAGCCGAAATCAGGAATTGGATGCTTAATTTACTGAGGCACCCAGGTGCCCCAAATTTACTATTTTAAAATCACTTTTACCCTGATATTATATAGCAATTTCTATAATCCTGAAAATTAAAAGCATCCAACATAACTTATAAACCCAAGACACTTAGACCATCCATGGGATTATAGCACAAAAGGGAGAGAGGGAGTCATTGTACAGATAATTAAAAAACAAAAGAAAACAAATGCATACACAAACTACTTCACTATACCTCCCAAAACAAGTACTGTATTTATTAAATTAACTAAATGAAATTCATATTTTACTCTATAATGTGCAGAAAATTCTCAGAATACTGTAAAAAAGAGATATATTGTCTACTTGTTATAAATCAATCCTGGGCTATAACCATTTATAAAAATATTTATACAGCCTTTAATACAATGATTGCAGCAGGAGAAGAAGAGATATATTCTCTGCTAATGAAGGACTTACTATAAAAAAATATAATACTGTAAGTGAGAATAGTTTGAAATACTATCAGATTAAATCTAAAGAATACAAAAATAGGTAACAGATGAAGATCAGAGAAGCTTTTTCCTTTTTTTAATATATTTTTTAAGTTTTTATTTTTGAGAGAGAAAGTGTGAGTGGGGAAGGAAGGGGCAGAGAGAGAGGGAGACACAGAATCTGAAGCAGGTTCCGTGCAGTCTGCAAAGCCCCAGTGTGGGCCTTAAACCCATGAACTGTGAGATCACGACCTGCGCTGAAGTCGGATGCTCAAATGACCCACCCAGGTACCCCAGAGAAGCTTTCTTTGTGGTGCACTACTATAAACCAGAATGGTGATGAATAATTATGAATATGCATTTATTTATATTCATATTTGTTCACAGTAATAATAATAATGCCTAATCTTTATTGGATGTTCCTGGCGAGTCAGGCAGTTGAATTCACAGTCAAGGTCTCCTTTGACCTTCACTAAACTATTTAAAAATTTTTCCTTCTCGGGGCGCCTGGGTGGCTCAGTCGGTTAAGCGTCCGACTTCAGCTCAGGTCACGATCTCACGGTCCGTGAGTTCCAGCCCCGCGTCGGGCTCTGGGCTGATGGCTCAGAGCCTGGAGCCTGCTTCCGATTCTGTGTCTCCCTCTCTCTCTGCCCCTCCCCCGTTCATGCTCTGTCTCTCTCTGTCTCAAAAATAAATTAACGTTAAAAAAAATTAAAAAAAAATTTTTTTTCCTTCTCCCTTTCACACTTACATAAACTGGAACTTGGGGAGGTCACATATCTAGAAGCAACCTCACAGTGGTATAAACCCAGATCGATCTGATCTCAAGTTCCCCATCACAGTTCTAGTATCATTGTTAGTTGCTAAGGATTCTATACATGTAGCTACTTCTTGTAAGTCAGCAGCTTTCTGAAGAAAGCAACATTTTCTAAAACTTTAATGTAGAACCAGTCTTTACAAAATGAACATAAAATATCCATAAGGGGCTCCTGGATGGCTCGGTCAGTTAAGGGTCCGACTTTTGACTTCATCTTAGGTCATGATCCCAGGGTTGTAAGACAGAGCCCCGCGTGGGGCTCTGTGCTGAGCACAGAGCCTGCTTAAGATTCTCTCTCTCATTCTCTCTCTCTCTCTCTCTCTCTCTCCCCTTCTGCCCCTCCCCTCTCAAAAATAAACACTGAAAAATACTAACAGTAATTAGAGATTAAGTATAAACTGAAATCTTTATTAAGAAACTCTTACTGGCAAAAGACTTACAGAAAACAGGTAAACAAGGCAAACCACTCTCAAGAGACTATTTCTTAGGGGGACAAGTCAAGCGCACAAGTGACTTCAGTACACAAGTCTGCAAGGATGCAGCTGGGCACAACTTGCCACAGGCTCTCAGAGTCAGAGGAGTACAAGAGAAAGAATCAAGAATCTGAGCTGGATCTGGAGGGATCCAGCTGAGAAGAGGTTGAGGAATGAGGCCCTGGGTAAGAGAGCATCTGATAGCATCACTTATCTTTTGTTTCTTTTCTGCTGAGGGGGGTACATATTCTTACAGTACTTTCTGAAAATCATGTCTTAGATGGGAAACAAAACACAAGCTGAAATGGGAGTGCAGGTATCTCTTAAAATTTTGCCATAAGTGTAGATATTCTATTAAGTGTTCTTATCACAAAAAATAATGGTATAAAAAGAGGGCAGGAGAAAACTTTCAGAGGTGATGGATATGTTTACGGCACTGCTTGTGGTGATCACCTCACAGGTGTGGAGAAAAACCCAAATCAACAAGGAGGATACAATAAACATGTGCAGCTTTCTGTATGCCAATCATATCTCCATGAAATGTTAAAAAAAAACCACATATGAGCTGAAGATTCTAGATAAAAGGATTAAAAAAAATTAAATAAATCAACTATGAACCACAGAAATGCTTTCAGTAGAAAAGGAAGGCAGGGAGGGTGACCATCATACATATAAAGTGAAGCTATTCTCTGTTCTAAGTTCCTTTCTTGGCAGGCAAATTCAAAGCCCAGTCTCTTTTGGGTTGTGGCCTTTTGACCAGATAGTCTAAAGATCACTGGCCAAAATCCACAGCCTCAGATTAAGCCTGTGAGAAAAGGCAACAAAGTGTGCATTGAGTTGGACATTTCTATACATTGAGAATTTATAGTACGATCGTTGTGCTGGGCTAGGTTATACCAAAAATTATTAGATCCTAATCAGGGGGAAGTAGGTGGAGGTGTTCTGGTTAAAGACAATCACTTCTGGAAAGGTGTTAAAGTAGGAGCCAATAAGGAACACTCAGAAAATTAGGCTTCATCCAGGTTAAGAGGAATACACATTTTTAATATATATTTAATGAAGTGTCTTTAAATTAAATAGAAAAAAACCCTTAAAAGCCAGGCTAATGAGCTTAATTTTTATTCTTTATTAAAATAAAAAGCTTACTCGTGTAATCCTTATAATACTTGTCTAAAGTGGGTTTTATTATTATCATCCCTATTTTACTGAAGATAAAGCTGAAGCCCAGAGAGGCTAAGTAATCTAAGGTCACATTGCTAGAAAATGGTAGAGCCAGGAATCTAATCTAGGAAGTTTACTAGGACTTTTCTCCTATTATTTTTTAAAACAAAGAAATAAAGGGGTGCCTGAGTGGTTCAGTCGGTTAGGCGTCAGACAGTGTCCCAGTTCATGATCCTGCACTTTATGGGTTCAAGCCCCACGTCAGGCTCTATGCTGACAGCTCAGAGCCTGGAGCCTGCTTCAGATTCTGTGCCTCCCTCTCTCTTTGCCCCTCCCCTGCTTGCATTCTGTCTCTCTGGCTCCCAAATATAAATAAATACTAAAAAACATATTTAAAACAAAGAAATAAGGGAGAATGAGAGATGGATATCTTAATCCCAGATCAAGAGTCATTACACGTATTATAGTTCAAGATTACGGTGGTGCAGAAGCTTTTTATCTTGATGAGGTCCCAAAAGTTCATTTTTGTTTTTAATTCCCTTACCTTTGGAGATGTGTCGAATTATGGAACGAGCCTAACTGTCCATCAACTGACGAAAGGATACAGATGTGGTTTATACATACAATGGAATACTACTTGGCAACAAGAAAGAATGAAATGTTGCCATTGGCAGCAACGTGGATGGAACTGGAGGGTATTATGCTGAGTGAAATAAGTCAGGCAGAGAAGGACAGACACCATATGTTTTCACTCATATGTGAACCCTGAGAAACTTAACAGAAGACCATGGGGGAGGGAAAGGGGGAAAATAAAGTTAGAGGGAAGAAGGCAAACCATAAGATACTCTTAAATAATGAGAACAATCTGAGGGGTGATGGGGGGCAGGGGAGAGGGGAAGCTGGGTGATGGGCACTGAGGGGGGCACCGGTTGGGATGAGCACTGGGTGTTTTATGGAAACCAAGTTGACAATAAATTATATAAATAAATAAATAAATAAATAAATAAATAAATAAATAACACACTGCCAGGCTTGTGGTGCTGCTTCAATGGGTTCTGGCGTATTAGCAATGGAATACTACGTGGCAATGAGAAAGAATGAAATATGGCCTTTTGTAGCAACGTGGATGGAACTGGAGAGTGTTATGCTACGTGAAATAAGTCATACAGAGAAAGACACATACCATATGTTTTCACTGTTAATGTGGATCCTGAGAAACTTAACAGAAGACCATGGGGGAGGGGAAGGGGGGAAAAAGTTACAGAGAGGAAGGGTGGCAAACCTTAACAGACTCTTAAAGACTGAGAATAAACTGAGGGTTGATGGGGGTGGGAGGGAGGGGAAAGTGGGTGATGGGGATTGAGGAGGGCACCTGTTGGGATGAGCCCTGGGTGCTGTATGGAAACCAATTTGACAATAAATTTCATATTTAAAAAAATAAATAAATAAAAATAAAAAAGAAAATCTACTTCTGTATTTTATTTCTCTATGTAGAGAGTAAACTCCAGGATAATAGGGATCCCAGAACTGAAGGTAATCTGTTAACAAGTACCTGAAACACATATGCTCAGCTGGAAACACTACCTTGATGTGTTGAATAACACAGCTGACATTCTTAATGGAATGTAAATATTAGGGGAGAGAAACAAAAATTAAGCTTTATTTTTAACTGAACAGAAAAATCCTCTTCCTTCATTCTCCTAAATCAGCACAATTTTCTTACACTATTGTGTAGTGATGTGTGGTGCTTTTTTTATTGACTTAAAATTTGATTAATAAAAAATTAGGCTCACTTCACTAAGAAAATGTACTTCCCTCAAGCCCAGAAGTAAAATTGACACGTCTGCCTTGTTCTTATTTAGCTTTTGGAAGTCAATTGATTTTTAGACTGTTTTAACAGTTGAACCTTTCATTTCCCATGGGGGGAAGGTAAATACATGGCTGTTTTATTTTACAAAATACTTTTGAAAGACTGAGGACAACAGGGGAGCCAATCTGGTGAGGTGGCAAAGCTAGGAACACGGATTCCAAGGGGACCTGTTTCAGTCCCACCCTGTCCTGATCATGATGGAAATGACCTCATGTCTCTGAGTCTTGGTTCCTGTAGCATACTGTTTGTCTCACAGGATCACTGGGAGGATTAAATAAGATAACATGACAGTTGCTTCCAGAGGACCTTCTAAAAAGTATGCTCTTAACAAACACTGATGGCTGCTATTTTGGAAGAAAGTACCTTCATTTTATTATTATTTTTTTTTGAGGGAGAGACACACACACAGACTGAAAGAAGGGGAGGGGCAGAGAGAAAGGGAGACACAGAATCCAAAGCAGGTTCCAGGCTCTGAGCTGTCAGCACAGAGCCTGACGCAGAGCTCAAACCCATGAACCGTCAGATCATGGCCCGAGCTTGAAGTGGGACACTTAGCTGACTGAGCCACCCAGGTGCCCAAAAGTAGCTTCATTTTAAACATGTGATTTGAATCAGAAGTCAGAACTATTACTCCTCGTTGTGTAATTGCTAAATTTTGATCATAGGCTATTCATAACTCATCAAAAATACATTTTACTCCATTGTAAAATGCAGAGAATTTATTATGTGACTGTCTAAACAAAATTGCATGAGCATCAGACACTACATGTTGAGTAGAAAAAGCAATATAAACACAGTAAAACAAATTCCAAATAGCATTCATAAAATACTTTTTAAAAATTCAAGAGTAAGAGTAAGGAAAAAAATTCAGCAATTAACTTTTCTATTAATCAACTATGATACATTTCAAGGAGCAAATTATTACTGTGCATTTAATTAGAATTATAAAGCTATTGCATGACCTCTAAGATTCTTTCTGATTCTTGAATTTTATAATTTTTGATATCATCCTGTAAAAACTGCTTACCCAGACTCTAAATCAGAAGTCAAAAAAGTGAAGACATTGTATGTGTGGAATTCAGGCAATGCCCCTCAAAAATAAAATCTTGGGCACCTGGGTGGCTCAATCGGTTGAGTGTTTGCCTCTTGATTTGGCTCAGGTCATGATCCCAGGTTCATAGAATTGAGCACTACATCGGGCTCTTCAGTGAGCATGAAGCCTGCTTAGGTTTCTCTCTCTCTCTCTCTCTCTCTCTCTCTCTCACTCCCTCAAAAAGAAAAAAGTGAATAAACTCTTTATGTCCTAGATGCTCCTTAATTCACTAGCCTCAACTCCTATCACATTCTACGTTATCCTATAATTTATAATTAATTGCTTGGGACATTGTGTCTCTATTCAAGGGCTTTTCCCTCTGCCTAGAAGACCTCCCTTTCTATGACCTTGTATCAGGGCACTGCACTTACTGTGGTGAAATGGCCTATTTGCATGCCTTCTTTCTCTTAGGTATGTTACTGAACAGGGAGGACCTCGTACATTTTAGCATCTCCATTGTAGCAAACAGTGCTTGACCCACAACAGATATTTAATGTGTTACACTTGGCCAATAAAAAAGAGTCAAGACAATTTCTGAAACTTCCAACAAATCCCTCAAATACCTGGGACATCCTGAGTCAAATGCCTACGTGTTTACAACTGCTGCATCAGGGCAGCTGAGAATGTGCCCTAACACTGACGACCAGAGGGTAGGCCTAGAGTCAGGGTGCCTGGCGTTTAGAAGGCAGTCACCAAGCAACAAACTGCATAATTCTGAAGCATCTACCAATGTCTGGGGTTTCCTTTGTGTCAGTCAGCTCATCTTAGCTTTGGCAGAACAACAGGACCAAATCTTATGAGGTTTACAAACAATTTCAATGCCATTCTTGACACAGTTACTTCATCCTGGACCTGGTTGTTTTATTTTTAGCTCTGTTTCTGGTCATATTCACAAGGAAAATTCCCAATTCCTCAATACAAATACCAAAATGTATGCACTTAAGAGGGACAGTATAAAAGTCTCTTCTTGTGAGTTGCCCTAACCCGTGCCATGTTTCATAAAATACCTCCAGGAGACAAACGTGACTCATTGCTTCCTACCTGGTTTGCCAGGCTGTGGCAATTTTTAGAACCCTCAGATGGAGTGGCAGATTGTATTTTCTGCAAAGGCAGACACACACACACACACACACACACACACACACACACACACACACACCTTCCCACACACTTCCATTAAAATGTGATGGCAATCCTCCAATGAAATGAGGTGAGGTCTATGTTCTCTCCTCCTAAACTCTGGGTGGACCTTTATAACTGCCTCAATCAATAATTTTTTAGAAGAAGCAAGGCTATGTGACTTCGGAGGCTGAGTAATAAAGAGCAAAATGACCTCAGATTGGCCCACCTTCTAACTTGAGACACTTGCTCCTGGAACACAGCCACTATGTTGTGAGGAATCCCTGGCTAGATGAAGAGGCCCCATGTGGACATTCCAATCAATAGCCATAGCAAAAGCTACCACCAGATCTGTGACTGAATGTAAACATAATCCCAACCTCCAGCATTTGAGTCTTCTAGCTGAGACCCACAGAAACCGTGACAGATAATGGATGATTATTGCTGTTTGAAGCCACCAAGTTTCGGAATGATTTGTTACGAGGCAATGAATAATCAAAATAGACTTGGCAGGCTGCCTAGTCTTTGGAATATCAATTTGCAACTAGATTTAAGTCAGTCTGAGACCTCATACTCTTTGGGCAATTTTTCTTTTCTTTTTTTCTTTTTTTATTGAAAGACTATCTGCAAATAACCATTCTGAGTTTCACATTCCTGTAACAGATATTACCATTATGGAAGACATAAGAAAATCATTCAGAAAATGCTAACTTAAGTGATAGAAGATTCCAGATTGCTTTTTAAAGCCATCTACAATCTTTCCCTATGTTTTTAACTCTATTTCTCCAAAAAGGTTTGCAGAATAAAGGTTTTTTGTTTTTTTAAATTTTATTAATATTTATCTTTGAGAGAGAGGCAGAGAGAGAGAGAGAGAGAGAGCAAGAGAAAGGGAGCGAGTGAGTGTGGGGGCAGGGGAGAAGCAGAGAGAAAGGGAGATACAAAATCTGAAACAGGCTCCAGGCTCTGAGCCATCAGCACAGAGCCCGATGCGGGGCTTGAACTCATGAACCACGAGATCATGACCTGAACCAAACTCAGATGCTTAACTGACTGAGCCACCCAGGTGCCCCGAAGAGCATAGTTTTGTTACTGTTGTTTTTTTGTAAACTTATTTCTTTTTGTGTGAAATGACATGTGAATTCTCTTTGGCAGAAAATGTACAACACTGTAAACTCCAGACACCTCTACTCCATAGTTTCTCACGATGAAGTCTTCATGCATTTGTTTGAATTTACGTTTACCTATATAAACCCTTGCCTCTATTAAAATTGACTCATAAAAATACTCCTCTGAAACAAGCTTTCATTCAGTCAGTTTTTGTTCTTAGAATTCTCTCCCACTTCTCCTTAAACCTATGGCTCATCTTAAGCCCTTTGCAACCCAGTCACCCACCATCTACAGATATTCTACAGGTGTTCACAGAACACTCCCCCTTGGAAGATCTCACTCCAATCTGCTAAATAACATACTGCTCACATCAAAATAAGCCCATCTCCTTCCTAGATTATCATGTGCTTTTTCATACATAATGCAGTGTTCCTATCCATTGAAATGAGGCTAAAAGTTTCATCTAGCTCCTAAGGTTGCTAGGTGAGAATTCATTAAAAATATAAGTGTTTACTAGGTCCAGGTTTACACATAATTATTATGATATATACATCTTCTTTTCACAATGGTATTCAAGACATTTACAGCAGGTTCTTTGTCTCACACTGTCACTGTGTCCAGCCAATTACATCATATTCATTGTACGTGATAATCTGTACTTGGAGTAGGTCAGGATATTAAACCTTGAAATTTCTTACTGACATTAATCGTATTCAAATTTTAGGGGTGCCCACAATTTACAACATAGACATAAAAGTAGAAAAATGATCCTCTTCTAATATTTCATGTAGAATTTACTAATTTTGACAAAACACATGCAAATTCAGGAAGCCAAGTTATGACCAGAACTTCATCTGCTAAGACAGAATTTCATTGAACAGTCTCTTTCCCAAAAAAGTTGTGGCCCTTTCTCTCAGTTTAAAGAGGTACAAGGCACCTCCCCGCCCCACCCCTACCCCACCCCCAGAAAGCTTTGGCCATCTCTCTTTTTCCATGCAAAAGGACTGATGTCAATGAATAATTTTGATAATCAGGTCCAGCTTGGGATTTAGAATAGAGTAATAAATGCTCTGACAGAAGCCTAAGTAGCCTGAAGGTGATAAGGGATAACTTAAAATAAAAAGGTGATGAACACAGCATGCCCTTTGTGGAAAAAGTAAATCTCCATTTGAATATTTCTGATTTGTATTGTTAAAAGGAAGACTAAGGAAGAGTTTAAAAAAAATAAAACAGGTATTATAGTTGTGGAAAAGAAGCTCATTAGCTTTCTAAGATTTTAGGAAAAAAATAACACTGAGGTGCTTTATCTTAAAAATCAGTGATACACAGCACAGCAGCAATAGTTAATAATACTGTATCACATATTTAAAAGTTACCAGGACAGTAGATGTTAAAAGTTTTCATCACGAGAAAAAAAAAATTCTGTAACTCTGTGTGGTGATGGATGTTAACTAGACTTATTTCGGTAATCATTTAGCAATATATACAAATACTGAATCATTATGTTGTATGCTTGAAGCTAATATAATACTGTATGTCAATTATACTTAAATTAAAACAATGATATACAATTTATTGCAAGGAAAGTCACAGTGTCAGGCGGAAAAGGGTACAATACACCATCTCTAAAATAAATATTCTGTCAAGGACCAACTATTTAAAAAGTTTCCTATAAAATGGATATTCAGAGGAGGCTATTAATCCCAAATTGGGAAAAAGGTCTATGAATACTGATGTTCCTACTTGTATTATGTATCACAGCAAACAAATGAATGTCCCCAGATAGAAATACAGTTAATTAAATTATGGCTCATTTTCTTAATGTGGTATTATACAACACTAAATTGTTTACAAAGATTTATAGCACCACAGAAAATACTGAAAGCATAATGTTTAGTGAGAAAATAATGAAAGCACATATATCAAAGGACCACAATCAAGCAAATGTATGCACAGCATAAGAGCTGGTATGGGCAACAGAAGAGGTTCCTTAGGTGTGGGTGTCTAGCTGACTTTTTTCTTTCACATTTCCTGTTATTTTACCTAATATATGATAATGGAAGATAATATCTTTAATAATAGAATATTTTATTCATTTTTATTCTAGAGAGAAAGAGTGTGTGAGTGGGGGAGACAGACAGAGGAAGAGACAAAGAGAATTAAGCAGGCTCCTTGCCCAGCATGGAGCATGACACGGGGCACGATCCCACAACTATGGGATCAGGACCTGAGCCAAAATTAAGACTCGGACACTTCACTAACTACGACATCCAGGCACCCCAATGATGAAATATTGTTAAATTAAGCTGGTCTTTATTATCCTGTCTTCTTCCTTTCTCCTCATTCTTTCTTTTTTTCATTCACAAATTAGCATACCATTTAAGGGTTTGGTCTCCAGATTCCAAAAGAACTGGCTTTAAGTTACATCCCAGGGGCACTTGGGTGGCTCAGGTGGTTAAGAGCCCAACTTCAGCTCAGGTCACAATCTCACAACTTGTGAGTTCGAGCCCCGCGTCAGGCTCTGTGCTGACAGCTCAGAGCCTGGAGCCTGCTTCAGATTCTGTGTCCCCCCCCTCTCTCTCTCTGCCCCTCCCCACTCATGCTCTGTCTCTCTGTCTTAAAAATACATAAAAACATTAAAAAAATTTTTAAAAAGTTACATCCCAGCCACTTTATAATAGTGTGAATTTCTGTGAGTTAGTAACTCCTTAAGTTTCTGCATCTGTAAAAATTTGTATAATAATAGCATCTCCACTGCTGCTGGAGAATTAAATAAGAGAAATGTAGCTCTCATCATTGTTCCTGCCACATGGCCATTACTCAATAAATGAGGGTTGCTACTTTGTACTGTATGGCCTGCCACTCCCCCTTGTGTGTCCTTCTTTACCCCCTTAACAGAAATCCAGCATTGTTAACAGAGGAAGAAAAACAGCAAACATTACCAAACTAAACATCTGTGTGTTGTTTAATGTTGCACTGGCTTGTGCAAGGTTTGCAAAAGTCCCAGAAAGCAATGATCATGCAATGGTATTTCCCAAAAATTCCAGGAAGATGTCAATGTTGCAAAACAGAAGAAACACACACAACTAAAAATTATCTTGGAGAACACATTGGTGTTATTTCTTTGCTCCCATTTTATTTCCTCAAAACTGAACTAATGTGCTAATCAAGTTACTGTCCACAGGGAGGATGGATGGGCTAAGGTCATCCTCTAGACCTCAATAAAACAGTGCCTCTTAAGCTTCTACATTTTTCAGAGTTTATAGCCTTTGCTTACTGAGGTTTCATATGCTAACGCCTTCTCAATATGAACACCGCAGGGCTTTAAACAGGACATTTGAGATGAAAATATAAGAATGTTCTGGTTTGGATTTCTTTGTTAAAATTTCAAAGTACATTCTTGGAACACATATTGCTTTTGTCTGTACACATTGCTATATATAGTTATACATGAATCATATTAGTGTGAACCCACAAGGATATGCAATTATTCACCTGTTCTGAACCATTTCCTGGAATTCACCCATGCTTTAAAAAAAGCTGTCAGTATGAGAAAACCAAATATTTAAAAAATTCATTTCTGTATTAGTCAGGGTTCTCTAGGGAAATGGAACAAATGGACGCGTAGAAAGACAGAAACAGAGATAGATTATAAGGGGTTGGCTTAGGAGTTGATGGAAGCCAAAAAGTCCCAAGAGCTGTGGTCAGCAAGCTGGTGATCCACGAAATCCGACAGGGTTCGTCTATTCCCAGTCCAAAGGCCTGAGAACCAGGAGAACCAATGGCAGAGACTCAAGTTCAAAAGCTGGTGGGGTTAAGACCCAAGGAAAGTCAGTATTTCAGTTGAAGTTTGAAGGCAGGAAGAAAAAAAAATATCCCAGCTACAGTCACTATTTTTTAAATTTAGTGAGAGTTTTCTGATTTTCCCAGGCAAAAATATAAGAACAGTAGCATGAATAAGGAATTATAGCTCAATTTAGCATGATAACTCTCATGTAGAGGGGTGGGTGAACATTTCCTTACTACCAGAAGTGATTTTTTAACAAGGTTAAGGTTTTTGTCTTGGAGCAGTCAACCCCAAGCAATATACTAGCTTCAAATAGAGTTCCCTTCATCAATTTCTCTAGTGTTCATGAATACATTTCATTGTAGTGTAGCATGCATACTGAGACTATTTAGAATTCACAAGAGAATTGGGGTGCCTGGGTGGCTCAGTTGGTTGAGCGTCCGACTTCGGTTCAGGTCATAATCTCACAGCTCGTGAGTTCGAGCCCCATGTCGGGCTCTGTGCTGACAGCTTGGAGCCTGGAGCCTCCTTCGGATTCTGTCTCCTTCTCTCTCTGCCCCTAAGCCACTCACATTCTGTCTCTGCCTCTCTCAAAAATAAACATTAAAAAAAAAAGAGAATTCACAAGAGAACACACCTACAACATCAACAGATAACTCAAGAAACAGACTATGAACAAGCACTCCAGAACTGCTCCCCTTTCATTTACTACATCCCCAGAAAAACAATCCTTATTTCTAATTCCACAGATTCATTTTACTGGTTTTTAATTTTGCATAAATAATCTTTTGTGTCAGGCTTCTTTTTTTAAGTTTATTTATTTATTTTGAGAGAGAGCAGGGGAGGGACAGAGAGAAAATTCCAAGTAGGCTCCACGCCTCCAGTGCAGACAGAGCACAGTGTGGGGCTCCACCTCACAAACTGAGAGATCATGACCTTATCCGAGCTCAATACTCGAATGCTTCACCGATGGAGCCACCCAGGTGCCCCTGTGACAGGATTCTTTTGCTCAAGGTAGTAAGTGAAATGCTATGAACTCATATGTAGTTTTCATCGTATGAAAATATCACACTGTCCATTTCATTATTGATGTGCAATTGGGTTACTTCTACTTTGGAGCTATTTTAAATATTCCTGCTATACCATTACTTTACATGTCTTTCAGTAAACATATGAACAAGTTCCTTTGGTATATACCTAGAAATGGAATTTCTGTCTTTTACTGTATATGTTCTGTTCAGCTTCAGAAGACTCCAGACATGGTTTTCAAAGCAGTCAAACCAATTTATGTGTCTACCAATGACATAATGACATAAGAGTTCCAGTTGTTCCTTGTCCTCATCAGCTTTTCATACTATATTTTTTTTCATTTTAATCATTGTGATGCATGTTTATAAATATCATAGAGTGGTTTTATTTGCATTTCTCTTTGATTAAAGAAATTGGGTAGATTCTTATATGTTTTTTGGTCATTTACATAAATGCTTTTGTAAAATGGACATTCCCACCATTTGTGCATTTTTTTTTTTTTGCATGGGGTTGTCTTTTCTTACTGCTGCTGATTTGTTGGAATGAGTTGTATATTCTGGAATTAAGTTCTTTATCAAATATACATATTAAAATTCTCCTCCTTGTGTTTTCCCCTTTCACTCTCTTTGTGATTTTTTCATAAATAGTAGCTCAACTGCATTTAGCCCAGTCTATTGATATTTTTCCATTACAGATAGAACTTCCTGTGTTTCTTAAAAAATTCTTTGCTTACTAAAAGGTAATAAAGATATTCTATTTTTTCACAAAAGTTATATTGTTTTCTCTTTCAGTGTTAGAGCTACAGTCATGCTAACAGTGATTTTCTTAATGACAGGAAGGTTCAAAATTCATTTATTATTTCCAGTCTATATATTCAATTGAAATAGCATTATTTACTGCAAAAAAAAATTCTTTCTCCACAGCTGCAGACATTTTTTTAATGCTTCTTTATTTATTTTGAGAAAGAGAGAGAGAGAGAGAGAGAGAGAGAGACAGAGAGTGCAGGGGAGGGGCAGAAAGAAAGAGAGAGAGCAGGTTCTGTGCTGGCTGCCAGCACAGAGCCCAATGCAGGGCTCAAACTCATGAACCATGAAATCATGACTTAAGCCATGAAATCATGACTTGAGCCAAAACCCAAGACTTGGATGCTCAACAGACTGAGGCACCCAGGTGCCCCAAGCTACAGACATTTTGAGTACTAAATTTAGCTTTGTTAATACACAAGCATGAATCAGCAAGTATTATAGATAACTCAGTTGCTTTTTAAAAGTGGTCTGGGAACAAAATAAAAATTAATGCTTATAATCTCATCATATTCCTAATTCTACGACTTTACCAGTTTCTTAGAGAACGAGGAGTTGGAGATCTTGTAGCATCAACAATAGTAACTGGCATGTAGGTGCTCAGTAAATGTTTCTTGAGTGAAGTCGCTTCACATTTTCCTAACATCACAGAATGCTTCATTTATTAAAAAAAAAATCCAGTAAGTATGGCTTTTCATAATATATACCCATATTCAAAATAGCTATGAATATCAATGTGCTTTAACTTAAAAAGATACACATAGTATCTTCATGAAAGAAGTAGAATTCCAAAATCTGACAATTCCATAACACTAACAAATTTTCTTTACCCTACGACTTTAACATTTAAAACTGGTCCCACACAGGGTGCCTGGGTGGCTCAGTTGGTTAAGCATCCGACTTCAGCTCAGGTCATGATCTCACGGCTCATGAGTTCCAGCCCCACATTGGGTTCTGTGCTGATGGCTCAGAGCCTGGAGCCAGCTTCGAGTTCTGTGTCTCCCTTTCTCTCTGCCCCTCCCCCGTTCATGCTCTGTCTCTCTCAAAAATAAATAAACATTAAAAAAGTCTTTTTAAACTGGTCCCATGGAAGAAATTAACTACAAGAATTTCTATGTGAGAGCACCAATTTTTGTCCTGGAATTATGTTTTAAGGCATACCTTGTTTTTTTATACTTCACTTTATTGAACTTTGCAGCTCTTATGTTTTTTATAGATTGAAGGTTTGTAGCAACCCTGTGTCGAGCAAGTCTACCAGTGCCATTTTTCCCACAGGGCTCACTTTGTTTTCCTGTGTCACATTTTGGTAATTCTCCCAATATTTCAAACGTTTTGATTATTACTATATTTGTTGTGGTCTTTGATTAGTGATTATGACTTGTTGAAAGCTCAGATGATGATTAGCATTTTTAAACAATCAAGTGCTTTTTTTAAATTTTTCTATTTTTTTAATGTTTATTCATTTCTGAGAGATAACGACAAAGTGTCCGCGTGAACAGAGGAGCAGTGGGGGGGGGGGAGTGGGGGGGTGGGGACAGAGGATCCAAAGATGGCTCTGTGCTGACAGCAGAGAGCCAGATGTGGCGCTTGAATTCCTGAACCATGAGGTCAAGACCTGAGCTGAAGTCAGATGCTTAACCAACTGAGCCACCTAGGCACCCTGGCAATAAAGTGTTTTGTAATTAAGGTATGCATGTTGTTTTTTAGACATAATAACTACTGCACACTTAACAGATACAGTATCTGTAAGCATGATTTTCATAGACAGTGGGAAACAAAAAAATTCATTTGACTAGCTTTATTGTCATGGTCTGGAACTGAAAATGCAGTATTTCTGTGGTATGCCATACTTTCTTCTTTACATTTCAGTATATTAGCTGAACCTATGACAACGAGTCTATGGTGTTTTTACACATAGGAAAAAAAATGTTATTTTCAAAAGGTCTTACTTGTATCAAAACCTCTGGTTTTCCAAGAGAAGTGTTTCTATCAGAGTTTTCAAAAAGAAGACATTTTGAATACTCTGTAGGGGCAAAAGCTGGGATGCCCTCTTCTATCTGTTGTTAATTATAAAGCTAGAATTAGAAAAGTAGAAAAACAAAAAAAAATCCCAAACTTCTCTCAAGTTAATTCCTTCCATAAATTTCTTAATTTTTTTGTGCATATACATTCACTTGGCCAGAAAAGTAAACGCTTTCTCTTGGCAAATGTGGTGACCATACAGATGCAGTACCATTGACTAGACAGAGATGGTGACAGAGAGGATGGTATGATGGATTTCACTCCATGGAATGCTAGGATCTTGGCAGTTTGGGAGACATTTCGGAACAGACTAAATCCTGAATTTGGAGTATCTCAAGATTGCCTAAATCAAATTCTGTGTAATGTTTTCCCTCTAGATTAATCTGGAATAATCTGGGCCACTGAATAACTGTCTTAAATCCAGTCCTTTCTGAATTTTTCAAACTAAACAATCCCAATGATAAGCTTATATTTATAATTATTTGAAAAAAAGAGAAAACAGATAACATGCTTTGCAGTATTGTTTCAGCATACCTTTTGATATATGAATTAATTAGTTTCATGGAATTTATAAATTGGTAGATACCAAGTATAAATAGCTTTCTACTTGTATTCCCCTGGGTGAAATAATATCAAAATGAAAATAAATGGAAAGAAAATTGTCTTTCATAACTTAACAGAGAAAGAAGAGAGAACTTAACATTTCATTTTTTAAAAAGTTTCAGGATTTCTCTTCTTGTAATTTACCTGTAAGTTTAACATAAATACAAATATGTTTTAAAAATCAGGTAACACTTTTTATTTCTTTAAGTCCTATTTATGCTTCTCTAAGCTTTGCTGTTTTCAGCTTAAACACAAAGACTTTTATTTGAATTGAGAATAATCACAAAAACTAGGCAAATCAATACTACTAAAAATGCTATAAAAGTTATATTTGCTATTTTTAAATTTTATTTTTAAGTTAGTTAACATACACTGTAGTAGAACCCAGTGATTCATCTCTTATATATGACATCCAGTGCTCATCCTGAAAAGTGCCCTCCTTAATGCCTGTCAACATTTTAATACACCCCCCACCCACCCCTCTACCGCCCCCAGCAACCCTTGGTTTGTTCTCTGTATTTAAGAGTCTCTTATGGTTTACCTCCATGCCTATTTTTATCTTATTTTTCCTTCCCTTCCCCTATGTTCATCTATCTGAGTTTCTAAAATTCCACATATGACTGAAATCATATGATATCTCATTCTCTGACTTATTTCACTTAGCATAATATCTTCTAATTCCATTTGCATTGCTGCAAATGGCAAGATTTCATACTTTTTCATTGCTGAGGAGTATTTCATTATATATATTATTATATATTAGGTATGTTACTACACACACACACACACACACACACACATACACACAATGACATATTGGATAAAGCGTTGGTATCCAAAATCTATAAAGAACCTACAAAATTCCACACCCAAAAACCAAATATATTTACTATTAATATATGACTTATTTTTGCAGAAAAAGGCACATATAAATCATTTGGCTTCAGGTAGAAAAATATGAAAGGCAATCATTTAACACAAAACTCTATTTCATTGAAATTAGCAATCCAGAAAACTTAAAGAAAAGACCAAGGTAAAAGTACTACAAATTGTCAACCTTAAAAAATGGGTCAGCCAAAGGGTTAAAACAATGTGTTCCAACTTTTATTGTAGAAATGTATCTCAAAATCATATAATGTTTTATCGATTAAAAGTATTCATATATATATATACATATATATATATATTCTGATTGTTTCTTGCAATAAAGCATAAGTAGGTTAGTTGCTATCCTATTTCACTAATTTGAATTAAAGCTGGCAAAGGGGAAATAGCACTCAAACCTTAAAAGCTTTCCATTCTCCCTACCTTTGTGTGTTGATAGCACAGACTGGATATATGACACTAAACAAGTTATTGAACCTTATTAAATCTCAATTTCTCATCTGTAAATGGCAACGATAATAATTCCTACCCCAATGTATAGGAACGATTCTATGGGACAGGATGTATAACATAATTACCACAGCACCTCTTTCTCTTGCAGTAGTGTTGCAGAGGCGATGGTGCCATCATTAACATCACTGCTGTCAAGATCATCCAGTGAGTAGCAGTGAGTTCCTACCAGTGGGGTCCATGTCCTCCAGGCTCACTGTGCTCCTAAAGTTTTAGCAAATTAATCCAAAAGAAGGTTGTAGCCTTGCCACAGTGAAAACACCGGTTCACATACCAATGCCTTTAGAGACAAAGATGGAAATAATAAGAAGACAGCATATAATGGTGTGACCTGTGGCCAGCTGAGAAGTATAAGCCCAAAGGCTTTCAAATTCCATTTTTTTCCTCACAGATTTGAAATCAGAATTTATTCCTCTTGCCATTTTGACATAGTAGTAACAAGGCATTTCCAAACAAGCATTTAAACTCAAAGTGGAGAAGACTTCTGGATATTTAACAGCGTGAGAGGGAGACAGATAGAAACATACTCAGTGGCCAAAAACAATTCTAGCCAACATTCTTTAAGTCACAGACTTAAAGTCATAGGCGTTAATTTAGCAAGTGCCCTTAAGTTGAGACCAATCCCTGGAGCCCTTGGTGTCCCCTCTGTTCAGACACAGAGGCCAAGACTGAGAATAGAGACATTTCATGTGGGCCAACAAGAGGAATATAATGTATGGATCCATATAATATATGGATTTTGTCCATGCTCGCTTTCTCTACTTGTTTTCTGGGCCACTCAGATAGGTTTTTGTTCCTAGGACTCAAATAGCTCCCATAAGGTTCACCAATGGATTCTAGGTGCCAAGATAATATTCAAGTTGTAGTCCTCATCTACGTAATTAGCCATTTGTAACTAATTTGATCATTCCTAGTCCTTCAGAAAGTTTCACTAGGCTTCTAAGACATCATTTTCCCTTGGTTCTTCATGACCCACTCTCTCTTGGCTTCTTTGCTAGTTCTTCCTCCTTTCAGTAATTGCTAATATTTAAAATCCCCTTAGGCTCCGTAATTAGATTTCTCCTCTTCTCCACCTACTCTCCTCCCTAAATGAAGCTCATCCAGTCCCATTAATTTAAATACCATCTATATGCAAATAGCCTCTGCTCAAACCTCTCTCTTGAACTCCATAGTCATATATCTGGCAACCTACTTGATATGTCCATTCAGATGTCTACCAGGCAGCTCAAATTTACCATGTGCAAAATGGAACTTCTGCTTTTGCTTTCCACAATTTTCCCTGTATCAGTAAACGGCAACCGCATTCCTCCAGGTGTCTAGATAAAAATAAAATCATACTGCCAAACATGATCCTTCTTTTTTCTTTCAAAGGCACATCTAATCCATTAGCCAAACCTACAGGCTAAGTCCTTAAAACTTAACCAGAATTCAACCTTTTCTCACAATCTGCACCTCTTGCACTATGGCAGGTTATAAATGCCCACAAATTCTTTGAGAGTCCTCCCATCAAGACATAAAGCTTAAATCCCAGTCCCTGGAATTTTGGTGGGTCCTGTGGCAGCTATGACAGAATATGACACTAGTGATGTTGCCCCACTTTCTAGATCCAGGCCTTAAGACACTGGCAGCTATCACTTCTGGTCTACTATGATACTTCCTCTTGGAGCTGTAAAGCACTATGTAAGTAGTCTGAATAACACACTGGAAAAGACCATGTGGAGAGGTTCTGAAACTGCATGGAAGGAGAGAGGGATTCAAGGAAGCCCAGCCTTCTTGATCTCCCTTCCAAGGCATCAAGTATGTGTCTGAAGTGGTCTTGGATCCTCCAGATAAGCCACCAGCCATACACCTCAAAATGATCCTTGTTTACTCCTCATGAAGCACAACTTCCAGTTGAGGGCGTTATTTTCAATGTGCGACCCACAAAAATGTGACATATTATACACTGGCTGTTGTTACAAGCCACTAAGTTCAGGGTCATTTATTCCAAAGTAATAGATAACCAGAACAATCAGGTTTTCCCAAGGAACCATCACCCTTCTCTTGGATGACTTCAAAGCCTTTTAAGTGCTCTCTGATCTCCCCAATTTCAAGCTTGGCCTTCCCATTTTTTTTCTTTACAAAGAAGCCATAGTAACTCTTTTAAAATTACTGTATCACTCCCTTCCTCAATACCCTCCAAAGGATTCCTATCTAATGGAGGTCAATTGCCAGGTCTTTATAATGGCTTTCAGAACCCTACGTGATCTGAACCCCCTCTGCCGTCCTGACTTTGCACCCTACCATGTTACCCCATACTGCTGTTCTTCATCCAGACTGGCTTCTCTGAAGCTGCTGGGACACCCTAAGCACACTTCCATTACAGTAACTACTGCATTTGCACTTACTCCCCCCCCCCCCCGCTTCACAGAAGATATTTCTTCCTGTGTCAACCACACGGCTCCCTCCTTCACTTCCATCCATTCTCTGCTTCAATGCTATCTTTTAAGAGAAGACATCGATGACCATCACATATTAAATAACATCCCAACATTTCTCCTTCAGCATCCTCTATTATCTTAGAGGATTGTTTTCCCGAGCCACATGACACTGCCATGTATATTACCCATTCACTTGTTTATTTCTTTTCTGTCTCCTCCCTTTGTGTATAATTCTATTGCATTTGCATGATTCTTAAAAACGACATATTTTTAAAACTCAGTTGGTTTTAAACTTGCAAAAAGATGACCATGTGTGTAATCTTTGGGAATCCTTTTTTTTTTTTTTTCACTGAAAGACTTATTACTAAGATTAATCCATGTCAACGCATTTTGCTACTGGTTATTCATTTTGCCTACGGTGTTATTTTATGAATACACAACAAAAGACTCCTCCACTCTTGTAGTGATTCACATTTAGGTTGTTTTCAAATTTGCTACTTTGCATAGAGCTACTATGAATATGCCTGTACATGTCTCTATGCACATGTGCAAGCGTTTCCATTGGTAAAATACCTAGCAGTATAAAGCCCAGGCGGTAGGTTATTCGAATGTTGGGCTTTCCCATTATTCTTTGTACCAGGCCATGTTTCATGTTTCTACTGAAAATGAACATGAACCACCTGAGCTTCTTCACTCCCTACATTACACATCTGGACCCATATATTTGGCTAAGCAGCACAGCCAGTGTTTGCCTTTTCAACATTTACACTCCTTTTCTTCCACCAACAGTTCCCTTGATGAACGCATTTTTCCATTTTCAGCAGTTCAGGAAGGTGGGACAAAGTCAGTTCTAGGAATGAAAGTGACTGGCAGGAACCATTCAATACACCCCATCCTCTCAACCCACAGTAATGCCTTCAAAGGGAGACAGGGAAACCATTGAGAGAGGTTTGCTGGAGCTTTTATTTCTCGTCCATGGAAATGACTGGGATGTACTCATCTGGATGAACAATATAATCCTTGTAAACTTGAAAAGGAATAAACCCTGGGAACACAAGGTCAAGAAATAACAACAGAGAATCCAGGTCCTGGTCACACCTTCAGACCCCAATCAGCCATATCTAAACTGAATCCTATCCCTGGAATTTTATGCTGTCTGATCCAATAATCCCTACTACTTCATTGTTTCTTTAACTAGAGTTTCTGTTACATGTCTCATAAAAGTTGTAAAACATCCCTCATTTTATCTCCAAGAGTTCCTTACACTACGAACCTTTCACCCAGCTCTTGCCAGCCACGTCCCTTGCTTCCAAACACCGCCTCCCCCCGCCCCCTCCTGGTATTTATTATGTCCACCTTCCATCTAGCAAATTCCTGCCCATACTTCAGTGCCATGTCTTTATGAACACTTCCCTGATCATGCTGGGACTTCACAGGACACTATGGCACTTTTCTGCTGTCCTTCATGGGGTAATGTTCTGTTTTTGCCATCTCTTTGAGTGTTTTCTGTTCCGACGGATGTCTTCTGCTGTGCTGTGGGATGCTTCTTGCCTTGTTCAACTCATAAGCTTGCTGCGTTCAGGAACCATGATTTGTACTTTACTATCTCTTCCAAGACAGTAAATCCTTATTAAGCGAACACACTCTGTAAAGCATGTCCATGCTGTCTCAGGGTGGTAGCCAAATTCTTACTGGAGCTGCTCTGTTTCCAAGACACAAGATTCCAGGTTGAATGGAAAACCCCCAAAACTCATCACTCTTCAAACTGAAGCCATGAATTTGCCTTAACCCTTGCCTACCAAATGTCTCTCCCCAGAGCATTACATGGGATGCTTTAACAGTTTGTGCACACTTAAGAGTTTTTACACATATTTTCAAGTGCATAAGAGAATACATTTTTTATACTTTGTTTTTTAAAAAGTGTTTTAATGTTTATTTTTGAGAGAGAGAGAGCGTGCGTGCGTACAGGAGCAGGGGAGACTCAGAAAGAAAGGGGAACAGAGCATCTGAAGAGGGCGCCATGCTGACAACAGACAGCCCAATGCAGGGCTTGAATTCATGAACCATGAGATTATGACCTGAGCCGAAGTCAGACCCATATGCCCTGAGAGCACGTTTGTTTTTTTGTTTGTTTCTTTCCTTGTTTGTTTTTAAAGCATCCCAATGCTCATGGAGGATACAGTAAACAATCAATTTTAAAAAGTCTTTCACAAGTATACAACAGAAAATCTGAGACCATCTAACACATGTTTATAAACATTTATAAATGGAAAGAAAAACAACCTCTAAAGCAGGACAGTGATGAGAAGGATGTATGGAACAGTGCTGTCAAAACATGAGTGAAATGAAACACTCTCACTTGAGTGAGGGGAAAATATAAAAAAAAAAAAAAGGAGAAAAAAAAAACCACAAAGAAACCCCACGAGTTGAGAAACCAGACAGGCGAGCTGGTATCGAAGCTCTGAGAAGTGGCTGGTGATTCTATAGTGTGTTTGTCAGGAGCCGGTGATGACAGCGTTACAGAAACATTTCACAGTTGTTATAAAATTAGCTAAATTCATTTCACAAAACTTCTACTCAGATGGTTCTGACAACTTAACCCAGTGTATCAAGACAGTTAGTGTGTAAATCCTGTGTGCCAAAAAAGTATCAAAATCGCTTTACAAAGAAAAAGCTGGTGGTATTATAGGATCAATCACTACTGAACAATGTGTTAATTCTCACTTTTATATTACCCTGTATGCTACGAACATGAAAAGTGCTGTAGCCTGTATGCCATGCTATACAACACAGACAATAAATCCATAAATATTAAACAGGAATTTCTGTTTTAAATTGGTTCCCTGGATTAGGATTAGGTAGTAGAGAAAGTGAGGAGATGGAGGGAAACGATGAGTTTCTTTATATTCTTTGTTTCTTTTTTTACATAAACCTTAAAAAGTCATTTCCCCCCCCCCCCCCCCGCCCCCGCCCCACCCAGGTGATTTGACTCTGGTTGTTTTTTTTTTTTTTTTTAGAAAGGTCTTTCTCGGGGCACCTGGGTGGATCAATCAGTTAAGCATCTGACTCTTGGTTTCGGCTCAGGTCACAATCTCACCATGCATGGGTTCGAGCCCTGCATCAGGCTCTGCACATATTAATTTTAATATACATTATTTTTTAAAAATGTTTATTTACTTTTGAGAGAGAGAGAGACAGAGTACTAGCAGGAGAGGGGCAGAGAGAGAAGGAGACACAGCATCAGAAGCAGGCTTCAGGCTCCAAGCTGTCAGCACAGAGTCTGACACGGGGCTGGAACTCACAAACCGCTGTGCTGACAATGCAGAGACTGCTTAGAATTCTCTCTCTCCCGCTCTCACTCTTCTCCTCCCCTGCTTGTGTGCTCTCTCTCTCTCTCTCCCTCTCTCTCACTCTCAAAATAAATTTAAAAAAAATTTATAAAAAAGATTTAAATAAAAAAAAGATCTTTCTTATAAAGTTCATCTCTGGCTCTTGGGGGCTGTGATTCCCCACTAGCTGCACAGCTGAGCCACCCAAGGAGCATTAAAAAGTACATACTGTCTGGGTTTTAGCTCAGCCCCATTGATGCAGAATCTCCCTGCATGGAACTGGAGACCTAGACTTCTGGGAAGCCAGGCCGATTAGGGTAATGTGTCGCCCTCTGCAGTTCCTGTGACGCCTGCACACTGCCTGGCTCCATGCACATCCATTTTTCTGGATTCCCCAGGTCTCCTAAAAAATGACTAATACTCAAAGAAGAAATTATCTCACAGCACAAAGCTCATAATCACTTGTCCAGCAGTACTGGTGACGTACAAAGAACCACAGGAAACATGCAAGGCTCTAGTAAACTCACGTAAACTAAAGCTTGTGTCATATCATGTTAGAAATCTACCTTGCAACCACATGAAATCCATACAAATGTCATACAGTCTGTAGCCTCATCCAAAAGACATTCTGAATCACAGGGGAGATGGGCGGAAAGGAGACAGGGCTTGGACTAGATAGGGCTTTGTCCAACAAGACAGATCATTTGTTACACAGGACTGTCCTCTAAAAGGTAGTCACTTATCTTAAGGGTAATTTCCCACCAGACTCTATGAACACTGTCTACTCCAGGCAAATGGGATGGGAAAAGCAAAGTGGTAAGAAGGTTAACTGAAAAAGCAAAGTCAAGTCTAGTCCCTCAGGTAAGAGGCTCTACTGAACAGGTTGCTTGGGCCTATCTTAGACAGTTTGGACTGCTATTACAAAATACCACAGCTTGGGTAACTTAAACAGCAAAAACCATTTGTATCTCACAGTCCCGGAAGCTCAGATGGCCAGCCCAGATCAGGGCCAGCAGATCTAATGTGTGTTGAGAGCTCTCTTTCTGCTTTGCAGATGGCCTTCGACCTTCTACCTTCTACAAGGCACAAGGCCTGTTGTTGGGGAGGAACAATAGGCTCTCTGGTCCCTCATTCTAGGGGCACTAATCCCATCATGAGGACCCCACCCCCTCATGACCTCATCTAAACCAAACTCCCTTTCAAAGGCCCCATCTCCTGATACTGTTACATTGGGAGTTAGGGCTTCGACATAAGAATTTGGAGGTATATAGGGGGCGCCTGGCTGGCTCAGTTGGTTATTAAGCGGCCAACTTCAGCTCAGGTGATGATCTTAGAGTCTGTGGGTTCGAGACCCGCGTTGGGCTCTGTGCTGACAGCTCAGAGCCTGGAGCCTGCTTCAGATTCTGTGTCTCCCTCTCTCTCTGCCCCTCCCCTGTTTACACTCTGTCTCTCTCTCAAAATAGTAAACAAACATTAAAAAAAAAAGAATTTGGAGTTATACAGACATTTAATCCATAACAGGGCCCTAGGCAAGTACATTATATCTCAGAAAAAAAGAAATTAGTCCAGTAAGCCAGCCACACAGAATGAGTATGAATTTTGAAATTAAGAGCCTATATGGCCCATGGGTAGACACAAGAGAGCCATTAGAGGTGTAATGGCATGCATGAGATATCTGGCTTAGGATAGCAGATTTATTTCTCTACACCAATTTATAAGATATGAGAACCATAAAAACATAACATACACTGATCTGATAAGTATAGAAGACAAAATACAAACCACAGAAAAGCAGTTTACTTAAAAATTTTGCAGAAGCTGAGTTTGCCTTAGGAACAGAAACAAAAAATAATGATAGAACTTCACCACACATGTAAGAAAATCACTTATTTTTTATTTTTTTATTTTTTTTACAGTTTAAGAGTAATATATCAAAGACTAGAGTCAAGCCCAAGCACAGCATGATGCTGGCTAAGTTAGGGTAAAAGTGCTTTTGTGATTGAATTCATAGAGAATTACTTCTGGAATATGTATGGGAAGCAGTTCAAGAAACCGTTAACAGCCTTTGCTTCCCGGGAGAAGGAAGCGAGAGGCAGGGAGACAGAGAAGAGACTCGCTGTAAAGTGAATGTCCTTTTGAAACTTAAATTTTATAGAATGTGGAGCCAGAAACTATTTAATAGTTAATGAATTTTACAACCAGTGATGAGTGTTTCAATTTCTCCCTTTGTTTTTCATATACATGGATAGAACCATATTTTGACATTAGTGATCAAAAAAAAAAAAAAAAAAACCCTTCCCTCAGAAGACAGCATACCTCAGAAAAAGTCATTTTTCCAAATGGTTGTAGGGTGAAGAAAGCCTAGATTGTTAGTGAAAACAAATGCCAAAAAAAGAAAAATACGTAAAACCCAGTAGGATACAGAAGCAGTACATGACAGTCAAGGTATTGTTTTGGTGACATCCACTGGAAGGGGCAGGGTAAAGTCACCCACACAGCCAACCATGACCTGTTTATACATTTAACACAGAATATGCCATGATCCATGTGTGAAGAAGCTAAATCAGCCCTGTCAAAATTCGGGGGAAAAACGATTCAGGATAAATTGAAATGTCAAAATACTGTGAAAGAAATCCATTTGTGATGCAATTGCAAAGTTAATTGCACTTATAATAAGCTCAGTACTCAAAACAAGGAAATAGAAAGATATTTTACAGGTATCGGGTTTTAAGAGGCTAACGCATAAGGCTTATTACAATGCAATATAAAATTAGGGGTGCCAGGGTGGCTCAGTTGGTTAAGCATCCAACTTCAGCTCAGGTCATGATCTCACAGTTCATGAGTTCGAGCCTCACATTGGGCTCTGTGCTGACAGCTCGGAGCCTGGAGCTTGCTTCAGATTCTACATCTCCCTTTCTCTCTGCCCCTCTCAGGATAGTGCTCTGTCTGTCTCTCTCTCTCTCTCTCAAAAGTAAAGAAACATTTAGAAAAATAATGCATGCTAAAATTAAAAATATTTCTTATCCAGCACTCTTCCATCCCACAAACGCTTAAGTGGAGAGCACTACTTTTTATTTTATGTGTAAGGCCAGAAAGTGGCTAGGGATCTTACAAGAAGGAAAGGGTAGAGAAAGGAGTCACAATCCAGCTTTATTTCAAACACCTATTATCTTTCCAGATCACAGGTTGATGAATTAGATATCCAATCAAACAGAGCAGAACAAGTTCTTCTTGAAACTACTGGTTTTGAAATGTTTCTCTGCATTTAGGCAAGGTTCATCTGATTATCTAGTCTGAATAGGCTAGTTTCCACATTTAAGAGTATAGAACCTCAAAGTCTCATTTCATCTCAAGGACATGTATAATTATATCAAGGTATCACTTTGTATTTCAAGGTTATACCTCCCTTTAATATTTTTTTAAAAATTCTTTTGCCTCTAGTTAACTTCTAATATATCACATATGAAGAAATTAAAAAAGAGCCAGCATTCTAGCACAAGTACAAAATACATGCATATAAAGGATCACTGGTATACTTTCCAGAAACTGTTACAACCCATTATGCTATTAGATATATCTGCGCATTGTGGATTACTAATACATGACAATACAATTTTTACTTTAATTTGTACTGTTGTGTGCTGTAATCCAAAAATAACCAAACCAAAATTACTAAAGTATCAAATGAAGCCTGCATATTTTATTGATGTCTTAATAGAGTATACAAGCTGTATCTCATTCATAAAGAGTAACCAGTAAAGTGCCTTACAGAAAGTGTATAAAAATGGTTGGAAGATAGTGAAATGAAGATAGTATTATTTGTTAAAGGAATTTGTATAATAGGGGTTTTAAAAATAACATCATCACTCAATTGTTTCCCAGAATGATATGACTAATCGTTACCTAAAATAATAAATACATAAGATCATATTCAAAGGTATGTATATAACTGACATTAGAGCCTAGTGACAAGATACTGATTTTGTTTCAAAATTTCCTACATCAAGCACAGAGAAGTAGAGTTAATAACCTATTTATAATCCTTCCAAATATCTGTTATCTTTCTATACTACATATCATGTATATAAATAAAGAATTTACCTCCAAGTCATTATACCAACTTACTTCTTAATGGTCTTTCAGCCTTTTAGTTGGCAAAATCTCAGGGCCTTTATTCTGTTTTGTGGGAAGAATGGATGATTTTATGTTATTTTATTTTCAGCTTTACTGAAGTGTAATTGACAAATAAAATTGTAACATATTTAAGTGTACAACATGATAGTTTGATATAAGTACACACTATGAAAAGACTTACACAATTGAGTTAATTAACATAGAGAATGGATTATTTTAAACAACAGTTTACATGGAAATGCTTAAATAGTTTAAAAACTTGAATATGATAAAATGCCTCATTTCTAACAAAAATCTCCCATACTTTGTAGTTTATTTTAATCAATGACCATAGCCCTGATCCTTTCAAATTTGAAATATTTTCTAATATTAACAGGTTTCACATAGAATGAATTCCAAAATGATTCTTCTGAGGTACCTGTATGTAAGGATTCTAAGTTTGAAAACCATGTTACGTATTTCAAGGGCTACTAAATAATTTCAAATTGTCAATAACCTAATTATCAGATATGGTTCATATTTCTTCTACTAAATATCGAATGAATTTAAATATAATTATATATTACAATCCCATTCAAGAATGCAAGAGAAACCACAAGAATTTTAATGATCTATAATCAAACCCTTTATTTTGCATAAGAAAATGAATATCCAGGACTGCCAGAGATTTACCCAAAGTATTAGTTTTGAAAGTGATTTTTTTTTCTTTTGGTTTTGACATCAAAAGCACAGGCAACATGGGAATGCAAGCTGGTGCAGCCACTCTGGAAAACAGTATGGAGGTTCTTCAAAAAACTAAAAATAGAACTACCCTACGACCCATCAACTGCACTACTAGGCATTTATCCAAGGGATACAGGGATGCTGTTTCAAAGGGACACATGCACCCCCATGCTTATAGCAGCACTATCAACAATAGCCAAAGTATGGAAAGAGCCCAAATGTCCATCGATGGATGAATGGATAAAGAAGATGTGGTGTGCACACACATACACACACACACACAATGGAGTATTACTTGGAAATCAAAAAGAATGAAATCCTGCTATTTGCAGCTACGTGGATGGAACAGGAGGGTATTATGCTAAGTGAAATTAGTCAGTCAGAGAAAGACAAAAATCATATGACTTCGTTCATATGAGGACTTTAAGAGACAAAACAGATCAACATAAGGGAAGGGAAACAAAAATAATATAAAAACAGGGAGGGGGACAAAACAGAAGAGACTCATAAATATGGAGAACAAACTGAGGGTTACTAGAGGGGTTGTGGGAGGGGGGATGGGCTGACTAAGTGGCACTAAGGAATTTACTCCTGAAATCACTGTTGCACTATATGCTAATTTGGATGTAAATTTAAAAAAATAAAAAATTAAATAAAAAAAACTATTTAAATAAA
The DNA here is from genome assembly GCF_027475565.1 of Acinonyx jubatus. Lineage (NCBI taxonomy): Eukaryota > Metazoa > Chordata > Mammalia > Carnivora > Felidae > Acinonyx > Acinonyx jubatus. The sequence goes on along the minus strand of NC_069380.1, from coordinate 97,740,386 downwards.
TTTTTTTTTAAAAAAGCACAGGCAACAAAAGCAAAAAAATGAGCTAGTGGAACTATATCAAACTAAAATGTTTCTGCAAAGAAAACAGTGAACAAAATGTAAAAGCGATATGTGAAACAGGAGAAAATATTTGCAAACCCTGTTTCTGATAAGGTGCTAATACCTACAATATACACAGAACTTATACAATTCAATAACAAATAAACAAATAACTGTATTAGAAAACGGGCCAACAACCTGGCTAGACATTCCCTCGAAAAGACAAAAATGGCCAATAGGGATATGAAAAAATGCTGAACATGACTAATCATCAGGTAAAAGCAAATCAAAACCATAATAAAGTACTCCCTCACACTTATTAGGATGACCAGTATCAAAAAGTCTCAAACTAACAAGTGTTGGCAAAACTGTGGAAAAAAGGCAATCCATGCACTTGTTAGTCAGAACGTAAACTGGTGCAACAGTTATGGAAAACAGTATCATGATTCCTAAGCAAATTAAAAATAGAACTACCATTTGATTGAGCAATCTCATTTCTGGGTCTATGAAAGGAAATAAAATCAGTATTTTGAACAGATATTTGCACTCCCATGTGTACCACAGCCTTATTTGTAGTAGCCAAAATATGTAAGCATGGTAAGTGTCCATCAACAAATGAATTGATAAAGAAAATGTCACACACACACACACACACACACACTGAAATATTACCCTCTAAAAAGGTGATCCTGCCATGTGTGACAATATAGATGAATCTGGAAGATGTTAGGCTAAGTAAAATAAACCAGACACAGAAAGACAAATACTACATACTTTCACTTATATACTGATCCAAATACATACATACATACATACATACATACATACATACATAAAAATAAAATCAGAGAATAGAAGGGTAGTTGACAAGGGCTGGTGGTTGGTGGGGTTAAGAAAAAGAGAGATATTGGTCAGATGGTATAAACTTCTAGTTACCATATAAAGAAGTTCTAGAAACTGAAAGTATAGCATCATGACCATTAGTTTTAAAAATGTCCTGTATACATAAACTTTGCTGACATCAATCTCAAATGTCCTCACCACAAATACACAAAGGGGTAACTATGTGAGATGATGGATATGTAATCAGCTTAACTGTGGTAGCCATTTCACAACGAATATATGTATCCAATCATTGCACTGTACATCTTAAATACATGCATTTTATTTGTCAATAATACCTCAGTGAAGCTGGTGGGAAAAAAGCTAACAAACAACAGGGTCAATTATTTGCAGCCAGGTCTCCTGAAACGCAGTTGGTACCTCTTCTCATCATTATCGGTATAACAATAATGATCACGTAAAGCAATATGCAAAAAATAAAAAAAAAGTGCAGATACAATAAAATCAAATATCATATAAGTAGAATAAAGCAGTGTAAGGAAGGTTTGGAAAGTATGTATGTCTTATATAGATACATGCATGTACATATGTAGCTCTAAAACTCTACTGACTGTAGGTGAGGCAGATACTCAATTTTCTCTTCGGCCTTCAAAACACATGCTTTTCTGTATGCTATAGGAGGAGACACACAAAAATGGAAATTAAGACACATTTCTATTTTATGCCATTTAAAATGGATTTTCCATTTTAGTCTTAGAGTGGTACTGGTGAAAAGTCTGGTGATAATATTCAAAGAATACGACTTGGCTGACATACAATTCCTGCCCAGGGAAGTAAGAGCTTATCATTAAAAAAAAAAAAAAATCAATTTTCTAGATGGGAAAATAATTGTGACAATGGTCAGAATTACGTTTCAGAAGCTAAAATTTTACCGCCCCACATAGGAAAAAAAAGGGACTGAGAAAGTGAAACTGATAAAACCTTAACAGGTTATCTACCCAATTACATCTATAATTTGGGAAACCCAGAAAGTTATTCATTTTATAGATAAGCCCTGCTATGAATGTTTGTGGGCTGAAGGTTTGCCTCTCCATCGAATTCATATATTGAGGCCTTAACTTCCAAAGTGATGGTATTTGGAGTGGAACCTTTCAGAAACAGTTAGGTTTAGATGATGCCTTACTAAAATCAAGCTATGGTACAGAGGAAGGAGCAATGAATTTACCATTTAGTAAGTCTACCAGATTTTAAACAAGTGTGATGAAATTGGTTTTTAGGGCATATACACTACACTTTGGTTATCACTGCTCTTTTTTAATGGCCTCAGATCATAGCTTAACAGTAAGTCTACACAGAATTGTGCAAGAATAAAAATCTGTGTAAGCATTTCATGTGATATTTTATTTGTCTGCTAAATGAAAGACAATAATTTACCACTTTGGAATCTGTTATCTTCTTCATTCTTCATGGAATCTGAAGATGTTGTGGAAAAAGCACAAAAATGAGTAGAGGGACTGCATTATATTTTTTAGTTACATTAACTGAACAAATCTGTCTTGGACCAACCAGCTGAAATCTCTACACTATAAAGTGAGGGAAGTAGTCTGAGTGCAGCATTAACCTGGCCCATTCAACTGTGCGATCCTAGAAGGTTGAATAGATGAAGTCAAGGTGATGAAACTGGTTAGTTGAGGAGGCAGACTCAGAACTCAGATTTCCTTATCTGAATTCTAATCTTTCATTCATCATCAACATGCAATAGAAGACTCTAAAAATCAATAAGAAATAAGTGCTAAAGAACTGCCTAAGGCATGACATCTGATGGAAATAAGAGCTATACTTACAACGATAATTTCTTTAACATTCTTCTGCAAAATTGACATGGCCCTAAGATCCAATTTGCCTAGACAGAGAAAGTTGCAGAAGAGATTCGCACACAATTTATTTCTACAAGGATGGTCCAAGATCAAGAAACATGGTTTTAGTTTGCATATAAAAAATAATAGTTCTTTAAAATTTTTTTTTAATTTTTTTTAACATTTATTTATTTTTGAGACAGAGAGAGACAGAGCATGAGTGGGGGAGGGTCAGAGAGAGAGAGGGAGACACAGAACCTGAGACAGGCTCCAGGCTCTGCACTGTCAGCACAGAGCCCGACGCGGGGCTCGAACTCACGGACCGTGAGATCATGACCTGAGCTCAAGTCGGACGCTTAACCGACTGAGCCACCCAGGCACCCCTAAAAATTATTTTTTACATTTTTATTTACTTTTGAGAGATAGAGAGACAGAGCACAAGCGGGGGAGGGGCAGAGAGACAGGGAGACAGAGAATCTGAAGCAGGCTGCAGGCTCTTAGCTGTCAGCACAAAGCCCGATGTGGGGCTCGAACTCATAAACAGTGAGATCATAACCTGAGCCAAAGTCAGGCACTCAACCAACTGAGCCATCCAGGTGCCCCAGAATAATAGTTCTTGAATGACAAGAATTTCCCAAAACTATTTCTAACTTAAAACAAAACAAAACGCCAACTCCAATTTTGCAAAACAGGCTATTGCTAGCTATTTTGAATCCACATGCAATTAGAAAATATATTTCTTATTTGCAAGTTCATTTTAAGAGATATAAATGGCATGGGTTCTGAATGGTAAAAAGATAAATTAATTCTGTGTTTGTGTTTAAGTACGTGTCTTACAATTCCCATTTGACATCAGCTATATTTCAAGCGTCAATGCCACTGCCCAAAATAATACATATGCCATACTGTTTTGGTTCTCTTTATAATTATTTGGCATTTAATAGGTCATATTAATGTTACAACCAGTGACTATCTATAAGAAAGAATAAAGCATATAGTTCTCAATGCAGTCACTTGAAGGAAGAATGGCATGGAGGAAAGAAGTGTTTACCATTAGTCCCTAATGACAACATCTTCAGTCGTACAATGACAGAAGCCACTGGAAGTTTGTGAAAGACACAAACTGAATTTCAAGTCAGTATAATCTTTAGAAGCTCCTGAGGTCTTACTGAAGTGGTCTACTTAGTGCATTATAGCCTACTGCTACTGTGAAAGCTACATGTCACTTTTAGTCCCCAAATGCCATAGGTGACTATGAATTAGGTTCTAAGAAGATGCCTGAGACTCACTTCCAGCAGATATTCTACACATCCTTCACTGAACTCCTGTTGGACATAGCCACTAATCTAATACATTTGAATATTTATTATGTACATAAGGCATGACGCTACCACAAGAGAACATGTTCTACCAAGTCAGAGAATGCACTAGTACTTTCCCTCCAGTGAGCCGACCAGCCCTTCCATTATGGCTAATGTCTTTTTCTGTACCCCCCACTGGCATTATTTCCACACTAAAAATAATTTCTCATATATTTATCATAGCCCACCTTTACATGAATGCAAGGTCTTGCTTGTTGACCAAAGAAAGCATTGGAAGTTGGCAGAAAACTCTTGGACTTAACATACAGTGATGTTTTATAGAGTTTAAACTTAAGTAGGACTTATTTCTGGCATACAGAAGAAACTAACATGCGTTTGTTGTATATTGATTATATACCAGGTATATGCTAAACCAACAACAGCTTGATGAGGGAGTTCCTAATATCCACATTTAAGAGACGACGAATCTGAATCTGAATCTAAAGCAAAATTTAAGAATAAGTTAACACTCACATAGCTTACGTAGTCAAAGAGCCAGCACTTTAACCCAAGATATCCTGACTCTAAAAGTCATGTGCTAATTAACCTTCCTTTTATAAAGAGGAAACACAGTATGGAGGGCTGGTAAGGAATAATGAAGATACTGAAATAATCAGAGCACCTGCCAAGTTCTGTCCTTCCCTTCTTAAAGCTATACCACATAAAAAATACAGTTGACCTTTGAACAATGGGGAAGTCAGGGCTGTCACCCCTAAGCAGCCAAAAATATACATATTACTTTTGACTCCCCCCAAAACTTAACTACTAATAGCTTATTGTTGACAAGAAGTCTTACTGATAACATAAACAGTCGATTAACATACATTTTGTATGTTACATGCACTACATATTCTTTCAATAAAGTAAGCCAAGGAAAAGAGAAAGTTTCTAAGAAAATCATAAGGAAAAAAACACAGTACTGTAGTGTACATATAAAAAAAAAAGCCCATATGTGGACCTGAACAGTTCAAACCCATGTGTTTCAAGGTCAAATGTAATGTGAACAGCAAGGAAGAAAAGGAATAAGTGTCATGAAGAAAGAGGAAAAATAATGGAGGGAACATCTATGTGCAAAATATTTTGTTGGGTACATCCACAAATATTAACTCAATTAATCCTCCTAATAGTGTTCCTATTTCCACAGGTGCAGAAATCAGTCTCTGAATAGCAGCACCAGGATATAAACCTACAGCTGTTAGATTCAAACACGATGCATCTTCAGTTTTGTTTGCTGCATACAGTGAGATCCGCTCACACCTTCTGTCACACCAACCAGCATAAGGGACACAGGAGCACTTCCGATCAGAGTGGAAGGGAAGCATTACTGCTTTCTAAAATTTCTTTATTTCACATTTATTCACCACCAAAGCCAGAGCCTTCCTCTATCTGGTGCCAGGAAAAGAATCAAACCCACCATGTGCCACTTACTTTTCCTTTGTCTTCGTTTTTCTTTCCCATTTTCAGAGCAGCCAAATCATATCGGTACTAAGGGACCTCTTAGAAAACCTATGCGGTGAGCTGTTCAAACCTAACGACCAAGTCTATTATTTCTCAAGAAATTCTGGAATCCATTAAGCTTCATTTTTGAAGTTGGCATCACGCAGTGAAAGAAGACTACATTCTTGAAGATGCTCTTCTAGTGATCATGACAAGCAGGTGCTGGGGAACATTCTGTGCAATACTTTGTTTTCCTGATGACATTTGAAGGGCATTCCATCTGTCCAGTGCTGATACACTTCCTCTCATCGGGTGGTTAATTGGGATTCATTTTTCAGTCTCTTCTCATAGGAAAATTTGTCTGATTTTCCTGACTTTTGCCAAATCCCCCTTTTGGGTCCTTTACAGGGCTGATGAGTGCTACATTTGTTTTTTGTGTGTGTTTTTTTTAATGTTCATTTATTTTTGAGAGAGAGAAAGAGAGAGCGCACGCAAGGCGGGGGGGGGGGTGGGGTGGGCAGAGAGAGAGGGAGACACAGAATCCCAGGCAGGATCCAGGCTCTGAGCTGTCAGCACAGAGCCTGATGCAGGGCTTGAACTCATGAACACGAGATCATGACCTGAGCTGAAGTCGGACACTTAACCTAATGAGCCACCCAGGTACCCCTAGATGAATGTTGCATTTGTACATTTTGATGAGAGATTAGATAAATCTAGTCCTAGGGGAAGAACATAAACTACACAGAGGATGGGGATTTATCTGCTTTTAATCAACACTATATCACTAAATGGCTTGTCACATTCCTATGAGTAGTAGGTGCTCTATAAGTATTTGTTGACTTGACTCATTTGCAGGTTAACTGCCTAGGTTTAAGGTTAGGCAGATCTGTAGCCATGGAACACAATAAAGCCTACCAGATTCGAAACAGTTAATTGGGACAATGTCCCATCCACAGCTCTGTTAGCCGGGGCCTGCCTTGGCTCCTAAGTCCTTAGCAGTATGTCATTTTTTCCCAATACCAAGACTACAAAGGTATATTTTAAAGAATCAATAGGGGGGCGCCTGGGTGGCGCAGTCAGTTAAGCGTCCCACTTCAGCCAGGTCACGATCTCGCGGTCTGTGAGTTCGAGCCCCGCGTCAGGCTCTGGGCTGATGGCTCGGAGCCTGGAGCCTGTTTCCAATTCTGTGTCTCCCTCTCTCTCTGCCCCTCCCCCGTTCGTGCTCTGTCTCTCTCTGTCCCAAAAATAAATAAAAAACGTTGAAAAAAAATTTTTTTTAAAAATAAAGAATCAATAGGTATATATTCAGAATCTTCCAACACATGCTACAGAAGTACAAAGAAATCTAGATTGTGGTTCTTCCTCTCAAAAAATTTATAATGTATTTGACTAATATGTTGTGAGGAATTTGAGGAAGTGAAAAAGTGACAGCATGAAATAAGAGTAACCAAGAGGGAGATCACTGAAGGCCACCAGAGTCAGAGAGGACCCATGGCAGACCAGGGGCTCAGAGTCTTGTGCTCAGCCTGAAACACACAGAATGTAGATTAAAACAGAAGAGGAGATGCTTCCAGACTAGAGAAATGGGAAAACATAAGCTATTCTGAAGGGAGGGGAGGAAGCCTGCTTGACTCCTGCAGAGGGTGGAAAAACAGTGAGAATATTTTCATATGCAGGGAGACCAGAGAATAAAGAATGTCTTCAAACCAGGCCTAAGACTTCAGGTGATGGGGTAGACCACAAAGTACCGCTTCTAATCCTTTTATGTTTTGCCTTTTTTTTCTTCTTTAATTTGAGAGAGAGAGAGAGAGTGCAAGTGTGAGTGGGGCAAAGGAGTAGAGGGAGAGTGAGAGAGAGAGGAGAGAGAGAGAGACCGAGATAGAGACAGAGACAGAAAATCTTAAGCAGGCTCCAAGCTCAGCACAGAACCCGACATGGGGCTCGATCCCACGACCCTGGGACATGACCTGAGCCAAAATCAAGAGTCAGACGCTTAACCAACTGAACCATCCAGGAACCCCAGCCCCTTCCAATTCTTAACAGTCAAAGGACATGTTGGAATTCATGTTTCAGGAAATTATTCTAACAAGTTTATCTTTTAAGGAATAAAAGTAGAAAACCATGCAAGGATAGGAAACTTGGAGGTATAAGGAAAATAGTCAATACACTCTTCTAGAATGGTAACTTGGCTTTATTACGGAAGAAGCAGCAGATATGTATACAGGGGGTTGGTATGTGCATGTGTGTATGTGTGTACAGATGGAGAAAGGGCCTAGTTTTGTTTTGTTTCTTGTTCGTTTTATTTTTTTTTAACATCAAATCTCAATGTTTTCAGCAGTCAGATATCAACACATTTAAACTCAGTTGAGTGCATCGAAATCTAATTTGTGGAATCTAACCAAAAGCAGAAAGCATGGCAGTCGGGCAACAGTTCATATCACTGTCTGTTTCCTAATTCTTTAGTCACCTCTTGGCCAATGGCAAGTCAGATGTCACACAGTGTGACATTGCAGTCAGTCCACAAAAAGATAACATGTGTCAAGTCCTTGCTTATTTCCAGGTCTATCAATAAAAGATAATTCCAGGACAACAGGAAAAGAAAAAGCATAAGGCCTGAAGGTCAATTATAACATTTGACCCTTTAAATTGAAGTTACTCTGTCAACCAGCACAGACAGCCTGAAATGAATGACCCATTATTTTTCTATAAACTTCACAATTTTTCTTTAAAACAACTCTGATTCAGGGGCACCCCGGGGGCTCAGCTGTTTGGATGTCTGACTTCAGCTCAGGTCATGACCTCATAGTTCATGGGTTTGAACCCCGCATTGGGCTCTGTGCTGACAGCTCAGAGCCTGAAGCCTGCTTCAGATTCTGTGTCTCCCTCTATCTCTGACCCTCCCCCATCTGCACTCTGTCTCTGCCTCTCAAAAATAATGAAATGTTAAAAAGAATTTAAAGCAACTCTGATTCAAATGACACATTCTCCTTTGACCAGCAATGAAAAGTGTACAATACTTTAAATATTTTCTCTTTATTATTGACTAGTTTAAAGACTTTTTCCTATTTATTAACTGTCTGAATTTCCAAGCCTTCTTCATTGAATTTGCATAAAAAGCTATAACTGAGGGCTAGCTAAGCTTTAGGGAAAAAATATAAAAGACTAGTAACTTAATATAAAAAAAGTGAATGGAAAACAATCATTTGTCAGGGCACCTGGGTGGCTCAGTCGGTGAAGCGTGCAACTCTTGGTTTGGGCTCAAGTCATGATCTTGCAGTTTGTGAGAGATCAAGCCCCTTCTGAAGCTCTGTGCTGGCAGCCTGGAGCCCCCTTGGGATTCCCGGTCTCCCTCTCTCTCTCCTCGTATCTATATCTGTGAAATAATGGCTACATCTGGCTCAGGTAAGCATTGCTGAATACAAAGAAAGCTCATGTGTTTACAGGTACAGCTTAGGGGCACCTGGGTGGCTCAGTTAAGCTTCTGACTTTGGCTCAGGTCATGATCTTAAGGTTCGTGAGCTCAAGCCCCACATCAGGCTCTGTGCTGACAGCTTGGATCCTGGAGCCTGTTTCAGATTCTGTGTCTCCCTCTCTCCCTCTCCCCCTTATGAGATCATGCTCTGTCTCTCTCTCCTTCAAAAATAAACATTAAAAAAGAAAAGAAAAAGAAACAGGTGCAATTTAGGAAAGAAAGTGAATAGGAACATCAATCATGCATGTGTACCTGCAAAATGTGGAAACACAATCCTAGCTTCCTTTTCTGAAATCAAGATTCGCAACTTGACAAACACCCTCTACCTTCCTCAGTATCTCTTTACACTTATTGCCATCATAATCAGCACACAGAAGTGAAGGAGACCCAGGACAAATCAGTGATTTATCATATTCACTCATCCAAAGCTCTGGTGTTTTTATCCTCATTAGCTGGCATTTTTTTTCCCATAACACTGAAATAAGGTCCTATGAAAATTAAACGAAATAAAATTTCTCATCTATTGTCTGTATGCACGCATGCTTTTGTAAAAATTGGTAGATTCACTCGCTGTGAATTTTAACTGATTTTTAAAGAAAGAGAATACGTTATTATATCCATATAGACACTGAGACCCGTTTACCCTTTTGTGAATGTTTGCAAGTGTCACAGCATGAAGGGAATAAACACTTGTTGCAGAAATTTTTAAATAGCTTCAAATAGATGAGCGCTTTGCTTGTGACTTACATTCTCCTCTTTAAAATACTGTGCCAGATAACAAAGATTAAATTTTGTTTTTATCCATTATGTTCTTGTAGATAACGCCAAGAGATAATTAATATTACAAAAAATGAAAATTGCATCATAATGAGGATGATTTGCCTTCCTCCGAAATACATCTAAGAATATCAAAGGTTTACAGAGGAAAGCCATAGAAAGAAGAGTCACCAGATATTTTATTTTTCCTCTCAGGACAGGCCAACGGAGCCTCTGAGCTCAGACAGACGCAGCCACCTGCCTAGGTAGGCTACAGGGGATGGGATTTGATGGGCTATCCCATTTACTGCCTCAGTTAGTAACTATTACTTCCCAAGAACTTCCATATTGCCCCTACCTTTCTTTGTCTTGCCTATTTTCCCAGGAATAAAGAAATATCCAAGGATCCGGAAATTTTTTGCCAATGACTATAGTGTGAGCTCCTTAGACACCACCAGACCCCTTCACTGGGATGACTGGATTATATGTTCACCTTCAAGACACCTGAGAGGAGAGAAGAAATCTGTAGCCAAACCCTTAGTCACTTCCCCACTGAGGACTTTCAGTTCAACAGATCAGGCTGTGGTCATTGACTAGTCACAGCACCTCACCAGTTTCCTCAGGTTAAGTATTGATATGTAGGGATGATTCTAAAGTATTACACAATCAGTAGTCATACCAACCAAGCAGAAAGAGCAGGGGCCTGAGCACTGAGGCAGCCCTCAACAGGTTTCTGCTGTGCCAAGCACTAGTCTGGTCATTTCTAAATTATGGAAGATCTATTGATGCTCTGGGAGAAAACCTGGGTGCTACGTGAGGAGAGGCAAGAGAGGCCAGGTCGGGTCAGTAACTATCTTTCAAACAACACAAAAATATTTCAGTATTTTCAGTCCCACTGATCCATCTTTACCACTGTGTACTGAAATTAGCCATAATTACATGCATAAGCATCTCCTCTATATTCTAGGGAGTGTGGAAAATTAATTGTTGGCAGGCTTGCAAGTAAATCTTTTTTAGTTAAATATGGAGACAATGTAACACAGCGGGTGAAGAGCAGGGCTGTGCCACTAACTGTACAACACTGTTACGAACTCCAGCTTCCTCATTCATAAAATGGAAATGATAAAAATATTCCTTGTAGTGCTTTGAGAATTAATGGAGTGATGTATAAAAAGGACTTTGCATGGCAGGTGCTCAATAAATGCTGGTATATGTCTACCTCAATAGCGGAACGTATCTTCATCTAACTACACTGTCACGATCAGTAGAAAATAGAGACTCCAGGCTATTTTAGGTTACTTAAAAAGAAATTGGCATGAATATATCTTCCTTTTCAAGCTGTTGGGGTATGATGTATTCCTTCAGATTAAGTTTGGGAATTGAGGGACAAATGCATTTTTGTGAGGTCTAAACTTTAAAGAGTTCAAAAAAGTGGTACCCAACATCTTTTCATTTTATTTTTAATGAGGGAAATTATTTATTATGAGTGGTGCAATACGGCTGTGATATTCCATGATTCATTGACAAAATATATGGTTTTAGGATATTTCTCCACAGATATGAATAAAAACTTTTTATACGTCATGTGGCACTTTTTAAAAGAATTTCATTTGGGAAGCACTATATGACATCTTATTTTTATAAGGAAGTTTTAATAATTTCCTTGCCAATAACTAAAAATAAGCCCCAATGACTTAAAGGATAAAAAAGCATATGGTAATACTTCTCAGCCTTCTTTATGACATCATGAAAGTCATTGCCATATACGACTTGCCTATTATAAAACTATAAGTTATTAGATTTGAAAGAAACCTTGTCAATGAGCTTGACATTAAGTGGACAGCACGGATTAATTTCAAATATAATGTCTAATAAAAATATCAACCTCATAGAGAGAATCCAATATATAAAACTACCTATAATAATCATCAATAATTTCTAATTATCATCAGAACATTTCATATTTCTTAAATGTGTATTCATTTATTTTGAGAGAAAGAGAGCATGAGTAGGGGAGGATCAGAGAGAGGGAGAGAAAATCACAAGTAGGCTGTGCTGACAGAGATGTGGGGCTCTAACTTACAAACCATGAGATCATGACTTGAGCTAAAATCAAGAGTCAGACACTTAACCAACTGAGCCACCCAAGTGCCCCTTCATTAGAACATTTTACTTTTCGTTAGGAATAGATTTTTATTTGCCAGGAAACAACTAAAACATTTAAAAGAGGCAAGGATGCTTATGGACACAGCTATGTGCATGTGGATAAGCATGAAGACATATCCTCTGTAGGCAACTGAAAGGAAGAAAATGATCTCTTTTCCCAAAAAGAGTTGTGATGTTCAAATTGAATAGCCTACCTCTGTCCCTTCTCTTCTACCCTCTCTACTTGTCCTTTTTTTCTTAGAGGCACTATTATCACCTATTACGCTGATAATTTGAGCCATAGAAAGTCTACATTCTCAACAGGCAACACATCTTCCACATTAGCTATGGAATGATTCTGAAGATATCAAATTGAGGAAACCATGTCTAAGATATTTCAGATCTCAGAAATGTAGGTGGAAAAATCACATGTAGGCATCAAGAGTACTGCCCTCCAAACTTTTCAGAGGAGCAGTAACTAGGAAGTCAGTCCACTGATGGGTCATAAAAATGATCTAATTTGAATGGGACTGCTGTTTTCAAGAAATGAAATATGAAATTACAGAACAGGAAAGATGCTACATAGAATAAAATGGAAAACATAATTGTATCATACATTGTATTTCATTATATTTTGCTTCAGTTTCATATACACATACATGCACCTGCATACATCACACACATAGGTGTATATACTATGTTGTGATGAAAAAGTCACTTCTTACTGTTTCAATGGGCAGTGTTCGAAAGCCACTAAAATGAAGCAGAAATCACAAACTGGCATGCAACAGCTAAGTTCCAGTAAGCTTAATATTTAATTTAGCCCACAGAGTGGCTTCCTTGACACTGAATTAGTTGCTAATATATAAAGATTGCAAGAGCTCACATAAAAAGCTGTTTATGTGGGTTCTTTCAGAAGGTCAGAAGATCTAGCATCCATCTGACACACAGGCCCCAGGAGCTGAGAAGTATCTGTATCACTAGAAAGGGCAGGAGCTCTCTGGTCATCAGGAACCCTCATTTTCCTTTTGCACTCTGTGTTATATACTTGCCTGATAACTTCAGGCATTTTAATGTGTCCCTACTTGTCTACACTTGTGCTCTGGCAATGATCACAGAGGTCCAGGGACTGTTAAGGAAACTCATGTTAAAGACACGGAGTCTAGAACGTACAGGATCATGAAAGAAATAAGTCTAAAATTATCTACCTCTAGGCCAAAAGACCAACAGTAAAGATCAACAGAGTTCTAACCCTTTCATTTCACAGATGAGAAGACTGAGACCCAAAGACAGCAAGTGAAATGCCAAACGTCACAGAGTTAATAGCTCCATGGTCAGAAATAAGTTCTCCTATTTTTTTTTAAATTCTTTAATGTCTCTTTTTAATTTATTTTTGAGAGACAGAGAGACTGAGCATGACGAGCTATGAGGGGAAGAGAGACAGAAAGAGCCACAATCCAAAGCAGGCTCCAGGCTCTGAGCTGTCAGCACAGAGCCTGACACGGGGCTCAAACTCATGAATTGCGAGATCATGACCTGAGCCAAAGGTGGACAACTGATCCACCCAGGTGCCCCAAGTTCTCACTTCTATCTTGATGCCCTTTCAACTACCCATGACTGCCTTCAGTTGCATAATTTGCAGGAATGAAAGGCAGTTTTGATGCCACGGAGGCATACATACACATGTGATGTGGAAATGGTCTCTCAGTAACAAAGACATTGCTGGTGGAAATAAAGTACTGGCGATCGACACTGGAGTCACACTGGCATCAGGTTCTGTTCACATCCATTGCCTTTCTCACCTATAGCATCCAAGTGTATATCACCTGAAGACACACAGCTGGGGTTGGTCAAACACTGCATACCACGTACATTCTAAAATATGAACAACCCAGGCAGGTTAATTTCTTAATTTGGACAAATGTATCAGGGTTATAATCAAAGATGTTAACATTGGAGGAAATGAGTTGAAAGGTATGTGGAACTCTTCACACAATCTCGTGCAACTTTTCTGTACATCAAAAATCATTTCCAAAATAAAGGCTTTGTTTAAAAATATTGAGAACCATGAATAAAGATGTGATGGGGCTTCCATATTCCTTAGCGGTAAAATCAGAAAAGGATACATTTTTCTTGAAGAAAACATTCCTTTATCAAAAACAAAACAAAACAAAACAAAACAAAACAAAAACTACATCAGCGTAACTGTCACCACTCAAAACCTTGCAACAGACTGACTCAAGGCTTATAACAAGGTCATGTCTCCAACGAGGCCCAGAAGTTGCCCCAACGCTGAACTACGGTGTTCCCCTAAGACATACAACACACACACACACACACACACACACACACACACACACACACACACAGTTTTAACTAATAAAGACATGTCCTTTCCAGACATTCTTTGTAACACCCCAGAGAGAAGAAATACCAGGTTTGCTTTTAAAGGGGTACACCTGAGAAGATGTATTTGCTTATTTTTAATCCATGGCTTCAATGAATACTTAAGAGTATTAAAAAAAAAAAGAACAAAGGGCGACAAAAATTTGCTAGCTGATTCAGAGAACAATCAGGAGAATATGAAGACGCTGAGACATCCTGGGGGAAATGTCTTTTCAGTTGATGGACAATGTTCATTTCCAAAATAGCCCATCTGGGCCCTGAAAGTTACGTGACCCCAATTATCCTGGGAGGAACTCTCCTATGTCTAGATCAATTATTACCAAAGACAGATGTTGGTTATAAAAAAAAAATGATGTGGATATGAGGGTATCTCGGCACTAGAATCCTAGGAAACAGGCAATTCTTCAAATTGTCCTCAAGGAGTCATTTTAAAGTCCCATATCTGCTTTGGTGGAAGACACTATTTAATTTCTTACCATCAATTCTTAGGAGAAGAATGCAGTCCTACGTGCATTTTGATCTACACTGCTCAACAAAACCCTGTGCTTGTGAGGAGAAATAATGGTGAGCTGGGAAGTAGATGAAAACATTCAGGCTTTCAAAAAATAGTTACCTATTGCTGTGTCTTTGTGTCTAAATTGTGCTACTTCTGCTCTACCTCAAATACTAAAGCAACTTAGAAGACGTCAAATGATTCCCTTTATAAATTCACAAAAACATAACTATATATTACATTTATATTTGTCTGAATAATATTTATGACACACACCCTGTGTTCATGGCTCTGTACCACATGCCTACATAGAAGGTACATTATATCTGGGCTTGGAGACAACTTAGCACCAATAACAATATTAATAATTTAGAGTTGATAAATGCTACAAAAGAATAGTACATGGTGTTGAAAAACAGCAAACAAAGGGTGTTAATCTATCCTGGGGTCAGCAAATGACTAAAGCCTATAAGCAGAGTTCTGAAGGACAGAAAAGGATTGGTTAGGGAACACCAAAGGACAGCGGAAGGGAGTGGGGGTTGCAGTATGTCCAAGGTCCAAGAAGGGGCATGACATATTCAAGTGGCAGAAAAGAGGCCTATGTGACCTGAACACTGGCTATTCAGGGGCACAAGGTGTGCAGTGAACCCAGAGAAAGAGGTGGGCCAGGTCACACAGGGTCTCACAGGACTGAGACAGAAATCTGGCTGTGATCCTAAGAGCCCTGAATTTTCTGGTAAAGGCAAGTCCATGCCTATAAAAAGTATGTTAACAAGGAAAGCAACAGGGGCACCTGGGTGGCTCAGTCAGTTGAGCATCTGACTCAATTTTGGCTCAGGTCATGATCCTAGGGTTGGGGGATTTAGCCTCTTGTCCAGCTGAGCATGTAAACTATTTAGGATTCTCTCTCTCTCTCTCTCTCTCTCTCTCTCTCTGTGTGTGTGTGTGTGTGTGTGTGTGTGTGTGTGTGTGTGTCTCTTTCCAGTTTCATATTTGTGTTCAAAAAAGATCAAACTGGCTGGTGTGTGCAAGCAGATAAGAGTGGCTCCTTAGAGGGCTCTGTTTTGGCCCTACTAAGACTTCCTGTCCTGACCTAAAGAAAAGTTCTCAAAGGAGAAATAGTGGGTGAATACGCTTGGCTCATTCAAGAAGGCAACACTTTTAATTAATGTCTTCTTTGCCTGATGAACCATCACAATATGCAACCCTGTTAAGTTTCACCAAAATGGAAAACAAAAACAAAAACAAAAACAAAACAGAAAACAAACAAAAAACAAAAACCATGGCCAGGTATACACAAGTATGAGTTTCTGTAGAAATAGCTACGTTCTCAGGCTTTACGAGTGACAGGCACAAATATCGACCAAAGAGACATTTTGAAACAACAAAGAACCTAAAATATAAAGACAATGAACTCTACAAATGATACAGTCATCTCTCCTACCACTATATATGCTAACTACTCATCAAAAAATAAAAATAAAAATAAAAATAAAGCTTAATACATGTAAAAACTTTTCATAACAATCTTTGCAAGCAACAGCAAAAACAAAATAATCTAGATACTTTATCTGCTTGAGGCTGATATATTAATTGTTCTTAAAAAAAATTAAGCATCTAATTACATTATATTGAACTGATCACTTAAACACTCAATCAATGAATGATACAAGAATCTTATGCCTCATAATGCTATTCTTTTTTATATTTTTTTGGAAAAATTTTTTAATATTTATTTATTTTCGAGAGAGGGAGAGAGACAGAGTATGAATAGGACAGGGACAGAGAGAGGGAGAGAATCTGAAACAGAATCTGAATCTGAAACAGGCTCCAGGCTCTGAGCTGTCAGCACAGAGCCCCATGCAGGGCTCGAACTCACGAACAGTGAGATCATGACCTGAGCTGAAGTCAGATGTTCAACTGACTGAGCCACCCAGGTGCCCCTTCATAATGCTATTCTATACACTTTTTGCCAACAAATATTTAAGTTTTGTGACAGAAAAACATTTAAAGCTGTAAGATTCTTAGACAGTTATTCACAATATTATTTAGTATTAATCTTATAAATTTCAGAATAAAACCTAAATTAAAATCATTTCGAGTAACATATGGTCATTGTTTCTTATTTCTTAGTTCTTCCGTTATTATTGTAATCTTAAAGATCTGGTCCTGACTTAGAAATTTTGAAACTACCAGGAAAAAAAATACTGTGTAAAAACACATATAGTTGCTTTGTTTTACCAAAATCATGATTTTTTAAAACCTTTTTTCTGTCATTAGAAAATATTCATGAGAACCTGCATCCATTCTTCTCTTTGTGTTGTAGAAATGGCCTCGGAGCTGCCTGCCAGAAATTGCACAAGATTCTAAAAGGCATATTGAGCCGTTCTTTTCTGTTTTCTCAGGAGCGCAGGTATTGTGGGGTGGGGGGAAAGCCTTCCCTGCCTTTGGGGTCAACTGCTCCTGATTTAGTCATTTTCCTGCATACCAATTTTCCTTCTCTTTATTCCACTTCCCTCACTTTTTCTCAATCTTCCTCCAGGGAACAAACTCACATTACAATTGCTAAGTCAGCAGCCAACGCTTTCTCCCAGCAGTGGTCCTAAGCAGGTGGTACAAATTCGCCAGGCTCCAAGCAAGGCTAAAATCTCTTGGAAAAGAATGGTAAGCTCACTCAGAGGATGGAGGTTTCAGAGGAACCAGCTTATTTGGGAGCTTTGAGTAAAGTCTGAGAAGCAAGGACAATGTTCTTTTGTATTAATGCCAAGGCTGAAGATCCTTTCTGCTTTCAAAAGCGCCCTATGGATCTGTACTTTCTTTCTTTTTTTTTTTTTTCCTACAGAATTCAAACCACCATGGGGTTATCAAACTTTTAGTAGTGGAAGACTTTATTCAATCCATTAAATCTCCACTAAAAGTGGCATTTTAATAGTACATATTAATGTTTACGAGTTCAAAATTGTCATATGTATACCCCATAAACCGAACTGATGTATATTTAACAACACAAAATCTTGCAGGTGAGGTTGATATACAACTGCTGCTTTTGTAAACACATTACTTGGGGATTTCATTTTAGTTGCAGAGCAATGAAAAAACCCTAATTCACGTAGAAATAGACCTGAAATTGCCATGTTTTCTCAAGAGCGCCTCTTAAAATCTCAGACTATTTATCAATTAAACCAATTCGGTAGCTTGAAAGAGGGGTAGTAGAAATTTCTTCGTTCAGATTAGAAATGGAACATTACTAATAGCTTTCTTGCATTTCCTAAACAGTAAATATTCAACATGGATGGTGCCAACAGACAACCCAAACCATCTTAATGTCCTTTGTTTAGCAAAAAGTATGCTTTAAAGTATATTTTAAAATTATGATGTTAAAAATATCATTAAAAAAATCCAAGATCTAGGGGCAACTGTTTAGGGTTAAAAAAATCATACAAAATTTCAAAACCAATTCATTTCAGACTGACTCCACATTTTATTTCAGTTCCATTACTGATTTTTTTTTTCAACGTTTATTTATTTTTGGGACAGAGAGAGACAGAGCATGAATGGGGGAGGGGCAGAGAGAGAGGGAGGCACAGAATCGGAAACAGGCTCCAGGCTCCGAGCCGTCAGCCCAGAGCCTGACGCGGGGCTCGAACTCCTGGACCGCGAGATCGCGACCTGGCTGAAGTCGGACGCTTAACCGACTGCGCCACCCAGGCACCCCACTGATTTTTTTTTTTTTTTAAGTGCAGTCACTTGCATGTAACTACAGTTAAAGAGTCAGTAAAGAAACTAAAGTATGATCTTGCTTGGCCAAATTCAGCTCATGTTGTTTATAACGGTAGGGGTGAGGCAAGGGGACGTTCCAGTTTAACAATATCCACTAGTGTTGTGGATAAAATTGCATTTATGATGGGATGGGTGATGTTTGTGTAATAGCTGCTAGAGCAGCCACTGAGTTTCACCTGATATGCGACGCATATGCTGCAGGAATTGAGAAATCTGATAGGACTGCAAGTGAACCACGTACAGCACTACATCCTTCTAGGCACTAATACATTTTCCAAAAACGCCAGAGGTGTCCAGAGATGGTGGGGAAATCTTTATTTCGAGAGTCAATGTGGTAAAACAAATTAACTATCTTGGTGAACTTCAGCACATTTAAGTATGTTAATGAATCAATGCGTGTTATCCTAGAGCTTTTAAATGATTAATTTCATAAAATTAAATTTGAATCAAGTAATTATTTCTTCTTAAAGAATACTATGGTGCTAGGAACATAGTCAAAAAACCAATAGTCTAAATAAATCTTAAGAGATAAGGGAAGTATGCTGGCTGATATTTGGTTGAGGCAGACAACAGCTGGTCCGAACATTATGACTTATTTAATCAGTGGCCAATACGGACGGAGGTAGATCCTCTAAAATGTAAACATAAAAACCTTGCACACACTTTTAAATTGCAACCTTTTACATGGGCATGTTTCTTTCTAATGACTCAGGTGTGTTTTGCTTAAGTGAAACAGTGTATACGTATACCAATTTAGCGACATTTTTTCCAAAAAGGACACATTTTGGGACCTGTCATTTGCAGAACCCTTTGGATAAGATAGTCACATATTTAACTGGAAAAAAAAAAGTTACTTTGTAAAGTACAAAGTGTAATACTATGCCACTAGAAAAGAGATGACCACAGGCAGTATTATGGGAATGAGTGTATCACTGACATTAAACCAAAAGGCCACTAAGGAGATTCAAACAGAATTCTCTTCTGATCATAGGAAGGTCACACACATAAAGTCATTTGTTTCTGCCAACTGTCACAACTTTATAGCAGAAACACTGGCAGCGGTTGATGTGATATTTTATAAATGAAGGTACATCACTTAATGAGAGTAAATGACCTAACATGAGCAACTAAGCATGGGACAATTGATGAAATGTGACAAAAGTCTACAGGCTAGATAACAGCCCTTTATGAGTATAAATTTCTTAGTCTTGATACCTGTACTGTGTTTACCTAAGTGATCATTCTTGTTTTATAGGAAATAAACACAAGGTATTGAGAAATAAGCGCGCACCATGTATGCAAATTACTTTCAATGACTTCAGGAAACAATTGTAAGGTAAGAGAAGGAATAATAAAGCAAGCATGGTAAAATGTTATGAGTTGGGGAATCTGGGTACAGAAGAATTCCGAGTACCATTTGTGTACACTCTCTGTGACTGAAATTCTTTCAAAACAAAACAATGTTTTACAACCATCTTACAAAGCATATTTTCTTTCATGAGGATA
The DNA here is from genome assembly GCF_027475565.1 of Acinonyx jubatus. Lineage (NCBI taxonomy): Eukaryota > Metazoa > Chordata > Mammalia > Carnivora > Felidae > Acinonyx > Acinonyx jubatus. The sequence continues at coordinate 97,720,292 of NC_069380.1, read as the reverse complement.
CTCAAAGGACTTAATGCAGAGATCTGCAATGTTACTCTCGACTGTGAAAAGAGAAGCAAACTAACAGATATGGCACTCTATTGTAGCTTTTATTGTATGTTCATTATATCCACGTGTATATGAAGTGTATGTATGTGTGTGCCACACAAATGAAACACAGGCAATGTAAAATAAATAGACACAATCACTTTGAATCCCAAATTCAATACTGCTTCGTTACATTATCTAGATCCATGCCTGTTACTCGTCACAATAGAAACCTTTAAAAATAATTAGCACTACAAAGTTCTGATAAAAATGTTGGTTCATTTACAAGGTTATTACAGAACTGCAAAGGAGTTCAACTACCAATAAAATAAAAATTGTTCATGCAAGAATCTTTCATAAGACACATGCTCATAATAGCTTGTTTAAAAAACTATATCTCTCGCCTTTCTAACTTGACCAGTTGGGGCTCACATCTAATTAAATAAAAGCAACAAACATGCTAGGATTAAAAAGATTTATTTTAAGATAATCTTTGGAAACACACTGAAAACGGAATTATGGACCCTTTTGTATGCAGTCTTTAGGGAAAGGGGAAAAAATGATACATAGAAAGAGGTGAGATACAATATATTTTTAAGTACAAAGAGGCTGATACATAATTTCATCAATAAAATGACAGATACCAAAAAAAGATACAACAAATTATTTTAAGGGCAAAATAGTCAATGACAGCTGGGCTTAAGTTGTATTTGCCCATCTCTATTAGGGGCTGTGAAAAGCACATAAAAATGCCTTCTATGTATATGTTCTCAAAAAGGAATATTAGAGTTTAATGTAAAAAAGCATAAAATATAAGAAAAAAATTCAGAAACATGAGCCAGCAGACATATGTGGGGTGCGGGATTCATTCTTCTAACACTGAGTGCCTCTGGACACAGTCCTTGAACCTCTTCTCCGTATCACTTACTGACTGAGTCAATCAGTCTCATGGCTTTAAATACCACCTATGGCCCAAAAGCAACCAAATTTGTATCTTCAGGGTGGTCTCCTGGCACAAACTCACAAATGATTTACAAAATTGCTTATTAAAAATCTGTCTGTATTTCTAAAAATCACATTGAGCTCCATTTGTCAAAAACTTAACTCCTGATATCTGCCTACACTTGTGTCTCTCAAAGCCTTCCAAATCTCAGTGGAGATAACCCCAAATAATTAGCACCACCCCCCGACCAGAAACAAAAACAAAAACAAAACAAAGAAAAAAACAGCCTGAATTCATTCATGACTACTCTCTTGCTATGATAACCCACATCTGATCTGCCAGAATACCTTGTTAGTTTTACTTTCAAAACATACCCAACATCCATCCACTTGCTGCTACTGTCTCCACAGCTACGTTTCTGGTCCATGCCATCACATCATCTGTCACCCACACTGCTGTGACAGCCTGATTTTTTCTTTCTGCCCAATTCCACTCTATTGACTATTCTCAACACACACGTTAGGACAATCCTTTAAAAAACATAGCTCACAGATCATGTGCTTCTTTGCTCAACAGTCCACACTAATCTCCTATTTCACTCAGAGACAAGAATGACAACACTCAATGGCCAGGTTTTAAACGCCTTTCCAATTTCACTTCCTGGTGCCCTTTCTTTTGCTCCCTCTGTTCCAGCCACAAATGCTTCCTTGAATGTACCAGGCAAGCATGGTTCGGGCTGGGAAATTTCCCTGGCTTATGTATATACCAACTGAAATGTTTTCCACAAATATATTCACGTGGCCAATTCCTCCACCCCCTAGAAGTCTTGGTTCAAATGCCACTCTCATAATAACCATCCTATTCAGAACAGCGACCTATCCCCACCTCCAACCTGACACTTCAGAATCCCTTTACAACAGCTGACCTTTTCTTTTTCCACAGAACTTATCACTTTCTAACATATTATGAAACTTACTAATTTATCACATCTTATTGTTTAATATCTATCTCCCTTTTTAAAACTTGAGCTCCAAAAGAGCAAAGATCTTTGCTTCATTTACTAATATATCACCAAGTCCCTGCAACAATGCCCTGCACATCATAGGTGCTTGATAAATAGTTGTTGAATTAAATCAAATTGAAAAGAAAACTTAGTAGGGGTATAGATGATTAGGTTGTTTTTGGAAATACTGAATTTGATGCCTTGGCATTGTATCCAGGTGGATGAAAGGCATATATGTAAGATCACTGCAGAGAAATCCAGTAGATTTCTCCACATGCACAGGAGTAGTAAACTTTTGGTCAAATTAGTCTAATGACTATTATCCAGGCCCCTAAGTTCCAGCAACAGCAGACGCCTGAGGTAGACAGCAGAGAGGAAAGGAAGTAGAAGATCAGGAATGCAACCATGGACCTGAGACATAAGGGACATTGCTCTGAGTTAGAATGACCTGGAAACACCAAAAATGTTGGGGAGACATTGCCCCAGCCCACTCATTCTACAGATTTTATTTTTACACAGGAAAGTTTTTGGGAATGACCTTTGCAAAATGTAACAATAACTTTTTTCCTGGAGAACAGGCTCTGGAATGGGTTTTTGCCTGTCATTTCTCTAGTATGTGGATTTTCATCCTAAAAATTCTTACAAAATTAAAAGTTAATTCCTACAGAAAATAAGAGTTCTTCCAAAATCCTATATACATTTCCTTATAAAAAATAAGTCAACATTCTTGAAATATAAAGTTGCATATATTTTTTCTAAGTTCCTTGAATACAACATTACATATTATAAAGTTTTTAACCTTTCAGGCACAATAACTTGGATGATGAATGTATAAAAACTCTGAATACCAGAGCAAACCAGCATTATTAGCCATTCCTCTGAAATCTGATCTCGTATAAGAATGAACAAAGAATATTCAAATCCATTTTTATTGTATCTATTAAAGAAAGCCAGGGGCGCCTGGGTGGCGCAGTCGGTTAAGCGTCTGACTTCAGCCAGGTCACGATCTCGCGGTCCGTGAGTTCGAGCCCTGCGTCGGGCTCTGGGCTGATGGCTCAGAGCCTGGAGCCTGTTTCCGATTCTGTGTCTCCCTCTCTCTCTGCCCCTCGCCCGTTCATGCTCTGTCTCTCTCTGTCCCAAAAATAAATAAACGTTGAAAAAAAATTAAAAAAAAAAGAAAGCCAGAAATGTACTTCAAAGGAACTATGAATAGATTTTCTGAAGAACTTGTATATAAGTAATAAATATAGAAAATATTTCTGAACAATGGTGTATTACCTTTGCCCAAAATGACATATATAGATAATTACAATGAGATTTACGTGTAATCTTGCCCAGAGTGAGGGGACTGGGTAAGATGGGGTCTCTGGATCCCAACCAATAAGGTTTTGTGATTTGGAGACCACATTACACAATCATCAAATACATTTTATTCTCATCTTCTCTGTTGATATAAAATTCACTCCATTCTTATTTTTTGAAATATGAGAGAACACAAGGTATTCAAAAAGGAAAGTTTTAATAGATTATTTTATCTCTTCAATTAGCTCCCTGTTAACAAGTTGACTGTGGATGTCTTCAACTCATTAGATGCTGTTAACAACTTCCACCATTGACTTGTCAACTTATTGTACAATAGCTCAGCAGTCATTTCAGTAAATTAATTATGCTTTGTACCATATTTACATATTTAGTATGTATGTATAAATTAACAATTAATAATTTAGCACTATGCTCAGAAGATACTACTTCTGTTTTTGTGTTTTCTCTTGGGTTCTTTACCAAGTGAGTGTCAGTTTAGAGAGTTCTGAAGCAGTATTTAGACAGTGGCACCAAGCAAGGTGCCTAAGTAAATAAAGATATGAACAAGAAGGCAGAAATCAAAAGATTCAAACTTCTTCACAGAGGAAAATACTCCAAGTGAAGCTTATATGGGAATGACCTGCTAGTGAGTGCATGTATTCAATGATTGGCTTACTGGTATTATGGATGAAAGGTGGACACCAGGCATATTCTAGACCTCTGTCTACTTTACTCACTACAACCCATTCTCCATACTACATTCTGGTCATAATGGCACAAGCCCCCTAGAGCACTGTAGAGGGAGGGAGAAGTCAAGGAGCCTCCCAGAAGTATTCTTTTAAAGGTCCAAGGGGCGCCTGAGTGGCTCAGTCAGTTAGCATCCTACTTCGTCTCAGGTCATGATCTCTCAGTTCAGGAGTTCAAGCCCCGAGTCGGGCTCTGTGCCGACAGCTCAGAGCCTGAAGCCTGCTTCAGATTCTGTGTCTCCCGCTCTCTCTCTGCCCCTCCTGTGCTCATGCTCTGTCTCCCTCTCCCAAAAATAAACATTAAAAAAAAACCCTAAAGGTCCAAACCACTCCCTCTGAACAACTGCTTCCACGGTGAAACTGAGATCAAATATGGCAACCTAGCATTTGCTACCAAACTACCACTGCTCAAGATGAAAAAATACTTTATATTCAAGGAGGGTTCTTACCTGACAGTTTTCCTTCCTTTAAATGAGAAAAGAAAACTTGGACTCTAAGTTTTCAAACCTCCTAGTTATTCTAGCCAATATACTGGGGATACAGAGAAAAGGGAGCCGAGCACTGAGAATGTCTGATGGAGGAGAAGGAGGACGCTGTCTGTGCATTTCTGTTCATCTTTAATTATTTTTCACCAAATGTATGTCTATTTCTGTTTCTATCTTCTGTTGCACTAACCTATGCACTGCATGGAATTAGGTAGGTAAAATTCTAACTGGGATTTCTTTGTATTCTTTTAATTATTATTATTTTTAGTTGTAATTATTTTGAGAGAGACAGAGACAGTGCAAGTGGGGAAGGGGCAGAGAGAGAGGGAAAGAGAGAGAAGCCCAAACAGGCTCTGCACTGTCAGCACTGAGGCCCACCCCAGGGCTTGAACTCACAAAACCACGAGATCATGACCTGAGCCAAAACCAAGAGTTGGTCGCTTATGTGACTGAGACACCTAGGTGCCCTACCCCCACAACTGGGATTTCAATGTGCAGAATGTTTGCTGAAATCTTCTACAATTTTAGTATATAGATTCTATGAAGTTCTCTGGCACAGATGGGAAAACAAGAGCTTTCACCCTGAGTCCTACCAAGGAGACTCACTCATTTTTCAAGTCCCTCTTCTACTAAGGTTGCTCCTTTCCCGTTCCTTCAAATTCCACCCTGCCATCCATTTCTCAAACCCACCTCTCCCATACCCCCTATATATAATATGCAGTATTTAAGTTAATATATATATATATATATAATGTTTATGCCATATATATATATATATATATACATATACATGATATATATATATGCCATATATGATGGCCATATGATGATATATATATATATGTCATATATATGGTATACATGACATATATATGTATATATATGATATATATATATGGCATATTCACAGAGATAGCTTTTTTTTTGCTTAAGGCTTACAAATTGCTTGTATTTGGTCTTCAGATGGTCAGTTCCTGTTAGCTCGATATAGGGCAGGAAAAAAATATTTTAAGAAAAGTAAGCTTCCTAAAAAATGACATAAATATGTCATGATGCGTACTGTATTCTTTTCTTCTCATTTCATTCAAGCACACAAAACCCAATTTTGTATTAGTTTCATTTAGTTAAAAAGGTTAATATTAAAAAGAAAGAAAGCCTATAATACCATGTGCAATATTTTCTGGGATTATAATTGAGTGATTTTATCTAGTTACATGCTCTTAAAAGATGTATCACCATGGTAACTAGATCCTTTGACAATTATTCTATTTTAGTGCAAACCAATACAAAGGGGTTAAAAATACCTCAGTCTTGAATCCTGAGATTTGCATTCACTCTTAAAGTTTATCCTTTCCTCCCTTTTCATTTTCAAGAGAATGCTTAAGAATTGCTCTCCATCCTATTTCCCCTCACATCAGAATGATGTGAACAGGAGTAGTTCTTAAACCACGAAAGCTGAGGCACTTTGTTATAGTAAACTCCCAACAGGAATTTCTCCACTTAATTCAAATGGATAAATATCGCCAAGAGTTTGTTACATAACCCAGAAGGTTATTTTAGTGTGCTTGCCAATTTAAGAGAGAAAAATCTGGATTTTTGTCTTAGAGACAGATAATTTTAAATTCAAGGCAGCATATGATACAGCTTCACTATACATTATTTCAGTGCATATATAACCTTAGAGATGATTTGGGTGGTCAATAAGCCACTGTTAAAAGTAAACACTGTGAGCAATTTACAAACTTACCACCTCCTCCATGTTTCTGCAGCCATTTTATGTTTCTCTTCATTAACAGTGACTGTGATGTTAGAAATAATATAATTGTTAAACTATCCTCTCCAGAAAGCATATCAAATTCATCTTTATAATACTAGCACAGCACCAGACACTTATTAGGCTGTCAATAAATGCTGATATGAGGAAAGTTATTACAGTAAACACCAACTCTTTTTTTCAGAAATCAAGTGTATTGGCCTAATACACATTAAGAACTAATATCTGCTGGTTTGAGATTAAATTGCATTTCAGGGAGGAGAGAACACTTAAATAATAAAAAAATATGTTAGCAAAATAGTAAAAAAATGATTTTCTGTTCAAGCCACAGCATCCTCCAGGTAAATGAGACACAGGGTCAACCCTACCTCTTTCCACAAGGCCTCATTGTTTTTGCCAGCCTTTGAAGAACATCACAACTCTTCAGGAATTTGGGGAAACCCATACTCCTACTCTTCACTTTCCTGGATTCCTCACGGACATTCCCATTGTCATCCAGCACGTGGGCGGTCGGTGGGGAGACTTGTCAACTCTCGCCAGATGGCAGCCTCCACCTGCCTCCATTATTTTCCTGCCACTCTCAAACTTCTGAGGAAAGAACGGTGTCCCCTACCCTGCTCGAATGAATTCTTTGTAAGTCACCTCTGGATCCAGCATCTCTACCCCATCCTCTTTGTACCTCCGTCCTTCTCAGTCTGCATCCATCTCTGCATTGAAGGGGATCCCATTCTGCATTAGATCTCTAAGGCTGAGCTATAACCCCAGATGCCTTCACTGAGCCCAAATCCCTAACTGACTGAGGGACTCTTTGTATTTCCTCTGAGGTACCACAGTTTTCCCGCTGTCTGCTTTTCTGCAGGTTCTCTGACACTCCAGGCTCTTTTCTCTACTCCATCCCCAGAATATGGCAAAGTTGCCACAGATGGTTGATGTCCTGATTCCTATAAAGCAATGTGTCCAGCAATCACCATTCAGCTGCACTCAAATGAGGGCCAGTTCAGAGCAGCATCAACCCTACTATACTCCAACTGGCTCTCCTCAACCACTGTTCTCTGAAATCACCCTTGTGGCTCTCCACAGTGCTGACTTAGTGCAAAAAGCTTTGGGTATTTTTGTCCCTATTGGTGTCATATTTGGATTCTTTCTTCTGATATAATGTCACCATTATACCTAAATTCTAGAATTTTCTACAGCAGCAGCAGCAGGTAAGAGATACCAGTCCAGGTGCACAAGATACTCAAGGCACAGCAGGAACAGCTCGGTTTCTATCACTATTAGGGCTTCTGCATGCCTTTCCTGTCTGATTTTTATCTAAAATAATATTCATTAACTTAATTTGGCATTTTTTAAAAATCATTTAACAAAGAGTTCTATGAAATAGCTTTGGATTTCCCTTCATTTCTTCATACGGTTTCTCCATTAGGCATAAAGGGGAAAGGTAATTTTTATTCTTGTCTGTTTTCACTACCAGGCTACGTGTTGCTCTAATACAGAAAATAAAACAAACATCCCTCAGCACTGGCTTTGATGTTTTTCTCTCCTCTTCTTCTAAAATGGCCCCAACATCTGAGAACATGCACATAAGAAGGTATGTGTCAACCCTGTCCTACCCTCTGAGCAGAAAGTTCAAGAAAACATAAAAAAAAGAAAGAATACTCAGTTGTAGATTCTAGAGCCTTCCAGAAACCGGAGAACCCATGGCATAGTCCCAAGTTTTGTTTCCAAATGCACTCTACATCTAAATAAGTTCAGACACTATTATAGCTTTACTTTTCACTTCATGACCCAAAATTAGCCAGAGGTGACTCAAACTGTTCCTTGCTAATATGTTAATTTGATCAGAATCTCTCATGGATCTTCTGCTTCTTTAATCCTTTAAGATGGGGGTCAGCAAATTGCAACCCATGAGCCAAATCCAGCCTGAGAGCCAAATCCAGCCCACCGCCTGTTTGTACAGCCTATTAGCTACGAATGGTTTTTACCAATGAATGTTAGCAATCACTTTGATGATAAGGGGTGATAACTTTGAACTATGATTAAGGAAAATGTTGTTTCCTCCCAAAAAAGAGTTCAACTTCTTATCAGTAGATTTGTTGCAAAAACTTGTACTCAATTATGATTCTATTTTGAATTTCATCAATAAAATTTGTGGAAATGTGTTTGTTATATAAGCATCCACATTATGCTCTTGATTTGGACTGTGAGCCCACAGAACCTAAAATAGTTGCTATCTGGCCCTTTATAGAAAAGGTTTGCTGATCCCGCTTTAAGGGAACACAGCTGGAGACGTTCCATGGAATGCAAAGGAAAACCTCCACAGTAGTTAATTAATGCAAGAACTCTGGAAGTTTCAGTCTACAATTAAACCTTATTTTGTAAGCATAATTCAATCCAGAGACATGCTTGAAATCCAAAACACCTTATACCAAAGCAAATTTCAAGAACCATTGACTCAGTTTTGATCATGTGACATTTGGCATCACGTACTACTCATATTGCAAGACATCACTCGTTTATCCAGTTAGAATTTATTAGAAATGTTTGCTCATCTTGTGGAACAGTTGCAGAACAAGCTACTATACATATTGTGTTTGTGTGTGTGTGTATATGTGTGTGTGTGTGTGTGTATGTTTTCAAATATATATTTGTATATTTATATGTGTATTTGTTTTTCTGCTTGTTGCAATGCATATTAAGTAAAAGTTCTAAGTGGTAACTCCTCTACCTGCACTTTCTTGCTAAAACAAGTACAGTATTACTATTTTCAAATCAGTACTCATTACTGGAACTGACTGAATACCTACTAATTATTAGACTTGAAGACCTTCACCAACCACATGAGGTAAGCATTGCTCCTGTTTAAAGATGACGAAATGGAGGCCCTGAAAGGCTCACCAGCTTACATAAGACATAGAGCTAGTATGAGGCACAGCTGACTTTGACTCCTGACCCCCATTCTTAGTCACAGAGAGCGTTTCTCCTGTTGTTTACCCTCTCCTTCGGGGAATTTCCTTTCACTATCTCCAGTTTCCATTGGTGCTACAGGTAGCAAGTCAATGCTGTTGAACCTCTACCATCCCACCCCCCATTCAGAACCACTCACACTGGCAGGGAGATTTAGAAGTGTAGCAACAGCTATGTCCCAATGCTAATTTGAACTTCTGGCACCCTGACCTTCTTTAAATCACAAAGTCTAGAATGCAACTCTGGACAAAGGCAAACATCCAAGTGAGAACCATGAACATGAGCTGGTGCTGCCAGGGTCAAAGGCTTGACGTGCTTTCCTGAAGTGAGGAGCTCTGATCAAGGGAGCTGGGGAGCTTATTTACTGCATCTTCCACTTGGGGACTAACCTAAGTAGGCTTTAACCCTGGGACCCATTTCCCATCAAAGTGAAGACCTATCCAGAATCACAGGAAGTACACATTAATTGATCAGGAAAGGCAATGTGTTAGCAGTAGGGAAACCTAGATTATCAAACCACTTCAACCATTAACTCGCCGAGTGACACTGGTTTCATTTTACATAACCAGGAGTTTACGAGTTGGTGACGATTTTTACTCTGATGATTACTCAAGTTTCTTCCAACTCTATGTTTCCATGATTTCAAAGTTCTAAAATACATTTACACAGTGACACAATCTAGAGAAGAATGCTGTCTGAATGGTGGCCCAAGATGATCAAATGATTCTGATAATGGCTGATCAGATCACACATTAATGATTTTCATCAAAGGCTCATCTGAAATAGTTGGGACACTTGTGCTATAACAATTTCACTAAAAACCTAGATATAGTCTGGAAATGCTTGTAAATTCTTGAAAAATAATTACTACATATTCTTTCATGGGCTACTTTGCTGTGAGTTTCCTGAGATCAGATGGTTCTAAGTCTTTAAGGATGTGATTTAAGCAATTATTGCATTTACAGGCAATATTATTTTCTGACTACTAATCTCTGGGAGAGAGCTGCACTAGTATATACAGCACTGGCCATATTTCCAAAGATGTGCTCCAACCCAGGGTTTAATACACAATGGAGCTCAAGGTGCAGACTATGAGATGAATAAATGAAGGACACCTGCAATGATTCATGTTATTTCCTGGATTTGTTGCCTTTCGAGAAAATATATAAGGCACAGAAATATATTCCAGAAGTCAAAAATGGAATGAAAGGTATGTAATTATATTTAAATAGCATGCTTTTGGAAGACATGCAGATCTGAAAGCAGCTGTAAAATGGATTGAGGGATAACAAGGGACTGGGTGGCCTGATCTGTGTTCTCCTTGGGAACAGTGGGTCTGGGCAGGACCTAGTGTATGAAGGGAAGAAAGTCTGCAAGGCTCACAGTAATGATGAGAAGGTGGCCACAGGATGAAACTTTATTGCCCAGGCCCACAAAGGCTCTGGGAAACATTTAACACTTTCTTCACAGGTCATTCCCTGGACGCCTTGCCCCTCTGAACAGAAAGACTAGGTCCGGAAGTGCAGACCTGACTGTCCTCTGGCTCCATCCATAGAAGAACGAATTAAATCAGAATTCTCTTCAGATCTTATGATTGCGTGGGGAAACACTTTTCCAAAAAGGTTGTTTCTTCTTAAACACTTGAAATTCTCCAAAAAGGGAGAAAACTTATCATTACTCAGTAATTCATCCATTGCCTCGTTAAAAAAAAAAGTTTATGCCTAACATCTATTACACCAACTTGACCCTTTGAACTGCACATTGAGTCTTTGCCAAGGCTTGTTTCTCAAAGTGCACTAATAACTTACAAACACTGACATGTAACTGCTCTGTGTGCATCCATTTTGTCTATATTACTTATTCGTGGGTGCAGATTTAGCAAGACAACAGCCCTCACGATACCTAGCAGAATTTCCTATCTGGTAGTTACTAAAATAATGCAGTACTGGGGCGCCTGGGTGGCTCAGTCAGTTAAGTGTCTGACTTTTGATTTCAACTCCGGTCATGATCTCATAGTTCACGGGTTCACTGACAGTGCAGAGCCTGCTTGGGATTCTCTCTCTCTCTGCCCCTTCACTTCCTCCTCTCTCAAAATAAATAAGTAAATCTTTAAAAAATAATAAAAAAGAATAAAATAAATAATGCATTATTGCTGTTGCCGCTAAGGAAAATCATGTGATCTTAAATTAAGTCACTACTGCATATCCGGAGTGGAGCATCCAAATGAATGGTTTGAAGTGGCACATCTACTTAATAATGTATTTATTTATAATCAGTCATGTTCTGGAAAAAAAAACTGAGATGGCTTAGAAAGATTCTTAAAGGGGCGCCCAGGTGGCTCTGTCAGTTAAGCATCCGACTTCAGTTCCTGTCATGATCTCACAGTTCGTGGGTTTGAGCCCCCCCATCAGGCTCTGTGCTGACAGTTCAGAGCCTGCATCCTGCTTTGGATTCTGTGTCTCCCTCTCTCTCTGCTCCTCCCCTACTCGCGCTCTGTCTCTGTCTCTCAAAAATGAATAAAAGTTAAAAAATTAAAAAAATATATAAAAAAATAAAGATTCTTAAAGTGTAGCAAGGCAGCATACATTAAAAGTGGGGAAGAAAAAAGAAAAACAGTGGTGGAGTTACAATTTGTATTTAATTTATTAAGGTTAAGTCTAGATACAGTTCAAGAAGTGTCAGGAATAAGGAGCTATAATAGGGCCTTGTGGTATAGCTTGAGTTATTAAGTGCGTGAACTTGAAGGCAACGTCATTTAGTGTATTTAAATATATAATAGAGCCCTCTCACATTTACCGATCACTTTGCAGTAAACAAAGACCATCAAACATATTTATTTCCTTATCTCTGTAAGTCCACATTAGAAATGAGGAAATTAAGTCTCACAAGAAACAGTGTGTCGCCATGACAAGTTGCCTTATACAGACAATAATATGGAAAATTTTCAAGGATACTTACAGACTGGAAAAGCAGAATTATAGAATCTTTTAAAGGAAGTCTCCACAGTACCCTACTGACAACACATTTCTATATTATCATATCTTTAAGATATCACTTTTGATATTAAGTTAAACCATAATGGAATTGCCATTTTGTGGGTTAAAAATTGGTTAAACATCAGCCGTTTCAGATGTTCAACCTCATAGTTTGGATGTCAATGAAAATCAAGTGTGGTATCTTCTCAAGTATCCAAATTTTTTCATGCTCACTTCATTTTGTAGCTTGCACATGAGACATGCCATGTCTTTACTAAGGAAGACGTATAAACAAAGACACACTATCCTTGTAAGATCTTTTTCAGAACAATAATTCAGCAACAAGAAACTCTAGATTCTGGTACTATGTGTTATGTACAGATTTTTTTAGGGGTGGCTGTTGAAAACTATTCCATAGAGAAAGGTAAAGAAAGAATGCGGCACAGAACTCAGCTTAACTCCTGGAATCCTGATTCACACTGGACAGGCTATATTAGGCAGATTACATAAATGTCTGTGTCTCAATTTCCTTCTCTGCAAGTTGAAAATAATGTCATCGCTTTCTCTATTGGTGAATCTACATAACTGAGAAATTGTATCCTTTCTATTTTGACTTCTGAAAAACACAGAGCCAAGTTGGAAGCTTAACTTCAGGAACCACTTTGATCCCTGTGGTCTACATATGAATATTCTCTTGTCTGGTCTTCAGTTATTACTTGTTTATATTTCTCTTGATTTTAATCATCTATTTCTTCTTTATTCCACTCTTAGAAAATAGCTTTTTAAATAGTATCTCAAATCTTTGTGGTATGAGTTGGGTTACAAAATAATCAATAAATGAGTCACAGGAAGAATACACTCTCACTCTGAAAACGTTGACGGAGTGTGAGTTCCACAAGGAAATATATGTTTGTTAATTTAAAAGGCATATAAATTCAAGCATGATAAAGCACTCACTGTAGAGAGTTATAACTACAGTAAATTACAAAGCTCTAAGAAAAAATCCAATTGAAAATAAACATTAAATCATAAAATATTAATAATTTTTATATTCAAAAAACACTGCTACAAATGAAAAGAAATTAAACAGTATGAAGTGAATAAATCATATTCACTGATGTCAATACTAAATGGTGTTAAACTATAATATTCCCAAATACAAATGAATTTATTATATGGATCTGTGCTATGGCAAAGTTAATATATGAAATTCAAAGCAGCATTTGCCCCATTAGTAAATAAATACTAAAATAATGTTGGCTATTAAATAACACATTCAGTATTACAGGCTATAGTTGAGTTATTCTATTGAAATCTATCTATCATAGAGGCAAACTCACTTAAAAAAGTTCCATATGTTTTTATCACCCCAACACAGAGCTAATGGTTAATTAGACCAGACTCATAAATAAGTGAAATGATCAGATGCATTATTTTCTAGAAATGCACAAGTTATGAAGTCCACCCCTTTAAAATAGAAACAAATAAATGAAAAGACTTAAAAAGTAAATCATTCAAGTCACTCCTTTGAAGTTAATTTAGAATAAAAGAGGCTGGGATTCATGCTTTCTGATTCTAAATGAAGTCGAAAGGCAGATAACAGGCTCAACGTTCCACCAGAAAAATGAGTCTCATAAAGACAGGCAGACTGTAATTTGTGATTATGATCTAGGGTGTGTGAGTGTGCACATGTAACATGCAGAAACACAGTGTGCACATTCCATTACAGCTATTGCGATAACAACAACAAATCCAGAAATCTATAAAATATTAAAACCTAAAGATATGTTCTCTCTGATTATTCTAAGAAAAGTGAATGATCCCAGGCCACACACATTTTATATAGTATAGATCTTAACATACTTTGAAGACAGAAAATGAAGACTCTTTGAAAACCTATTATTTGTTTCCTCTGTCCTTAAACTCATTTCTGATTTATTGCAGGTTTTTCCTTCTTTCCCTCACTACAATTGTTGTAAATTCAATTCTGGATGCTGCCTACTTTCTCTATTCAGAACAGAAGAATAATACCACCAGATGCCTGCTGACAATTTATAACTGAGTCCTTTCCAGGAATCGCCCTGAACCAAGGGAGCTGTCCCATCCAAGGTGGCATTCCATTCGGGAAGCACTGCCTACTCAAGGTCTGGTTGAAGGGGAGATAACAAAGGCCCTGGCTTCACATCGGACCTCTCTGAAGAACCATGGTGAGTTCAGCACTTCCTCTGGAACTAGGTAAACCCAATGCTGCAATGATAGCACGTTTTAACTTCTCCCTTGGCCTAACCTTGTTTCTGTTCTTCCCTTAGAGGTGTTTCCAGAGGCACTTCCAAATAAGCCCCTTGAAGACAAACCTCCATCTCCCAAGGAACGTGATCTATGAAACTGTGCTTAAAAAAAAAGAAAAGTTGCTATAGCTCACTTTAAGAAAAATTAAATAAGGGGTGCCTGGCTGGCTCAGTCAGTTGAGTATCTGAGTCTTGATTTTGGCTCAGGTCATGACACCAAGGTCATGGGATCGAGCCCCACATTGGGCTCCACACTGAGGGTGGAGCCTGCTTGAGATTCTCTCTCTCCCACTGCCCCTTTCTCTGGTGCTCTCTCTCTCCAAAATAAAAAATAAAAAATAAAAAAAAGAGAAAAGAAAAGAGGGGCACCTAGGTGGATCAGTCAGCTAAGTGTCTGACTTTAGCTCAAGTCATGATCTCAAGGCTCCTGGGTTCAAGCCCTATGTCAGGCTCTGTGCTGACAGCTCAGAATCTGGAGGCTGCTTCAGATTCTGTGTCCATCTCCCCAATAAATAAACATTATTTTTAAAAAAATTTTTTTTAAAAAGAGACAAAAAATAAAAGAAAACAAAGAAATTAACAAAAGTGTAATAAAATCTGTAAGAATGTGAGATGGATAAAAGGGGAGGAAGACACGCAATTTTGAGTGGAGAAATAAGACCATCAAAGTTTCATTTTTAAAAAATATTTATTTATTTTCAGAGAGAGAGTACATGTGTATGTGCGCAAGCATGGGAGGGGCAGAGAGAGAATCCAAGCAGGCTCCATGCTGTCAGCACAGAGTCTGACTTGGTGCTTGATCTCACAAACCTTACGGTCAAGACCTGAGCCGAAATCAGGAGTCTGATGGTTAACCAACCGAGCCACACAAGTGCCCCAAGACCTTCAAGGTTTTAAACAAAGGATTACCATTTTCACTTAGACATGTTTTTAGTTTATGACTGCTTTTCAAATGTAACACATACATGACAACTCACAAAAGATGTTTAGTTGAGGAGAACCATAAACTGAAATGATGAAATATTTACCCATATCAAAGGAAACCCAGTGTTAAGGCACCACAGACAGTAAAATACTAAAAGTTTCAGTTATTGTTAGAATAGGGGACCAACATGAACTGAGTTCAGGTTCAACCTAAGTTCTTTCCAAGGGAAGAGGTTATCAATCTGTAGAGGCCCTCTGCCTTGCTTCTGTTTCTATTCTGAGTTTACTGTAAGTTCAGGAACAGGATCAAATTCTGTGGGTAAATATTCTAATAAGATATTGGACATCATCATATAAAAATAGAAAATTTGATTCTACCCTTTCATAAGCTTTTTAATAATAATGTCCAGGATTAACTGTATCTAGAAAAGGTTTAGAAAAGAACAATAGAAAATATTAGTTCAGGGATATAGATATAGAAGAGTGAATCAAAAAGATGAAGTATTGGGGTGCCTGGGTGGCTCGGTCAGTTGAGTCCCCAGTTCTTGGTTTTGGCTCAGGTCATGATCCCGAGGCCATGAGACTGAGCCCCACAGTTGGCTCTTTGCTGAGTGTGGAGCCTGCTTGACACTCTCTCTCTTTCCCTCTGCCCCTCTCCCACTCATGTTCCCTCTAAAAAAAAAAAAAAAAAAAAAAAAGTTTAGATATCCTCCTATAAAAAGGGGAAGCTGGATATGAGGTCACCAGGTATTAAAAAATAAAAACCCAAAATCTAAAATGTGTTGCTTCTCAGCAATTCCTCAAGATACCAATTCCCCTACTATGTTACAACCTCTTACATCTGCATTTTGTTTTCAGTTGGATCCTATTCTCGAGCACTAAAAGGCTCTGGCGTCTCTTCTTTGATCTGAAATGATTTCCTTCAGCTTCTAAAAGAGAATCCCACCTCCATTCTCCACTGCTATCCCTAACAATCCAATCAAGTTTGACTGCTAAGTCTACTGCCCAAATGAAACCTCTCCCACGAGTTACCTGTCCCCTCAGGGCTACTAGAACCTGGGGTCCTTTCACGCCACCTCACTTCACTTCTCAGCAGCAATGGAGGAACATCCCTCTCTTCCTGAAAAATGTTGTGCTTCTGTCACACCAAATGGCTTTCTTGCTAACCTGTTGGCAGCTCCTCAGGCACACTTTTCTTCGTTTGTTTGCTCATTCATTTGGCAGAATGGAGTCTGGAGATACAACAGTGAGCGATACCAGACATAGCCCCTACTCTCACAGAGTCCATTACATGCTCTCTAGGTTACCTTGCACGATTCTTTCCCAGTATCACTATGTTGCTGCAGGTACCTTGTCTCCACTTCTTAGATTATGAGGAGGTCTTCCTATCTCAATGCGTTCATCTGCATTCCTCCCTCCTCTTAGGTTTGCCCCAGCTAGCCCATCCCTAAAACAGCTGCCATGTCAGTTCCTCAGAAACTCGCCCTGAGACAGGATTCCTATCCCAATGGGTATGTCCTCTTCCTCCACTGCATCCAACTCTTTCCTTCCATAATAACTGTAATCTGTAATTACGAAGCTGCTGTGTGTGTCTGTTTGTCGAGGACTCCGGGAAGTTAAGAATCCTGCTTATTATGTCATCTTCCCAGATCTTAAAGGCCCAATAAAATAGCTGGCACAGTTTTCTCTTTGAAATAAACAGGACCAGGGTGCCTGGGTGGCTCAGTTGGTTAAGCATCTGACTTTGGCTCAGGTCATGATCTCGCGGTTTGTGAGTTCGAGCCCCACATTTGGCTTTGTGCTAACAGCTCAGAGCATGTAGACTGGAGCCTGCTTCAGATTCTGTGTCTCCCTCTCTCTCTCTCTGCCCCTCCCCTGTTCACACTCTGTCTCTCTCTTTCTCAAAAATAAACATTAAAATTTAAAAAAATAAAATAAATAGGACCTAGAACAAGCAATTAAACAGCTGCTATTTCACTGTTGGTACAAGGGATGGTTTAGGTGAGAAATCCAAGAGGTACTAAGAGATTTAAGTATATAAATGAAAGCATCATCTTTAACTTTTGCTAAAGTTAATATCGGAAAAGATAACTAGGCTTTTTATTACCACATTCCTGGATCATGCACACCCACAAACAGACAAGAAAAATTCAAATCTAGGCAATTTGACTCAAGATCCAATAACTCAACAAAACTACCCATCTTTCACTGTATGGACATACAACATTTTCCCCAGCCAAGGTACTCAATTCAAGCATACTGATCCATTTGCAAACACACTGCTCCATTATGGGGAATCTTAGAACTTCAGAGCTAAGCCCTTGTAGATCTCAGAGAGATCACACCCAGAAAGGTCACAGAGAGAACAGTTGCAGATAAGATGCTAGAATTCAGTTCTCCCGGTCCTCAAAACAAAAGTCAAACACTGCACACTGGCCCTTCTCTTTGGAAATAAGGGAGACAGACAGAAAACCAAGTTAAAACTACAAACACTCATTATCTACAAAATATTAACCATGAATACTCTAAAGTACTTCTCTTAAAAAAAAGAGCAATCTTAAAAAAAATTTAGCTACTTTTTAAAGGAAAGGCAAACTGTGAAATTGCAATATTTTTAAAGACCCTAGAGGTTTTTTAAGGTATATTTTCAACATAGAGAGTTTTTCCCCCTTCATTTATGTTTTTATAAAGAAAGAAAGCTGTATTTTTCTATGGGAGCCCATATATATATATATATATATATATATATATATATATATATATATATATGGAAGATTTTTAAAGAAGTGTATGAAAGTATAAACAACAGTTGTAAGTCTTTTTTTAAGTTTATTTATTTATTTTGAGGGAGAGTGAGTGAGAGAGTTGGGGGGGGGAAGGGGAGGGGGCGCGGAGAGAGAGAATCCTAAGCAGGCTCCACGCTGTCAGCACAGAGCCCAACACAGGGCTCGAACCCATGAACCATGACACCATGACCTGGGCCAAAACAAGGAGTCAGACACTTAACCAACTGAGCCACCAAAGGCACCCCAAAAGTCTTAAGAATCTTAAGTCTTAAGGGTTATGGAGATCTTCTTTTGCACTGCTGGTGGGAATGCAAACTGGCACAGCTACTCTGGAAAACATTATGGAAGCTCCTCAAGAAACTAAAAATACAACTACCCTACGACCCAGCAATTGCACTACTAGGCATTTATCCGTGGGATACAGGTGTGCTGTTTCGAAGGGACACACGCACCCCCATGTTTACAGCAGCACTATCAACAATAGCCAAAGTATGGAAAGAGCCCAAATGTCCATCGATGGATGAATGAATAAAGAAGATGTATATATATACACAATGAAGTATTACTCAGCAATCAAAAAGAATGAAATCTTGCCATTTGCAACTACATGGATAAACTAGAGGGTATTATCTAAGCGAAATTAGAGAAAGACAAATATATTACTTCACTCATGTGAGCACTTTAAAACACAAAACAGATGAATGCAAGGGAAGGGAAGCAAAAATAATATAAAAACAGGGAGGGGACAAAATACAAGAGACTCTTAAATATAGAGAACAAACAGAGGGCTACTGGAGGGGTTGTAGGAGGGGGGATGGGCTAAATGGGTAAGGGGCATTTAGTAATCTGCTCCTGAAATCATTGTTGCACTATATGCTAACTTGGATGTAAATTTAAAAAAATAAAAAAATAAATTAAAAAAAAATAAAGTATTGATTACTAAAATAAAAAAGGAGTTATGGAGAAAAGTCTGTGGGGGTGGGGAGCAGAGGGAGAAGGGAGGGGCCACACTGGTGAATGGGGGGGGCAGATTTCTGCTCCGTCTATAATGTTCCAATTTCTCTTAAAGCGGAATTAATTGAATTCATCCATTGTTTGTGTAACTATAATAAGAAAAATAAAACACCAAAATTGATGTTTTGAGACAAACAAAGTAGACTTTCTAAAAGGATTTAGGTTAAGCAAATCAGCCTATGTTCTCCATCATACCAGTTTTCTCCAAGACTTTTCCAGTACAGTGATGTAAAAATACCTGCTGCCAAAGATTTCTTTCCACCAATTTTTGACTCTGACTCAGGGAAACCCCAAAGAAGCCATCTCTCTGGGTTCTATTCACCTCAGGAGGATTGCTCACAGATTTTGCTAACAATAGAAATCATTCTTGGTTATGATACAGACCCAGCGGGATGTTCAAAATGCCACAGGCTACTCAGTGGCCCTGCTTGGCAAAGCCTGCTGGTAGGTACCATATGAGCCATATGGTAATTGCTAAAATTGGAAATAAAGCAGCAGGCTCTGAAGTCACCAGCTTCCCTTGCCATGGTAGAATTAGCATCAGTCTATGATGCAAAGCATTCCTGCCTCTGAAATGCCCCCTATCCATGGGGTATCACCAATCCATGGCCACATACCAAATGGCATCTCAATATATTCTGCCGATTTCCTTTTTGTTTCTTTGACTGGTGCCTGAAACAACCACATTTTGAAAGAAGAAGGTATAAAAAGACAAGAACCTATGTAGGCCATACTTGGCTCAGCACAAGTGATGGCCTACAGACATTGCGATAGGATAATTTTGAAGTGCAATGTAAATGTCTTCTAATTGCCAGAGTATGTGTACTACTTCCCCTCTGAGAGATAACATCAAGAGACTTTTTTTTTTTAACTTTCTAACATAAAAATTTTCAAATTCAAATTGTAATGTGGAGACAATGTAGGGAAACAGCTGTCTTAATGAGAGGCCAATCAGAAAAGTAAAAATCACCTACCAGAATATCCTCAATAAGAACAAAAACAGCATCAATTCAAATTTGACAGGTGTTTTAGGTCAGGGTGTCTCAAGAGAGCACTGAAGAAAGAAGTTGTATCAACATAATATGTGGAAAATGCTGAAGTTCCCCATGAGCCATAGTTTTACTTCCCAGAGTTCAGTTACCTGCAGTGAGCTGTGGTCTGAAGAAGATGAGCCTCCTGACGTATGATCTGAAGGTCAACAGCAGCCTAAAACTACATTAGCTACGTCACAATGCTTGCGACATTCACCTCACTTGGTCTCATCACACAGGCATTTTATCATCTCACATCATCACCAGGAGAAGGGTGAGTACAATACACTACGGTATTTTGAGAGAGACCACATTCACATAACTTTTACTACAGTATATTACTATAATTGTTCTATTTTATTATTATTATTATTCTCTCACTGTGTCCAATTAATAAACTTCATCGTAAAGTATGTATGTATAGAAAAACGCATAGTATATGTGTTTGGTACTATGCATGGTTTCGAGCCTCCACTGGAGGTCCTGGAGCGTACTCCCCATGGATGAGGTAGACTACTGCACTTCCAACTGAATAAAATCAAAATAATATCAGAATATATAGATGCTATAAAGGAAATGGATGTGGGATCTTTGCATAATCCCAATCCACACAAGGTACACTGTATATTTCTCTTTCCAGGGGTGAACGTTCTGTAACACATTGCTTTTTGTGAGAAACACATGTTTACCGTGCAAATGAATATGCACATACATGTGTGAGTACAACATACTATTAACCTGTTTGTTTGTTTTTTTAGAGTGATTGAGTAGATAAAGATTTTAAAAGAACAATGATCCATAGGGAGGGCATCCCTGATGCTGTTTAAGCCAAGCAATTTCCAAAGACAGGTGCCAAGATCAGCTACATTACACAAAGTTCCTGCCATCCAGATCATCATCGGTATTACATCCCCAGTATTATCAATCACGTATCACTCTTTCATTAATTTACCAAAGAGATTATGTTAGAATGGCACTTCATCTGAACAGGACATTTAACATTTATCTCTCTATTAAAAAAACAAAGGAGGGGTGCCTGGGTGGCTCAGTGGGTTAAGCGACCGACTTCGGATCAGGTCATGATCTCAGGACCCGTGGGTTTGAGCCCCGCGTCACGCTCTGTGTTGACAGCTTGGAGCCTGGAGCCTGCTTCGGATTCTGTGTCTCCCTCTCTCTCTGCCCCTCCCCCCTCTCATTCTGTCTCTCTCTCTCACTCTCAAAAATAAACATTAAAAAAAAAAGTAAGAATTAAGGAGTCCCTGGAAGATATTAGGGGACAGATGATACACTCCATATACATATCTGTGGAAGTTAAAGAAAATGCATCAATATTCCTTTATCACAAATCTTAATAATAGTTCTATACAGAACTAATTTTGAATTCTTGGATTTAGCGACTGTGCCAGCATTGTGGATGCCACTTGCACATCATTAGACTGGAACCTTAAGATTCATCTATTCACCATTCACTTATAAAATACTTATTGAGTGCCTACTATATGCTAGAGGTGGTGCTAAAGGCTAAGCATATGATAACATATGAGACGGATGTTCTTGCTAGCCTTGTAAGCCTGTCAATTAAACACACACACACACACACACACACACACACGCGCACACACACACGTAAATATAAAAGTCCAAACTGTGACAAGTCCTATGAGAAGTTCTATGAAAAATGGGAACACAGGACAGGGCCAGCAATCAGGATCTCACCATGAATGAGAAGGAATCAGCTGAAGAAGAGGAGGGTCAGGTCTCAAGAAGCAGATGTGAAGCCTTTGAGCCCATAGAGTATGAGGTTTTGAGACCCAGAAGGGGAGCAGTGCGGCTACGGTATAAAGAGCAAAGGAGAATGAGGTCTGAGGTAAGCCTGGAAAGGTAGGTTACGACAGATGGCCATGATGAGATGTCAAAATTTAAATTTACTAGGAAGTCACTGAAAAGATATAAGCAGAATGACCTAAGTCTTTAAAAAAAAAGTTTATTTATTTATTTTGAGAGAGGGGCTGGGGGTGGGGGTCAGAGAGAGCAGGGGAGGGGAAGAGAGAGAATCCCAAGCAGGTTCCACGCCACTGTCAGTGCAGAACCATATTGGGGGTGTGAACTCACGACGGGAGCCGAAATCAAGAGTTTGACGTTTCACTGACTGAGCCACCCAGGTGCCCCTGATTTAAGTCTTAAAGCCGGCTCTTTAGAGAGTGCCTATAGGCAATACCTCCTCAGTGTCATCCTCATTTTTCTCTGCTGCCATAATCCAACCTCCTGTAAGATAACATTCATGCATCCCTTCCAAATGTGTGGGAAGAATGGCCAGGAACAAGAGTCCCCGAGGAAGGGATTTCCATATACCAAGTTTCACCAGAGATACTCCAGCCTTCTTGGCACTCCTCCACCCCATCCTCATGACTGCTCATTTTGTTAACTAAGTATAGAAGCCACAGCCAGGAACCCTGACAGGAAAGATACTCACGGAGTTTGAAAAAATTGAGATCTTTTATGGATTTGATCCCCTGGAGCCCTCACAAGCCGGCTGCTCAGAAAGCTGCCAGAAACAGGAAGTTATGCCTCCTGGAAAAGCAAAAGACAGCAGTTGCATGAGGGAAGGAGACTTGTACCCTAAACACTAGCCCCTGCATGGGGAGCAGGGAGAACAAGTCAACACAAGGGGAGTCCAGCAATATCAAGAGTTCTGGGTCGTGCTGGTAGCATACAAAGCAGGTAGGTGCCTGAATCTGGGGCAGGGCTGAAATTCAGCACAGCTGTGAGGGGGAAAGTTTTTGAAACTCCATTAGCATCTTTCCTCTCAGGGTTCCTTAACCACACTAATAAAGCGTGACCTAATTGGTGCGGTGAATAAAACTGAATAATTTAACTGTGGGTCTTAGGGACTTCAAACAGATTTCTCTTACACCAAAGCTTCCAGAAACAATGGTTGTTCATTTTCCTAGAAGACCTCCAGTAAGGGCAGGGTTTTTTTTTTCTTTTACTTTCTTTTCTTTAATGTTTATGTTATAGAGAGAGCGAGAGAGCGAGTGTGCACAAGCGGGGGAGGGGCAAAGTGAGGAGACACAGAATCCAAAATAGGCTCCAGGCTTTGAGCTGTAAGCACAGAGCCCGACACAAGGCTCGAACCTATGAACTGTGAGATCATGACCTGAGCCAAAGTCAGAGACTCAGCCAACTGAGCCACCCAGGCTCCCCTATCCTTTACTTTCCTAAGATAAATCAGTGGAAATGACACATCCGCAGGGGTTCTTCTAGGTTTTTGTTTGTGTGCTTGTCTTTTTATTGGACACTAAACTGGGACCAAAATGTAATATTCTTTCTTCTCTGTTGTCAAAATCGAAGGAATTTGATTATTTTCTATAGGATAAGAGTAAACCTGAAAAGTCTAACTGCCTCTTAAACACCAAAAACTTCCCAAATAAATGCATTAAGTGAGTAGAAAGTTGCCCTAGACCTGACTTCTGTCAATATTGAATTAACCTAACATAGGCAGTGAGGAGAGGGCCAGGGCTATGGAGAGAAATTCCACCAAGAACTTAGAAATAAGAGAGATAAGGTTTCCTTCTGAAAATTGAATTATAAAATTAGTACATAATGGGTTAGAGAGAGATAAGGTAAGTCATTTTGAAGAGACAGAAATGGCTCCCAGACACGGAAACCTGGCTATCATCAATAATAATGAACCAGTCAGAAGAGCTGGCAATGGAAATTTAGAAAGATGTAGAAAGGGAACATTCTCAGAGTCATGGTCCCAGGGAGGGAATGCTTTGGCCCAAAGATATATTCTCTCTGGTCCCAGGGATAAATAAAGCCTTATATGCACAAATTAAGTTACTTTAGATTGATGCCATTTAATCTAAACTGATTTCATTCAACCTGTATAGGCTTTTAATTATATTCTGGTTTCCCAAGTAGCCTGCCTTTAGGAAGAAAATCAGCTAGCCAAAAGCTGATGGCCCCTCTGGTAGTGTTATTTCTCATTATATATTAATACATTGGCATTCTGCTTTTATTCATTAGTTTATTGGAGCTTGTGTGGGGGATCCTAAGAGACAGAGTCACATTCAGTATGCCAATAAATCAGGTTTCTGAAACCATAAGGCTGAACACCAGACCATATCTCATAATATCGTACTGTACTCTTAAACACATGACATTAGTGTTTCCAAGTAAGTAAAAAGAGGCACCCCACGTATTTCACTGATGAGATAACTAAAGGCCCATGGCACAATACCAGGCAGGACCAGGAGTGCAATTTGGGTCTCCTGATTCCTTGTCCACGCTGCATCAGAGATATATATGACACGCTAATTGTCTATTAAATCTGTCTAAATTCTAGGGTTTGGGATACATAGGAATCCTCTAGGTATTCCAATTTGGGGACCACACTAAGTAGAATTCATTTATCTAATAAGGTGATTTTCAAATTCCCCCTCACTATCACCCAGTGCATCCTATCCCCTTTATCAGCCATGTTATAAGGTTGCTTATGAGAGTTAAAAATAAATAAATAAAGTGGCATCATACCATGTCTGACATCCAATATGTGGGTACAGATGGCATTTCATGGGATATGATCCTTTTCTACAAATGATAGGAAGTTCAAAATAATCCCTCAAAGATAGCAGGCTCTGTTGCACAATGATAAGCAATGCCAGAGAGTAATTTTACATCTTAGCGGTTTCAACTGAGGAGCGGTTTTGACTGTCAAGACCTATCCATTTCTCATATTCCCATTATGAACTGTATTCTAACATACATTAACAAGCTCCTATGTAACACATTGAATGCTATCATTTAGTATTTAAGTAGCCTTCTGAGAACCCCAAGTGTTGTGCCAATCATGAGTACTTTGCTTGTAACTCCATCTCTTGGGAAGCAGGCATAAATCATTCTCCCACTTCAACAGTTGAGAAACAAACACTAAGTCAGAGTAAGTTAATGACAATACACCTTAGTAAGCCTGGCTAGGATAAAACAGGTATTTATCCAGTTTGGGACATTTTACCATAAGGATCTTTTAACCTTTCATGCACTGGCTCTTCTGGAAACTCTTTTTGGTTAAAGAAGCCTTACTGACACACTAGTACAAATACCCCCTTGTAGAGGGCAGTATGCCGAACAGGGAGTCAGTAATCCCCATACACCAGAAGCCCAACATGTCAAGCTGGAGAAATATCCTGATAAAAGCACTTAACGTCTTGATGATCTATTATGGAGTAAATATGACTCAATGCTGACACAAAATTCAGCAGCACATTCAGGTTATTCATTTCCTGTTAGTCCACACTTCTGATTGAACAGACACAAGGAAAAGTGAACTGCCCTGATAGTCACCTGTCATTTGCCTGAAATTCACAAGAATTTCCTCCCACTCCAATTCAATACTCTGGGGGAAAACTGCAGTTCCATTAACACTGAAACATGACAAAAATTCAACAGCCACCAGTAGCATAAAATTGATAGCTCTCCTTCTCAAATTTCAATCCTCCCCCTCTCTCCCAAGTAATGTCTAGATACTACTGCATTTAACTATGAAGAATGACAAAAGGAACTGTCAATAGATAGAGAAACCCTGGGGGTAGGGTGCTTCTCAGCCATTATTCCCTATACCCCCACGCTGAGAAAACAGAGCCTTGGCAAGCAGCATACTTTCCCCGGCTGCATCAACTGAAAAATTTCAGTAGCCCAGAATGGCTTGCCATCCATCTTCTGGTGTTCTTAACCAGCCCTTTTTTCTCTCACATGATCCCCAAAGCATATGGTTGTAAACAGTCCTACAGATGGAGGCAGAAAACTCCAACAGAAGCCAAGGGGAAAATCTGGCCCACAGATGTATGATTACACCATAGTGGGCCTGTGCTGCTCATAAACCATGTGAGTTAAAGTATTTACAAGATGAATACAAGAAACACAAAACACGCGTGAATGTATAGGACAAGGATTTACTACACTACTGCGTTTTGTCAGCTAATTAGAAATTCACTATCTAGATTCACGGTAACGTAAACAGAAAATAGGGCTATATAATCGACAGCCCATTTATGAGGAAGCTAGGCCCATCACTATATATTTCCAGTTTGACAAATTTTATCTTACTAAGCAAATTATCATCACCATCCAACCTCACCCAACAGAATTTACAAGTTATACAGAATAAAAGCATTTAGTAATGAATGTTTAAATTCAGACAATGACAACCCTAGTACTTCTTATGACATTATGGTTTAATGTACTCATATGCAGCATTTACATATTTAACATTTTCACTGTTTGATAAAGCAGATCACAATCATACAGTAGCTCTGTCCCCAAATTCATGCTTTAAAACCTAAGAGGAGGGGTGCCTGAGTAGATCAGTTGGTTGAGCATCCAACTCTTGATTTCGGCTCAAGTCATGATCTGAAGGTCGTGTGATCGAGCCCTGCATCAGGCTCCATGCAGAGATTCTCCTTCTGCCTTCCCCTCTCCCCTGCTCAAGCTATCTCTCTAGATAGATAGATAGATAGATAGATAGATAGATAGATAGATAGATAGATAGATAAAACCTATGATCCTTGTATATAGGAAAAGAATGTTTGCGGAAGGATGTTACCCACTAAGGCGCTGCTAAGTAAAAACAGGTTTTATAACGTAGGTGTATTCTGCACACAGTAGAGCAGTGTGAGCCTATGAGTATGGGAATTTAATGATGAACTGAAAGAGAATACCATTGTTCTAAAGCCCTTCCTTTCTACTGTGATTTCTAAAGTAGTTGGGGCTTCCTGGACTATCAAGTGAAGGAAGCAGATTTTATCATATGGCAGCAGAGGGCTATTAGGAGGGTGAATTGTCATTAGTCTCCACACATTCTCTTTTAAGTTATTTCAACAGCTGAAAACTGGATACAGCTGCATGTAAAAAATATAAATAAATAACACTGCTCTTAGCACATAGGGGCTTACGCGATAGAAAGCCCAATATTAAGCCCTCCAGGGAATATACCACAACCAAAAGAAGTCTAGAAAGAATACTCCAGATATCACCCATCTTTGTGTGTGGCTTTCATCCTCATGGTTTAGAAGGGCAACTGTGTCTCCCTATGCCAGGCAATGGGAAGGGAGGAAAGGAAGGAAAAGGAGAAATTGTATGTGCCACCGTCTACTCCCTTTTAAAAGGTTTCCCAGAAGTGCTACCAATGCCTTACATTTAGATGTCACTACCTGACTGCATCACAATTTAGCAAAAGAGGCTGAAAATTATATGTATCTTGTGGACACGTGAGCACCTCAAACCAAAGCAAGATTGTGACATGAAGGAAGGGAGGAAGAGGGAATCTGCAGGGGGCAGGCAACCAGCGGTATCTGCTGCTGATACGAATGCACGGCTTTGATGTCCAGTTGTCTCCATACAAACCCAACAGGACATAGTTTTAAAAGTTCTGGAAAAGATTTCTCTGGCAGAGACTGCTGTCCTCTGAATCTCTAAGCTCCTGGGACACTCCAGAATGACTCTGCAACTCTGTTCACTATTGTACCTTTCTCTTTCCCCAGCACACACCTGCCCCCGCCCCAATCTGAAATAAAGATTATAAAAGAGCTAGGCACTTTCAGGTATGAAGGTAAAAAGCTAGAAATAAAGAGGAAGGAAGGAAAAGAAACTAAGTCTCTGCTCTGCCCAGGCTCTGTGCTAAGCACGTCCCATGTTTTATCTCACAGAAACATGACTGTGATTCGTGTGGTAATGTCCCCATTTGCAAAGAAGAAAACAGAAGCTCACACTCCCCACTCAGGAACTTGACCAAAGCCGGACATCTTAAATATTCCGAATCTGTGTTCTCTGACAAAGTTCAAGTTATATCATAATAATAGACTTGAGCATGTAGTTATTAATGGAAAAAAGATGTTTTTAATTAAAATATATAAAACAAAGCAAAACACAATCACAAAAATCACCAAAATATTGAATTTCATTCTTCAGGCTTTACAGACAGACTATGTCCACATTGTGTCAGTCCCACATTTTACTCTTGCTGCCTCCATAGCTGATATGAACTAGGCATGTTGGTCCTGAGGGAATTCATACTTTTCTGTAAGATGAACAAACTAAATTGCTGAGGTATGCCATCTGTCTGCACGCAGGCATACAATTGCCATTTTTGCTAACTGCAAGATTTTTCAAATTGAAAACCACTACCCATAAATTTGGAATGGTAATCAATAAAAAGGTTGTTTTGTAATTGAAGTAAATATTCTCTAGACATAATGTCATCAAAAATAGAAATAAATCTTAATGCCCATTTTAGCTTTGACAAATGTAGATACACACACACACACACACACACACACACACACACACACATAACATAAAAATGCCTCAGAGAGTGTAAATCTCTATGACTAAATGTGGAGTATTATTTCATAGAAGTGCAGTTGTGACAGGCTTCAGAAAGACGGTATCTTTAGGTATCTAACTTCTGCAGAGCTTCTGGATACACTCTCAAAAATAAAAACTGACTTATAAGTCAAATCATTCAATGATCAGAATGAAAAGAAGTAGCTGCTTAGCTAGACTGCTTTGCCTGGTGTGACCACTGACAGACAGTTGCAATGAATGGGCTGGCAGACATCTCCAAAGCCACTGTAGTTGCCTTCTTCTTCTGAGGCCAGAAAGCTAAACTACTCCCCTTTCTCGCCCCCTTTCCTGTCATGGGACCCACTATGTTCAATGAGATGGAACAGATAGGAAACTTTTTTAAAGTAATAGACAGCTGGCAAGCTTTTCTGAGCCCTCATTAGCCTCTTGCTCTCCTCGCTTCTTTCTGCCTGAAAACTGATGTGATGCTGGACATGCAGCAGTCATTTTATCACCATCAGGAAAAAAAAATCACATGACATGGGTGGAGAAACAGAAAGACAGAAAATGTCTAAGTGCATCATGATACTATGAATATGTTGCTTTAGACTTGGATTGCCTGCCTCAGAACTGTTACATAAGAAAAATCACCACAATAAACTTAAGCCACTCTTAATCAGGTTTTCTATAATCTGCATTTTTAACAGAGTCCTAATTCACACAAACCAGGTCAGCTTACAGCATGTATGTGTTCAGTGAACATGAAGCCATATCTCTGGGAGAAAATTTCAAACATTATTTAGAAATATCTAAACAAAATATATATTCCAAAGTTTCTATTTTTATTTGCAGGGATTTCTTATAAAATAAGATCATATTTGTCCTTTCTTTATAAAAGGGAATAAAAAATAGAATTGTAAATAAACCTAAAAGGTAATTTTTATCAAAATTCTAAATGGAAACAGAGACACACAGGGGATGACTCATAGGTAATTCATATGAAAATACTGCATGGTCTCATAGTATATGTTTGCCTGTTTCTTCATCTGTTTTTAAAGTGTCATTACTGGGAAATCAGTATTTTTAAGTTTTCAAGGCAAGCAAAGTTTTATTCTTTTTACATGATATGACTCTGTCAGCATGTAATATGAGCTTATGTGTGACTTAACAAAAATGAAGTGTATTTTTATTAATATATATATGTACATATATATGTATACATAGATACATAAAACACAAATATGCACACTTTCAGAAGAGAGGTAGTAAATTTAGCTTCAGGTAGATGTGCAAATAATTCATGAGCAATTTTGATGTCATACAGCTTCTGAGATTTATTAAAAGAGAAAAGACAACAGAAGGTTTCAACCTGTTTAAAACTTACTCCATAGCGATCTGTTGTAAAAGAAAAATGGAAAATTCCATGCCACTTTTTCCATTTAAATAATTGACACTTAATACAACTGCTACATGCATGTAACCTTTATCCTCCAGTGATGGGGAGACTAATAATTCTTAGGATGAACAATCTCAAAGTAAAATTCGAGAACCACATTTGGAACTTCAGCTTCACCTACTCAAACCCTCTCCATCTGGTAAGCGAGGTGCAAAGGAGCCCATTTGAGAAATCCATTTGTGACTGGACACCTGCCCAAACAGGAAGCAGAGGCTGTATTCAGATACACTGAAAGCAACGAATCCCCTGTTACAGTTCTTATCCAGGACTTGGGCTGTTTTTTACACTTGCTTAGGAGCACTTAATAACCAAATGGATTAGAAATTGTTCCCTTATTAAGGAGCCCATCAGTATTTCTTTAGGCATTCGAGTTTTCGATTCAAACACTTATGAGAAGCCTCATTAAGTTTCTATTATCCTGCAACTCATCTCTAGTAGTCAGAAAAGTATTTGGAAAGGCAGAAGAGAAAGAGCAGGAGAAGAGAAAAGAGAGAGGATTAAATTAACCAGGTGGAATTCTTTTTAGCATTATTCTTGACACTACGGAAACACAGCTTGATTCTCCAGATGACATTGCAAATGTGTAGAGAAAAACGAAATAATACCAAACTGAGAGAATTTCTAAGAACCTGGAGACATGCTATATTGAAAGCTGCCAATATCAAGCACACGTGCTCCTGCCCTCTACCATCAACAATGTCTTCCAGTTCTATTAGTCAGTGGGATTAAACCCCTGAAAATGCAGAACATTTCTTTGCCTAAGATTTGTGATGATGGGCCCTGAGGGATTTCACGTGAAGCCGCAGGTAATTCCAGAGTGTGTGACTCTCTGGCATTCCTATCTGATATGCCTAAGAAGCAGCATGGAAAGGCCACAGCCACTGTCATCCCCTTCAGAGTCCTGGCTTTAGAGCGGTTCCCTGTGGCTAATGGGGACTGTACGGCTGTGCAGCAAGGAACTGGCTCAGTGCCCTCTTCTGAATTCCTGCATGAGTGCCTCCCTACTGACCACATCATCATTTTCTTCCAGATACTGCCCTTCTTGGAACAAATATTCATTGCCCATGTGAACCCTATGAGGAGTGACTCACTGCTCTCTTTGTTAATTTGAAGTACTTCGCAAAGACTGGAGCAAAAGAGTTTCTTTTCAACATGTCATCCAGGACATGACAGACTTCTTCAAAACAGGAAGTCTCAAAGGAGTAGCTGAAAAAGACTGCACATATCCACATGATTTCTCTACTAACTCAACAGCTTTGTATATAAGAAACGCCTGGTAGGAACGCAAAGAAATTCTCTCCATCCCTTTTGGTTTGTCTCCACTAGAATATGATATGTTGTAAGACCCCGAATGCATGTCTACTGATTCTGATTCTGGTGTGTTGCCGGTGACATTTTTCCAGTGTGAGATAATGCACCATGATTGGCTGTTTACTTCCAGCAGAATCAGCACCACGGCCAGGGCAGAGGGAAGAAGAGAGTGTGTTGGTGGGGGGGCGGAGAGAGGGGGGTCCTGAACCTCTGCCAAGTATCACTGCTTCCAACAGGTGGATTATTTTACAGTTTCTTTTCCCAAAGAAGCATGAATCTTACTAGAATGATAATAAATATCTTTAGCTCATGAGGTTATCTGAATCTCTCTGCCCTCTTAGGAGTACAGCAATCAGATTCCAGATTTTCCCTGCAATGACTCCATGTCTATTGTTATTTCTATTAGAGCATACATACTGTATCAACAAACTCATTTTTCATCCCCTTAAAATGAGACCATGTAAGATTGCATCACTTCATGGAAACTGTAAAAGAAAAGAATTGTATAATTTCTTTAAAAAACTTCACACTCTTATAAGTTACATCATTTTAAAGTAAATATTTTTCTTTAATTTACATTTTCTCTCCTTTTCCCTCATTTCATCAAACACAAAATACTTTAGTCCCTAGAGTCTGACCTATTATTTTTATGACATTTTAAAAAATTCTCAATTCTGATATTTTCTAATTTATACTTAAACTTTCTTAGACTATTGGAATTTGGTGTCTTCAAGATTGAACATGTACCAATTAACTCTTTTCAGCCTAGTGGGCCGCTAGTATTTTATTTTTGTGCCTCAACATAACACAGGATTGGGAACCAGGAAAATACTTTTTAAATGAAAGAATAACCTAACCATTTCACTAGTGAGTATGTGAATGTTTGTGAATGGCCAGAGTCTCCTTTGCCTCTTGAAGCAGATTTTTTGAAGATGAAACTATTTGTTTAAGACAATTCAGCCTTAACTCTACAATACACTTACAGATCACTGGTGCTAGGAGAAAATCTATTATTCACTTTATTGTGTTGAACAAGAAATTGCCACTATAGAAATGTTTCAACCAACAAAAACAACAACATCATATGTTTCAAGTAATAAAAAGAAAATTGCCTCCAGAGGGATTAACAGACTTGCCAAAGGTTAGTAACAGAGTCGGAATCTAACACAAGATCTGTGGATTCCACACCAGGTGGCCCTGCATTTTAAGCACACAGAGCCTCTTACTTATCGGTTGGCTTTTTATTACAGTTTCTGGTGTCTACCATTTAAAACATTTCGGTCACAGACACAAGAAAGAATTAAAGGGATTTTGTGCCTAAAGAGGAACAAAGACCATAAAAAGAATATTCAATTCTTAACTGGCTACCACGGTATGGGATTGAAATGGGTTAACTATGACAATTTTAATATATGCTTTTGAAATAGTATTTATTATATTTCTTTACCAATTTGGAAATTGATACTATGAAACAACTGTCAAATGTAAAAGATAAATAGTACCAGGATTAGGAAGAAAAATAATAAACAGTGAAAACAACAGAAAACTGATAGAGATATTTTGATGCATGCTCTTATTTAAATTTTTCTGTGCTTCTCTGATTATTTTTCTTGGAACAGATTCTTTGGAGTGAAATTACTGGGACAAAGGGTTTGCATGGATCCTGACATATCCT
Organism: Acinonyx jubatus; assembly: GCF_027475565.1. Classification (NCBI taxonomy): domain Eukaryota; kingdom Metazoa; phylum Chordata; class Mammalia; order Carnivora; family Felidae; genus Acinonyx; species Acinonyx jubatus. Next base: position 97,687,245 of record NC_069380.1, on the reverse strand, counting down.
GACAAACTGCCCTCTAGAACTATTATTCCAATTTATATCTTCATTAGCTTTGTTTTGAAAATGTCTGACTACCTCCTGCTATCTACAGCAATTTTTCATATGTATACTAGCCTTTTCTTCTTCTTTTATTTTATGAACTACTAGATCAGATTCTCTGACATATTTTTATTTGGAGATTTCCACTCATTTCTATGAATGAGACCCGAACCAACATAAAAAAACACCATCTTAATATAAAAGTCCTTTAAGTCACAGAGAAGATATTGTTTACTAATGACATCCCCTTAAAAGAGTAAGTGCAAAAAAACAGGGGGTAGCAAATAACTAGTTTTTCATCGTACAGTCATGAACTAGACTTATTTTTATTTTTATTTTATTTTATTTTTAATTTTTTTTAACATTTATTTATTTTTGAGACAGAGAGAGACAGAGCATGAACGGGGGAGGGTCAGAGAGAGAGGGAGACACAGAATCCGAAACAGGCTCCAGGCTCTGAGCGGTCAGCACAGAGCCCGATGCGGGGCTCAAACTCACGGACCGTGAGATCATGACCCGAGCCGAAGTCGGACGCTCAACCAACTGAGCCACCCAGGCGCCCCTAGACTTATTTTTAGAAGATAATCTTTGCTTATCAAGATCCAGTTTGGTGTGTGTGAGCACACGTGGATGTGGATTTAATATCTCCAAGCCATCCGTTTTTTCTAGACAAAAGAAATATCTGGCATCTAAACTTATGATGGATATAATATCCCTCTTCAATTCTGTCACAATATATGTTTAAACCCATCTCCACTGAGAAGCAGAATTCAAAAGCAAAGTGCATTTAATTTCATTCATGCCATTAAACGAAGTGTGTCACCCACAAATAATAAAACCAATTCTGAAGGTTTCTTTATTAATTTATCCTACACATTTTTACTGTCATAAGGTCTTTCACATTCACCCTATCGACTCATGCAGAACCTTTCATATTATTTCAAATTAACAAGTTTAAGACTTCTGTCATTTGAAGTTAAATGCCTCTTCCCTGAATTCTTGAGGAAAGGAATTCACCTTTTCGTTTTGCATTTCCATTGACTTTCATATTATAGTTACTCACTTTATTTATTTTAAAAGATAGCCTTTTTATTTTAAAGCTTATTTATTTATTTTGAGAGAGAGAGAGAGAGAGACCAAGAAAGAGTGGGTGAGTGGAGAGGGGCATAGAGAGAGGAAGAAAGAGAATCCCAATCAGGCTCTGCACTGATAGTGCACTATCAGTGCAGAGCCTCATGCAGGGCTCAAACTCATGAATTGTGAAATCATGACCTGAGCCGAAATCAAGAGTCGGACACTAACAGAATGAGCCACCCAGATGCTCCACTCACTTTATTTTTAAGACTTCTTGGTTATTACGTAGTACTAAGCTCATAAGATCAAAATAGTAAGATCAAATATAAATACAAAAGAGTGGTATCCAAACATTAACTTCTAATCAACCTATAAGGTAAACAACAAAAAGGACAGAAAATGTATAGAATCTAGCCTAACTTAAATAATGTAGACTCTCTTGTCATGGATTTATTTTATCTGGCATAGCCCATTGTAAGACCACTTCTGAAAGACCATTTCTTTTAATAAAAAAAAAATAGGAATAAGTCATGGCCTTTACTTTATTTCTATATTTGTATTTTCTTTAATGAGATTGACAGAAAATACAAACTTCTTCAGAGGCCATCAGTTCTCCATATGGTATTTCTATTATCTAATTACAAACAGGCAAGACATCAAGAATTAATGCTTTTCTTTGGTGAATGACATGTTTTTTAAGATTCATGACTGAAATTTTAACATTTTAGCCAAAAAGTTTTAATTTTGCAGTATGTCTACACCATCAAATATAGAATTTGTTTACTGTTCCCATTGAAAAGCAACTGGTATCAAGGACTTCAGCTTCCAGAAACATGGAGTAGAGATACTTTATTACTCCCATGAAGTACAACTAAAATCCTGGACATTACAGGGGCACCTGGGTGGCTCAGTCGGTTAAGCGTCTGACTTTGGCTCTGTTCATGGTCTCATGGTTTGTGGGTTCAAGCTCCACATTGGGCTCTGTGCTGACAGATGGGAACTTGGAACCTATTTAGGATTCTACGTCTCCCTCTCTCTCTCTGCCCCTCCCCGACTCACACTCTGTCTTTCTCTCAGAAATAAACATTAATTTTTTTAATAAAAAAATAGAATAAAATCCCTGGATATTATATACAAAATGAACATAATAGGACTCTAAAAGAAAGAGAGAAGGAAGAATAGCTAGGGACCTCAAAACCCAAGGGGGAATAAAGGTGGTAAGTCCCCTGAATTTTCCTTTTGTATTACATATCCTTGACTTCTTGGTGAAGGAACCAGCAAGCTGGAACTATAAAGGGAAACAAACTAAGAAGGCCCAGCAAAAAGTTTTCTCCTCTAGCCAAATCACCAGGAAAAGAACAGCCTGACAGGAAAAGAGAATTTGGACAATAGCTGCTCTACTCTAACCAACAACCACAGAAAACACTGTGGACCCACTCCCACCTGCAGAAGCAGAGGCCAAGTGGTGAGCCTAGACTTCCACCCTGGAGAGGCTATAAAGAGGCATGCTGGAAAAGTTTAGGTTTGGAGAGGACCTGAACTTTCATTCCCAAAGGAGAGTAAAGTCTACCTCCCTTTCCTACACCCTTCTTTCATGCCCTTGGGTATCAACAGAGCTGAGTATGGAAACTGGACTTGTACCCACTCTGGCAGTAATGATGTATTATATTCTCTTCACAAACACTCATAACATAATATCCAAAATGTCCAGGTTTCAGTTGGGAATCACTCATCATTCCAATAACCAGAAATTTCCAAAGAGAATGAAAAAAAAAAGAAAGATAATCAATAGATATGAACACCTTGATGACAAAAAATATCAGATAAAGATTTTAAAGAAAATCACAAAATAATAGCTTAAATAACTGTGAATATGCTGAAACAAACAAAAACATTGAAAAAATGTAGAAATATATTCAGTAAAGAAATCAGAGACATAAAGAAGAGCCACATGTAGGTTTTAGTAGTGAAAAATACAATAATCAAAATTTAAAACTCATGGAATGGGCTCCATGACAGAATGGAGGGGACAGAAGAAAGAATCAGTGAATTTATTTTAATATTACGGACCAGACAGGATATAATCCAATCTGAAAAACAGAGGAAAATAGGCTGAAAACAGCAACAACAACAATAAGACCTGCAGGGATCCATAAGACCTTACCCAAAGATCTAACATTCATTACAACTTGAAGTCACAGAAGGAGAGGAAAAGGATAGGGTTACAAAAAACATACCCAAAGAAATAACAGCTGAACATTTCCCTTATTTTTCAAGACATATACCTTTGGGTTCAGGAAAATGAGCAAATTCAAAACAACATAAATCCAATAAGAAATACAAACCAAGATACATCACAGGCAACTCTCTGAAAACAAAGAAAAATAATGAAATTAGTAAGAGAGAAATAACATCTTGTCTAAAGCAGAAAGTAATTTGAATTACAACAAATTTCATATCAGAAACCATGGATATAAAAAACAAGTAGAATAACACCTTTTAAGGGCTGAAAGGAAAGAATTGTTTACCCAGAATCCTATAACCCGTGAAAATACCCTTACAGAATGAAAGGTGAATCAAGACATTCTCAGATGAAGGAAAGTGAAGAGAATTAGTCATGAGCAGACCTCTTCTGAAAGGACTAAAGGATGTTCTATAAACAAAAAGGAAGTAATTTAAAAAGATAATTAAAACATCTGGAAGGAAAAAACACAGTAAAACAAAAACATGGGTAAATACAACAGATACTGCTTTGGTCTTAAGTTTTCTTTTCTTTTTTTAATTTTTTTTAATGTTTATTTATTTTTGACAGAGAGAGACAGAGCATGAGTGGGGGAGAGGCAGAGAGAGAGGGAGACACAGACTCCGAAGTAGGCCCCAGGCTCTGAGTTGTCAGCACAGAGCCCGACGCCGGGCTTGAACTCACAGACTGCGAGACCATAACCCGAGCTGAGGTCGGATGCTCAAGTGACTGAGCCACCCAGGTGCCCCATGTTTGGTGGCAAAATAATAAAGTGTAAGACTGATAAAATTGTAAATATATGTAGAGAAGATATTTAAGGCAAGTACTATATATGAGGAAGAGTGAAGACATAAAGGGAGGTAAGGTGTCTACACTGCACTCAAATTTGTAAAATGATAACATCAGTAGACTGTGATAAACTATGCATATATAATTTAATACCTAGAACCACCACTAAAAAAGCTATGTAAAGAGATAAACATAAAATACTATAGATAAATCAAAATTAAATTTTAAATACATTCAGGTAACATGCAAGAAGTTAGGAAAAAAGAGAGAAATGAAAATGAAAGAAAACAAACAGAAAACAAAACTAAAATGACAGACTTAAGCCTTAACATGTCAATAATCATGTTAAGTGTAAATGGTCTAAAAACATCAATTAAAAGAAAGAGATTAGTAATGTGAATGACCCAATTATATACTGTCTACCAGAAACTCACTTTTAACATGATACAGACACGTGAAAAACATGGAAAAACATGAAGCATGCAGGCATTAATTTTAAAAAATGCAAGAGTAGTTATGTTAATATCAGATCAAATAGAAGTCAAAGTAAAATGTATATATTAAAGAAAGAGAAATACTATACAATTATAAAAGGATCAATTCATCAAAAAGACATAGCAACCCTGAGTATGCACCCAAAACAGAGCTATAAACAAGTTAAGCAAAACCTAGTAGACAAAACCACAGCTGTAGTTGGAGTCTTTAAAACCTTTCTTTTGAAATTGAGAGTACAACCAGAAAGAAAATCAGAAGGATATAATAGAACTCAACAATACCATCAACCAATAAGATTTAACCAGCATTCATGGAACACTCTACAAAATGGCAGAATGCACATTTATTTTCAATTATATATGGAATATATGCCAGACTATATCATATTTTGGGCCATAAAAAAGGTTCAACTAATTAGCATAATTGAAATCATACAGAGTGTATTCTCTGACCTCAATGGAAATCAAACTAGAAATCAATCACAAAAAGAGAACATGAAAATCTCCAAATACTTAGCAACTAAACAGCACACTTCTAAATAACCCATGGGTCAAAGAAGAGGTTTCAAGAGAAATTAAAAAGTAAACTGAACTGAATGAAAATAAAAATATAAAATGTTAATATATGTGGGACACAGCTATTGCAGAGCTAAAAGGGAAGTATATACTATTACAAGCTTACATTAGGGAAGATGAAAAGCCTAACAATAAATCCAAATTCCTACCTCAAAAAACTAAAAAAAAAAAGAGAAACAAACAAAACAAACAAACAAACAAGGTAAAAGAAGTTAATAATAAACACAAGAGCAGAAACCAATGAAATTAAAAACAGAACAAAAACCAATGAAATAATGAACTGATCTTTCAAAAGAACAACAAAACTGACAAACCTCTAAAGAGTAACCAAGAAAACAAGAGAGAGAGTACAAATTACCTGTATCAGGAATGGAATGGGGATATCAACATAGCTCCTGCTGATACCAAAACAATAAAATAAAATAATACCATAAATAGCTCTACAGACCTAACAGCTGAGAGATGACATGAAATTGATCACATCTTTGAAAAACATAAACTACCTAACCTTGTTCAATATAAAACAGATAATTTGACTAATCCTATAACCATTAAAGAAATTGAAATAATAATTTTAAAGTTCCTAAAAAGAAAAATCTCCAAGCTCAGATGGAGAATTCTATCAAACATTCAGAGAATTAACATAAATGCTACACAATCTCTTCCAGAAAATATAAGGTGTGGGGACACTTCACAATTCATTTTATAAAGCTAGTATCACCCTGATGCAAAAATCAATCAAAGACAGTACAAGAAGATAAAACTACATACCAACATCCCTCATGACTACAGAAACAAAAATCCTCAACAGCTTATTAGCAAATAAAATTCATGTATATGTAAGTTATACACCATAACCAAATGATGTTTATTTCAGGAGTGCAGCGCTGGTTTAAACCACCATATTAAAAAGCTAAAGAAAAAAATTATCATTTATGATCATATCCATCAATGCAGAAAAAGAATTTAAACAAATTCAACATCCATTCATGACATAAGTTCTCAGAAAAAAATAGGAATAGAAGGAAATTTCCTTATGTTGATAAAGGACACCTACAAAATCCTACAGCTAATATTTTACTGACTGGTGAAAAAATGAATATATTCTCCCTAACATTGGGCACAAAAAAAGACAGCCACTATCTCTACTTTTTTGTAGCACACATTGGAGGATCTAGTCAGTATAATAAGGCAATAAAAGGAAAGAAAAGGTATACAAATTAAAAAAAGGCAAAAATATGACTGTCCTTATTTGCAAGAAACATAACTGTCAGAAAATCCCAGAGAACCTAAAAATAAACTAAAAACTAAATCTCCTAGAAATAAAAAATGTGTTCATCAAATCATAGGATTTAAGATACACATACAAAAGCCAACTGTCTCTTTATATACTAGCAATAAGCAGGTGAACACTGAAATTTAAAACATGATAGGGGTGCTTGGGTGGGTCAGTCAGTTGGTTGTCTGACTTTGGCTCAGGTCATGATTTCATGGTCCATGAGTGTGAGTCCCACATCAGGCTCTGTGCTGACAGCTCGGAGCCTGGAACCTGCTTCAGATTCTGTGCCTCCCTCTCTCTCTGCCCCTCCCCTACTCACACTCTGTCTCTGTCTCTCTCAAAAATAAATAAACATTTTAAAAAACCCTTAAAACATGATAGATATCATTTATAATCACTCAAAAATAGGTAGCAATCTAACCAAACATGTATATGAATATATCAAGAAAGCCACAAAAAGCTAGTAGAAAAAATTAAGTAGATTTAAATAAAGACACATATCATGTTCATTGACTAGAAGACTCCACATTAAAAGGTTGTCAATTCTTCACAAGCTGATATTCAAGTTTAATACAATTCCTATCAAAGTCCCAGCAAAGCTCTTTTAAAAATAAAGATTGACAAAATTACTCTAAAATTTATACAAAAATCAAAGAAATTAGAATGATTTGGCTATTCTAAGACAATTTGGAAAAAGAACAAAGTGGGAGGAATCCGTGTACCCAACTTCAAGGATTATTATAGTTCAAATAATCAATATTGTATATCACTGGAGGAAGAGACACACAGGCCACTGGAACAGAATACAGAATCTAGAGATAGTACCAGAGAAATATGCCCAAATGATCTCCTGGAAATATGCAAAAGCAATTTAATGGGAGAAAGCTAGCCTTTCTTTCCAAATTGGGCTGGATCAAGTAGATATCCACAGATAAAGCAATGAACCTCAACTTAACTCTTACCTCTTATACAAGAGTTAAATCAAAATGTATCACAGACTTAAATGTAAAATGCAAAAACATAAAATATTAAGAAAAAATAAGAGAAACCTTTAGGATTTGGGTCTAGGAAAAGAGGTTTGTTTGTTTGTTTGTTTGTTTTTAATGTTTACTTGTTTTTGAGAGAGAGCGAGGGGAGGGTGGGGCAGAGAGATAGAGAATCCCAAGCAGGCTCCATGCTGTCAGCACGGAGCTCTGTGCAAGGCTTGATGTGAGGCTCGATCTTAGGGATGTTGAAATCATGATTTGAGCCAAAATCAAAAGTCTGACACTTAACCAACTGAGCCACGCAGGGGTGCCCCTAGGAAAAGAGATCAATAACATGATCTCTAAAATGAAAAACTGCTCAAGTGAACTTGATCAAACTTTAAAACTTTTGCCTTAAGAAAGGCCCTGTGAAGAGGATGAAAAGACAAGCTACAAACTGGAAAAATGTAGCAGCAAACCTTATGTCTGACAAAGGACAAGTATCTAGAATATATAAAGAACTTAAAACTAAGAAATAAGCAATCCAATTCAAAGAGAGACAAAAGATATGGACATAACATTTTACCAAAGATGATATATGCCTAGCAAAAAAGCAAATGCAAAGATGTTCAACATAATAAGCCATCAGAGAAAATGCAGATTAAAACTACAATAAATGTCACTAAACGCCTATCAGGATGGCAAAGATAAAAGTTGTGACAACATCAAATGTTGGTGAAGACACAGAGAAACAGGATCACTCATACATTGCTGGTGGAACCATGAATGGTAAAGCAACTCAGGAAGACTGATGGGTCCTATAAAATTAAACATGTTACTGCCAAATAGTCCAGCAATAATTGCACTCTCAAACATTTATCTAAGAGCAGTAAAAATTTATGTTCATGCAAAAACTTGTACATGCATATTTATAGCAGCGTTTTTTCTTTACAATAGCTCAAACTGGAAACAACCCAGATGTCCTTCAATGGGTGAGTGCTTAAATGAGGTATGGTGGATACATCTACACCATGGAATACTAGTGGGCAATAAAAAGAAACAAACTACAATTGACCCTTGAAAAATAAGGGTTTGAAGTGTGTGGGTCCCCTTATACACAGATTTCCTATAGTACAGTACTACAAATGTATCTGTTCTTCCTTGTGACTTTATTTTCTCTAGCTACTTTGTTGTAAGAAAACAGTATAGAATACATATAACATACAAAATTTGTGTTAGTCAACTGTTTATCTTATCAGTAAGACTTCAGGTCAATAGTAGGCTATTACTAGTTAAGTTTTTGTGAATCCAGAAGTTATATGCAGATTTTTGAGTTCATGGGGCTTGGGGGAAGATCAGCATCCCTAACCTACTAGTTGTTAAGGATCAACTGTATTGATAAAAAACTTGAATGGTCTCCAGAGGATGAGGATGAACAGGGGAAAATGCCATTCCCAAAAGGTCGTATTTTGTGTGATTCCATTTATATAACAACTGTGAAATGGTAAATAGGAGAAATGGGAGGACAGACTAGTGACTGGCAGGAGTTAGAGGGCAGGTGGGAGCAGGAGGGAAGTAGGCGGGGCTATAAAAAGGCAACATGAGAGATCTTTGTGGTGAGAGAACTATTCTGTATTTTGACTATATCAATGTCAATATACTGGTCATGATATTGCATTAGAGTTTTCAAGATACTACCACTGGAGCAAACTGGGTAAAAGTACATGGGATATCTCTGTATGATTTCTTACATTGCATTCAAACCTAAAATTATCTGAAATGGCTTTGTGGTGGTGACAACCTCCCCACAAGAATATTCTCTCAAGGGGAGCCTGGGTGGCTCAGTCGGTTATGCATCTGGCTGGCTCAGGTCATGATCTCATGGTTCATGAGTCTGAGCCCCACATTGGCCTCTGTGGTGTCCCTCTCTCTGCCCCTCTCCTGCTTGTGTACATTCTCTCTCAAAAATAAATAAACATTTTTAAAAAAGAATATACTCTTGAGAAGGACTTCCTCCATTCTTCTCTAAAAGAGGATAAGAGGAAACACAAGGGGCACCTGGCTCAGTCGGTTAAGTATCCAACTTTGGCTCAGGTCATGATCTCATGGTTTGTGAGTTCGAGCCCTGCTTCGGGCTCTATGTTGACAGCTCAGAGCCTCCCCTGCTCGTATGCTGTCTCTGTCTCAAGAATAAATAAACATTAAAAAACTTTTTTTTTCAAAAAAAGAGAGTGTTATGCTAAGTGAAATAAGTCATAGAAAGAAAGACAGATACCATATGTTTTCACTCTTAATGTGGATCCTGAGAAACTTAACAGAAGACCATGCAGGAGGGGAAGGAAAAAAAAAAACATTATATATAGAGAGAGCCAAACCATAAGAGACTCTTAAAAACTGAGAATAAACCGAGGGTTGATGGGGAATGGGAGGGCGGGGAGGGTAGGTGATGGGCACTGAGGAGGGCACCTGTTGGGATGAGCACTGGGTGTTGTATGGAAACCAATGTGACAATAAATTTCATATTAAAAAAATAAAAATTAAAACAATTTTTAAAATTTAAAAAATAGAAAGAAAGAAAGAAAGAAAGAAAGAAAGAAAGAAAGAAAGAAAGAGAAAGAAAGAAAGAAAGAAAGAAAGAGGAAACACAAGAAGCAGCACCTAGTGGAGCATCAATTCTTGCATCACGGTATGAAATGCCCAGGATGCTATAAAGTCACAACTGTCACTAGCAATGTGTAGTTTTGTGTATTCACTGCTCCACTGTTCTCTGCCAACTTACAGGAGGCAAAGCAAGGCTCACAGAAGGATGCTCCTTCAGAAGGGGCACTACAAGCACCCTGAATCAAGAGTGGGAAATCATCACAGTAAATGTATTTTAGATTTTTAAAAATGTCACTTACCTAAGACTTTGGAAGAACAACACATAAGGAAAAAGGGTAACAGTTAAGGTACCAAGTGGTCTTCACATGATCAGAAGGTTTTTGTGTGTTTATTTCAACTAAAAACCCAACAAACCAAAACCAGCAATGGTTCCAAAACTTAAAGTTTGAAAACTGAACACTGTGTGTTTTCCACATAGGAATTAAAAATAAAGCCGAATAAAGAGACTGAATGCTATTATTTGTTAACTCCATTTTCATTTTTTTGTAGACCATGTACTCTGGTAATTTGTCTTTCCAACTCACTGATTGGAATCAGATGTTCCTAAGGGATTTTGCGATCAAGGCTTTCTGATCTTAAAAGAAACACCATTACCTTATACAGTAGATAGTCTAAAGAAAGAAAATGAATAAAAATAAAAATAAAAAGTGTGTACCCTTAGATCTTGTTTCTAATATAGAATATGCAAGAAGAGCGTCACCTGGGTGGCTCAGTTTGTTGAGCAATCAACTCATAGTTCAGGGGTTCGAGCCCCGAGTCGGGCTCTGCACTATCAGTGTGGAGCTCACTTGGGATTCCCTCTCTCTCCGGCCCTTCCCTACTCGTGCTGGCTTGCCACTCTCTCTCTCTCTCTCTCTCTCAAAATAAATAATAAACTTAATAAATATATTGAAAAGAAAAAAATGATTAAGGTACAATATTTCTTTTTTTAGTGTTCACTTATTTATTTTTGAGAGAGAGAGAGAGAGAGAGAGAGAGAACATAAGTGGGGGAAGAGCAGAGAGGGAAGGAGACAGAGAATCCCAAGTAGGCTCCATGATGTCAGCAGAGAATCCAACAAGGGACTCAAACTCAGGAACCCATGAGATCATGACCTGAGCTGAAATCAAGAGTCAGATGTTTAACCAACTGAGCCACCTAGGCACTCCTAAGGTAAAGTATTTCTAAGGCATTTTCAAACTAAGAGATTTCCAAGAAAATTAATCATTGGACCTAGTCATTTTCCACTCTTTTCAAGTCACTTATCATGCTAAATTCAATATGACAGTAGAAAACATTAAATACTAAATCCAGACATAGTTTATACCAACGTATGCAAAAGATTCACTAGTAACTCATGGTGAACAATTCCACTGCAGTTGGTCTATACTTTGCATGATACATCATTGCTTTCATTTAATAGTACTTCAGGAAATCCACAGCAGGTACATACAGCAGATGTTACAAGCTCGTAAATAATCCTATTAATGCCTGCTTTATGATGGCATTTGCCATCATCCAAAATGCATTTCCAACAAACATATGATGAAAAGTATACCTAATTATATGTACAATCCTTTTCTAATTTTTTTACAAAGAAAATGCCTCAAAGTGAGGATAATCACTATTTATCTTGATACTTTTTCGGGAACTATGGGAAAACAATTTAAGGAAAAATGTGATGCAAATTGATACAAAAGTGCAATTATTACACAAGATATAGAGAAACATTTTAAAATCTACTCTTCTAAATGGGCTAAAAATTATCCTAAAATGTAACAGTTTAGCAAGTTAATTAAGATTTCACTGTAACTGCAAATTAGAAGTGCATAACTGCCATGTTATTAAGAGAGAAAATGAGAAATAAAAATCTATATGACACACTTTATTCTATAAATTCAAAACAGCATTATAGCACTGTCTTCTAATTTACATCGACAGAAGCAAAGATACATTCTGAACATCTCTTATTTCTGAAGCTTACAGTTTTAAGGAATGAAACTTACTTATTTTTTACTTTCAGTACTTGAAATGGCAATCATTTGGAGTGTTTTATGTATTTGCCTGTCTTTTCAAAACAGAGCATGCTACTGGTAATTTAACTTTATTTGGAGAACTTGAATAATTGTGGAATAGAGAGATATCCTCTCCCACTAAAAATATGGTTAGTCATCATTGTGCGTTTGCTTGCTTTTTAATGGGCCTTCTGGGTTTTTCCTAATTGTTGCTTGTGATGCTTTTGTTTCACACTACTGCCAGTTTACAAGTCTCTGGAGGAAAAAGAAAACCTGCAACTTTCTAATTTGGTAGCTATAACTTGCTATGGACTGAAAACAATCTCATGTTAATATTTTGTGCCAACCAAGAGGAAGCTGGAATTGACTGGAATAAAAAAAAATTCATTTCAGTGCATGATTTCTACACAAAGTAATTAAGAATCACGTAAGTCCATGACCTACATTTCTTTTCTCTCTTATTTTCAGATCCATGGTTGTGCTCTGACACTTGAGATGGTCAGAAAGTTGCTTTCACAATAAGCTAAATGGCACATTATTTTTCTATTTAGGTTTTATTGACAGATACACTCACAAGTGATGTGTCCACAAATTTACTGTAGGCTAAAGATCCATTAAATGAGCTTTCTTATTTTATCATATTTTGTGATTTATTCAACCTATTTGATCAAGAAGAGGGTTTTCTCAAATTGTGCCATGGAATACTAATTCTGACAGATGGTCTCCCAAAAAGCAGAATCTTCACTCCAATAAGTTTAGGAAATAATGCCAAATTTATTGAGTTTGACAAATGCTCCGTGTATGTAAGAATGTGTGTGTGTGTGTGTGTGTGTGTGTGTGTGTGTGTGTGTGTGTGCGTAAAACCTATCCAATGAAATGAGCATTCCATAAACCTTATTCTGAAACACAAGAATCTGGAAAGAGTCTAGTGGCCAAGACAACAATGGGTTCATCAAATCCCAACTGATTTTCTTCATCATGGGTTTATGAGAAGAGTTCACTTCCTTTGATTTAGGTTGTTACTATGATTTTGTACGCATAGGCAATCTGTGTCACTTGCAGATTAAATGCAATATATTCTCCTTGCATTATTTTTTGCCTGGGAACCATGCGCTGAGATAGCAGGAACACAAGATCCTGGGTCCCTGAGCGACTCTTTGGATCAGATTCCAAACTAAACTTGCATAGGAGAGCACAGTGTATTGGACAAATAAACTTTTGTTGAGTTACACCTATATTTCAGGGTTCATTTATTATTGCAGTATAATCTGGCCTACCTTAGCCAATACAATAGCTGGATTCTGAAATACAGCAATGCAAAGAGACTTGATATTAGACTTAAATTATAGATGTTCAGATACTGAAAATTCCTTATTCACTCTTTATAGCTCTATATACTTATCAAGAAACAACTGTTATTACACTTTACTTTTATAGGTATTCATTAAATATACTTTGCTAGGCTACTACCTGATAGGAGCTGCTCTTTTAAACCAATAAAGTAAAGTAATATAAAATCCATACAAGGCCCTTACTCTCATAGAGCATACATCTGTATTGTAAAGAAGAAAATGCCTGGTGGAGAATCTGCTCATTAAAAAAAGGATGGCAATTTTCTTATTAGATAATTATATCTAATTTCTGTTCCCTTGCTAAATTTCATTTTAAAATATACTAAAATTATGGCAGTTACAGCAATACACAAAAAAATGAGCCATTACTCACTTTTTTGTTAGAATGACAGATCACATATTAAATCAAATATGGATATTTCTTGGTTCTCTTTAGTAACGAAAACCTATTTGAGTAGGAAAACCTATTTGAATAATCATTAGACTACGTCAAAATTTATTTTGGAAAAGAAATATTAGAGGCAAACTGGTATAAATTTCACTTAATTGTGTAAGAATACAAAATTTTAACTCCTTTTTCCCCAGCCAAATTCTGTGCATGGAAGTAACACTTCTATTAAGAAGCTTTTCTTAAATTTACAGAACCATCTTATTTTTTAATTATATTCCCAGCAATGTTAATGCATCACTTCCCACCTACATTATAAAATTAATATGCTTTCTATAATTTATAGGGAAAATATTAATGTATTAACATTTTTAAGTCTACTTTCAAAAAACAATCTCCCAAAGACTTCCTACACAATGTTATCATGCATACATATGTACTAAATACTTCTCCTATACTAATAATGGAAAGTATCTATGATGATATATTTATTTATTTATTTATTTATTTATTTATTTATTTTTAACGTTTATTTATTTTTGAGACAGAGAAAGACAGAGCATGAACGGGGGAGGGTCAGAGAGAGAGGGAGACACAGAATCTGAAACAGGCTCCAGGCTCTGAGCCATCAGCACAGAGCCCGACGCGGGGCTGGAACTCACAGACCGTGAGATCATGACCTGAGCCGAAGTTGGACGCTCAACCGACTGAGCCACCCAGGCGCCCCTATAATGATATATTTTAAAAGGCTGGTAAAGTGTGTTTAAAGTATCTTGAAAATTAACAAATAACAAAGGGAAGTAAGTCAGCTAAAGTGGTGTCTGCTATGTACTTTATGGCTAAAAAGTACTTGAGATCAACGTTAAGTTGAGGAGTACTATATAGGGTGGCTTAGAGGAGGAATTTGAAGACAGAATTCAATCAGCCCTCATATCTTTACTGTTAGTAATAGCATGAAATAAGACAATTTCGTATTATAATTGCAAATGAGATCCAATTTTATGACTAAAAAATACCCAACTGGTTTAGATTTCTTCATAATTTAAAACAATCATCATTCTGTGTCAACTTAGTAATAACAGTCTACCTTTAAGTTCACTAAATATTATAACAATAATTATGTAACTCTAAACATCACAAGTTTTTTGTTATATTTTCCATTGAATGATAACCCTTGTTCTGTTTTTCTTTTCTCTATGCAACTACACAACTATGTTCAGGTATCAGTTCTTCTTCATTAAATTTCTTTTTCTTTATTAATTTTCCTGAGGAAAGAAGTCACAAGATCAAGAACTAATAATAATATCATATTGTTAGAAACATTTCAAATTGTTTTTTAATTTTAACATTTTTATTTAATTTTGAGAGACAGAGAGCGACAGAGCATGAGCAGGGGATAGACAGAGAAAGAGGGAGGCACAGACTCCCAAGCAGGCTCCAGGCTCTGAGCTGTCAGCACAAAGCCGGACACAGGGCTTGAACTCACAAACCATGAGATCATGACCTGAGCTGAAGTAGGAGACTTAACCAACCGAGCCACCCAGGCACCCCAGAAACATTTGAAGTCTAAGAAAGAGCTAAATATGACAACATAGGAGTTTACTGTGTTTGGTAATAAATAAATTATCACTATACAAGATATGACCACTTTTTAGTGAAATGACAAAAATAAAGGCATTATGGATAAGAATTTGGACAGTTTTTTGATAACTATCCCTCCCCCCAACCCCTATGAAAAAATACCCTAGAAGTGTTATTGGCCAACCCAGTATTCAATACGGAGACTATGAGAACCCAGGTAACCTAAAAGGCTACTTACTGGTGAGCAATGGAATTCATTAGACATTATAAGTATTTGTGACTTCAGGAAGGAGATATTAAGCTCTCAACGTGGCGCACACTGTCTGTAATGAAACAACCCCAAAGAGGTATGTTGTGCCATGTTGTTCTACATATTAAAAAAAAAAAAAAAAAGTTAAGTCCTCGAGGGCATACAAGATAGACTGGTATGAACAAGGCTCAAGTATTGAACGTAAATTCCACAGAGTAGACAGAAAACAGTATCTCTAGAGTCACTAAAAGTAACTTAGTCTATTTTTTTACATCATATGATGATGAGTAACTGAAATAGTAGGTATCAAAGTACTTTAATGACTGGAGGGCGTTAACCAAATATAAGTGACATAATTATACGTAATTTAGAAAGATTAACTTCAGAGGCACCTGGGTGGCTCAGTCAGTTGAGCGTCCGACTTCAGCTCAGGTCATGATCTCACAGTCCGTGGGTTTGAGCCCCGTGTTGGGCTCTGTGCTGACAGCTCAGTGTCTGAAGCCTGCTTCGGATTCTGTCTCCCTCTCTTTTTGTCCCTCCCCTGCTCATGCTCTGTCTCTCTCTGTCTCAAAAATAAATAAAAACATTAAAATAAAAATTGAAAAAAAAAATTAACTTCAAACAAGAGTCTCTGATTTTTAAAACTTGACAAATAGTAATAATTTAATTATCTTATTTTCTATATGTGTTAGGAAATCATTAATATTTTATAGTAAATGACAATAATATATATCACTTCTTTTCACTCATTTGTTACTCCTAGGGATATTGTGGTTATTTCTTAAGGTAGTGTAAAACCATTGCATTTACATAATATTTCAATATATTAAAGAAATCTGATGTCAACTATTTAAATATTTTAATTTCTATGTACAAACATATTTCTCTAGTTCATATAGGTTTTCTTTTTCACTTTGTATTTAGCATGTGAAAAGGTTTCTGTTCATATCCAAATTGCCCAACTGAAACCTAGAGTTTAGTTTTAAAATTGAAGACAATTTTTCAATATGGGCTTGTCTTTAAAGATGGAATCCAAGGAGTTCAATATTCTCCCTTCACTGAAGCAGATGGACTGAAAATACACACGTGAAAAAACAGACAAGACCAGATCGCCACAGGAAAGTGGAAGAGGGAATATGTTTTTTATATAATACATTGAAAGTTCAGTAAGTGGACAATATAACCTCCTGCACAAAATAACAAAAACAACAACAACAATAACAACGTTAAGAAGGCCCTATTTCTACATTAATGTGCATCCTTCAGTATCTCAATAGGCTAATTTTAAGTACTCATACTTTTGAACACTAGAGGGAGTACATAAAAGAAAAAGAAGAAGAAGAAGCCAAATACTGATATTACCTAGTTCTTGGGTGTTTTACATAATATTGGGTCTTTGCAACAAACTGCTGGCTTATTTCTTATGGACATGGTAGAATGATTAAAATGTTTTTAAACAGTATCAATTATCCCTTTTTCTATGTCATTTTCCAGTTAATTTAAAATTTATAAATGCCTCTTGGGAAGAAAGGTACACAATATTCAAAAAGCAGCAAAACACAGTGAATCCTGTAAAAAGTAGACATACTTTCTCATTTTAATCTACATATTCTTTTAGAAGAGAGCAGAATTATATCTGAAGCACTTCAAAGAGTTTAAAATGACATCTCTGAGCCTAAGGGAATAATGGGCACTTTCAAATCAGAGCCAGACTTTTATCTGGTGGTGAAGACCAGAGGTTACACTTCATTTAGGGTTTTATAGAGACAAGGTGTCTCCAGAGTTTCTGTTTGGGAGGGATAACATGGAACCAAAGGTTGGGTGGTTAGAAGCATGAAGACTTGAGGAATTAATATTTTTTTTAACACTCGGGGTACCTGGGTGGCTCAGAAAGCTAAGCATCCAACTCTTGATTTTGGCGGCTCAGGTCATGATGTCACGGTTTGTGGGATTGAGCCCCATGTCAGGCTCTGCACAGACAGTGTGGAACCTACTTGGGATTCTCTCTCTTCTCCGTCCCTCCCTACCCCCCTCTAAATAAATAAACTTAAAAAAACATTTTTTTTAATAGCCTGCCTCACACAAAGTAAGCATTCACTGTATGTGCTATTACTGGGAGGTCCTTTGTTCATTTCAAAAGTTAAGAATGTGGGTT
Source organism: Acinonyx jubatus (assembly GCF_027475565.1). Lineage (NCBI taxonomy): Eukaryota > Metazoa > Chordata > Mammalia > Carnivora > Felidae > Acinonyx > Acinonyx jubatus. Next base: position 97,669,409 of record NC_069380.1, on the reverse strand, counting down.
GAGTTGAATGAGATGCACTTAGTGTGGTTAAGTAGATTCTGAAATCAAAGGAGGGAAAACAAAAGCTCCCTCCAGCCAACCTACAAATTATAAGCACATGTAATTGGAAGATGAAAAAATCCGTGCAGAAGGTGTTTAATAAGCATCTACTATAAACTCGCTTCTTTGGAACTAGTAGATATGCAGTGGAAAGTAAAGGGAATGGTTGGGTCTGTGAGAACTTTGATGGAAAAAGAGTCTGAAGGGATCCAGTTATTCATTAATTTGCTAAATGAGCACAGCTCACATGACAGCTATTGCTTCAGGAATTTGGAGTACGAATTTGGAAATCATGGACCTGTACATGGAATTTAACCACAAGAGTGAATACAAACACCAAGAAGAAGAGTGTAAATAGTTTTTTTGTTTTTTGTTTTTCAAAAGAGGATCAAAATTTGTATTCAGATATCTGAGAGGAGGAATAAGTAAAGGTAACAGAAAAAGGAAAATCAGGTGAGAAAAGCATAGCATTCTTCAAGCCAAGTGAAGACAGAATATTAAGGAGACTGTCAAATGCTGCCAATAGATTAAATAAAGTGAGGATTTGAAATCAAGTATGATTAAATGAGGATTCACTGACAACCTAGATAGAGGCAGATGTGGTCCAGTGGTTACAGCATATGTCTGATCAGCCTGAATTTAGACAATAACAGCCTGAGTTTAGACAAAGAGGTGATAGTAAGAAGAGAAGACTCTTCAGGTTTTGTAAAGGGTAACTAGGAATTAGGATGGTAATTTTCAGGGCGAGTCAGGTCAGGAAAGGATTGTACTATCATCTTTATTTTCATTTGTATGCCGAGGGGAATCCTCTGGACCAGAGTGAAAAAGTGAAGGTATAGAAGAGATGTGGAAGATTCTTAATGATTTTCTTGAGTAGATAATCAGAAGCAGGCTCTCCTGCATATGTGGAATGACTGGATTTCAACCCTTAACACCTTTAATAAGTATTACTGGGAAATGGACCCTCAAGTTCAAATTCCTCAACAGACAACAAGAGTGAGACTTTTAAAAGGTTTTTTTAATTTAAAAATATTTTTAATTTTTATTTATTTTTGAGATGAGGGGGAATGGCAGAGAGAGAGAGAGAGACAGAATCTGAAGCAGGCTCCAGGCTCTGAGCTGTCAGCACAGAGTCCAATGCAGGGCTCAAACCCACAACGTGAGATCATGACCTGGGCTGAAATCAGACACTTAACTGACTGAGCCACCCAGATGCCCCTAAAAATGCTTTACTGAAGATGACATGGTTAGTAATTAAAAGAGAAAAAAATTACTAGATCTTTTGAAAAAGGCACAAATAAGGAAGAGTCGTTAACAACACCAGCAGATGCAAAGCAGTGACACAGTGACTCGAAACATGAAGACTATAGAATGCAAGTCAGGTAAAAAATTGAGATGGTGTCATGATTGTCAGGGATGGTTACTCCATCCCAGTTACTCACTGAAGGGAAGCCAGAGATAAAGCCAAATAGGAAACATGGGACCCTGATGTCAAGCTGGGAGGCTGGTTTTGTTCATTTGACATTTTAAGTATCAGGAGGATAGCGTAGGATCTTTTAAGCAGGGGAGTGGCCCGAAGAAAGCAGCACATTAAGAAGATTAATCTCGCCTGTGTTTAGAGGATGAATTGGCAGAGAACAAAGGAGAGAGATTAGTGGTAGGGCTATTAAAACATCATCCATGAAGTTTACCACAAAGGGATTAGAGAGGTGGCCGTGGGAAGGAAGGCAGCAGCCAATGTGAAATCCCCTGTTTAGCAAAAATATACAAGACTCATCAGTGATGTTATGCTCTTGTTGCATCATGTACTTTTCTCTCTGTGCCCTTGATGCTCCTTAATAAATATTAGTTCTGTCTTCATTTGAAATGACGGCCCCCCACTAACATGTAAGTTCCACATGGGAGGGGTCATGCATACATTGCTTACTATGTTATTTCCATTGCCTTGCTTAGAGTAGGCATTCAAAGAAAACTGATGAATAAATGAGTAAGACCTTGGGTTATAGCAAAGAAGTTGATCAGAAACCAAAGGAAAAAGAAGGGAACAAAAAAATGTGGAAGAGAAGAGGAGGAGACAGAAGGGAAGAACAAGAAAGTGGAAAGCGAGAGATGAAGTAGAGAAGGGAGAGGAGGAAGGAAAGGAAAAAGAGATGATACTGAAGTTAAAAACCTGATCACAGAAGAGAAACTGTGTTCCTGCTGGAAAGTGAGGAGCTGATGATGGACGATGGTTTAAAGGGAGAAATATTCAAAGTCCAACTCCACCATTTGCTCTCCATGAGTGAACCTCTCTGTCTCAGCTTCTCCATATATAGAGCAACCTCATAATAACCTTGTAATAGCCTCACAGGTTAACTAATGAGGGTGATTCAATGAATTAACTCAGAACAGCTCCTGGTACCTGAACAGATGTCAGTCACATTCTTGTTCTTGTTCTTCTCATTCTCCTCCTTCTCTTCCTTCTCCTCCTTCACCATCATCACCATCATCATCATCACCATCACCGTATTTATTCTGTAACCTGTGCTATACCCCAGAGCTGAGACACCATTCAAACCTCTCCTATTTCTATAGAAGTGGAACAGGCAGCAGAAGCCTAAACACATTGACAGTTGAGGTGAAGAGCCCCTCCTTCCAGTCGAGGTTGCTATTGACCTTGCTCAGGAACTATGAGTGGCAAGAATAGGAGCACTTAGCCTTGGCCACTGCCATTGTCCCTTCTGAGTCTCTCTTCCTTTCCCCAAATTGTAAAATAGACATGCCGTTCAATTGCTTCAAATTCATCAGGTTAATTTTTCTTTGTGAAGAATGGAAAATGAGATAGGGGGAAGTGATGAATGGAAATGAGAATGTGCCTTTTAAAAGTAGGCTCAGTGAGGGGCACCTGGGTGGTTCAGTTGGTTAAGTGTCTGACTCTTGGTTTCAGCTCAGGTCATGATCTTACAGTTCATTGGTTTGAGCCCCACATGAGGCTCCGTGCTGACGGTGTGGAGCCTGCTTGAGATTCTCTCTCTGCCCCTCCCCTGTTCATACCCTCTCTCTCAAAATAAATAAACTTTATAAAAATAAATAAATAAATAAAAGTAAGTTCAGGGAAGGAAAAAAGAATCAGGTAAATTTAGGGGAAAAAAAAACAGAGATAATGGTTCATTAAAAAGGTGAGAAAGAGAATACAAGATAGGAAAGAAACACAAAGTCCCAATGCTTGAAGGATAAACACCAAGTAAGAGCATAAATAAATAAAAAGCAATATTAAGTAACAGGGAATAAGAAGGCAGAGCTAAAGCAATCATTTTCAACCACAATGACTCCTCCTCCACCGCCTCAAGAGACATTTGGAAAGTCTAGGAACATCTTTAGTTCTCACACGGACATGTTTGGTTGGATCTAGTTAGTAGAGGCCAGAGGTGCTACTAAATACCCTAGGATGCATAGGACAGCCTTCAACACCAGAGAATTTTCTGCCCCAAATGTCAATAAAGCCTTGTTTGAGGAAGCCTGAACTAGAGATTAAAGGTAAAGAGGAAAACATGGAAATAGATCAGATCCAGTCACTCTTCTGATCAAAACTACAAAGCCCCCATCTGACTCCAAGAGTGTTAATCCTTAGACATGTTGCTCTGTGTCCCTCTGATGCCTGCACATACGCTCCTGACACAGTGGCGTCCTTGTTCTTCTGCAACTACCTGGCACACATGCTTCCCGTGAGGGCCTGGGACTGCAGTTCCCTCCACCTGGAGAAGGGCTCCCCTACATATACACACAGGATATTCCTTCACCTTCAAGCTTTTCCTCTGACATCGTCATGTGTGTTTCTCAGCCAGGCTTATTCTGGACCATCCTATTTAAAACTGTACCTCGTCTCTGTGACTGCTCTTCCCATTATAATCTTCTCGTTTTACAGGACTTGTGGATTTTGAGTATTTGACGTGGCTTGACAATTATGTTGGTCTGTCTTCCTCATGCCCTCCCCAACCTCTGTGTATGCTCCATGAAGGAATTATGTCTCTTTTCTAGGTCACTATATCCCCAGCAACAAGAAAAGTGCCTGGCATACAGTAGGTTCCAAACAAGTGTTTGTTGAGTAAATGGATAAAGAGGCTCAGACAAATTCAAGGAATAGTAACAATAATTACAGAAACATATACAGTGCTCACTCTATTCATGAGAACTGTTTTAATAAAGTGATTTATATATAATTAGTCTTTCAATCTCTATACCGAGTCTTTAATGTAGGTAATATTATCATTACCATTGCTGTTTTAAAGAGGAAATGAAGTCAGAGTGACATTAAGAAACATGTCCAACACTGCACAGCAGAGCAATATGAAATCAACTGGTCTGGCTGAGAACTTCCCTGTCTACATGATGTTACCCTCCCTGTATGACAGAGCCTCAGAATTTTTCTATTATTTAAAAAAAAAAAAACGTAATTCCAAATATTTGTCAAAAACATCCAGCTATCCAATCAAAGGATAATAAAATTTAAACTTTATTCTATATAATGGAATAAACTTATTGCTGATACTTAAGTTTTAAGATCACAAGTTATTTTCTGGGACACCTGGGTGGCTCCATCAGTTGAGTGCCCAACTTTGGCTTAGGTCATCATCTCATGGTTCGTGACTTCAAGGCCTGCATTGGGCTCTGTGCTGACAGCTCAGAGCCTGGAGCCTGCTTTAGATTCTGTGTCTCCCTCTCTGTCTGCCCCTCCCCCATTTGCTAGCTCTCTCTCTCTCTTCCCTCTATCAAAAATAAACATTAACAATTTTTTAATAAAAAAAATCACAAGTTATTTTCAATTATTGTTTTATCACTATCATCAAAAGTAAAAAAGAAATGGTTACCCAGATAGCTTTTTCAGCCATGGTCACAGTTTTTAGCTGTTTTACTGAAATTTAATTAAAATGTTTAAATTACATACTAACATAAGTTTGGTTACCCCAATGTATGTAAAATATTAATGATTTATTTTAACAAATTTTACAGAGAACAGTAACTGGCTGCTGATTGTTTCCAACCACATACATGTTTACTTGGCAATGGAGAACACTGGGAGAGATTTGTCTCACACAGAGATTTCTGGTGTTTGTAATGTGAATTGAGATGTTATAATATATTAACATCATATCCAAGAATACTGTTCTAACGTGGAATAACCAAGCGACAAACGTATGAATTGGAAAGGCTTGTGCTCATATCCCCAAATTATTAGGTATCATTACAGGAGTTACCACACATTTTACTAAGCAGTGTCCTAAGCAGAAAGAAATCAATTAAAATGGTAAGTGACATGAATGTTTCTCCCATCATTCTTCATTCTAGAATTAACATTATGGCCCTTTACACATTCCACATTGCTTTAGAGAGCCTTCTTTCACGCTGGAAGAGGTGGTTCCCTATGATAGATGACCTTCTTCAGGTGTAGTCCCTTAAGCTTATTCATGATTGTATGCTTCATCGTCTACAGCATAGTGTCTTACATAAACCAAGTATTCAATAAATCTTTCTTACTTCATGAAATAATGTCATACAGGGAAGGAAAAATACTTTTTTGGGACCAGTTTTAAGAGAATTTGCTTAATTTACAATAAGTTCTGGAAACATTTTGTCCTGCGTATGATATATCTGTCACATAACCTTTAGACACATAAGCTTTCTATACTCTGGGGAGAGTAGTGAAGTGTGTGTGTGTGTGTGTGTGTGTGTGTGTGTGTGTGTATCTGAAGTAAACTGTGGATAAACTACCCATTTGCTCCCTGGCACAAAAACCATCAGATTACAGCCATCAGTATTTCTTTTGTTTTCTTTTTATATACCCAGGACTTTTGATCTTGAAAATTACAGAGCTGAGTTTCACGTAACTACCTGAAAATTAAAAATGAAAACAAAACACACAAGCAATCATTTGTTTTGTCTCATTACCAGAGTTGTTCTCACCTACCCAAGATTCCCTCAGTATCTGTGAAACCTTATTTTCTTGTGAGCTTTTGTTCCAGGAGAAATATCCATGATTTTGTCCAACTTTCAAAGGGCTCTGTTATATGGGAGGAAAAATTAAGAATCACTGATACAAGGTAATTAGTTTGATATGTATCTATATCTATCGATGTATAGATATATATCGATAGATAGATAGATAGATAGATAGATAGATAGATAGATAGATATAGATATTAACTTGTTATTTTTCCACAGCATGAATACAGTTGGAAATCTTAGGATAAGATTTGATACTAGGCAAGAGGCAAATAAAGGCCAACATACCTGTCAGCTTTTGTGTAGTACTAGAGAAGGGAACCTGTTGGAAATCATTAAATTTGTTTTCTCTAAGCAAGTATGGCGCACATTATCTGTAGCTGAGAATCTGTTTATAGTGTGCCAAACACGATAATAACTGACTCATTGGGCACAGGTATGTAATTTGGCTCACTTCAATTATTCTACAAGTAAGCATTTATCCCAAATGCCAATTTGAAGTAGCATTTGCAAAGCAGCGAGAAGACAAAAATCTTAAATATAAGTTCTGTCTTCAAATTGGCAATGTTTTTACCTAGAGCGGGGTCTAGAAGCTCACTTCCTTTAGAATCTGCATCTTCTTTCATTCTCAAAAATAAAAATGCCATGTAAGGCTACATCTGTCCTGAGTTGACAGGCCACCTTGTGAGTGTGCTTTGCTGGGACAGTACCTAGATATGTCTATTTCCTCCTTTTAATTAATGTTACTTTCTAGCACTTAGTGCCAAAGAAGCACTTACTCTAGGTTCCCAGATCTTACAGGAAATTTTAGTTTAAAGCAGTTCTTCCTAATGAACTAACTTTGCATAAAATGAAAACATTTCTATTAATATTATATTGGTAAAAAAACAAGATTTTAGAAAAAGGTTATTTCTTGTATCCCTTATGTACATGGGAAGAGGGGTGGCTTACAATCGACATCACCAAAAATAACATGAGAAATCTAATTATAAAAATACACGTGACCTTTTAGTCGGGTCAATAAGTTTGTGTCTAGTAGAGAGTTAAACAAGCTTTTCTCTTCATCAGTCATAGCAGAATGCTATGAAACTCCAAACATCTCAGAAAACTTAAGGATAATGCATCCCTTCTGAGACCATTTGATAGCATCAAAAGAAAATAAAAGTTTTCCAATTAATTTGAAACAGCAGCACACAATACTATATATCAGTAAGCTCCCGTATTAGTTGCTCCTTTATTTGCTGTCATAATATAAAAAAACTAAGTAGTATTTTATTAACATTTTTTAATACTAAATAGGCCAAGATTAATTCTGCAGCACATATTTATTTGGATGATGCAAATTTCAAGGTCTAATCAACTCACTGTTAATTCTGACTTGAGACTGGTGCCCAAAATTGAGTGCCAAGTCACAAAACCAATGACTGTTACCACAAATTAATAATTAACTACAAAATAAAAATAAAAAGATTTATTAGCTTCACATAAAATTTAAAAAAGCAGTGTCTGATAGATGAGTGGATAAAGAAGATGTGGGATATATATGCTGTGGAATACTATTCAGCCATAAAAAGAATGAAATCTTGTGATTTGCAACATGGACGGAACTGGAGGTCCATAATGCTAAGTGAAAAGTCAGAGAAAGACAAATACCCTATGATTTTGCACATAGGTGGAATTTAAGAAACAGAACAAAAAACAAAGAAAGCAAATAAGACAAACAAAAGAACACACTCTTTAAATACACAGTGGTTGCCAGAGGGGAGAGGGGTGAGGGGATAGGTGAGATAGATGAAGGGGATTAAGAGTAAATTTATCTTGATGAGCACTGAGAAACTTACAGAACTGTTGAATCATTACATTGTATATCTGGCACTAATATAACGTTGTATGTTAATTTTACCTAAAGAAAGAAGAAAAGAAACACTGTCTATATATAATGCTGCTGGGAGTAAAAATTTGTAAAAATTCCCCGGAAAACTGTTAATATGGATCAAAATCTCAAACACTTTTACACTCTTGACTTCTAAGAAAATGTAAACAACAACAACAAATTAGGAAAAGTCATAGAACTTAGTGGTTAAATGTCTGGGCTCTAGCACTAAAATGCCTGGCATTGAAGTCTCCCAAGTGACCTTGGGCAAATGACTTATCTCTGGCCTCTGTTTTCTCATCTGTAAATATGGCATAACGGTAGTACCTTTCTCATATGCCTGTTTTGAGTATTAGAAGATTTAATATAACTAAATATACTTAAAGAGTACTAAGGCGGAGAGTAAAAATCTAGCTCTTAGCAGTTTTCATTGCCAGAGCAGTTTAAAATTTTTTAGTGATATTTAACAATCACAAAAATTCATAAATTGATAGAATGTCCAACATTCGAGGATTTATACAGTAACTTACAGCAGATCTATATAATCATTATGATCTAATACTCCTTAAGAAAGCAAAAAATATCACTGCATAAAATTTCATAATTTTATGACTTCATCTACGTTAAAAATATGCATACAAAACGACTGAAAGGAAATATAGCAAAGTGTTTAACATATCTGTTTCTATTTGACATTAAAGATAATTTTAATTTTCTGTGTAATTTTTAGTTTTTTCCAAACTTTCTATGATATTCATATACTCTATTGCTTCTGAAATGAGAAAAACAAATGAAATTAGTTCTTTAAAACAAAGTACCCATGGCGTTGGGTTTAGGGAAGGGATGTGTAAGTAGAGCGCGGAACATTTTTAGGGCCATAAAAATACTCTGTATGATACCATAAGATGGACACGCATCCTTATGCATTTTTCCAAACCCAAAGTTGCACACCACCAAGAAGGAGCCATGTTATGAACTGTGGACTTTGGGTGATGATGATGTGTCAGTAGAGCTTCATCAGTTGTTAAGAAATTCACCACTCCAGTGGGGGATGTTGATAATGGGGGACACAATGCATTGTGTGGAGACAGGAGGTATCCAGAAATCTGCGCCTTCACCTCAACTTTGCTGTGAGCCTAAGTTGGATTAAAAAAACCCCACAAAGTCTTAATAAAATACATAAATAAATTTTAAGCTTTTTTAAAAGAAAAAAAGTACTGTTTGTTGTTTACTAATCTATTTTCGGCATGAGGTAGGTTACACACATTTCAAACAGCACTGAATTAGCGCCTATTAGAATTTGAGCCCTCTAATTCCCAAAAATTGCCCACAAAATTTTTCATGAACTAGTTCCATGGAAGGATCTGTACTTTAATTTGTTTGATAAAATATGTTTTACTCAAACTTGCAATTCTATCTCTTTTGCTACATTTTGATTTAAATACCTGAGATCCTCAAAACAGCAAAGGTAGAAAAAACATAATCCAGGTAAACATGAAACCTATTGCATTGGTTTTATTATCTATTTAGTTCACTATTGCCTGAAGCACATTATCTATTTATTGGTTTAAGGTTGCTTGAGTTTCTTATCAGCTAATTCCTTGAGTGTTGAATGGCTTTAATGCATAGAAAATAGAGACAGTGAAACATGGTTATTGGTTATCTTTATTTTCTCAGAACCATTCGTTCTTCCAGTAACATGCTAAGCCGTCATGCTTAAGACAAGAAAAATAAAAAACCATTTTAGTATTTTGTAAATATACTTGAGTTTAAGGAGTCGGACTGTTGCATAGTGTCGTAAAAGTATAGTTATTGGTACAACTGATAGAACTATGAAATTTCATTCATTCACAACTTTAGAACTTGGAAAATATTCCAGAGATCATTCTCTATAATTTATTCTAGTAATGAATTTTACATGCATGGACTTATTAACCAAAAAATATTTGGTAGGATTTCCTAGAGCAATAAACTACAGAACTTGATGTGAATAAGCCATCTGAAAAGAGGAAAACATTTAAAAACCAAAATATTAAAAATTTTTTTTTTAGTGTTTATTTTTGAGAGACACAGAGAGACAGAGCACGAACAGGGATGGAGAGGAAAGAGAGAGGGAGACAGAATCTGAAGTAGGCTCCAGGCTCCTAGCTGTCAGCACAGAGCCCGATGCTGGGCTCAAACCCACAGACCAGGAGATCATGACCTGAACTGAAGTCGGGTGCTTAACCGACTGAGCCACCCAGGTACCCCAAAGAACAAAAATATTTTGCAGGTAATTGTTAATTCTGTCAATTCTGTTTCCCTCAGTGTCCAAATGGACCGTTTCCAGTGGGGTTCCAAACTTTTCAAAATTAAACTTAAGTTTAATTTATTTCTATTTATGACCTCATAAGAAAAATCATGAGTGCTTTCCAGTCCACAGTCACACTACTGACATAGCTTCCCACCTAAGTAGTCCAGTCACTAAGTGATTCCAGGGTGCAGAAAGAATAACTCATCTTAACTGGGTTCTCTATGAGAGACATATCTACTTAAAAGGCTTAGCAATAAATAAATAGATAAATAGATAAATTATATATGTATACATATGTATATATGTGTATATATATATATAATGTGTGTATCTAAATACACATATATAATCATATTTATCAAATATTTAAATTTAATAAATTATACTCATTAAACAAATATGTAACATATGCATATATTCAACCTATTAGCAGCCTTATCACTTCACATTATAAAGTGAAACATGGCAAAAAAGTGCAAAATTATAATGAGTCTAAACTAAATGAGAATATAGCTAAAGCAGCAACGAATTTTGTTTCCAAATCAAAAGGTTCTTTACTACGTATTTCAGTGTCTTTCTAACAAGATCTGTGATACCATATTAACAACAGTATTTGATGCAAAACAATTTACCAGTGAGATCTTCATAAAATAATAGGCAAAGCGATACCCAAAGATGTCAGATTATTTGACAACTATTTTTAAAAAGTAGTTTTTTTTCTATTTTTCTTAATATAAAAAAAGTATATGCCCACACCTAATAAACCAATGATGGCTAATTTTATCCCTAAAACTCCAGTTTCACCACTATTTTCTTTTTTCCAGTGTGTAGAAAAAAGCATCATGGATTAATATTGTATCCTAATGCTATTTCCTGTTAATTTCTTCTCCTCTCTACTTATTCAAATTGTAACCACATCTCAAAGATCTAAAATCTTCTGTTTTGACTCTTCATCCCCCCAAAGGATTAATCCCTCATGAAAAACTCAATACATCCAGTTTCAAGACTTGGATAGGTGATCTCCTGTTTGTGGCATTGATCCATTTGTGTCAATCATGACAATCTGAATAAATTGTAAGGTCCTTAAAATTCTGTCTTATCATCCTTTTTAAGCTTTGACATTCTTCACCAAAGTCTTGCTACATTACTAAGTACACAGCAAATATCATTGTATAAATCTACACACACTAATTCTTATTCTCAATTCTGCTCTTTATTCTCAAGCCCATTAGATCAGAGTGAGAGTGGCCACTAAAAGCAGTAATAATGCCTTTTTACACTAGTGATGTTCAAAGACAGTTAAAATGCATCCCAAACTGATGTTTTGAGGTCACTGAGACCAGAAACTATAAATTCTTCTTCTTGGTAGCCATGAAAAGATAATACAGTACTTGGCACATAGTAGGTACTCAGTAAATACACTGAATTATGCATAAGGCTTTTCCATTATACTATAGAAGATCAAAAGATCCTCATTATTTCTGAAAATCATTTAAGATTTTACTGAATACCGAGGGTAGAATAAAACTGCCCTTAGAGTTTCCAGAAATCCTGTTCCTTTTCTTCCAAGATATAATCCAATTATAAATGATGAAGCAATGATCAGTAAATAACTAATCATAGAAGACACTCATCATAGTTTTGTCCTAATTAGTAACGTGTTTCAAGCAGTCACTACTATGTTCGAACCTACTCCAATACCTGAATTTTCAAATGACTCAAGTCCAGAAAACTTCTGAAAAGAAAAGCAATTTCAAAATAACCTCCAACACAGGTCCAGTATTGTTGGTGCAGAGTTTATGTAAGAATAAAAATGGAATATTCAAAAAAGAATATTGCCTTTTAGAATAGAAAAAGCAGAAAAGAAAAACAAATACCATATGGTGACTGATAAAGTGATCTAGTCATAATCACTGTTTTTATTTCTAATTTCTGTTCCGAGTTAATAAGAACTCATGGCCAATTTATATCAAGATAGAGTATGGCCTAAAGGCATACCATTGACAATAAAAGAATTAGATTCTAAATATAACAGTTTATGTTCAATATATACCAATGATAAACTGCCAGAATACTGAATCTAACCAATGATGAACAGTGAAATTCATGTTTACAAGTCACAGATCTAGAGACCAACAAGGTTTGCAATTTTACAGTTTTAAGTTACTCCTCCATACAAAACTACATCAAAGATATGTTCGATCACATGTGCAGTATTATCTTCAAAAGATAAATGCTGGACAACTGCAAGATGTCATAGGTTAAACATGCCCTATAAATATTTGTTCTCAAAATAACTATCATTCACATTACATAAATGACCAATGCTCTGAGATTCAGCCTTAGCATATACAACTCCATGCGTAAACCTAGGATGATGATAGCCTCACAGAAGTAATTAACAATCCCACGACATCATTTATCATTCATAAATTTCACTCTCAGGGTAAGATTTTTACACAAAAGGCCCTGGCAACCAATCAAAGATTCCAAAGCATTAAGTCAAAATTTTATTTCTGGATCTGTCTGGAAGATAGATCCTTTCATTTACTTGGTTGTACATTATTTACGTTTTCCCATACTCCTAATAAATTACCTGTTTTTGTTTTTTTTCCCTTATAAAGCCTCAAATAAATGAAGACACAGAAAGAGGGAAAGAGAGACCCACAAATTTTCTGATTTCCTTCTTTGGGATCCTAATCAAGAGTCTTAGGGAGGTTAAAAGTTTCAATGTAGATCTATCTGGTCTCCAAAAGCCTATAGAATAATGAGGCAAAGCAGAACCAGGCCCATGTGCAGTTCCTCTTTATTTATTCTGTCTAAAATAGACAGTGGAGTGACACATCGTAACATAAGGAAGCATGTGCCCATAAATGCAGACTTTTGACTGCCTTTTTTCTCAATTCCAGCCTCCTGCCTTGCCAGTAAACACATGACTTTGCTGATAAAGGTTTCCCACACTTCCTACCGTAGAAACCTCAACTACTACAAAATTTTGCCAAAAGGAACATGCCCAAATTTGTTCATTTTTTAAAACGCCATAATGTTTCAGATGAAAACACAGCCTGCCAAAGACGTCAAATAAAAGAATAACAAAGAAACGAACAGCATCTTTAGACTTGAATGTCAATGCATAACCTCGCCATCTGTCAACCAGTTGTGAAGCAATGATCCCAGAAAAGCCCTGCAAACACGAACAAGTTAGATCCTTGCACCGATCATCTGTATCAATCTCCACTCTCAGGACCTCAGTGGCAATTATGCTCTATGGAACAACCTAGAGAAATGGCATGTGCCACCGGCAAACCGAACCCTGCCAATGAATGGGCCATTTTAACAGATTTTCATTCGGTAACGCGCGGAGTTCAGTTCCTAGAGGTAATGGGAAATCGGGGGAGAAAGGGAGTTGGGCTGTGGGGGAGAGGGGAGGGTCTCTTTCCTCACGTTTGGATTGGAAATTGGATGCAGGAGGTTAATCTCTGGAGGCCAGACATCCAAACAACCCTCAGTCTCCTCCCACTTGGCCTCATGAACAGGAATACAATTTTGGACCTCGCGTCTGCCCCACTCCTTCACTTCCCGCCGCGGCCACCACCTTAGAAGTTACAGTCTGAGCTCTCGCACAACTGCGGGTGCGGACGCCCGGACCGAGAACCGCACCAGCCGTCCTTAGGGAGATGAACAGCGGGCTGGGACTCGGCCACCAGCTCCGCGAAGCCACCAGCTGCCGCCCGGCCGGGCTCGCGGGCGACCCCACCCCTCCCCCACCCCCCTCGCCTGGAGCAGCAGCCGGAGTTACGCAGCCTCAGCCCCGACACCTCCCCGGCTGCTTTCAATCCTGATCACAGGGGTAGGGGTGGGAGGCCAGAAGTGGAACAGAGGGTGAGGGTGAAGGGGCAGCGGGAAAGAACCCAAACAGTCCGGTTGGCAAGAGCCAGGACGCCAAGTGGCAGGACCCCGGTGCACACACACCACACACGCGCACACGCTCACCCACGCGCCCCGCTCCCCCGGTTCAAAGCCAAGCGGCTACAAGATGGGGGCAACGCAGGAGGTGGGGTGGCGGGAAGGCCTGGAGTTACGGGGAGCGACGTTAGGAAGGCAGGGGATGCTTCAGGAACTGCGAAAGTGAGAAAGTCCCAGACCCCCGTCTCCATCCCCAAGTCTGGGCTGCCCTGCCTGCAGCCCCGGTCGCCTTCCACCCAGCGCAGCTCGGGAGGCGGGGCGGGGAGCCAGAGCCGAGCTTCCCCCAGGCTGCCCTCCCCGGCCTGGCCCAGGGCCCGGAACCCGGCCCCCCTCCAGCCCCGGCTTGGGGAGGCTGCCAGGCAAGGAGCGACTTGCCAAAGGACTCTGGGGGAGCAAGAGGGCAGGACAGGAGCATTTTGCACGCTCCGACCGGGCTGCTCATTTCTTCCTCTGTCGACACACCCCCAGTGAGCCCCCCTTTCCCGACAATACACGCACAGATACAGAGACACGCACGCGTTCGCCCTTCCCACGATCCCAGGTCCATCGATTAAAACACTAGTTGATTTCTTCCTGATTAAAAAGGAAAAAAAAAAAAAAAAAAGTGCAGCAACTCTTTTCAGGAGTCGCCGGAGCAAGGAAAGTCCGTCTGCAGGCGTCCTTCTATAGTTTGCTAGGAGTTAAGAAATCTGGCGGTCCCCACTGAGAACCGGACCGGAACCCCGAGGGGGCGAAAGGTGACGAACTCCTTCCCCACCCCCGCGCCTCTCACCTCCTTAAGTTCCTTGGCCACGTCCTTCAGGTCGCCCAGTACTAATTCCAGATCCTCCACGATGATCTTGATCTGTTCCTTCACCTTGGTTTTGGAGGCTGCCGGCGGTCCCTCGGCTGGACAGGACGAGGAGGGGGTCCCCTTGGACTTGGCTGACATTCTCTGGGGGCAGGCGAGGCAGGTCAGCACAGGCGGGCGAGCGGAGGCTGCTGCGCGCCCCCGTCCCTGGCGCTGCTGCGGCCGCTGCCGCCACGAGCCCCCCGCATCTTGGACGCTCCCCGGGCAGCGGCGGGTGGCTGCGCTCGGCGCTCGGCAGGGCGGCCGCACCGTGGTGCTGCCATCAACTCCCCGAGACGCGGCGCTGGGCGCGGGGCTGCAGACGGGCGAGCAGCGCGCCTGCGCCTCCTCCCGCCGCCGCCCGCCGCTCTCGCGCACACACGCGCTCGCTCCCCGCCCGCGGAGACGGCCGCCCGGCCGCCGCGCCCCGGGCCGTCAGCTGCAGTCCCCGCGGCCCGGCGCTCCGGGAGCTCTCGCCCGGCACGCGGGCGTCCGCGAGCAGGGACACAAGTCCGCGCCCTGCCCGGCCCTGGCCGTCATCCTGAAATGCCCTCGTCTCCGCAGCCGGCTGGGGGTGGGGGTGGGGGGGGGGTCTTCTCACACCTAGCCGGCTTCCTTCCTTCTCCCCCGCTAGCAGAGCCCTGGTTCCCCACCACACTTTAGGACAAAATGGAAAGAACCCCCCCTCCCCCCGCAGGGCCAGGAGTTGCGTTTAGGGACAGTAAAGCGACCGTAAGTGTTTATCGAGGACCCAAGTATGTTCAGAAGGCCTCCAATCATTCTCCTAGTTGATCTAGGAGTTACACAGAGGTGTTCCTACTTCTGCAGGAAAAGAGAGAGAGACAGAGAGAGAGAGAGAAATGTGCACGAAGACCCCTCACCCGTGGAATAATGAAATGCAGCCACAGTTCTTGAACGAGGTTGCCTAGTCCTGCTGATTCCACAAAACTAATAGCGGATGTATTAATTTCACGTCCCCACACCAAAAATCCCTCAGGGAGACTGAGTCATCTTGGCTGTACTTATCTGGGACAGGTCCTCTCTCTCTCTCTCTCTCTCTCTCTCTCTCACTATTCTTTCTGTTTTCATGACCTATGCTGATGTATGTTTGGGTAGATACGCTGTCTGGATCTCCTCTTGAAAGAGCTGAATAAGAAGAGTTTGCCTCCAACTTTTTTTTTCCCCCATCATTTTTTTTTTTTTTAATCTCCATTTCAAGCCTTTCGCTACTAAATAGGAAATAACTTTCTGACTGTTCTGCCAAAAGGATCCAGGGAGGAGAGCTAATAGGAAGCCTTCAGTCTCATTCTCAGTAGGTGGCTCCCATTCTCATTAGCTAAAGTTTTAATTCCCTTAGTAACAAACCCATGGGCTATTAGCTACTGACCTCGCAGGATGGTTTTACTTTATTGTCTTCAGTGCACACTACTCCAAATCATTATTTTAATAGGCTTCCCATTTTGGCCATGCCTTAGCAGGGCCCTTGTTTTTTGCTTCTCACACCCTAGGTTGTCCCAACAAGCCTCTTTAGATGAAAAAAATCTTGGCACTTCTCCCCTTCTGACTTCCTTAAGCCCTCCGTAATCGATCACTGTCTTAATTCTGAATACCTTCCCCTGACAAAATCATTGGAAGTCACATATGAATATGGAAAAAAGACGCACCGGAAGAAAAAGATAGAAATGTAGATAGGATGTCTCAGCAGGAGCTGCTGGGAGACAATTAAAATAAGGAAAGAATAAAAGAACCAGTGTGCAGTAAGAAAATTGGAGAGGAGAAAAAGGAAGAAATAATTAGAAGTGTTCAATAAGCAATATGCTCAACGTTTCTGAGGTAGGGAGAAGAGATCTTTTCTTTTTTCTAAGTTCCTTTATCTCTGCAGGTTCTTTATAAAGATGTAACAGTAAAAATAATTTTATCAGGTTTACAAACTCTCCTACTGGAAATTTCTGATCTTTAATGATAACTTTATTTTATATGTGAATAAAGATAAATGGTCAGAAATGGCAGGAGAGCATAAGAAAAAAAAAAGGAAAAATGCTTTTTCTCTAGCTTTGAATTGTTGACTCTCAGTTGTAGGCAGGTAGATACAGAAGCCCACAAAACTCAAAGTGTCAAGAACATTGGAGAGGAGGAAAAGAAGGGATGTTTTCTTTTCCACTGACAAAAGAATACTCTTACAACTTAAGAATATATCCATGCTACTCTGAATCTCCTTCACTAAAGATAAAAAAAAAAATAAATCTGTTGTCCTAAGATATCCATTAGTATTAATGAACTAAACTATTCTGGCTCAAAATCAAATCATAATTATTGCTCTAAAACATACCATCCATATCCATAGCACAATTTATTCTTAAATAATGGCTGTCACCTGTCTAGATCTGTATTTGAATATAATACAAAGTCAAGTGAAAGGGGACTTCCAAATCCAAACTAGAAAGCTGGTAGGACCCACCAGGGGTGGCTACCACGATCTTCCAGTTATTAAACAGGTATGGGTAAAATATGCCTAAAGAAGAAATTCTTACAAAGAGAGTTAAAAAATTTGAAGAGAAGGAAGCAGAATGAAAAGGACACATAAAGTCTATTTACTTTTTTTTTTTTTTTTTTTTTTTTACACTTACGGAAAAAACATAATTTATTCCTTTGGCTTACCCTGGACTCTCTCAGAGGTTCATATATGAAGTTTTAAAGCCAAATTATGGGGACCACACCGCAAAGTGACACATAGTAAAATTTACTATCAATCTGTCCATAAATTTGTTTATGTACTAGCACTAGCTGCAAATGGGTACATAACTCAAACCTCATCACTTAGATACACACACAAAAAAGGAAAGCCTTATTCACAGAAGTGGTCGTGTACCCAGCATTTTATTCTTTCTGTCTCTTTATCTATATTTTCTGGGATTTGCAGCAAGAAGGATTGGATAATTATAGGAGATCATCTAGTGGTTGTTTTTTTAGTTACAAGCAGTTATCAGTTTTCTTGAGCGTGTGTGTGTGTGTGTAATCTATTGCGAAGGGTCCCTAATAATTAACCTGTAGGAAATGTTATGACACTGACATAATTTTTAAATCACAAAGAGTTCAAGAATATTCCAAAATACCGTGTTCCATTTTGTTGGCAGTAGATCTTATGGATTCTCATTACCTTAACAATGCTTATCGATTCTCAAAAAAGGATGATATGCATAATATAACATCGCTTTTAATGCTTTGACTTTTTCTTTTTCTTTTGCAGGAACTTATTTTTTGTTTGGAAAATCTAATAAAGTTATTAGAGATATTTGAAAATGTAAAAAAAAAAAAGAATGGCGACACTGCTCTGACCAAAACAGTTTTCACTGGGGGACTGAGGAGGAGTGTGGTGGAGAAGGACACGGATGTCTAAAGGACAAAATGTTGTCACTGAAACACAGCTGAGAGAAATTAGGAAAGTTCTCCATATATATGTTGACTATTAAATTAGTATATTGCATATGTCTGGGCAGTGGTTCTCAAACTGGTTAAAGCACTGATTACTACATCCTACCTCCAGGGTGTCTGATCCAGTAGGTCTGGGGTGGGGTCTGAAATTTGACTTTAACATGTTTCTAGGCAGCTGGAAAGGGACCACATTCTGAAAATCATTGGTTGGAGAGATTAAAAGAAAACTTGAGTTTTTTTTTTTTTTCCAGAGTAAGCCTTAAAGATCATCTAGTTCTATCTTTTTATGTTATAGGTGAGAAAACCAAGGCCTTGGGCAGTTAAATGGTACATCAATGTTTCATATCTAGGGAATACAAATTAAGAGCTAGAACTCTGTGTTGACTCATACATTTTGTGGAGTGGTCTCCATTTGTCTGGAGAAATGCCTCCTTTTTATCAACTGCTTTTGGCATGATGTCTACCTACTATAGATAAACGCATACTGGTTTAACAAACGTGATCTGGAAGTTTCAATGGAAGTCTTTAAAGTCAACGGACTTTAATTCAACAATTTTTTTTTTTAAATGGCTACTTTAGGCACAACTCTACACTATGGAGGATATGTACGACTAGGTTTAGCACGACACAGTCCTAGCAGGAACAATTTTAGATTAACTCCACACATGACTCTAATATAAAAACCGAGATTAACTCAAAGTATCTAATCTTGCCCTCTTTCCCAACTGTGGTCAGTTTATTTTATTTGACATCCAAAGTCAATATATACTTGGCTTTTTTTTTTATCCATGTGACAGAAACTGAACTTTTGCTTAACTGAACAAAGGAAATTATTTCATAGCCAAAGCAAAGTATGGATAGAAATATCTTCGAGTAGGACTGGAGTCAGAAATTCTGAGACCACTGGGACTATGTCTTTCTGTCCCTGTATCCCACCCTCTTTTCGTGCATTCTTTGTCTTAAGCTCATTCCTACATAAAGTTAAAACATGGTCACCGGTAAGTCAAGGCTCACATTTTCACAACTTTTGCAGCAAAAGATCATCACAGCAAGTGCCCAGGAGACGACTTTGATAGGTCTAGCTTAGGCTATGGACACATGAGACAATCACTGCGACTGAGTTGGGTGCAAAGCTGCTACCAGAGTTGTGCCATTTTTATAGAAAAGGCTTACATTTTTATACTTATTACCATGATTTTCCAGCAGGTGGCACTAAAACAAGTTATTCTAACAAAATCTGTATATTATGATAATTTTCTTATATGGAAGTAAAGTGTTTTCAGGAAGTAAAATCATTTTCAGATTCACATAGAGAAAGACCCCATATGAATCAGCACTGTTTGGGGAGAAACTGATGGCAAAAAAGTACAGTGACTGGCCCAACTTCAATCACGTCGTCTGTACCTGTGCCCTATTTCTCCTCCAAGAGGTGTGCCCCGGGGGGAAAAATAGGTACCCACCATACAGACTTTAATTGGATCACATACCTTGATTTTTTTCTCACACTTAGAGATTGACATTTTATCTTTAAACATTTTTTAATGTGCATTCATTTTTGACAATGAGAGAGAGAACGTGTGTACAAGTGGGGAAGGGACAGAAAGAGAGGGACAGAGGATCAGAAGAGGGTTCAGGGCTGACAGCAGCGAGCCTGGTGCAGGGCTCAAACTCACAAAAGGTGAAATCATGACCTAAGCTGAAGTCGGACACTCAACGAACTGAGCCACCCAGGCCCCTCCTAAAGACTGACATTTTTAAATTGTTCTTGCTTCCCAAAGCAAGCTTCACTCAAGTCTTAGATTGGACATTCAGTTCACCCATGCCAAGAACCCTTCATCCATTCCCATCTCAGGGTCCCAGCTTTGAAGACCTGACCCAGCCCAGAGCTGCTGAACTGCCCCCACCACATGTGGAAGCAATACTGAAACAATTACCCTCTTTCCTCCACTCAGGAGTTTCCACTCATCCTGAATCCCTGGGACCTGTGCCTGACATCTCATTCTGCCTCTCAGCTTCAAACTTCTGGGCCAAGTGAACAGAGAACCCGAGACTTTCAATACTCCAGGACTGTTACAGATGTGCCAAAGAGGTGTTTTTAAGACTTGGCCACTTGCCACTCTGCACAGTTTAATAGCTTAGCAGTCTCTTTCCCTGGAAGGCGATTCAGCCACAACCAAGGAAAACTTGATCATTTAGTAGAAAACAAGACACCCTATTAGTACCAAGATCACTGAAACTTCTCATTCATGCATCCAATTAATTTTCATAGATATTTGGCAATTGCTGTTCTTAGAAGTTTAAGGGTCCTCAGTTTTTGTCTTAGTTTTTGTTTTGTTCCTTCCAAGAAAGTAAGGGTGAACCGAGAACAATTACTGGTTTTGATAATGTCAGAGAGGAGAAGTTGGCAGTGGTTGTACCCTCCCTCTGCTTAAGCAATACTCTGGCCTTCAGGCATACAAAGCCAAGTCCTGCCGGGTATAAGGTGGCCAGGAATGCCATCCACTGTGTATGGCCAGACAGAGTATGTAGTTTTAGTTCCTTATCTGAAAACTGGGATGGAATGACCTAACTCTGCAATGTTCTAGTCTAGAGCATTCTGTACAATGCTGAGTATAAGGACTCAGACACCTTTCCACTCTGAGCTAGTGGACCGTGATACAATTATTGGGATCCATAATGAAGCCACTACTCTATTTAATCTGCATGCTACCTCCATTTTTTATCTCTCTTGCTCATCAAAAGTCCATGAGCTTTCGCCCAAGCCTCAACCTAAACTTCAAATATATATTGTTACAGTCTGAATGTTCAGGTGCCCAAAGCATTCCTATGTTGAAGGCCTAATTCCCAGTGTGATGGTATTTAGAGATGGGGCCCTTGGGAGGTAGCTAGAGTTAAATTAGTCCATGAAAGTGGGGCCTTATAATAGCATTAACGGCTTTATCAGGAGGGAGGGAGGGAGGGAGGGAGGGAGGGAGGGAGAGAGAGAGAGAGATGTCTCCTTCTATGAGTGTGCACCAAAGAAAGGCCATGTGAGGCCACTGGGGGAAGACTGACACGCTAGGAAGAGAATCCTCACCAGGAACTGAATTGGCTGACACACTGATCGTGGATTTCCTAACTTCCAAAAACTGTAAGAAAACAAATACCAGTTATTTAAGCCACCTAGTTTATAGTATTCTGTTATGGAAGCCAAAGCTAAGACAGATTTTGTTTTGTTTTTCCAGCTTTAGTGACATGTAACTGACATATAACATTGTGTAAGTGTAGGGTGTACAATGTGATGATTTGAAATACTTGTATATTGTAAAACGGTTGCCACCTTTGCATTAGCTAACATCTTCATCCTGTCACATAATTACCATTTCTTTCTTGCAGTGAAGACATTTAAGATCTTCTCTTTTGAGAACTTTCATGTAATACAGAGTTATTAGCTACAGCCACTACGCTGTACCATTAGATCCCCAGAACTTACTCATAACTGAGTTTGTACCCTTTGACCAACATCTCCTTTTTTTTTTTTTTTTTTTTGCCATTCCCTACCACTGGTAACCACCACTATACTGTCTGTTTCCACGACTTAAGCTTTTTAAGATTCTACTTTTAAATGATATGGCACTTTGGTTTTTCTCTGTTTGACGTAGCATCATGCTCTCAAGATTGATACAACTTGTCACAAATGTCAGGGTTTGTTTATCATGGCTGAATAATACTCCATTATTCAGAGAGGAGAGAGAGAGAGAGAGAGAGAGAGAGAGAGAGCTTCCTTACCCACTCATTTGTTGAGTTTCCGTGTCTCCATCCAATGTCTTCCAACCAATTCATAAGTTGTTTCATGTCTTAGCTATTGTGAATAATCCTTCTGCAAACATGGGAATACAGAGAGCTCTTTGAGATCCTGATTTCATTTCCTTTGGATGTATTTCCAGAAGCAGGGTTACTGAGTCATATGGTGGTTTGAAGGCAGATTTTGATACTGAGAAGTGGGGCATTGCTATAATAAATATGTTAAAATGTGGAAGTAGTTTTGGAACTTGGTGAGGAAGTTTTGAGGTGCATGCTAGAGGGCTAGTCTGGTGAGGACCAAGAAAGAGCAATGCTGGAGTGGAAGCATAAAAACTCAAGAACAGAATGTCTGTAGAAATACGGACATTACAGGCCATTGTAGTGAGGTCTCAGATGGAAATAAGGAACATGTTGGTGGAAACTGGAGGAAAGGCGATTCTTTTTATAAGGTGGCAAAGAACTTGGCTGAAATATTTTGATATTCTCCTGTTTCCTAGAAGGCAGATCTTGGGAGCGATGCAATTAGATATTTAACAGAGGAGATTTGGGGAAAGGATCCAAGGAACAGTGTGCCTCCTCCTGGTTGCCTACAGTATAAGGCAAGAAGAGACAGATGAATTGAAGAGACAGATGAAGAGACAGACAGAAGAATTGTTAAATAAAAAGGAACCAGAACTTAAACATTAAGACAACTATTAGCCTTGTCTTGCAAAAACAAATAAACAAACAAACACATTCAAAAGAGGACACCATGTGTGTGGCTGGCCAATCAACAAAGAGATTATAGATTATAGGAACTGAACACAGTTGGTTTGAACTGAAGGGGAGGGCAATGGGTTGAACTGGAGATGGGAGGCGGTCAGATTCTTGGATCCTATAGCATTGGGTCACAGAGATATTAGGATGTGAACATGCATTCTCCTTCAAGAAAGGGGGAAAAGGACCCCAAAGGCAGTTCGGAGAGCATCCGGGCCACCACTGAGGTTTTAACAGGCTCAATAGGCTTCCACCAAAGACCTGAGCATGAGTCCATCCCTCAAAGCCATGGGGCCAGGCTGTCCCCATCCTTGGGGGTGTAACCCAGTCCAGCAGAGCCACAGAGGTGGGACCACTGCCGCAGTCGGCTAGTAAGGCAGAGCCCTGAACCAGAGAGGACTGATTATTCACAAGCTTTAACAACTGATGAAACGTGCCTTTATTTATTTATTTATTTATTTATTTATTTATTGGACTTGCTGGGGACCCGTCACCCTTTCCTTCTCTTCCTCCCTTTTAGAATGGGAATGTCTGTCCTATGCTTGCCCCATCGCTGTATGTTGGAAGCACATTAACGATGTGTCTGGTTTCATAGGTTCATAGCAAAACAGCAATTTTGCTTCATGATGAGTTAAAACCTCCAGTTTCACCCACACTGATTCTGATGATATTTAGATGAGACTTTGGACTTTAGGCTTTAAGGATGATGCTGGACTAAGTTATGATTTTGGGGGCTATTGGGATGGAATGAATGTATTTTGCATGTGAGAAGGAGATGAATTTGGGGGGCCTGGAGCAAAACGTTATTGACTGAAAGCTTGTGTTTGCTCAAAATTCAGATGTTTAAGCCCTAAGCCCAGTGTTATTTGGAGATGGGGCCTTTGGGAGCTAACTGGGGGAACAAGAGGTCATGAGGATGGGCCTTCATCTCAGGATTCGTGACCCTGCTCTAAGAAGCCTTCTGTCAATACCTCTCTCTCACCCATACTTCCTCTTCTCCCTCCCCCCCTCCATCTCCCTACCCCCTACCACCCCCCCCCCCCCCCCGCCAGTCCCTTTCCCTGTCTTTCTCCGGGTAAGCAGCAAGGACCTGCCCTGTCATGTCAGGACACGGTGAGAAGGCAGCTGTCTACAAGCCAGGAAGAAAACTCTCACTAGGAACCAAACCTGCTGGCACCCTGATCTTCGACTTTGCAGCCTCCAAAACTATGAGAAAATAAATCTGTTGTTTAAGCCACACCATCCATGTGTTTTTGTGATGGCAGCCAGAGTTCTCTGAGACAGGTATTACCCATCTCAGAGGAGTTCTAGAATTACATGAGGGTGGTGTCATCTCTTAAAGAGTGTTTGAGGTAAGCTGTGGCGTCTGGCTAGTGCACAGAGCGTATACATGAAGAACGTTCTCCGGAGGTTTTGCAACACACAAGCTGTAAAGAATGTTAAATTCCTCTGAAATGGACAGAAAGCAGTAGGGAGAAAGAGACGGTAGTTAGCCCAGTTAGGTTGGTTGCTGTGGGTGTGCAATAGATACAGCCTCAGGGCCTAAACCAGGGAAGAATAATGAGGCTAGATTGGAAATAATCCATAGGTTTTTCAGGAATGAGAAGGAGGCATCAGCCACAGGCTCTGGCAACTAATTCAATACATCAGTGCAAAAGACATCAAGCTTTTGATTTTAAGATTCTGAGTATATGTTATTTGCAAATGCTCATTCAAATAGGTTTTGAAATGTACTTAAAAGCCATGCATAGGGGCAACTGGGTGGCTCAGTCGGTTAAGCGGCCGACTTCGGCCCAGGTCACGATCTCGTGGTCCATGAGTTCGAGCCCCGCGTTGGGCTCTGTGCTGACAGCTCAGAGCCTGGAGCCTGTTTCAGATTCTGTGTCTCCCTCTCTCTGACCCTCCCCCGTTCATGCTTTGTCTCTCTCTGTCTCAAAAATAAATAAACATTAAAAAAAAAGCCATGCATAATCTGGTAGTGATGCATTTCCATGGACTCAAAGAAAAATAAGCGAAATGAATGTTTCATCTAATAGGAAACCAGAGTTCAAGTGTGTATGTAAATGATACACTATTTAAAGACTAGATGTTATTATCAAAGTTCATGCATAAGAATAGTCAACATCACAAAATAACCAGATGCCCACACCCTAATGTAAAACACTCATTTATAGCATTGTAGAAAATCTTAGGATTTCAGGATTGGAAATGACCTTAGAAGCCATAGAATCAAATCTTTTAATCTTACAGATACACACACTGAGTTCAGAGAGATTACATGATTAGTCAGAGATCACAGAATCAAGGAGTGACCAGAATCAGACCTGATACTTGGTCATACATGAACCCTCAAGTGATACAAATAGGTCAAGAGAACAGTAGCTGTCCCCAAACTAGCTCTTTCAAAAAGCATTGTATAATAATGAGGGATCATAAAAACCATCTCTCCTACCTTAAACACTCCCTACATCTTGAGGCCCATGGGCAATCTCTAGTACTTTAAAAGGTCTTGATGATAATATCCTTTGAAAGACAGCAGGGATTAGAAAAAGGAAGCAGTAATGTGAGCGGGCCTAGAAAAGCTGGCAAGACCTCCAAGGACAGTATCAGAATAAGATAGAAAAGCAACTGTTAACTTGATAATATAGCAAAAAAAAAAAATAGTATGTAACTTTTCATAACAGATTTCTGAGTGTTAGGTTTCTAACTTGAATATGTGTATAACGGATGGCAACATATAAAATATTTTTAACCACCTGTCACTATCAAAATTGGATCAAAGCCTTGATATCTCTGCTATTTTAATAATATTTGGCTCTAATTTTGCTAAAATTTTCTCAATATCCTTTTCCATACTTGCAAGCTGTTTCCTTTCCAGTGACTTCTAATTCCTTGAAACTATTTTCAACTCGGCACGTATCTGTAAATGCTATAATTAATAGGCAAGAATGCTCAGTGTTGATCAATTTTAAGACAGTGCCTTTATTCCACAGTGGCACCCCCATCATAACGCCTTCTATATTCCTTAGCTTTTCACATAATTTCTGTAAAAACTGCTTAGTATTACCATGGATAAAGTCCTCTTAGGCTATATTTCCAGCACTCTGAGCACCAGCTCCACTAGTATTTAAGCAGGGAGTTTGAAAACGGTTCAGCCCTTTCCCACATAGCACAGTGAGACAGCATGGTGTCATTAAATGCCATTCATATCAACTGTCCAGATATCTAAAAAGCCCCCAGAGTGTTTCCTTTAAAAACCACTTCCCTGTGTGGTTTTTAGGATCTAACAGAAGGAAAAGTCTCTATCCCTTATTTTGGGTTTTTAAAGACTAGTACAAAGCGCTGTTTTATTCTTTCTAAACAATCAAGCAGCAGGCAACGGGGAAAACTCAGTAGATGTGACGTTAGACATCTTAGGTTTGAAATTCATATTCTGTCACTGGCTCTGTGATCTTAGACACTGAAACTCCACCACCATTTGCTTCTGTATCTGCCAGTGTGATTACATACCTATTTGCAAAAGTGAATGGAGAATCAAAGGAGATAATTATGTGGAAATGTTTTGTAATCTGTGAATTACTCAACAAATGTTAGTCGCTGTTATTCTTCGTGTGTTTGTTTTGATGGATGTTCTCTGTGCATCAAGGAACCTGCTACCTCCAGCGCTCCAGGACTTGGCTGCTTTCCAGAACTGCTTGATTAAGTAAACCCCTCTACAACAGCAATTTTTCAAAGTATATTCCAGCAGTGTCAATTTTTTTAAAAAATTGGGAAACACTGCATACAACGTACCCCTCTTGCATATGACAAAGTTAAAAATCAGGATATTAAAGTCTGAAAAATCTTATCTGTTAAATTTTAATCTCAAAACTTATTCTATTTAACCATGGAATCCCATACTTTCTACGCCCTTCTTTTCTCTTCCCTTCCTTCCCCCTTCCCTTCCCTTCTCTTCCCTTCCCTTCCCTCTCTTTCCTTTCCTTCCCTTCCTTCTCTTTTTAACATGACACCTGTAAGTATTCTGCTTAAAGAACGTCATGGAACACAATTTAGTAACATGTGTTCCAAAAGTTTCTTGATCATATTTCACTTTTCCTTAGAAGTGATTCTGTGGACCTGGATTATTTGGCATAGGAGAGCTTTATTGGAAGTCGTGTTGTGTGTGTGTGTTTCTGTAGTATTTTTACACTGATGTATTTTTCCAAGTAACAAATTCTCTTCTGTTATTTTTATTCATGCTGTATTTGTATAGACCTTTACTATTTTCCACCCACTTCCCAATGTCACATCAACATCTCCCTTGATGCTCGGTCTCAAGCAATAAAACTAGAACGGGGAAGTACTGTTATCCTCAATTTAAGGTTAGGAGTCCTTGGTTTTTCTTTCTTTTTTCTTTTCTTTAAGAATTTTTTTAAGTCTATTCTTTTATTTTGAGAGACAGAGAGACAGAGAGACAGAGAGACAGAGAGAGCATGAACAGAGAAGGGGCAGGGAAAGAAGGAGAGAGAGAGAGAATTCCAAGCAGCCTCTGCACTGCCAGTGAGAAGCCTGATGCAAGGGTTGAAACTTCGAACTGCGAGGTAGTGACCTGAGGCAAAACCAAGAATCTGAGGCTTAACCAGCTGAACCAGCCAGACGCCCCTAGGGTTAGGAGTCTTCACTGAGATCACACAACTGTTGTGGGACAACCAGCAGCAGAATGCAGGTGTCCTCATCCTTGCTCATTGAGCTTTCTCCTAAGGTGCAAAGCTTCCAAACTCCTAGCCTTTCGTACTGTGCACCTCTAATATTCTTTGCTTTCTGAGCCAAAACTAGTCTATTTTCTGCATTAGGTCAGGATAGAATTTGCTTGCTTATTTTTAGCTCCCTGATGACTGAACTCAATCTTTATTCGCTACAGGGTATTTGGGACTAGGAGAGGGAGAGGTTGGGAAGGTTCTATTTCATTTGAATTACTTAAGGAAAAGTCTCCCATTCTCAGATTCAGACCAAGATTTATTCAAGAAACCTCAAAGACAGTGGCTATGTCAGATTTTTTGAAGCATAAGACTGAATCCACTCAAAGGTTTGGGTTAATAATTCTATAGCAGAACAGTATGTACTATAAAAATGGGACTTTCCCTGCCATAAGGGCATGACAATCTTTTATATGAAACAAAAGCAGTTGTTCAAGTGCTGCCCATCTGGAGCCATAAAAGAGCTCAGAATCCATTAATGCAACCAGGAAAACAAAAGGGAAAGCTTTTTTCCATGTACTTTCCACCATGCATTTGACACAGTGGCAGCTCAGTAACATTCTTGACATTTCTGAGCTGTTCTGTAGAGCAGCACAGGAACAGAAAGTGTGACTTAGACTCCACTGGCACATCACCAGGCTGCAGCACAAGGTAAAATTCAGTCAACTTCTCTTTGATAAGCTGAGTGCCAGGTAATTTATAGCCAAGTGAACTTGGATGTTTGGAATGGTGTGGAAACCACACAGTGAACGAAATTCTGCAATAATGTAACCACTGGATTCAACCAGCTCCTGACCTAGGATTTTTATTATTTATTGTTTTAAGAGCTGCAATGGTTCACTTGGGTGGCTCATTCTGTTAAGCATCCCACTTCCTCCAGGTCATGATCTCACGGTTCGTGAGTTCAAGCCCCACATCGGGGTCCACGCTGATAGTGCAGAACCTGCATGGGATCCTCTCTCCCCCTTTCTCTCTGCCCCTCCCCAACTCTCTCTCAAAAAATAAATAAATAAACCTGAAAAAAAATAAGAGCTGCACCATGCAAATCAATAACTTATGTATTATTGATTCTAGTAGAGATATCAGCTACTTCTTTTCTACCTGATAACATATATTTTTCTAAGCTTAAAAGTTATTGCAATCTATAGGGGTTCACAAAATCCAGTCATACATTGCATATTCTGAAATTAATTTAATATTATTCTTTTGATTTGGACAGAATACACACATTAAAACCTTTTCAGTCAATTCTGTAAGAATAACTCCTAGGAAAGTTATGAAATTAAAGTGGAGCCCCCACCCCACTTTCTATTGCATCGATTCTGGGACCACAAAACGTGTGCTGGACAGTGGGTAAGGGCTACGACAGGTGATGAATGGAGCCTGATGAGGCAGTCAGTCACCAGAGCAAGAGTTTGAATTAGTGAAATCAGATAAAAGTCCACTAGTTTTTACAGTGATCTGTGCACAGGAGACTCGCCTGTGTGGACGACATCCATGCAATCCTTTGTTCTCTGCCTTCCACGTTGGTTCAGGTGAGAGGGACGAAGGGAAGATTACTCTGGCATATTTCCTGCAGGGTGGGCTGTGTCCCCAAGTCACAGCCTTTCATAAAAGCCTTCCTGGGTTCTGTTTATTCCATTCTTTCCATTTTTCCTTCAGACCTCGACTTCTCACGTTCTGCACCACTGTTTGGTTTTATTACACTCTGAGAAAACATGTCCACTGCCTTTTCATCAAACTTTTGTCAAATTACCCTATGTGGAAGTGCCATGCTTTACCTCACCCTGCCTTATTATATACAATACAAACTCAAAACATGTCTGCCTGTGTATGCCTGGCCAACCAGTTAGGGCCCTACTTGCAAGAATATAAATGAAATGTGTATGAAGTCCTTCACTCTAGGAGAAGAGTGACCTAGGGTCCCAGCTTTAGTCTTAAATTGATAGTCATTGCAGGAAAATAATGTGTGTGTGTGTGTGTGTGTGTGTGTGTGTGTGTGTGTTTACAATATAGCGTGTATCCCCTGGCTCATTCTCCCATCCACTTGCATACCGTGGAATATGAGTGCATTCATAACCAGCTTATTTAGTAAATACTTATATATTAGACCTGCACAGAATTTTGGCAAATTTAAATGATCAAAGTAACATATGTTTACAAGTGCACAAAATTTTATATTTGTCTTATGGCTTTCTTTCTTCAGCTCTCACATTTAAATTTTGCAAATAACTTTCCCATCACACATACCTCGTTCAGATTATTTTTCTAAGCTATTAGATATATTTGGACACTTTTAATTTGTATAAGTTGCGCCAATTATTTCTTCCATAAGCATTATCGGGCAAATGAAATAGATTAGACAACACAATCATAGGTGCAAATAAATAGTTTTAAAACGCAGTTGAATTATTTTTAATTCCTGTGGTTATATCTTTCATGTAAGAATAGTCAACCACACTGCTAATTAACTTGAAAAGAACATAGTTAAATTGTCTTATATGTTAATTATTTTAGAAACTCTATTAGAAGCTCAAGTTTCTTTTCATGCTAAGCTGGCTTCTTCTGCCCATGTAAGTGCTCTCATCTGAATATGTTATAATTACATATGCAACTCTACACTGGGCAGTATCTGACAGCATTTCCATGTTTTTCTATAGACTTATATATTTTTGGACTCCTTCAGTCTCTGCGGTAGTACTAGAAAATGGAAGACATGAAAAGACACATTGGCCAGATTTTCACTGGGGCTTGGAGACGGTGGGGTGTTGTTCACCATATTCCCAAGAAAGGCTGTCAGGGTATCTGGTGAGTGTGAATGTGTCTGTCTTCGGAAAAATGTAGCTAGAAGTTAACACTATATTTAAAAATCTCAAGATTTAATTGGCTGATTGTAGTTTTAAATGTTTTGTGGTTTTTTTTTCCTCCTGGGGTTCGATGATACTGCCTCCCTAAATTTTCTTTTCAAAATTAGATAACTAACAGCTAAACAAAATATTAGGTGAAAGCAATCTTAGCCACTGCTGAGCCTTTCTTCTTAATGTGATCAGAATAAAGTGAATGTCCACCTGCATAGCTCAGCCTCCACACAGAGGCTGTGGCTGACAGATAACAACAGAGCAGCCTTGGGGAGAGGGGATATAAGTGCTGGAAAACTGAAACCCGGGTGGGAGGGTAGAGCCCTCAGATGTAAAATTAAGTAAGCAAGGAAATGAGCACAACACAGCTCTGCACACTAGAAATTAATTGTATGCTTTCACATAAAGAGGACTTTAGAGAAGTTTGATGTATAAGAATACAGCAGAGTATAAAATATGACCATCTGTTTCTTTTTTTTAAATTTTTAATGTTTATTTATTTCTGAGAGACAGGGCATGAGTGGGGGAGAGGCAGAGACAGGGAGACACAGAATGTGCAGCAGGCTCCAGGCTCTGAGCTGTCAGCACAGAGCCCAACATGGGGCTTGAACCCACGAACCGTGAGATCATGACCTGAGCCGAAGTCGGACACTCAACCGACTGAGCCACCCAGGCACCCCTAAAATTATTTTTTAAATGTGTATTTACTTTTGAGAGAGAGACAGAGTGCAAGGGAGGAGGGTCAGAGAGAGAGGGAGACAAAGAATCTGCAGCAGGCTCCAGGCTCTGAGCTGTCAGCACAGAGCCCAACACAGGGCTCAAACCCACAAACCATGAGATCATGACCTGAGCCCAAGATGGACACTTAACTGACCAAGTCACCCAAAATAAGACCATCTCTTACAACTAAGTACCAACTAAGTACTTAGGCCAAGAATTAGCCTGGACTCATACATAATAATGTGCCTTATGGTTATACCTGATATGTGTACTCACATCCTCAATAGTACCCAAGAGGAATGTGGAAAGAACAAGGCAACTGATATTCCATGACTATCAGCAAACACTGAGATGGGGAGCATATCTCCTTAAATAAGGATGGGGAGCAGCAGAAAGAGAGAGAGAGAACCAAAGAACATGGGGACTGTGATTGAATACTGAAAACACGTAAAAGAATTAACTTGAAAAATAATAAAGGGGATGCTTGAAGAAATAATTTAATAAAGAAACTAGCGGAAATACTTTTCTAAAAGAAGCCTGTTAAGAAATATCAATGAGAGGGGCACCTAGGTGGGTCTGTGGTTGAGCGTCGGACTTGATTTCTGCTCAGGTCACGATCTCGTGGGCTCATGAGACTGAGCACTGAGTAGGGCTCTGCGCAGAGAGTTTGGGATTCTCTCTCTTCCTCTCTCTTCCCCTCCCCAGCTCACACACACACACACACACACACACACACACACTTTCTCTCTTTCTCAAAATAAATGGACTTTAAAAAAGAAGTATCAGTGAGAAATAAGAGAGTATGGCACCTACGGAACAACAGTAGAAAAGTATAAGACAAGAACAGGTTGAGAAGTCAAGTAATATACTTGATCTTTGAATACTCCTGGAAATGTATAATACATATTAATATATTTTAATAAGTAATACATTTGAATACGTTTTCTATAAGTAATATATTATATGGTTTATTCTCTGATCAAAACACATCCAGAAACTTTAATGAAACTTTTAAGATATATTACAAAATGAACAAAAGTATTCTTATAAATTACTATCAAATTCCATTAATAAGATACTTAGTAAATAATGCTAATGGGATCGCTAGCCTCTGAGTCCTGTGAAGCCAGGTAAAATGCTCATCTGATTCATACCTAGTGTGGGCATGTCTGGCACTGGTATATGCTCAATAAATATGTGAATCAACATTACTATTCTAAATTGGGTTGAGATAGCAGAGTCTGAGAAAGAGATTCTTGACTGAGAGAGTACTCTCAGAGGAAGCATGGAAGGATATGAGGAACGCAGGTGAGTACAAAGAAAATAGGCAATAACAAAATACCATAGATTTGCTGGATTAAACAAGAGACATTTATTTCTCAGTATGGATGCTGGGAAGTCCAAGATCAAGATGCCATAAAGATAGAGCCATACTGAGCCTCCTCTTTTGGCTTGTAGGTGGCCTCCATCTACCTCACTATGTCCTTACAGGGGAGACAGAGAGCAAGGGAGTGAGCCTCTCTAGAGTCTCTTCTTACAAGGGCAGTAATCACATCATGAGGTCACTAATCCACCCTATGACCTCATCTAACCCTAACTATATCCCAAATGCCTCATCTCCAAATACCATCACAGTAGGGGTTAGGACTTCAACATGTGAATTTGGGGGTACACAGTCAGTCCATAACACAGTTTCAGAAGAATATTGCCTCTTACTATGACCTACTCTCGTCCCATCAAGAGCTCTTAAACATGAATTGCACCACCAAGGCAATTACATATGTATACATATTCTCAAGGCATATGTATCCTTGTTGGTTGCTTCTAAGTATACCATGTTTTAGGAGCCATCTCCAAAGATGAGCCAGCTGTCAGATGTCTCAAGGCTGCCATTTTGACCTGGATGCTCTTTCTGGTCGTTGTACCCATATGGCTTCTGATGGTTAAGTGCTGCTCCCTGACCTTGGCTATTCTGGAATTTCTCATCCTTGGTGAATGACAGAATTTCCCACTGTCAATCCTGTCCTACAGAGGACAGCCATTACTCAGGTAATGAGGAATGCTGGTATCCACTAACACATCCCTTATTGCTTTGACATTTTTAACTGGAGTCTTTTCCAATTTTACATACCAGATTCATTTTAGCACTTGATCTTCTCTGAGCCCATAGATCCATTCTTGCACACTCTCCCAAAGCTGTTCTTCCATCTCTAACTCACTTAAGGTGAGCCATTGCCTTTTGCAAGTTTATGAGTCATCTAAAAAGCATATTAAAATCATTTCCAAAGGCCTGTGCCAAGGTGTTATTCCTGAGGCATGGAACAAGTGCCTCTAATTGAGAACTTTCTCTTGTCCACAATTATATTCTTGTTCCTTCTGGGTCAGCACCTTTAGTCTCCAGTCACAGGCATACTCTCCAATTCTTTTTGGCACATATTAGGCATGTCATATTACCCAGGTCTGATAGTTCCTTTGGTAAAAAAAAAATCCTCTCTTCTCCTCAAATCATGAACTCTTCCCTTTTCGAGTCATGCTCAGATTTAACAAAATTATTGGCATAGTAGCAAGGAGGGTTGTGGAGGGAAAATCCTGAATAGGTGAAGACTATTCCGAAAGGCACTTGCCACAGTTATGCCTTTGAACAAGGGTGACTATTTTTCTCTAATAAGGCAGAGTAGACTAAGTCCACAGGCCTAGAAGGCTCAGCAGAATCTGGGAGTTCATATATTTCCACTGCCTATACCTAAATATAGGTTTTTTGGACCCACATCTGATTGAAATAAGCATTTTCAAAGTCCTTGATATGTTTTCCATGCCCTTGAGAAAAAAACCATGCCTTGAACATATTCCAACTCTATATCCCTTAATCCAGTTTATTATAACAGAAATTTATGAGCACCAATTATGTACAAAGCCTCTCACTGAACACATCCTTTTCTTGCATATTTTGTGTTAACCAATGTGGCACAGGATAACCACTGTCACTCATATCCATGACCCGGTGTAAAAACCATGTAGCCAGAAGTGCTGTCCTCATTGACTCTCCCTACTTCCACATCTCTTAAGTAAGGCCTAAGTAAGGCCTAATTACAAAGTTCTTAGCCCAAATAGACTAAAGATTCCAGGGGTCAGTTTGCTGCTGACTAGCCTATTCAGTTTAGATGATACAAGTAATCAGGAAACAATAAATCTAGATTGTGGGTTGGGACAAGAAAACCACAATGGTAGCACCATGACAGTGGGAAGATATTAGAATGGGTTCTGAAGAAAATATCACGGGAATGTATGAATGACTGCTGTACCCCCTCCCGCCTGAGGAATCACGATAGAGATTTAGACCATCTTTTCAACTCAAATCCTAGGATGATAATATGTGCTTGACAGAGAGTCTGGGTGTGGCAGAACAAGAAAAAGATAATGTCTATCATGTCCTTACTATGCACTCTGCTCAATGATCTATATGCATTAGCTCATTCCATCCTTATAAACATCTTAAGTTCTGTAATGCTTATCCCGTGTACACATGAGAACACTGAGGCAGAAAGAACTTAACTGCATGGTGTCACACAGCTCTGAATTAATTCTAAGACTAACTGCAAATTCAATACCTTACCTACTACTCTTGGAACCGAAACCAAAAACAAAAAGCAGACACTATTATCTGTCATGAACCTATAAATTTGAATATGTTTCTGTCCTTTCTTGGTCTCAATTTTTCATCTGTACAATGAACACATTTCATTTTATGAACTCTAATAAATTTCCCACCTGCAATATTTTGTATAACCTATCAATCATTTATTTAGTGAGCTTGCATCTGGTGCCCAGAAATTTAAAGCACACCACTCGATTACCTGTGTAGTGTAAGTTCAAATAATTTACTTGTCTTGCATTACTTTTTTTTTCCATAGGAGGTTCTACCAGGAGAAAATAATAAGTCATCATCTGTGATTTTTGCTTCTTTCCCTGGATACTTTCTGCCAATATTACAGACACACAGACACGTAATTTTTTCACCAAAAGTTGGGGTCCAACTTTCTTACCCCAACAATATTTTCTTTTATTCTAGAGACAGAGACTACTTATTAAAAACACCCCAAATTTATGTAATTGACAAACTATTTTTCTCATTTTCTTTCCAGCTCTTTAATAATGAAACAATGAAAAAAGGGTCTGGAATGTTTTCTCTGATGGCTAAAATCTATTACTTGGACCATAAAGGTGATGTCAAAAAAACATAGGATCTTTTATGCCCACACATGTTTACATCACAGAAGCTATAAATGTTTCCCACTAAGAATTAAAATACTTTTGCTATTCTATTTTTTTTGTTTCTAGAAGCCTTACAAACTCTACACATCAGAAATGATTATTCTTACCATGATTCTCTTTTGTGTAAGGATATAATCCATTTTATTAATTACTTAGTATATGTTTTCCCATACACCATGCCATCTTATGAGTAGGTAGACATGTAATGCCCGTGTAACACTTTCATTTTCAAAGAGAAGTCTTTTTCTCCTTGTTCCCTTGAAATAAATAATGCCAGGAAAGACATCTATACTGAATTCATCTACAGTGAAGTATTCTGTGTCCTACTGGCCACAAGCTGGCTCTGTTGGAAATCAGTCAGCCAGGTAGTTTAGGGTCATTTGTCCTGGGTAATTTTGTTACCTAATTAAACCCTTTTTCTATACTTCTCCCCCTAACTCTGTTCTACAACAGAGGGAGCACCATTTTTCTGCCTCTTGTCAAATGGCTTCTCGGTAGATTTAGGCAGAAGTGAAAACAGGAAGGTGAGAATAAGAGAAAGTGGAGTCTTTTTTCCTCTCTTATGGGATGGTTAGACACTGTGGCAATGTCTTTGGCAATGGTTGGGTCTCCTCAGCTCATGCAGAACAGCCCATACCTCTCGGCCCCAGCCACTGCAGGCCATGGTTCTAGATCCCCTTATATAGCTTAACTTTTGAATCTGATGTCACTGCCTCCTCCCTCTGTGCCATCTGCTCTCGGCCAAGTCATGTTTCCAGCTGTTATTAATCTTTGGTTTGCTTCATGATCCCTGAATGATTCACCTGCAACTCTATCACTATGTCAACAATTCCTTGAATTTTATTCTCTTTTTTTGAAAGACCTAGTACTGTTTCACTTTTTTGGATTGGAGTTATAGATTAACCCACACTTACTCATTTCACATTCATTCACCAAGACTTTATTACGTATCAAACTGCTGTAAGGTGTAATGGTAAGAGCACACCTGAAAGTAAGGTACACATTTTTCCCCATCTTTTATGAAAATTATAGTCCAGTAGAAAAGACAGATATTGGGGAGCCCGGGTGGTTCAGTTGGTTAAGTGTGTGACTTCAGGTCAGGTCATGATATCATAGTTCGTGGGGTCAAGCCCTACATCATGCTCTGTGCTGGCAGATTAGAGCCTTAGAGCCTGCTTTGGATTCTGTGTCTCCCTCTCTCTTTGCCCCTCCCTTGCTCATGCTCTGTCTTTGTCTCTCTCTCTCTCTCTCTCTCTCTCTCTCTCTCTCTCTCAAAAATAAATACATAGTAAAAAAAAAAAAGATAGACATTGTATACTAACCCGTGGGTATGATACATATTGTAAAGATAAATTCTATGATATTATGGGATCAAATAATAAAAGAGAGTAAGCCAAAATGACAGGTTGGGAAAGGTCTTGCTAAGTACGAGACTTTTCAAACAAGATCTAAAATGTGACACAGCCTGGGCCAGGTGTATGAACTATGAGGGAAAGGTGAGAAGAGAGAAAATATTTTAAAAGTATATTCTACCTAACTTAATTTCCCAGTTTACAAATGATCTATAAAATCTTTTATCATTGCTTGCCTTGAGTGTATTGAGCCATATGGCTGGGCAGTGGGGAAGGGAAGGAGAATTTCTCTATTATGTATATTCTACTATAACCAGTGAATAATGTGTTAACAGCATGTAATGTATGTTCAAAAGCATCATTTAAAATTACCTAAAGGGGCACCTGGGTAGCTCAGTCAGTTAAGTGACTGACTCTTGATTTCGGCTCAGGTCATGATCTCACGGTTTGTGGGACCGAGCCCAGCATCCAGTTCTATGCTGACAGTACATAGACTGCTTGGGATTCTCTCTCTTCCTCTTTCTCTGCTCCTCCCCTGCTCTCTCTCTCTCAAAATAAAGAAATGAACTTAAAAAAATAAAATTACCTATAAATATTACCTATAAAACTATGGTTTTAGAGATTCTCTGGCTAGTAGTGCCCCCATTTAGGATGAAGGTGACACACAGCATTTCAAATATTTCAGCAAAAATATGACTGTATGTTAGATAACACGTGACCTCAAATGCTTAAATAATAAAGGAACATTGATATACTAGCTGTCTCTGTGATACTTCATTCAAAACCTCCTGCAGCCTCACTAAAGAGCTATAGGGTTTGCATCTGCAAATAGAAGCATTGAAACCTGTCCCTGTGTGTCACCTTGCCTTTTATTTAGCTTGGAAAGACCACCTTAGGTGAAAGCTATTGAGACTCATTTTAGTACTTTCTTATATTTTTGTGTGTTCAGTTTGATGAAAAATATTTGCAAATTATTTAGTATTTCCCAGGTACTGTGTCTAGCCCTGATGGTGACATAATAAATAAAATGCACATCTTGGCCTTTAGGAATTTTTTTTTTGCCTGAGAGATGCAGAAAAGTGAATGTCTGCTTATAATAGCATAAGATACAAGAAGGAGGTCGACGTTGTATGTTATGGGAGCTCAGGAGAAAGGCATCTAGCTAGTCTTGGGAGTCAAGGAAAGCTCACTGGAGGTTGTAACAGCTAATTAGAAGAGGAATCAAAAGTCTGTTTTGGTGGACATACATAAACCTGTATGTTAACTCCTTTTTGAGTAACAAGATGGAAACCCAACACTGGTCAATTTCCAAAAGAAGCAAAAACAATATGGTGCTTAATTTATGAGATCTAGTTTATAGCTGTTATAAAAGACTTTAAGTTATTTACATTAGCTCTGTTACCCTCACCAATGCCACGTAAGGGTGATTGCTGTTGAAAGAGATTCCACAGTGTGCCAGCCTGAAACACCATTTTCTTAGAGCTAAAGCATAGGGTTTGTTTTACCCTAAGGACTCCTTATCCCCATAAAAGAATTATAATTAGGGTCATAATTAGTAAAGTTGCTCATTATTCTTAATTAAATTAGACATTAGCTAGACATCAAAAATTATAAGACACACCAATTATTTGCCAGAGTAAGTTATTTATATAATTTGCCTTATGCTTATTGTATAGCCAAATGTAAAATGCAACAAAACAGGACAGCCAAATGTGCCAAATAAAGCCAACGCACCAACCCCTCTTTAAAACTCCTTCATGGCTGACAGTTCCATGGTTGTCCAGGGCGCTCACTAGTTCCCTTTGCATGGCTTTATCTCTGTTGGTTCTGAACTTAACTCTGACTCTCAGTAGCTTTCTCTGTCCTACTTCCCAAGAGAAAGTCAGGGAAGGGTCGGGGAGGTATTAACAAACATCTGAAGTCACTAACCTTGGCCACACTCCCTCTAACATGCTGTAAAATTTTTTATTTCATCTCTGTTGGTTTCCAAGCTAGGATGATCGTGTGGCCATGATTCTAAGCTCCCCTTTCTATTTTTCTTTTAGTAAATGGGGGAGCTTCCTTTTTTTTTTTTTTGAAAGGATGAGGCCATTCAACATGATCTCTCTCATCCTTCTTAGTTGTCATTTCACCAATACTAAATTTTTATCACTTCTAAATTCTCTCAGTATAGATAGAAAAACATAGCTCCTGCTCTCTAAGGTGAATTCTTTTACCTTGGCTCTTTGTCACAAACAGTATTTTAAAAAAATCAAGCAAATGCTCTTGCTTCATTATCCTATGTTTTTCTTTTAATTTTTCTCCTCCCTATCCACTGGCTCTTTTGTCTTTGCCCACACATGTACCATTGTCTGTACTTTATACAAAAAGTTTTACCTGATTCTACCTGTGTAGGAGTTTGTCTGTCTTTGTTTCTTTCATACATAAAATATACACATGGAAAGGCATGTATTCCATGCATGTATCATACACAGATTATACAAACACAGAATAGGGAGAGGGTGACTGGGGAGCTAGAGAAAAGGTTTTTAAGACTGAGGTTTGAGCTAGGTTCTATAAGAATCAATGAGATTTTTCGAGGTCAGAATTTCTCAAACTTTTTTTTTTTTATCTCAGGACCACTTTATGCTCTTAAAAGTAAGTGAGGACCCTGAGGAGCTTTTGTTCACGTGAGTTTTATCTCTGAGTATTGTAGTACTATACTTTTAAATTAATTTTCAAATAATAAAAACCCATTAGATGTTCACATAAAAATACACTTTACAGAAAACAGCCAAATTTTAAAAAGTCAGAATATCATTGTTTTAGAATGTTGCAAATCTCATCTCTGACTTAATAGAATGTTGTTGGCTTCTTGTATCTGCTCTGCATTAAGTCGGCTGCAGAATGTTGTTTTGATTGAAGTATGTGAAGAAAATCCTGCCTCACAAATGTATATTCAAACAAGAAAAGATAATTTTATTTTATTTTTAATTTTTTTAATGTTTAATTTTTAGAGAGAGAAAGAGAGAGACAGAGCGTGAGCGGGGAAGGGGCAGAGACAGCAAGAGACACAGAATCCAAAGCAGGCTCCAGGCTCTGAGCTGTCAGCACAAAGCCCAATGTGGGGCTCAAACCCACAAACCTT
This sequence comes from Acinonyx jubatus, assembly GCF_027475565.1. Taxonomy (NCBI): domain Eukaryota; kingdom Metazoa; phylum Chordata; class Mammalia; order Carnivora; family Felidae; genus Acinonyx; species Acinonyx jubatus. The sequence goes on along the minus strand of NC_069380.1, from coordinate 97,629,394 downwards.
GAGATCATGACCTGAGCCGAAGTCGGATGCTCAACTAACTGAGCTACCCAGGGTCCTCAAGAAAAGATAATTTTAATAGCCCTATCACATAATTGAGGATATCATTCTTTAATATTACAGTAACACTCAACAAGTGGTAAACTCTTACAAGTTAGTTGTAATGTGCAATCTGAAACCACATCAATGAATTATTCTTACTCTGTTTCATTAAAAGCCACTGGCTTGTCTTGCACACTGATAATTACCATGAAACACTATACACTGGTCATTTGAAAATATTCTAGACTTATGCAGAACTTTCCATTTTTGACACCTTCCATTATACATTGTAAAAAAAATCCCAGTCATTATCAGAATTTCTTTAAGCATTGACAAATGCTCAAGCCTACAGTGGCAAATAAAAATTTCTCAGAATTTCCCACAGTCAGAGAAAGACAAATACAATGTGATTTCACTCGTGTAGAATTTAAGACACAAAACATATGAACAATAGGGGAAGGGAAGGAAAAATAAAATAAGATAAAAACAGAGAGGGAGGCAAACCATAAGAAACTCTTAACTACTGACAACAAACTGAGGATTGCTGGAGGGGAGGTGGGTGAGGGATGGGTTAAATGGGTGATGGGCACTAAGGAGGGTACTTGCTGGGATGAGCCCTAGGTGTTATCTGTAAGTGATGAATCACAAAACTCTACTCTTGAAACCAATACCACAGTGTATGTTAATAACTTGAATTTAAATAAAATTTGGAACAAAAAAACATTTGACAATTCCAATAGTTATGTCAAATTTCAAATTTTAGCATTGGTAACACATACTATTAGTTCTTTTTCTTGAAGTGAGAAGCTCAGTTTGCTCATTTTTCAGAGTATGTCTGCTAAATACCCAATTCTGAAAAATGTTAACTTTCAGTTATTCTTTCAAATGCATTTTCATTGAAAAATGTGGCCAGCTCACCTCAAAATTACAGAACTGCACCATGTTTTGTATTTCAGTGTCCAGAATAAATGCTTTATGTGTACTTCCCTTTTAGCCACAGAGACTATTTAAAAGTTGAATCAAGAGGAGTCATGATTTATTTGTTTGCTTGCTTATTAATGTTTATTTATTTTTGAGAGAGAGAGAGATACAGAGCATGAGTGGGAGAGGGGCAGAGAGACAGGAAGATACAGAATCTGAAGCAAGCTCCAGGCTCTGAGCTGTCAGCACAAAGCCTGACATGGGGCTCGAACTCACAAACCTTGAGATCATAACTTGAGTTGAAGTTGGATGCTTAACTGACTGAGCCACCCAGGTGCCCTGAGGAGTAATGATTTAATAAAAATAATAACCTTACTGCTTCATTAAAGAAAATGCTAAGTAAAATTCCTCTCTCTCTCTCTCTCTCTCTCTCTCTCTCTCTCTTTCTCTCTTCCTCTCTCTCAATTTCAAGTGCCTGACAGTGAAAAATACAGTAATTACTTATATACTTTGGTGCCAATGCTTTGATTGGTACCAAGTTTATCTACCATTTTATAAAATCTTTTGTAATATTACTGCAAATGTTAGCACAGTGAAGAAAGACAAATGGTGTCACAGTGTATTTTGGAAGTGGTCTTGATAACCTAGACACCCTTAGAGGATCCTGGGACTCCCCCCACACCCCACATTCAAGGACCAAGCTTTGTGAACTGCTGCTGTACATATAGAAACTTAAAAGACACTCTTGCAGAAAAAATTAGCATATAGAAAGATTATAATAACACATATTTATCAACAGCACCTAGTTAACTAGAGCTTATAATTATCCACAACATATTACTCTCTGCTCCCCAAACATGACTTTCTCTTTTGGTCTCTACACCCTAAAGGAGTAGGAGAGATAGTAAGATGCCTGGAAAGACAGAGGACACTGTGGTTTCACTTGTATTCTGTGCTCCAGTTTGACGGTGAGATCAGCAATATACTACCTTGCCCTTACGGTTTCAATTCATTGTTTTTCCAAATCTGTGCTACTGCAATGCCCCATGATAGCCATTAGCCTAATGTGGTCATGTAAATTAAGCTTAGTTAAAACTAAATTAAACAGCATTAAAAATTTACTTCCCCAGTTAAACTAGTCCTACTCAAGTGCTCAATATCACATGTGGTTGCTGGCGATTATTTGATTAGTACAGACACAGAGCACCGCGGACAGTTCTACCAGACAGGGCTGGGGTCGAATATCACATTCTTTCTATCCTCACCATAATTTACTGCACTCCACTTACCCTACTTACCACTGGCATTTTTGAATCACCTGCTTTATTCATAGTTCTTGGCTATTTCTTTCTGTTTAATACAAACCCCCATAAGAATGCCCTACCCAATCAATATATTAGACTCCCAATTCCTTGATGTCCTGTATTTCCAGTGTCCGTTACCTCCAGGCCAGTCTGTACACAATCCAGAGAAGCCCCATCTCTGAAATGTTAAACTTCATGTCCTCATTCTCAGATCACATATCTCCAACTTCTATAGCTCCCACCTTCTCATTTCCATTCTATATGTTACTTCAGCCTTTCAAGAGAGAGGCGCCATGGGCCTATTACCAAGTAAGACTTCCACATCAACATAAGATGACTCTCCCGGCCTGGACTCTTGATTATTATCACTTAAGGGAAAGCTCTGGCATAGGTCTAGGGTGGCATGAACTGACAGGGCTGATCAAAGCAATTGTCATCTTTCTTACTGCCTATGATTTCTTCCTTTCTGCCAATGTCCTGTTCAAATTTCTTTCTACTTGTACCCTGCCCTTTGGAAGCTGGACAGATGCCATGAGTTTCCAAATATAATCTTGGGTTTGAGTGAAGCCTGTTGACTCTCTGGCTCCCCACCTTCTTGAAGTCCTATCATTTGTGTTCTACCACTGGTCTATACCAGCATCCAGGAAGCTGCCCTTAACTACTTCCAATCTTCCATTACCCATATCCAATTGATCACTAAATTCTGCCGTTTGTGCTTTCCAAATGTATTCCAGATCAATTCTGTCCTTTCTTAACCTCTCAAATTAAGTCTATTGGTAGCACTGGGGAAAGGGATTGGTTGATTAGAACTGAAAGTTGCCAAGGGAGAGGTAAGACTCCAAAAGAGTAATTTGGGTGTTTAATGGATATACTTCTAAGAAAATTCTAGACAAGGGAGAGAGCGTGGATATTTTAGGTGAGCCATGGCCAGCAATTGAAGGGGCAACAAGGTTGATAATTTCTCAAGAATTAGAGGTAAGATTGGAACCCGCAGCCCAGAACTTCCTGAAGCTGTACAGAGAGAAGAAAATACGCTATTTCAAGCAGTGAAAAGAGCACTTGTCAGGGGCCTGTTGCAACAAAAGGGCAATGCATGACGGTAGCCAGCTGTGATGATGGTAATGGCTTTGTGGAACACAGCAGCTGTCTCAGAGGGAATGGCAGCCTTGCAACGAAACTCCCTAGTTTTTTCCAGTAACGCAAAAACTTGCCAACTTTCTATGCCCAAGTTCTCAGCATACAACTTCCTGCCTAAGGTAAGGGAAGGTTGCCTGGAGCAGCATCCCTTCCCCATCGCCCAATCCCACTGATGCACAGGGGAACTAGTAGACAGAACAGCAGATCGTGGACTATTCCAGCAACACCTCATTCTCGGAGAGCTATCAGGGCAATCAGGAGTAAGACAAGACTGTAGGAGACATCCAGCAAATCATCCTTGCCCCTTAAGTCACCCAACTTCTTATGAGATGGAAGCATGTGCAGCAGTTTAGGCATTAGAACTGCTATGGTCCTTACTCTGTCTTAACACTATGCCTGTGCTATTGGCCTGGGGATATGAACTTTACATAGTTTTTTTCTGTATTTTTTATTCATTCAACTATAAAACAAACTCCTTGAGATTAGGACATATATCTTAATAATAACTGCAACCCTCTGATAATGTTGGATACTAAATGAATCTCTGTTTGTGGTTTAGAATGAATAGTCCAAGAGATATTGTCTCCTTTGAGATTGTATTAACGCAGAGAAACCAATTTAGTAATTAGTTCTCTTAAGTAGTAATTTATATTACATTTTATATTTCCTTCTCTTTTTAAAAGTTTTTACTAGAATAATAAATTCTAACATCTACAATACTATTAACTCCAGTAGTATTTTATAGGATTTATAGGATCTTTAGTGTAATGTCTCTCCCTCACCCTCGCTCTCTGAATTTCTGTTCATATATATAGGATGTCTTTATGTCATACAAGTACAGAATTAGAAGTGACCAAAAGAGCCTATTAGCCTGTGTCCACCACTCTTAAGCAGGTTTGAATTTGTAAGAGTAGAAGTAATGTCTAACAGTTATTATACTAAGCATTGTGTGTGTGTGTGTGTGTGTGTGTAACATTTATTTATTATTGAGGAACAGAGACAGAGCATGAGCCAAGGCAGGGCAGAGAGAGAAGGAGACATAGAATCTGAAGCAGACTCCAGGCTCTTTCCTGTTAGCACAGAGCCTGATGCAGGGCTTGAAACCACAAACCGCGAGATCATGACCTGAGCCGAAGTTGGATGTTTAACTTACTGAGCCACCCAGACTCCCCACGTATGTGTGTATTTTTATATTTTCTAAGTCCAAGACTGAGAATCAGGAATTGACAAAAGACTTTTGTCAAAATTCAAAAGGCATTCAGATGCCAAAATTCGTCAATTTTAGATTAGCTTGACATTTTAATGGAGAAAAAAAGAGTACTTGGAACTGCCTATATCTGGTAGTGTCAACACTTTCTAGCTACTTAACCTGTTTCATTGTTCTATATAATGCTTAGGACTTCAGGATATTTTATATATTAATTTGTTTACTTAGTTATCTCCTCCCTTAGATTATGAACTCTATGAAGTCATCTCCTTTGATTTGCTCAAAATTCCTACCATCTGGAATAGCATATATAGCTCTACTCAAGGAATATTTGAGTGAATGAATGAGTGCAAAACACATGATCATATTGACTAGAGATAAAAACAATTATTTGAAAAAATGCATTCCATAAGATAAATATTATGTTAAATAAGTACTTTATATGCAGACTTTACATTAAAAAAAACCATTTTATTTTTAACACTGACAGAAACCTTTTAAATTAGACTCTATTGTTATCATTTTTAAAGAAAAGAAAAGAGAACTTGAGTTGCTGATATAAAATCACAGCTGGTTAGAGAACCATTTCTGATAGAACAGCCTGAGGAGTTCTACAGACCTGCTCCCCATTGAAACTGGTGAAAATTATTTTTAAAAAACAACCTTGGAAGTCGAGAAATTGTTCTAAAAGCATATTAAAGAAGAAAGGTTTCCTTTTAGTTTTGTTGATATTTGCAAATGCATATTGGATAAAGGGTTAGTTTCCAAAATCTACAAAGAACTTACCAAACTCAACACCCAAAAAATCCAGTGAAGAAATGAGCAAAAGACATGAATAGACACTCTTCCAAAGAAGACATCCAGATGGCCAAAAGGCACATGAAAAGATGCTCAACATCACTCCTCATCAGGGAAATACAAATCAAAACCACAATGAGATACCACCTCATGCCAGTCAGAGTGGCTAAAATGAACAAATCAGGAGACTATAGATGCTGGCGAGGATGTGGAGAGATGGAAACCCTCTTGCACTGTTGGTGGGAATGCAAACTGGTGCAGCTGCTCTGGAAAACAATGTGGAGGTTCTTCAAAAAATTACAAACAGAACTACCCTATGACCCAGAAATATCACTACTAGGAATTTATCCAAGTGATACAGAAGTGCTGATTCATAGGGGCACATTTACCGCAATGTTTAGAGCAGTGCTTTCAACAATAGCCAAATTATGGAAAGAGCCTAAATGTCCACCAACTGATGAACAGATAAAGAAGATGTGGTTTATATATACAATGATATACTACTTGGCAATGAGAAAGAATGAAATCCTGCCATTTGGAGCAATATGGATGGAACTGGAAGGTATTGTGCTAAGTGAAATAAGTCAGTCAGAGAAAGACAGATATATGATTTCACTCATATGTTGAACTTGAGAAACTTAACAGAAGACCATGGGGGAAGGGAAGGGGAAAAAATAGTTTCAAACAGAGAGGGAGACAAACTTTAAGAGACTCTTAGATACAGAGAACAAACTGAGGGTGGATGGGGGGGAAGGGGAAGATGGGTGATGGGCATTGAGGAGGGCACTTGTTAGGATGAGCACTGGGTGATGTATGTAAGCGATGAATCATGGGAATTTATTCCCAAAATCAAGAGCACACTCTATACAATGTATGTTAGCTAACTTGACAATAAATTATATTTGAAAAATAATAAATGAATAAATACAAAAAAAAGAAGAAAGATTTCTTAAAATCTACTACACTTTATAAGAAAAATGAGCTACTATTTGAACTAAGACCTACTCCTTCCATCCTCCCTCCCAACTCAGGGAGAAAAAAGGGAAACTCCATTGCATTTGGGCACAGACAAGAACAGAGCTCCTCTCCCTGTAGCCACCAATCAGAGGGCTATGTTCTCCTTGGAGGGCAAGTCTGTCAGCATTTATCATCCTGCACCCAGATAACTTCTGGCAAGTATGTCCAAGAAATGGTGGCTCCCTTCTAACCAGCCCCATTGAAGTCTCCACCTTCATCAGAGCAGAAATACAGAGGTCCTTGGGGCACCTGAGTGGCTTAGTCAATTGAGTGTCTGACTCTTGATTTCAGCTCAGGTTATGATCCCAGGGTTGCTTGATCAACCCCCACGTAGGGCTCCATGCTCAGCGTGGAGCACGCTTGAGATTCTCTCTCTCCCTCCCTCTGACCCTCTCTCTTGCTCATGCTCTTACTCTAAATTAAAAAAGAAAGAAAGAAAGAAAGAAAGAAAGAAAGAAAGAAAGAAAGAAAGAAAGAAAGAAAGAGGGGGACCTTACTGCTTTATTTGTTTATTTTTAAATTAACTACATTATCATAGTAATGAATGCATATAGTTTTAAAAAATACCTCTAAAAGTCTTGTATTGAAAAATAAAGTTTCCTTCTAACTTCTCAACCATTAGTTCTGCTTCTTGGAGTTAACAACCAGCAACTCTTCTATCTATTGTTTATGGTATTTATTTCTGTATTTCTAATTAATGGGCTTATGCTGTTATTTCTTGATTCATTGATCTTATGAATGATCTATTTATTTCTGGCCCTAGTGGATGATGTTTTAACTTGAAAATGCTCCACTCAGCCATATAATCTCTCCACCTTCCTCCTACATTGTTACAGATTTGTTTTTTGCAAAACTACTAGTCAGTGACAACATTATGACTGACTTTACAAAAGGTGCTGCTCACAGTTTAAACCACTACAAATGTTCATTATGAATATTTCTCCAAACCTGTATCTCATCGTATTTTCCTAGAATTAATAATTGCCAAAGTTTTCATTCATTTTTTTAAGGTGAAGACTATTTATTTTTACATAGTTGACGGTTCAAAGCAAAACTGAGGGGAAGATACAGAAATTTCCCATTTACCGCTTTCCCCTACACATGCACAGCCTCCCCCATTATCAATATCCCTCACCTGAGTGGTACATTTGTTACAATTCATGAACCTACTTCACTGTTTTTCCAAAATGTGCTTTTTATACTTTTCTCAGAAGTATGAAATATTCACCGCACCTATTACTAGTTTTTACATTTTCAACTACATTCCTTATATTTCCTCCCTTTGAGATCCATCATCTGGAGTCCTTGATTCTTTGGATCTAATTCAACCTATTGCTTGGTGGACTTGCCACCCATGTGTCCACTTGGGATTCTCAATCTCATGATCTTGGAGGATTAGCTTTGTTAGTATCCTTTAATGAGCTACCTTTGTCCTGGATCCCATGTCTTTTTACTTTCTTGGTTTCACACCTCATTTAACAATAGCACATCCTCTGGAAACTTTCTACAAATGCATAGATAGCAGATACGTTATTTAGTCACGGTATCTAAATATATCTTTATACTTCATAAGAAGTGACTACTGTTTGATCTGGATATAGAATTCTAGGCTGGAAATAATATTTTATCTGGATTTTTATGACATTATTACACAATCTTTTACATTCTGAGGTTGAATTTGCATCCCTGCTGTGCATCCTATTGCTGTGTCTTGAAGTGCGTCTTATTCAGTGAGCGTTTCCGGTCTGGAGACTCATCCCTTCAGTTCCAATTATTTTGCTTATAGAATTCTCTTTCATAATGTCCTTCTTTCCATTTTTCTTTTGCTAAAACTACCATTTTTCAGGTGTTAGCTCTCTTGGATTGATTCTTAATTTCTCAACTATTCTTTCTTACTTTCAATATTTTGGTGTGTGTGTGTGTGTGTGCATGTGTGTGCATCTGCATGAGTGTGTGTGTGCACATGTGCATGCATGCATCTGTATGTGTGCATCTGTGTGTGTGCATGCACCTGTGTGTACACACACTGCTTTCCAGGAGACTTGTTTGGTTTTATTTTCCACCACTTCTAATGATATTTTTTCTCATATATTTTAAATTTCTAGAATTCCTTTCTTCCTTGCTAATTTCCATTTCTCCCTAGACTCTTGTTCTAGTTTCATAACCTTCGTATTTCTATGACAATATGTAGAGGGGGTTTCTATTTTTCACTCTTTTGAAAAGTATTTTCTTCTCTACATAACAATCTCTTCTCCAGATTCTTGATGTTCCTTTTTCTTCTTCTTCATCCTAGTATCTATCTGGTCTGGGGTCTCTGTTGTTTAGGTAGAAGCTTCCTTCAAATAGCTGGTAACTCCTCTGTCCACCCATATTTAAACTGATGCAGCAATCACTGATTACTCTGAGCACATATGCAGTTAGTTATCCAGTGCCTTGTCACTCGAAGTATGGCTCACTGATGGGCAGAAATGTAGAAGTATTAGAAATGCAAAATATTGGGCCACACCCCAGAATGAATGAATCAGCATCCACATTGTAGTAAGATGTGAGGGATTTACATGCACATTTAAGTTTGTGAAGCACTGATTTCATTATAGTCAACTTATAAAATAAGTCAGGCTTTTCATTACCCCATTTAATTTATGGATATCTGGAAGAATTTTCCCTCTCAAGCTCTTTAAAGTTTCTCTAGAGAATAATCCTTTCACCTGTGGGGAAGGGACAGTGCAGGCCGACTTCTAGGTTTCTGGGGTAGAGATAGTAATGAACTATGAAGGTCTACAGAACTCTGGTTTTGACCAATGCCCTTGGTTTTAGCTCCATGTGGTTCCTGGTAGATAGGGCTACCTCTAGGTTTTGAGCTTTTTGTAGGTTCTACAGGGCAAACTTCCCTACTTGTCTTTATCATGTCTCTCTGAAGAAAGTTTGGTTTTAAATTTCTGTGTTCTTTTGTGATTCTCCCTTCTGTAATGTCATCTCGGTTCCAGTTATTTTTCTTTTCATGTGATAAAGCCATTAGAAAAGAAAAACCTCACTCACTGTCATTTAGTTAAATATTTGAAGAGACAGCACGCAAACACAGTGGCTCATCAGGCAGGTCATTTCAAAGCAGCAGAGAAGTGCTGTGTTGCAGAGGAAGGCTCGGAACAAGAAAGTAGGCTGCCCAGGGGTTCCAGACAGCATGGCAGATTGGGGGGATGACAGAAGAGGGAAAAAACACCAAAGAGGCTGCTAAAAAATAAACCATCTGCTTTGCCATTTTTTTCTTGGTTTGTTCCTAACGCCACGGGTCAATTCTAGTGCCAGGCAGGATCCTTGTCAGCTCAATGAGAGGAGATTTGGGTTAATGCAGGTCACTTGGCTCCATTGCCTCCAATGCTCAAAGCAGAAGACCACCATGTTTCCTAAATAGATCTTTGGCCCTGGTGTAATCTGGGGAGGTAGCTGGGCCCTTATTTAAGCACAGAACCCTAAGGCAACCACATCGGACCCAGAGTTATCCCAAGCAAACTGGTAGTGCCAGAAGGTTCGAAGAAGGCAAAGTATTACAGTATTCTTAGATGAGAAGAATGACAAATATGGCAAATTGGATTTAGAAGAGCAATTCTCTAAGTGTGTTCCAAGCAACGTTCCCCCAGAAGATGCTCCTAAAAAAAAGGGGGGGGCGCCTGTCGATTGAGCCGCTGACTTCGGCTCAGGTCATGATCTTGCACTCCGTGAGTTTGAGCCCCACGTCAGGCTCTGTGATGACAGCTCAGAGCCTGGAGTCTGCTTCAGATTCTGTGTCTTTTTCTCTCTCTGCCCCTCTGCCTCTCATGCTCTCTCTCTCTCTCTCTCAAAAATAAATAAACATTAAAACAAATTAAAAAAAAAAAAGAGTTGTGCTGAATCAATTCCACTACAGGCCTTAAGCACTGAAGAACTCAAGTTCATACCCACTGTGAATATCAAAATAAGCACATTAGGCTGTGGAATAAATACAAGTCCAACAAAATTCTGATTTTCCCTGGTGTTAACTTCCTTGATGCATTAGACAAATACTAAACATGGATATAATTTTTTCTTCCCCAATTTGCTGGTGTCCCAAACGTGTATTTTATCTAATCTAATGGTTAATGGCTATATTGGCATAGGTTCTATAGTGAAAGAATTTGGGGGAGCTGATGCATTTTCTCTAAAAGATCCATAATGAATGTAAGTATATTAGTTTGACAGTTCACCGGAGAGAAAAATGTGCAGCTTTAACGCGGTGTTTCCAAATCTCATTTGACCAGAGCACCCATTTTGACAGCATATCTATTAGTTTTCTACTGAACTAATGGTCTGCAGAAGGTATTCGGAGGCCACTGCTAAGAGGACTCAAGTTGGACAAGGAAGGCATCTGGCCCACACAAGCCCCATCGTGTCCAACGTTCTGTACAAGTAGACATTATGGCACCAAAGATTAATCTTTCAAGGCATCTGTTCTTTTAATGTGGAACATAAATCCCAGTCATCTAAATATACTTCTTGCTTTTTCCAGATAAAATATTTTCTGTACCTAACCATAGTGTAACATTATTGGTGCTATTTTAATTGCCACTTGATATCATCTCAGAAGCAGCTGGCTGTGTTTTGACTGTGATAGAATTGACAGAAGTTGTGTATGTGTATGTGTAATGTAATTTGTAATTCTCTAAAGTTTTGATTTGTGTTTAAAAATAAAAAGCACTGTGTACCTCAACAAATGATAAATCACATGAGGGATTTCAGATTCTAACAATCTGGTACTGACTGGACAAAGAGAAAGTAAATTTAAATTATTCATCAACTGAAAGGTAAACAAAAGGGTAAAACTTTTCCTTTGTTTAGTATATTACAGGCAGTGCTACATGGCCTTTGAAGATTATAATTTGAGATGGTGCCCATCATAACCTACTGTGCCTAGAATGTAAGGAAATATGTATCTTTCATATACACAATGAATATACTGATCTAATAAAGTAACAGCATCTTGGAGGATGAACTCAATTGCTTTATATAACAATCACTTAAAATAACAGGGATTTCAGAGGTGACAGCGCTGAGTAACTCTGATGGAAGTATATTTTGAGGTATTTTTCTCATATAATTTAATGGTGACCTATCTCTCTTGTTCCATTCATCCTGGCTACCAGTGGCCTCAATTAAAAGAAGGCTGTGATTCAGGATAATCTATGACCAGAGAAAAAGCACAGCTAACTTGCCCAAATGAGGATTATAACATTAGGACAAGGTCTTGTCCAAATAAGTTAATGAACTAGGATGTATAGATTTGCAGGGCATATGGTACAGAAATTCTTCCTATTTCTTATCCCATCTTTAACATCAGAGCTAAGTGAACATTAGGAAATTTAAATTCACTGCATTGGGGCGCCTGGGTGGCTCAGTCGGTTGTGTCCGACTTCAGCTCAGGTCACCATCTCGCAGTCCGTGAGTTCGAGCCCCGCGTCGGGCTCTGGGCTGATGGCTCAGAGGCTGGAGCCTGTTTCCGATTCTATGTCTCCCTCTCTCTCTGCCCCTCCCCCGTTCATGCTCTGTCTCTCTCTGTCCCAAAAATAAATAAACGTTAAAAAAAAAATAAATTCACTGCATATCTTATAGTCAACAGAAGACTGCATCAGTGATTATAAAAATAGAGTTAGTATGAATAAAAACTTACCATTAAATGTTTACTATGTACGATGACCTAAGGTAAATTCATTGTCTTTTTTAGAAAAAAAAACAAAACAAAAAACAAAACAAACAAAAAACAAACCAGAATTTATTTTTCATAGCAGGTTGTGGATCACAGCAAAATTGGGCAAAATTTATAGAAATTCCCATACACTCTGGGCCTCACACATGCATAGCCTGCACATTGTCAACATCCTCTGGTTGTACCAAATGCACCAACTGATGAAACTACAATGACACATCACCAGATCGCCCTGGTTTACACAATGGTTCATGTGTGATGTTGTACATTCTGTGCCAGTGGAAAAAATGCATAATGACATGTGTCTACTATGATAGTATCATACAAAGTAGTCCCACTGCTGTGTTCTGCCTGGTCACTCCTCTCTTCCCCACAAACCCTGACAAACCCTGATCTTTTTACTCTCTCCATAGTTTCCTAACTTTTCCATAATGTCATATTGTTGGGATCATACAGTATGTAGCCTTTTTCCAATTGGCTTCTTTAAGTAATATGCACTTAAGTCCTTCCATTTTTTTTACATAACTTGATATTTCACTTCTTTTCAGGGCTGAGTAATATTCTATTGTCTGGAAGCACCACAGTTAAATGATCCATTCATTGACTGAAGGACATTTTCATTGCTTCCAAGTATTGGCAATTATAAATAATGCTGCTACCAACATTCATGAGCAGGTTTTGATGTGGATATGAGTTTTCACTCCTTTGGGTAAATACCAAGGAACATGACTACTAGACCATATGATAAGAGTATTTTGTTTTAAAGAAACCTAAAACACAGCAAAGTGCCTTCCAAAGTGGTGGTACCATTTTGCATTCCCACCAGCAATGAATGAGAGTTCTTGTTATTTCACTTTCTCGTCACCATTTGCTGTTGTGAGTGTTTTGGCTTTTGGCCATTGTGATAGGTATATGGTGGTATCTCAGGGTTTTTAAAATTTCCATTTCCCTGATGACATGTGATGTGGACCATCTTTTTATATGCTTATATGCCATCTGTATATCTTCTCGGATAAGGTGCTTTTTAAGACCTTTGGCGCATTTTTAAATCAGGTTGTAGGTAAGCTCTTTTTTGTATTCCTAGACTTTTAGGTATGAAGACTACCCAAACAAAGTCACTGCTGCATGATTCATTTTCTGTTTTGTGAAAGAGGAGAGGCCATCTATTTTTTTTTCTTAATTTTGAAAAAAAAAAAACTATCTGAAAACATTGCCTAGAAAATCTCTACTTTTTTTTTAATTTTTTTAACATGTATTTATTTTTGAGACAGAGAGAGACAGAGCATGAACTGGGGAGGGTCAGAGAGAGGGAGACACAGAATCTCAAACAGGCTCCAGGCTCTGAGCCGTCAGCACAGAGCCCGATGCGGGGCTCGAACTCACGGACCGCGAGATCATGACCTGAGCCGAAGTCAGCCCCTTAACCGACTGAGCCACCCAGGTGCCCTGAAAATCTCTACCTTTTAAGCACACACTACTCATCACCCTTCAGAGGCTGCTGGGACTAAGACCGTTTGTTCGTCTAAAAATAGGGGCCTACAATATTTCAATTAATGTTTCTCTTCTTCAGTTTTATCAGGAATAAAAAGAGTCCCCATACTGCAATAGGTAGAAAGTAAATCTGAATTTTTCTATAAAGAATATGTAAAAATTATGAAACATTTCATTACACCCATTAAATAAACCAGCAACAAATATTTTGGGGGATAAGAAGGATAATGTTTTGTACCTTATGCTAGAGAAAAACACTGACCGAGTAGAGTATATAGGAAAGTATCAGGTTTTATATTATGGACTTTTTTCCATGGAAAGCCTATTTTTCTGGAAAAAATGTTTTACATGTTAAATAATCATGCTTTTGAAAATATCAATCCTTATACATTTCAGAATACCTAACACAATTATGATACAGGGTATACACCATAAATATTTGTAGTTAACATTGTTTGTCAGGAAAGCATTATTTTCTGTAAGTGATTTTAAATATACTGTTCCACTAAAGGTGATTTTTATTATATTCTTAACCCAAAATTCCAATGGAATGCTAAGCCTAGTAAGCCAGTAGAGAGAATGCATATCATAATTCTACCTTCAGATGTTTCTCTGAGGAAAAGAAACCTTCACTTGTGATCTTCACTTTTCCTGTTCTTATCACTCTAATCATCGATTACATGGAACTTTACTAAATCATTCTAAAATTCTTCACAAATACTCCTTAATTTAGCACAGCCCAGCTCCTGTTCTCAGTACTCCCAGAGCTACCACAGAAGTCTCTACCAGAGACAACGCTCCAGTCTTGCCCACGTTCTTCTTAGCCTTACAGAGAATAGTCTCATCTGACAGAGCTGTACACGTATTTCTCTCTCTAATTCAAAGCCTTGTTTTGCTTAGGCCATCTCTTCCTCACTTGACTGAAACTTCTAAAATATCACATAATATCTTCCCCATTTATTCTTGTAATAAAGAACTGGACTCCATTTTTCTTAATTGATGTATAGTTCACAGAAGATGTTACATTTGTTTCTGGGGCACGGCATAGTGATTGGACAAGTTTATACATTCTGCTATGCTCTCCACAGAGCAACCTACAGATTCAATGCACTGTCTGTCAAAACACCAACAGCATTTTTCACAGAACTAGAACAAATTACACTAAAATTTGCATGAAACCACAATAGACCCCTAAGAATCAAAGCAATCTTGAGAAAGAAGCACAAAGCTAGAGGTGTCACAATTCCAGATTTCAAGATACATTATAAAGCTCTAATAATCAAAACAGTATTGGTACTGGCACAAAAACAGACACACAGATCAATGGAATGGAGAGCCCAGAAATAAAGCCATGCTTATGTAGTTGATTCATCTGGACACCATTTTTTATGACTGACCTGACAGCTTTTAGTTTCCCACCTCTCTTTCCTGCTGCCCCCACACAGGGCAAGCACGAGGAGAGTCCCTGTGTGCCACACATCCTATGAGGTCAGTGGCAAACCCACCTGCAAACACTCCCACCCAGCACATGGGCCCTTCCCCAGACTCATGCCCAAGTCACCACAAGGACCCCATGTACTCTCTCTGCTTTGCTCTTGGTTTCCTCCCTTGCAGAATTTCTACACTTCCCCTTAGGAAGTCCTTCAGTGGTCTACTGCATGAATAATAAGTTTCATTTCATATTCATTGGTAGCTATAAGTTGTTTGGTATCCAATATAAATAATATCCAATTAATATACATTCCAATATTTATATTGGTATCCAATATAAATACCAATATAAATACCAATTTATATTGGTACCCAATATAAATCTTCGGGGGAGTGGGAATTTATAGCAGGAGACACCACCACATAAAATGATTCTTATACATTTATTTATACCAATAAATCTCATCCTTGTCATTAATATTTTTCATTCAAAATGTTGAAAACATTCCTTATTTTCTTTACATCCAATGGAGATATTTATGTAATATATATGCATACAGTATATAATTATATGTGTAAATGTCTCCATCTACACAAATGTTCTCTGTCTTGATGGATGTGAAAACTATTAACAGCATATATGGTCTTCTTTGTTTTTCTGCAATCCGTACATTCACATAGATATTTGAATAAATTCATTTTAGTCTGAAGGTAAATGGATTTAATTAAAATAGAAATAAAGAGTGGGGACACCATTTATTTCTCTGTAGTCTAAAGACTCATATTGTGTTTTCTATTTTACTGTCCAATGCCATATCTTGGTAATACAATATTCATTTTTGTTCAGTTTGCTTTACATCATGTCTTAGTACATATACAGCTTTCAAAGTCTAATCCTTCATTCCAGTTATTTGTTTCAAGTTTCCTTTCCTAACTTTGGTTCCCAAATGTGCTAATCATCTGACAGGCAGAGCTCTGTGTGGATTAGCACCTGATTCTTTAACTTTACAACAAGGTTGTTTAACCTCCCCTCTTTGTACCATGAGTTACTGTGACTTACAAACTACTTCTTGTGAAAAAGTATCCTTTTATTGTTAGACTTTATGTCAGCCACACAGTATTGAAAACATCTGGAACAGAGAAGAAAACACTTGGATTCTTGCCCAAAAATGTCTCCAAGACCAAGCAGCAAGATCACATAGTCAAATGAACAATGCGAAAGAACAAGAGGGAAAGGCAGAAAAGGCTCTTTAAGGAAGTCAGAGTAAAATCAAATATGTGACGAACATATCAATTATTCTGTCTATTTTCATTTAGGAATGACACATTCATTTGTCCTTTGGCAATAGTTTCTCTGGCATTTTTTCACATTTACACAATCCTAACAAGCGTTTTATACAAATGCAACGTCCAACTCAGATGGTGATCAAATGGCTATGGCGGGACTATAAATGCTCCAGAGCCAAAGACAAAAGTTAAAAGTGCTGTTGGTACAGTTGTCTTGCAACTAGGGTTTTTCTTGAATTTGTTTAATACCAATGACACTTTTTTTTGCCTAGTAATTTCCTTTTTATTTACTTTAGTGGAACTGTCTCCAAAATATAGCCGATAACCACATGACTTAACAAGTTATCTCAGAACCTTGAGTGCTATTTTCTGTTGTCAGCACATTTATGATAAATTTGCAAAATGCAAATAAAAGCTGTAGGCAAGTGAAAAAGGATTCTCATCTATAAAAATATACACCTCACCGATTTTACATGTGTTGAAACATTTTACAGCTTCTAAATTAGCTGAAATAAGTAGTCTAACCTTTCAAAGGAAAAAGTTTTGATAATGACTTATTGAATAAACATGCTCATACAGAACACCACAGGTAAACTCTTTAGGAGAGACTAGTGTGTCAGTGAATTTACTAGGCCAAAATGACAATTTTATATAATCATTAATTTTAAGAAAAAGTAGAGAGGAAATGCATAATATATAGTCAAGACTGAGTCTTAAAAATGTTGAAGATGGGGGTGCCTGGGTGGCTCAGTGGGTTGAGCATCTGACTTTTGATTTTAGCTCAGGTCATGAACTCATGGTTTGTGGGTTTGAGCCCCGCATCAGGCTCTGCCCTGACATCATGGAGCCTGCTTGGGATTCTGTCTCCTTCTTTCTGTCCCTCCCCTAATCTCCCTCTATCTCTCTCAAAATAAATTAATAATTTTTTAAATGTTGAAGATGACTTGTGCCCATTAGTGCCTTTCTATCCTACCATGATGGCCTAAGAAAAGAGGGTACTACACTCTGACAGGGTCCTCACTTCTCTGATTCCTTATTCTCTGTGAAGGACCCCCTACACAGGAGACCTAACTGTCATAAGACCCAGTTTCCATCCTTTCCATCCTTCAACGCTCCTCCCTTAAAAA
The DNA here is from genome assembly GCF_027475565.1 of Acinonyx jubatus. Taxonomy (NCBI): domain Eukaryota; kingdom Metazoa; phylum Chordata; class Mammalia; order Carnivora; family Felidae; genus Acinonyx; species Acinonyx jubatus. Next base: position 97,611,919 of record NC_069380.1, on the reverse strand, counting down.
CTGTTCTAAACGGAGCCAATCAGAGATATTACCCAAAGAATTTGAAAATTGGCAAAGTAGCAGGAAAACGTCTGTTGGAGTAGAATTACTTTGATAGGCATACCTGAAAAGAAAATCCACGTGTTCTTCTTGTTAGGCTCCTCCCAGATTTCCTCATTCAATCTTTCTGTTGGCCTCATCTCCTCAGTTATTCCTTTGATTCCTATTCTCTACCTCAGCTACTTGTCCAGAGTTGGTTTCTGTGGCCTGTCAATAAAATGGATACTTAAATTATACAGATATTGACACCAGAGAGTGAATTGCAGGCAAAAGATATTCAGGGACATGTGGAATATTTAGAATTGTATGTCATGCCAAGAAATTTTGGAAATGCGTTGAGTCTTTTCCTTATTTTAGGAGGGCAAATAGTTTATGGAATACAGGGTCAAAACTAGTGAAATGGATTATCTCCTGTGATCCATTGACCATAGTCTCACTGAGGTAGAAACGCTGAAGAATTGGACAAATGACACTACAGAAAATTTACAGCAAATATTACAGGTCTAGGGAAACCATTTTTTTTCTGATAGCATTAGATAACATAAAATAAAAGACTCAAAATCAGATTTAAAATTCTGGACTAATGTCATGGAATAAAATTCAAAATTCTGAGGACTGCTAAAAATAGGTCTACTCTATTTAGAAACAGAACTTTACGGTATGACAGTTTCTTTCATTGTGTCCTAGAAGTGCAATGCAAGAAGCCTGAGTAGTGCACGTTTATTGTCTGTCTACTTCATCTAGAAGAAAATATGGCCCAGCCAGTGGCTGACAGTGTAGTCTAAGAATCAGGGTTTCAGTGATAGATGGAGGGGGTTAATGGCAATATTATTGGAGAAAGAGTATGTGCCTCAGCCTATCGAGATAGTTCTTGAATCTTCTCTAGATGCATACTAAAAGAACCCCTCAAGAAAAAAGCCTTAACAAATGAAAGGAGTAAGGTGACACTTTTGTGAATATCAGTTATCCTTCTTTGCCACCCAGACCTCAGCTTGCTCAATGATCTTGAAAAAGCTGCCATAGGATAGGGAAGTAGATTATGCATGGGTACAATGACATAGGCTGCCTTCTACAAGGTCAACTCTACCATCACTAATGATCCCATCATTACTGCTGGAACTCCGTTTGGCAGTTGAAGGTACATGCTTTTAGAAATTCAACTAGCCTTGAGATCCCTTTATAGTAACATGCATCAAGATACGCTGCAAGCCTTGGTGGCAGACAGATTCTATTAGATCCCTTCCACCATGAAGTGAGCAGTAATTTTCTTCTTACTCCAAATAACAATAAGACACTTATTCTGAATTTACTTCTGACAGTATCATCTTTTGTGTACTTACCAAATTCCCTATATACCATGATGATATTCCACACAATATATGGACATGGGCATAAAAATATGCATGGGCAAAAAAATACATTTAATGAGGAAATAAATAAGTTAAGAGGCACATGTGTTTGAAATTCACTGGTATTTTCAAGCATTCGATATTTGGAAGTATTGGAACAGCAAGAAACAAAGTCTCACCAGTGGCTTCACCTAGAAGATGAAAATTTACGAATTTGGGAGCTGTCTTGTAGGATGTTGTATATGTTTTCCACTCTGGGCTGTAGTAAAGTTTTACTTTACAAAGAAGGTATAGTTTTTACCAAGTGTATTGAATATTGTGAATGAGTCACTCAGTCCCCCTTCCAAACCACTTCTCATGTGCAAGATACAGAATAATAAAAATTCCTTTTTGTTCAGATTCCTTTGCAGCTAAGGCTCAGTACGTGATTGCTGATTCATCAATCAGATATACACACATGTGAGACTTCAAGTCAGAATCTGGTTTGGTGAAAATAGGATATATATTACGCTGGTCGAACTGTGGCAGAATCAGAACATTCATGGAAGCACCAGCTTTGCTATGGCTCATCGAAATGAGAGCAGTCTGCCCAGAGCAGAATCAAAAGCATCTCTGGAGAGGCTCATTCCTTAAAAGTCAAACAAGAATTGTTGCTTCCGCCCTTAATATGTACCTTTCTACTGAAAAGAACCAAATTAGATTCCTTGGTTTTCAGCTAAGAAATGAAGAATGCTAATAACTGGAAACTAAAACTATCATTTGACCATGCTGGACCATTAATGTCACGGGAGCAGACAGAAAATAAGGTCACATTGTCCGGATCAATACCTGTGGAAAATCAAAGGAAATAGGTTTGAATGTAAATATTTTAGGATGTCCTAACAACTGTGACCAAGCAGAAGTCTAAATGGCTTATGTACCTCAAGAAGAAAATTGTAAGCCACTCTATTTGACAATGTGTCCAAAAGTGCTGGCTGAAAAGCTAAAGAAAGGGAAATGGACGGTGGTAAGATAAAATGACAAGGACCAGCTGCTGCATTGGTGTACGTGATGGGTCCTGAGGGCTGTATTTTTTCCTCTATTTCCCTCCTTGGTTGTTACTATCATTGTTATAATTTTTATATTTTACACTATTACAGCAATTGGTGTGTTTCAAATTCTGTATGTGTTAAACATGCTAACATGTAGTAAAAATAAAAAATTAACAACATACTACATAGGCTGGTATTGGTAGTATTAAACTTCTGCAGTATTAAACTAGCTCGACAGAAAAGTAGACAAAGATGAGTGATAAATATAGTCATTAGTGATTATTAGTTAATCTATACTTTTCTAATGATGAGAAAATTGGGCTGAAAATAGGGAAGGAAGGTATGAAAGATAGAGGCATTTGATTTTTTAGCTATCCCTTTTTAAAGGTTACCATCAGAGAGGAGAGAGTTTTGATTGCAAGGAAGATTACAGTGGCATCTTCATCATCATTAATAGGTGAATAAACTCTCCTTTAATTTAAAGAGACTATACTACTCCATTCTCCCTACCCAGTAAACTCTCTACAACATTGACAACTTGCCCATGATAGGAATGAGTAAGAACAAGTGACTTCTTCTATGAATACTACACCTGAGGGATCCCTGTCATAGATACTGTTCTTCCATTGTGTCCTGCCAGGTACACTTACCAGAGACAATAAAGTGCTCTGATGGTAGGTTTGTAGAGTGATATTTTTAATCGCTTAGTTCACTTCTCAACTCCTTTTATGAAACACTAACATGAAAATTAGGGGAAAAACTAAAAAATAAAAACTGGAAAAACACTTCTTTGTAAAAATCCCCTTACTATATGGGGTGCCTGGGTGGCTCAGTCAGTTGAGCACGTGACTTCTGCTCGGGTCATGATATCGCGGTTTGTAAATTGGAGCCCTGTGTCAGACTCCGAGCTGACAGCTCAGAGCCTGTAGCCTGCTTCAGATTCTGTGTCTCCCTCTCTCTGCCCCTCCCCTGCTCACACTCTGTCTCTCAAAAATAAATAAACATTGAAAAAGCAAATTCCCCCACTATCCTCCTCTGTCCTTTAAAATATACCATTTATTTTTCATGACTCGGTGGTTTCAATGATGAATTACATTAAGTTTTAAGGAAAAAGTATCAATAATAATATCAATATTATGCAAAATTTTATGCAAAGATATTTTAAGAAAGAAAACCACAGACCTAAAACTATCATAAACAATGATGCAAAAAATCCTTAACAAAATATTAGTGAATTGAACCCAGTAATATATAAAAAGTATAATAGATCACAACCAAATGTTACTCCAGGAATGAAAGATAGGTTTAATACTAGAAAATTAATTATTTATTCACCACATTAACAGAATAATGTAGAAAAATATCTGTATAATCAACTCCCTTTTATAATAAATAAAAGAGACTCTCAACATATTAGCAATACGGAGAACATCCTCAACCTGATAACATACATCTATGAAAAATTTGTAGTTATGAACATAGTTACTAGCCAGTATAATGAAGCAAGAAAAAGAAATAAAAGAAATAATGATTTAAAGGAAAAAATTGCCTTTGTTCACAATCCATGATTACTTATAGTGAAAACGCCAAGAAATCATCAAAATCTACTAGAACTAACATGTTGCTGAATACAGGGTCAAAAGTCCAAAATTAACTGTATTTCCATAGATAAGCAAGAAACAATCAAAGTAAAATATAGAACACATTGATAATAGCATCAAAAATAAAATGCTTATGTAGTAATTTAACAAAAGATATGCAAGATCCACTTATTGAAATATGTAAAACATTGCTAAGTGAATTAAATAAAACCTAAAATGTAGAAAGATATATCATCATGGGTTGGAAGACAACAAACATGATAAGACCTACATTCTTCTAAAAATAATTTATAGATTTAATGTAATCATAATAAAAATTCCAGGGGAGCCTGGGTGACTTTGGCTCAGGTCATGATCTCACACTTGATAAGTTTGAGCCCTGTGTCAGGCTCTGTGCTGATAGCTTCGAGCCTGGAGCCTGCTCCAGATTCTATGCCTCCCTCTCTCTCTGTCCCTCCCCACTCACACGCTGTCTCTCTGTCTCTTTCTCAAAAATAAATAAGCATTAATTTTTTTTAATTCCAACAGTTCTCTTTTTTAGAAATTTAAAAATTGGTTCTAAAATTTGAATGAAAATAACAAAGGATCTTGAATAATTAAAAAAACATTCTTGAAATATAAGAATGAGCTTGCAAGAGTTATACAACTGTATTTTAAAAATTATGAAAAAGCCACAGTAATCAAGAGCATGTGGTAGCAGTATAGAGACAGAGCAAAGGATCATGGAACAGAAGAGAAAGTCCACAAATAGCCCTACACATGTGTACAAAGGCAATTCAGTAGAGAAAGGAAACCTCTTCAACAAATGGTGCTGAAATGACAGATAAAAATAAGTCACTTATTTATAAGAGCTATTACTTAACATTAGACCCTAATTCAGTATTGGTAATACCACTTTAAATTAAGACAAGGGTTAGCAAAACCTCAGAGAAAACATCTACTGGTCTACTTCTACTTGAAATACAATGGCCAAAATATTATCCCAACCTTTGCCATGTGCTTTCTGTCAATGAATGAATTGTATGATATCTGTCTTCAATTTTTTTGTTTATTATACCAATTATTTATCATAAACAATTATACACTTATTATAAAAAATCTATCAGGCCTTGAGCAAGAGTATACAGTGATAAACACAACAAAATAGTCTTTATCTTCAAGGACTTTCAGTATATAATGTTTAAAGGTAGAACACTCACATTAGTTAAACAAAAACACAAATATATAATGACTTATTTTCCTAACATAATACAGTTTGTATGATTTTTTTAAATGCTTATTTATTTTGAGAGAGAGAGAGAGAGCATGGAAGTAGTTGAGGGACAGACAGACATGGAGAGAAAGAATTCCAAGCAGGCTTCACACTGTCAGCACAAAGACTTGAAAGACTCGATCCCCTGAACCATGAGATCACAACCTGAGCTGAAATCAAGTAGTATGCTTAAGTGACTGAGCCACCCAGGCATATGATTTTTAATATACCCATTTTGGAATGGATCTCATCTCAGTATGCCAGTAGAACTCCTTCCCATCAGATATGAAAAAAACCATAATGTACTTGGAAAATATAACAGTTCCCAGATACACTGGGGCTGATTAACTTTTTCAAGGAGGTCAGGAAGTCAAGGTTGAGCTGAGATCTGAAGGTTGGTAGGAATTAGTTAAGTACAGAGTATAGGGCAGAGGTTCTGGTTTTGGGAACAAGTGGAAATGTCCTGAAGTGGATGAGAATTTTGTGTGTTTGAGAAACTGTAAGACCGGTTTGTATGTGTCTGTGTTTGAGAACTAGCCAGTTGGTCTGGTGAAGAACACGGAGAAAAGGCACTGCCTAGATCACACAGAGCCCTGGAGCTGTGTTACAGATTTTGGAGCTTATCCCAAGGGCACAAGAGTGGGCTTCTAAAAGGTTTTAACCAAGACTGGTGCTACTTGATATACTCTAGATTTTTCTTTTAAAATTTTTTAAATGTTTTATTTATTTTTGAGAGAGCACAAGCAGGGGAGAGGCAGAGAGAGGGAGACAGCAGATCCAGAGTGGGCTCTGAAGAGACCAGTGAGACAGATGTGGGGCTTGAAGTCACAAACTGCAAGATCATGACCTGAGCAGAAGTTGAATACTTAACAGACTAAGCCACCCAGGTGGCCCTGATATACTCTAGATTTTTAAAAAGCTACTGTCTCCTCTAAGTAGGAGACTGAGCAAAGAATAATCCACAGATTTTAGGTACCTAAGGAAACACAATTGTCACATGAAGTGGCATTCTGGCCCGAGAAGACCATCCCACTTCTCGGAGAGCACATAGGACACAGAATATCTGCACACTAATCTAGTTGCTGATATTTTAAAGTTCCTTTGAAACTTTCTTAAACATGTAGATCATTGATTCATCATGGCTCTTGGTTCTTATAACTTATAATAGGGAAAAACTTACTCTGACTTGAAACATTCGAACTGAAATGCAAATCACCTCCAGCAAAGGATAACTTCAGAATAATTCCTACTGAGCATATGACTTACAACCATGTTGCACCCGCGGGGGCCCATCAAGGCATGGCTTGTTGCAAATATACACTTTAAAGTGGCTGAAATCAAGTATTAGAAGGGGCTATACAAAACTGTCTATTTCCACCTTGAAGGTTGTCTTCTAAGACAACAATGCTAGTATTTATAGAACTAATAGCTAGTTACTGTTTCTGAGAGTAATTAGAAGGTGGGCTAGGAAGGAAGCCTCTTTAACACCTTTTAAGGACTGGAATTTAATCTACCCTATTCCCATTCTTAGTCATTTGAGTTATAAGTATTTCATGATGTAGACTCTGAAGAAGCATTAAAAGCCTGAAATTGTAAGCTAAAGCAGTTTAGTTGTAGAAATAAGCTTTCGATGGGCGAAAAGCTCATATAAACACTGAAAACGAAGCAGGCATTATTTGCTGATTTCATTCTTTAATGATATAAAAGTGTATGACAGTAACACTTCATTGCATAGTTTTCTCCAAAACTACATTCCCATTCATCCACACCTTAGATTGCAGGACTCAATCATGCAATTTGAGAAGATATTAAAGAACTTTAGGAAGGTAGCTAACAGACAAGATTTACCTCAGGGATTCTAATTCAAATGCTGTTCAAAATCCCACCTCTGATTTCATCTATAATTTTTAAATTTTTTTTTATGTTTTATTTAGATGTTTGAGAAAGAGACAGAATATGAGTGGGGGAGGGGCAGAGAGAGAGGGAGACACAGAATCCGAAGCAGGCTCCTGGCTGTCAGCTCTCTGAGCAGGCTCCTGGCTGTCTGAGCTGTCAGCACTGAGCCCGATGTAGGGCTGGAACTCACGAACTGTGAATCATGACCTGAGGTGAGGTCGGCCACTTAACCGACTGAGCCACCCAGGCGCCCCTCATCTATAGTTCTTGAGTGTGTAATTTAACTTCTTCAGGCTTCGACTCTGCTTTGGTGATCAAAGTAATATTTTACAGGTGTAAAACATGTTCTCACTTCCTCGGTTAAGTTACAAGGAAGTTGGTATCCAACACCTTCCGGATAGGATATAAATTCTCTAATGTGGTAACAACAACACCAACAAACCTTCTGGTTCCTGCCTCACGTTTCTTTTCTTTTCTTTCTTTTGTTTTGTTTTGTTTTGTTTCGTTTCTTGCCACGTAGACTGAGTTCCGGATTTCAAACTACTGGACGGAATGTACTGTGATATAACAGAGCTGTGACAAATGCCAATGCTGGGACCTGAGAAAGATTTTATTTTGTTCTCCTGACTTCCTTCCCACTCAATCTGACTTAGAATGTATCATGCTGTACTTTAACTGATTCATCGTAAGTCTTTCCTATTAGACTGTGAGCCACATAAACCCATGCATCTAACAGAATTCTTAAGACATACCACTCAATTCCTATTTGTTGAATGGATACATTAAAGGCTGAATGAAACACAGGTTCATTCAGTTATAGAGTTTGGGAGTAGATAGTGTAGCTAAATCAAAATAGAGTATGAATTAGTAGTGATGTGGCTCTCTAAACAGTCCCTAATATTCAAGATTAAGATTCTCTTAGGGCGCCTGGGTGGGTAGGTCAGTTAAGCGTCCGACTTCGCCTCAGGTCTGACAGTTGTGAGTTCGAGCCCCACATTGGGCTCTGTGCTGACAGCTCAGAGCCTGGAACCTGCTTCAGATTCTGTGTCCCCCTCTCTCTCTGCCCCTCCCCCACTCATACTCTGTCTCTCTCTCTCTCAAAAATAAATAAACATTAAAAAAATTAAAAAAAACTAAGGTTGTGTTGATAGAAGAAATTTACAGCATCTACATTTCAGGAAATAATCAATAGATATTCTAATCTGTGGAGTCATATAAAAACTTGTATTTATTATTTTGTTTTAATATATAATATTTATTTATTTTTAAGAGAGAGAGAAGGAGAGGGGCAGAGAGAGGGAGTCACTGTATCTGAAGCAAGCTCCAGGCTCTGAGCTGTCAACACAGAGCCCAACACAGGGCTCGAACTCAGGAACCACGAGGTCATGACCTGAGCCTAAGTCAGATGCTTAACCGACTGAGCCACCCAGGTGCCCCAAAACTTGTATTTATTGACTCCAGATTTGGATAGCACTACTAACAAAGGGTGTGAAGAAAGTGATAGTGTAATACTAAATTATATACAACATATAACAAGAGACTGTAGATGTAAAATAAAACAAAAAAAAATTTTAAAGATTTTTGTGATTAAAAAACATGTTCTCTCATAGTACACAGGTAAGGACATCCATAAGGATTGGATAATACTATACCTCAATGTACATACCACTTAGCCTTAGAAACAGTATACAAGCGATACTAATAAAGTCCTTAGTAAATCCCTTTCTACAAATATGTAAAAAAAAAAAAACCTATTATATGTAAATTGAATAGTTAACTTTTTGTTTCTTTTTCTCCTTTTCTTATACCATTTATTTTTTCTTATTATATTCCTAAATTCGTTAGAACTAATAGAATATCTTTTGAGGAGATGATGGTGAGTATCCTTGTCTTATTTCTGATGTCAAAGGAAATTATTCTAGCATTTCACCAGTAAGATTATTTCCTGAAGTTTTTCAGAATATTTTTAAGATTTCCTTCTATTTCTGGTTTGACTATTATAGAATATGTGGTGAATTTTTATTAGAAAGATTTTTAATCTTTTGTGCAGATCATATGGAGTTTCCTCCTTTAATCTATTAATGTTAAAACACCTGTGCAGATCATATGGCATTTCCTCCTTTATTAATGTTAAAACATCCTTGCATCCCTTATTAAACCATACTAGTGTAAAATGTATTCTTTTTGACACATTGGTCAATTCAGTTTGCTGGTATTTTTGTTTTGTTGCAAAAATAAGATTGCCATGAAGTTTCCCTTCTTCTTTCTTTCTGAATTTATGTGGGATTTGTATCAAGAATATATTAGCTTTGGATTACCTAGGTGGCTCAGTCGTTTGAGCATCTGACTCTTGGTTTTGGCTCGGATCAAGCCCTGCATCCAGCTCTGCACTGAGTGTGAAACCTGCTTATGATTCTCTCTCTTCCTCTACCTCTCTATGCCCCTCTCCTGTGCTCATGCTCTCTCTCTAAAAAACAAACAAAAGCAAAACAAAAAAAAAACAGAAACAGAATATATTAGCTTCATAAATTCACTGAGGATTGTATTGGGTTTCTATTATGGCTGTAACAAATTATCACAATGTAATGGTTTAAGACCATACGAATTTATTATGTTACAGTTCTACAGGTTAGAAGTCGGACATGGGTCTCACTGAGCTACTAGAAAGATGTCAGCAGGATTGCATGGTTTTCAGGCCCTTTAGAGACAATTCATTTCCTTGCATTTTTGAGCTGCTAGAGGTCACCTTCCTAGGGCTCAGAGATCCTTTTTCCATCTTCAAAGCAGCTTTTGGAACTTGCTTCCACTGCTGTATCTCTTTGACACGCCTCCTCTGCCCATCTATCTCATGTTTAAGGACCCTTGGGATTTCACTGGGTCTCCCTGGATAAGGCAGAGTATTTATACTTATATCTTAATACATCTGCAAATTCCCTTTTGCTGTGTGTGGTAACATATTCACCAGTTCTGGGGTTAGGATGCAAATACCTCTGGAGGATGATTATTCTCCTTTTCACGGGTATTCGTGCTTTTGCTTTGTGTGGAGGAATCTGTAGAGGATTGAAATAATAATTCCTTGTATGTTTGACAAAATTTTATGTGTAACATCAATTGGATTTGGGGGTAGGTTTCTGTGTACGAAAATATTTTAAGATAATGAGTTAATTTCTTCAATGATAACATGAACATTCATATTTCTTGAGTAGGTTTCAACAAATTCCAGGATATATACAGTTAATTTACATTACAAAGAGGGGATTATTACCATAATGTTTCCAAAGTGTTCTTTTACCACCTTTTAAAATGTGTACTTTTTCTGAGTTAAAGTTCTTTTTTTTAAGTTTATTTATTTATTTGAGAGAGAAAGAGAGAGAGAGAGATAGAGACAGAGAGAGAGAGAGAGAAGGTGGGGGAGGGGCAGGGAGAGAAAAAGAGGATTCCAAGCCACCTCTGGGCTGAGGACAGAGAGCCCCTTGAGTGGCTCTAACTGGTGAACCACAAGATCATGACCTGAACTGAAGTCGGACACTTAACCAACTGAGCCACCAGGTGCCCCTGAAGTTTCTTGTTTTTGTTTTTTTTTTAATATGAGTTTTGATCACACTAAAAATTTCTCTATTTTACTAGTCTTTTCTTTGAAAAGATCCTAGAGCTGTTGAAGGTATGGTTGTTTTAATCTCATTGATTTCCAAACGTGCTGTAATTATTTTCTTCTCTTTTCATTGGAGTTATTTTATTGTTTTGTTTTCATTTTGAATCTCTTAAATTAGATGTTTAGTCCTTTTACTTATATACAGTAAACCCATTCAAGGTAACAGAATTCCCTCTAAGTACTATTTTCGCCGTATCCTACAAGTGTGACATGGGGAATTTTTTTTAACATTCAATTAAAAGTAGTTTTATTATTACATTGTTTCTTCTTTAAATGATTAGGTATTTCAAGTGTGCTTTTAAAATTGTAAGTGTTTGACGTTTTAATCAATGTTTTTGTTATTGAGTTCCAATATAATTATAATGTGCTCAAACGTGGACTATGATACTGAATTTTAAAAACTGGTTGCAGTCTTAAGGCGAGAACATAGGCAACTAAGTAAAATGTAACGTGTAAGTTTGAAAAGAAAGTGTAATAACTAGTTGTTAGATGAAGTCACAGGCACACACATCAAATTTATGAATATAAATGGCTGGTTCTCCAAGGTTTAGGCAGTAAAAAAAATCTTCAGAGCCACGAGTGGAGGTCTGTTGGAGTAGTTGCTCTGACATCCTGCAGATGTAAACTAGGGCAACCTGAACGTACTCAGTCATCCAAAAACAGTTGTATGATGAACAGTGCTAGAAGTTGGGCATACAACAGTCAAGAGGACAAGCAAGTTTCATTCCGTCTTGGAAGTCAAAAAAGTCAGAAGTGATAAAGGCTACAAAGGAAATGATGTCACCATGCAAGTTTGACATTATTTGTATTTATGTTATGTGTATAAAAATACACACACACTTGTACTGTTCATAACTACTTTTTTACATAATTTAAAACCTGCTTGATAGTTCCCCTTTGATGGTGGATTTGCTAATTGCTACTGGTAGCTGTGTGTGTGTGTGTGTGTGTGTGTGTTACCAGATAAATCAAGTCTACTGAAAAAATTTACTATTAATTTTTTTGCCTAAATTTTATTTTGTCTGGTTCTAGAATAGCTATTCCAGCTTTCTTATTTTTTTTCAAGTTTATTTTTTATTTTTTGAGGTGGGGGGAGAGAGAGGGAGAGAGAGGAAGGGCCAGAGAGGGAGAGAGAGAGAGAATCCCATGAGGGGCAGAGAGAGAGGGAAAAAGAGAGAATCTCACACAGTCTCTGCACTGACAGTGCGGAGCCTGAAGCAGGGTTGGAGCTCCAGAAATGGGGTCAAATTCACTCAAAGCAGGGCTCAAACTCACGACCCATGAGATCATGACCAGAGCAGACGTTGGATGCTTAACTGACTGAGCCCCCCAAGCACTCCCTAGCATTCTTTTAGTCAGTATTTACCTAGTGTATTCTTTTCTATTCTTTATTTTTATTCTTTATGTATGCTTTTTTCCCCGACTTTATTCAGATATAAGTGACATAAAACATTTGTAAGTTTTAGGTGTAGGACATATTGATATGATACACCCATATATGGCAAAATGATTACTACCATGACATTAACTCCTCCATCAAATCACAGAATTACTATTGTGTGTGTGTGTGTGTGTGTGTGTGTGTGTGTGTGGTGAGAACATTTAAGTTACTCTCTTAGCAACTTTCCAGTATATAATACAGCATAATTAACCATAATCACCCTCATACACATTAGATCCCTACAATTTTTTGTCTTAATAACTCAAAGTCTGTGCCCTCTGGCCAACATTTTCCGATTTCCCTCACCCTTCAACATCATTCTACTCTACATCTATGAATTCAGCTTTCTTAGATTCCATATATAAATGACATGCAGTATTTGTCTTTTACTGTCTGACGTATTTCACTTAGCATAACGCTCTCAAGGTCCACCTATGGAGGTGCAAATGGAAACATTTCCTTCCTTCTCATGGCTGAATAATATTCCATTGTATACACACACACACACACACACACACACACGCCCACACCCCTTCTTTATCCATTCATCTGTTGACAGACTTTCAGGTTGTTTGCATATCTTAGGTATTATGAATAAAGCTTCAATGAACACCAGAGTGCAGATATATCAAGATACTGTTTTCATTTCTTTTGCATATATGCCCAGGAGTAGGATTGCTGGATCATAATGCAGTTTATTTGCCATTTTTTTTTTTTTTAGCAAATTCCATGCTGTTTCCCATAGTGGCTGTACCCAATTTACATTTCCATCAACAAGGTACCTACAATAGGGCATTCCCTTTTGTCCATATCCTCACCAGCACTTTGTCTTTTTAATAATAACCATTCTAACAGGTGTGAGGTGAACTCTCATTGTGGTTTTGACTTGCAATTGCCTGGTAATTAATGATGCCGAACACCTTTTTGTTTACCTGTTGGCCATTTAAACATCTTCTTTGGAAAAATATCTATTCACTTCCTCTGCCCATTTTTTAATTGAACTGTTTGGGGTTTTTTTGTTTTTGTTTTTGTGGTTTTTTTTTTGTTTGTTTGTTTTTTGCTATTGAGTTGCAGAAGTTCTTTATATATTTTAGATAATAACACCTTATCAGATATGTGGTTTGCAAATATCTTTTCCTGTACCATAGGCTTCTTTTCAATTTTATGGTTTCCTTGCTGTTCAGTAGCCTTTTAGTTTGACAGAATCGAATTATTTATTTTTGAAATTAGGAAGCATGATACTCCTAGCTTCATTCTTCTTCCTCAGCTTTGCTTTGGTTAGTCTGGTTCTTGTGTGGTTTTATACAAATTTTAAAATTGATTTTTCACTTTTTTTAGAAAGTACCATTGAAATTTTGTTAGAGATGGCACTGAATTTATACCTGAATTGGGTAGAATGGAAATTTTTGCAATATTAATGCAATGTATTAATACAATATTAATTCTTGCATTCCATGAACACAGAATATCTTTCTTTTTTTTTTTTGAGTCTACTTAAATTTCTTCCATCATGGTCTTGTAGTTTTTAATGTATAAATCTTTCAATTGTTTGGTTAAATTTAATTATAAATATTTTATTGTTTTTGATGCAATTGTAAGTGGAATGATTTCCTCTATTTCTGTTTTAGACATTCTTATTAGTGTTTAGACACAAATGATTTCTGTATGTTACTTTTATATCTTGAACATCACTGAATTTGTTCATTGGTTCTGAGTTTTTTGGTAGACTCTTTAGACTTTTCTATACATAATATCATGTCATCTGCAAATAGACTTTTACTCTTTTATTTCAAATTTGGATGACTTTTATTTCCTTTTCTTAATTTTTTAATGTTTATTTATTTTTGAGAGAGAGAGAGCACAAGTGGGAGAGGGGTAGAGTGAGAAGGAGACACAGAATCCAAAGCAGGCTCCAGGCTCTGAGCTATCAACACAGAGCCCAATGCAGGGCTCGAACCCATGAACTGTGAGATCATGACCTAAGCTAAAGCAGGATGCTTCACTGACTGAGCCACTGAGGCGCCCCTCACCTTTATTTCTTTTTCTTGCCTGATTGTTCTGGTTAGTACTGCAGTACTATGTTGAATAGCGGTGATAGTTGGCACTTTTGTCTTATTTCTGATCTTAGAGAAAAAGCGTTCAATCTTTCATGGCTGGGCATAATGTTAGCTGTGGGTTTGTTGTATGTGACCTTTATCATATTGAGTTATATTCCTTCTATAACCAATTTGATGATGCTTTATCATGAAAGTATGTTGTATTTTAGCAAATACTTTTGCTACATTTATTGAGTAATTGTATGATTTTTGCCTGTCATTCTATTGATGTGGCATATCACATTTATTGGTTTGTGTATGTTTGAACCATCCTCGTATCCCAAGGACAAATCCCAGTTGATTATGGTATATGACTCTATTATTATTATTTTTATTTATTATTTATTTATTATTTATTTTATTTAAAATCAAGTTAGTTAATATGTAGTGTAATAATGGTTTCAGGAGTAGAATTTAGTGATTATAGTATATGTCTCTTTTAATGACTTGCTAAGTTTGGTTCACTAACCATTTGTTGAGAACATTTCCATGTATATTTATCAGAGTTTTGGTCTGCAGTTTTCTTATCTTGTAATGTCCTTATTTGGTTTTGGCATCAGGGTAACACTGGCCTTATAAAATGAGTTCAGATATGTTCCCCCTTATTCAATTTTTTGAAGAGCTTGAGAAGGACTAGCATCACTTTTCTTTAAATATTCATTATTGTTCAGTAGTGAAACCATCTGGCCCTAAGCTTTTCTGTTACAATCTCCTTCCTCATTATTGGTCTGTTCAGATTTTTAATTTTTCCTGATTCAGTCTTGGTAAATTGTGTGTTCCTAAGAATTTCTTCATTTTTCTAGATTATCCAATTTTTTGACAAATAATTGCCCATAGTAGTCTTTTATGACACTATGTATTTCTGTGGTCAGTTGAATATCTCCTCTTTTATTTTAGATTTTATTTCTTTGGGTTTTCTTTTTGTCTTGGTCTAGTTAAAAGTTTGCCAATTTCATCTTTTTGAAACATAAGCTCTTAGTTTCACTGATATTTTCTATTATTTTTCTGGCATCTATTTCATTTATTTCTGCTCTGATCTTTGTAATACCTTTTTTTTTTTCCTGTGAAGTTTGGCCTCAGTTTGTTTTTCTAGTTCTTTGAGGTGTACAGTTATGTTGTTTAAATACCTTTTTTGTTTCTTGATGTATGCATTTATCACTGTAAACTTTGTTCTAAGAACTGCTTTGACAGTTTTTTGTATGCTGTGTTTCCACTTCTGTTTGTTTCAATTTTTGTTTGTTGGTTTGTTTCTTCTTTCGCCTATTGGTTATTCAGGAGTGTGCTGCATAATTTCCACATATTTGTGAGTCATCCAGCTTTTTCTCTTATTATTGATTTCTAGATTCATACTATTATTATCAGAAAATATTTGGTTTAGGGGCACCTGGGTGGCTCAGTTGGTTAAGGGTCTGACTTCAGCTCAGGTCATGATCTCACAGCTCATGAGTTTGAGCCCAGCATTGGGTTCTGTGCTGACAGCTCAGGGCCTAGAGCCTGCTTTGGATTCTGTGTCTCCCTCTCTCTCTGCCCCTTCCCCACTCATACTTTGACTCTCTTGCTCTCTCGAAAATAAATCAACATTTAAAAAAAGATTTAAAAAAAGATTTGGTATGATTTTAATCTTCCTAAATTTGCTATGACTTGGCTTCTGACCTAACATATGATCTGTCCTTGAGAATGTTCTGTGTGTTCTTTAGAAGAATATGTATCCTGCTGCTGTTGGATGGAATGTTCTGTTTAGGTATGTTGAGTCCATTTGGTCTAAAGTATGCTTCTAGTCCTATGTTTCCTTGTTGATTTTCTGTCTGGTTGATCTATCCATTGTTAAAAGTGGGATATGAAGACCTCTACTATTATTGTTTTTCTACCTTCAGATCCGTTACTATTTGCTTAATACATTTAGGTGCTTCAGTGTTGGGTGCACATATATTTGTGATTGTTATGTCTTCTTGATGAATTGATCATTTTATCATTATATAGTGACCTTCTTTGTCTCTGGTTGCTGTATTTGGCTGAGAGTCTATTTTGTCTAATATAATTATAGGTACACCTGATCACTTTTGGTTTCCACTTACATGGAATATCTTTCCATCCCTTCACTGGGATTTACCCTTGGGATATGAGGATGGTTCAAACACACACAAACCAATAAATGTGATATGCCACATCAATAGAATGACAGGCAAAAACCATACAATTACTCAATAAATATAGCAAAAGTATTTGCTAAAATACAACATACTTTCATGATAAAGCATCATCAGATGGGTTATAGAAGGAATATAACTCAATATGATAAAGGTCACATACAACAAACCCACAGCTAACATTATGCCCAGCCATGAAAGATTGAACGCTTTTCCTCTAAGATCAGAAATAAGACAAAAGTGCCAAATATCATACCTATTCAACATAGTACTGCAGTACTGACCAGAACAATCAGGCAAGAAAAAGAAATAAAGGTGAGGGGAGCCTCGGCGGCTCAGTCAGTGAAGCATATGTTATACACATAACATAAACACAAAATATGTCTTTAAAGCTGAAGTGAATCTTATTGGCAACATATAGCTGGGTCTTATTTTTTTTAATCCATTTTGCTATTCTTTCTTTTATTGGAGAATTCAATCCACTTACATTTAGAGTAATTCTTGATAAGTAAAGACTTATTAATATCTCATTTATTGTTTTCTAGCTGTTCGTTCTTGCTGCCTTTGTGAATTGATGATTTTGTGTGTGGTATTCTTTGATTCCCTTCTCTTATCTTTCAAGCATCTACTGTAAGTTTTGCTTTATGGTTGCCAAGAGGCTTACATAAAACTTCTTACAGATATAACCGTCTATTTTACACTGATGATAACTTAATTGTGACAGTATGGAAAAACTATATGCTTCCATTCCCCTGTTTATGTTAGTACCACAATTTACCTCTTTTTATACTATGTATTCATTAATAAATTATAGTACTTTTAATTATTTTTAGTACACTTATACTTTAATTTATACTGTAGCTTAGTGGCTAAACACATCACCATATTACAGCATTAGAATATTCTGAATTTGATGATATATTTACCTTTACTATTGTGTGTTAAAGTCTTACATATCTACATTTTGTTAATAAGCATCCTTTCATTTCAGCTTGAAGAACTCGTTTCAGTGTTTTTGTTAACGCACATCTAATAGTGTTGAACTCCCTCAGCTTTTGTTTATCTGAAAAAGTCTTATTTCTCTCTCTTTTTTAAGTTTTTATTTATTTATTTTGAGAGAGAGAGCACCCAAGTTGGGGAGAGGCAGAGAGAGAAAGAGAGAGAGAGAAAGAGAGAGAGAGAGAGAGAGAGAGAGAGAGAATTCCAAGCAGGCTCCACACTGTGAGTGCAGATCCCCATGTGGGTCTCAATTCCAAGAGCTGTGAGATCAAGACCTGAGCTGAAACGAAGAGTCAGAATCTTAACCAACTAAGCCACCCAAGTGCCCCAGAAAAAAATCTTATTTCTCTTTAAGTTCTGAAGGATAAGTTTTCCAGATGGAATGTTTTTGGTTGACATATTTTTTTTTCTTTCAGCACTTTGAATGCATCATTCCTCTTTCTCTGGCCTGTGAGGTTCCTGCTGAAAAATCTACCAACAACCGTATGCAGGTTCCACTGTAATTGACAAGTTTTTTTTAACTTCTTTTTCTTTTAAGATCCTTTGTCTTTAATTGTTGATGGGCTTATGAGAATATGTCTTGAAAAAATATTTCTTTGACTTTATTTTGTTTGGTGACCTATGGGGTTCATGAACTTGGAAAATTACATCTCTTTCCAGATTTGGCAACTTCCCAGCCATTATTTCCTTAAATAAGCTTTCTGCCCCCTTCTCCCTATCTTCTCCATCTGGATCGTCAGTAATTCATAAATTGACCTTTTGAGGGTATCCAATTGATCATATAGGCTTTCTTCATTCTTTTTCATCTTTTTCTCCTTGTTATCATCTGATGAAATTATGTCCAAATTCTTGTCTCTATGTCACATATTTGAACTTTTCATTTCATTAATTGTATTTTTCAGCTCCAGAATTCCTATTGGTTCTTTTCTGTATTTATCTTTTTTTTAAACTTTTCATTTCGTTCACATATTCTTCTCAAATTCACTGAATTATCTTTGTGTGTTTTCTTATAGACCACTAAGTTTCTTTAAAATTGCTATTTTGATTTCTTATCTGGTAAATCACAGCTCTTCATGTCTTGGGTCTCAATTACCAGAAGATTGTTGAAATTCTTGGTGGTGTCATAGTACCTTGAATTTCAATGTTCTTTGAAGTAGCAGTAACCTCCTCCAGTTCTTTACTGCTTTCCAGAGAGAAAAACCTTCCAACAGCATTGATACTCTGAGGCTCTCTCAGATCTTCTGTAGGTACACCTGCCTCATACTTCTTGCTCCCTGTTATGGCAGAAATCTTAGCCTTGTAGGCCTACTTTGGACACTGCAGTGCACCAGGCCAAGTGCTGACAGCCTCTTTTTTTTTTTTCAAATGTGGTACCAAGGCTGAAATTTGTGGTCTCTTTCTGGTCTGAAGATTTGGCCAAATTTCTGTGTATACTCACTAGCTATCTGCTGAAGCCAACTTTTGCCACTGTGGGGATTGCACATGGAGAGGTGGCCATAGGGTGAAGTGTAGATGTGGGTGAGGCATTCAGAGCACTGGGTGTGCCCATAGGCCAGTTGAAGGGATCATGGGTGAGGCATTTCCTGGAGTGTGTGGGTGGGCTTCTTGATGGAATCTACACTACAGTTAGAAATCACATCTCTTTAATGTTCTTCAGGAGTTCTATCTACCATTTTCCCTGCCTTCTCCTGTCCCTCAGTCATGCAGCTTATGGCTCAGTACTCTGGATGGTGTCAAAGGGAAATCAGCCATTCTGGCAGCATCCCACATGGTTCAGAAAGCTCGACACTTACTCGCACACTCTCCCTTTGCCCCATGGGATAAATCACGAGCCAAGGAAGGTCTTTCTTGGCCCTAAGCTGTGCTGCCTTGCAGGCAGAGTGAGTTGGGTAACATAAAGCCATTCCTCTTACTCATTCCAAAGGATCCACATAATACATGCTAGAACTTCTCTGGAAACCCAGACTCCTACAAAGGTTCTCTTGTCCATGAATGACCATCTA
This sequence comes from Acinonyx jubatus, assembly GCF_027475565.1. Lineage (NCBI taxonomy): Eukaryota > Metazoa > Chordata > Mammalia > Carnivora > Felidae > Acinonyx > Acinonyx jubatus. The sequence continues at coordinate 97,592,413 of NC_069380.1, read as the reverse complement.
AGTTAATGTTCACCAGGGCCTCCTGAATCATGGCTGAGAGGGTCTGGAGCTGGTTTCACAAAACCACTGCAGGGTTCACAGCTGGGATCAAGGTCTATTTGCAGGTTACTGATGCACAGATGAGCAAGACTCCTCTTATGCCCCTTTGTATATGATGCTGGACCCCACACTTCCCTCAAAGACATGTTTATCCATGGATGCTGAATTTTTGTTGTTGAGGAATAGAACAAAACCAAGAGACATTTTATGCCACCATGATGGTAACTTCATTCCTTCTGTGCCTATTTTTAATTATATTTCCTACATATAGCATAATCTGATTTTATCAATTTTATCAAACACTGTGCTAATTTTAACCTATGAATTTGTCATATGCATTACAATTACAGATCTGCATAATTCATTTCTCTCTTTTGTTTTGAGCTTTCTTTGTCCTATTTTGCCTCTATCATTTTTTTCCCTTATTTTACTTTTTCAAGACTGATTTTTTTAAATTACCTTTCTCCCCTGTATCTTTTGGAAGTTGCATACATTTCAATTATTTTAGTGGTTGCCATTCTACTTTTACCACACCTATATAATTCAAAGATTAATCAGAATTTTTTTTTTTCTATTCTACATTAGTACCAGTTGAGGTCACTTCATCTCTCAACAACCCTCTCTTTTGGGCTAATATATTATTGCCCACAATGTTACTATTGGTATTTTTAACTTCCCAAATTAGATAATAATATTGATAACACACGTTCCCAGACACGTACCAATTTCTTTGTTCATTAGTGTTCTTTCTCCTTTGCTATTTTTCTCATTTGCTAAATACATCTTCACTACTTTCTTTAATACAGTCTGTTGTTGACAAGCTATCTCAATTTCTATGTGTCTGAAAATCATAAACAGCAGTACTTATCTGCAGGAAGCAAAGTGCTCTCAGTTTTCATTACCAGCGGTCTGTGGTATAAGCAGCATCTCCATTTGGCCTTTTTAATCAAGCACATTGAACGGTGTTTGAAGTGTCTGTACATGAAAGGGATGATAGGAAAATTGCACTAGATGAATCACAGTAGAGTCTTTTTTGGCTTACACTGTGATCTTGGGCTATAGTTGAGACTAACTGCCCTGTTACGAGATACCAGGTAACCACATGACCTCAACTGCCCATCATGAACTGGGTGTTTTCGGATACAGCAAGCCATAAATTCTGACATGACCAGATCACTCCATATCATCTGAAGTGGTTGATGTGGGATAGCCATGAGTGACCAAGCTCTAAAGTAGATGGCTCACATCCTCAGTGTGTTCCTGCCATATTGTTCATCCTTCCTCAGACAACTTTAGCTTCATATGGAGTTTTCTAGTCTAATAAGGAGAAAAAAACAAACAAACCTAGCTTGGAAATGGCTTTATACAGTAAGGCTGCCCTTGCTTAAAGTTGACTCTTAAGATGTCCAGCCCCACCTTGGCATAGCCTTGAAGGACCCAAAGCAGAGAAAACTTCCTTGTAGGGAGAAAATACTTTTTTTTTAAATACTTAATTTTTTTTTAATGTTTATTTATTTTGGAGAGAGAGAGAGCATGAGCAGTGGACGGGCAGAGACAGAGGGAGACAAAGAATCTGAAGCAGGCTCCAGGCTCTGAGCTGTCAGTACAGAGCCTGATGTGGGGATCGAACCCACAGACCACAAGATCATGACCTGAGCTAAAGTCGGTCACTTAACTGACTGAGCCGCCCAGGCACTGGAAGGAAATCTATTTTAAAGTATCGTTGACATTTAAATTTAAGAGAATCACCTCATTGTTTTTTGTTTGTTTTGGTTTTTTTTTGTTTTGTTTTGTTTTTTCAGGATGGTCAGGGACTGGGAAGGCTGAGTAAAGAGCAGAGTTGGTAAAATTTGGAAAGTTTTCCTCCTGGAAGGAGTCCAGTCTAGGAGTAATTTTGTTCTAAGTGAGTACTCACCCAGCTGCTGAATATGCACTTAATAATTAAGTTGACAAAATATACTACTATATGGATATCAGTCAGCCTTTCCCTCCAGCCACTCCAAAATTTGCTTAAAGATCACTAAAAAAAGTGCCTCTGGTAGAAGACACATAGATGCAAAAACACAGGCTGGCTATCACCAAAGATGACTTTTTTCCAACAATTTTGCCCGATTGAATGTCAGCAATGTCTAACCTTCCATATGGCTAAATTACTAAGAAATCACCTGATGGCAGATAAAGTATTTACTCATAGAGGTAAATTTGCTCTTATTGGAATAAGCACATTTTTGTATATAGTTTTGACATCTCTGTTTGTCACACATCTAAAAGCAGCAATATCTATATTCTTATGAAATATCTTACCACGATGTTATTCCACCTAATCTTTCTTCTGATCGAGAAATTAATATTCTTATAAAAGAAGTAAGGCAATGAGGCTTTCTTATCACTTAGAAACCACATGAATTATAGACCACTAGAAAAGGATAAGAAAGGCAATTACAGTACTTGCTAAGAGATAGATCTTAAAATGCTTTGGAATCCATCCTTCAGGAGGCAGTATATACTCTGAGTCAGCAATTAATAAATAGTTCTGTTTCCTTCTTTGCCCAAACCAGATTATGTGGGTCTACAAACACTGCAAGGCATCAAAATGAAACCAGCCCCTCTCACTGTCACAGCAAAGAACTCACAATGTTGACTGCCCCGTGACCAATTCCTTCACGACCAAATTGGCTATGCTGGATTCTGTTTTATATAAATAAGAATACTGGCAGATATGGATGCTAATATTATCTATACAAAGTATACTGAGTAAATGTTTTTGAATCTGTGAATGGGCTTCTATGAAACTTAAGAGACATACTGTATGCAAGTTTTATAATCAGTGGGACTCACTGGTCAAAGAAAATATCACTTATTATTAGAAAAAATGAGAGGAAATTCAGTCACTAGATGATTATCTTGAGGCTTAATTTTCTCACTTATCCTTAGTTTCCTTACAGAGTTGGAAGAATGTTAGTCTCCATTATATTTGTAAAAGAAATGGATTGTGAATTTCTTACATACAAGGACAATGACTTTCATATTTGGTTATATCTAGAATCTACCATGATATCAGACACACTGTGCCAAAAATAGTTGTTGATTTAAATTGCAAAGTTTATGTACTATGTTCATGTTAACTATTCTATTAATGAAGTCAGTTTTTCACAATATTCATTTATCTAATTATAAGTATCTAGATATAAACAAAATGTTTCTTGTGTACAGGCAACAAAATGCCAGACATTTTATTGAGTTAAAGTCATTAATAAAGTTACTTGGAAACTGTATGTCCAGGGATGTGTGTTAGTTGGCACTTACCATGGGTAAATCTATGACATCAACAAGAAATTCTGTATAAGTAAATAGGCATGGAGAAACAAGTTTAGACTTGTGGAAGGACAAGTTGAGATAAAGAAGGGACAGCCAAAGAAGGACTTTATGGGATGATTAACATGTCAAAGGAGATATTTTTATTAAGGTATTTTCCATTTGGAGTTCAGTTTAAATCTTCTTCTCCTTCCTTGAACATGAAACACACATTTTGGGAAAATTCACACAGCTCACTAATGACTTGGTAGTGGATTTAAGTGCAGAGTGCCATGATGAAAAGCTAAGTCCTGTTTCAAGGTCGGGGGGAGAAAAGCAGAGGGTGTTTAAGGAGCAATACTCACATACAGATTATATACTTAAGTTGTTGGTTATGAGTGGCCTCCAGAAAACCTGCTTTATAAATGGATGCAGATTTCTAATTAATATAGTAACTGGGGGAGTTTACATTTTACATGCATTGAACATACTATAAGTTATTTAGGGTATTTATTATATTTATTTTAAAATATCTTCAGGGGCACTGGGTGGCTCAGTCAGTTAAATATCCAATTCTTGATTTCTGCTCAGGTCATGATCCCAGGGTTGTGGGCTGGAGCCTGCTTAAGATTCTCTCTCTCTCTCTCTCTCTCTCTCTCTCCCCCCTCTCTCTCCCTCCCTCCCTCTCTCTCTCCCCCTCTGCCCCTCTCCTGCTCATGTGCATGCACTGTCTCTCTCCAAAAAAATAAAGTTCCTCAAGATTTTTTTAAAAATAAAAAATTATAATATAAAATATCTTCAATGTATAACTTTATATTAGTATTAGTTTGTTCATTCATTCATTCGATCAATCATTTTTAAAGCATCTTTACTGGGACATAACTCATATGCTATAATATTACATTTTTTAAGTATATTCATAGAATTGTATAACCATCACTACAAAATAAATGTAAAACATTTCTGTGCCCTCAAAAAGAAATTTCCAATCCACTGCCATCCTCAGTACCCCTGTCCCTTACTAATTTCTAACTTTATAGTTTTGCCTATTCTGGACACTTCATACAAATGGAATCAGATAATATGTGGTTATTTTGTCACTGGCTTTTTTCACTTAGCATAATATTTTCAAGGAACATCCAGTTGAACCATGTATCAGTATTTCATTTCTTTTTATATGACAACATTCCTTTGTATGAATATGTAACATGTTATTTATTTTAGGTTGACAGACATTGTGGTTGTTCCCATTTTGGACAATCATGGATAATGCTGTTATGAATATTCATATACAAGTTTCTGCATGGATAAATGTTTTCACTATCTTGGATGAAACTCTTGAGTCATCTGGGTACTCTATACTTACATTTTTGAGGAATTGCCATATTGTTTTCCAAAGTGGTTGCATAGTTTTATGTTACACCAGTAATGTTTGAGAATTCCTATTTCTCCACATCATCACAAATACTTGTTATTGTCTGTCCTTTTTATTATACCCATGAATGTGGGAGTGAAATGATAACTTGTTGTGGTTTTGATTTGGATTTCTCTAGTGACTAATGATGTTAAGCAATTTTCAGATGCTTTCTGGCCATTTGCATCTCTTACATGAAAAATCTCTTCTTCAATTTATTTTCCATTTCTAACTATTTATATTTTATTACTGAGTTGTAAGAATTCTTTATACATTCTAGATTCAAGCCTTCTATGAGGTATATGATTTAGAAATATTCTCTTCCATTCTCTGAGTTGCCTTTTTACTTTCCTGCTGGCTTCATTTGAAGTACAAAATATTTTTTTTTATTTTGATGTAATTCATGTGACCTTTTATTCTTTCTTTCTCTTTCTTTCTCTCTTTCTTTCTTTCTTTCTTTCTTTCTTTCTTTCTTTCTTTCTTCTCCTTCTTCTTCTTTTTTTGCTTATGCTTTTAGCGTCATATCCATGAAGCCAATGCCTTGCCCAGAGTAAAGTTTACCCCTATATTTGTACCAAAGATGTTTGTAGTTTTAACTCTCATATTTAAGTTTATGATCGAATTTATTTTTTGTGTATAACATGATGTAGAAGTTCAGCTTCCATATTTTTGCATATGGATATTCTGTTGTCTTAAAGCAATTTATTAAAAAAATATTTCCCATTTAATTGTCTGGGACTCTTGTCAACTGACCATAAATCCAAGACTTTGTTTCTAGACTCTCACTTCTAGTCTTCTATTCAATGTATCTACCCTCATGTGAGGACAACACTCTTGTGATCACTGTACCTTTGCAGTAAATTTTGAAGTAGGAAACTGAGTATTCTGACTTGGTCCTATTTCAAAATTGTTTTGGTTCTTTTGGATCACTATCATATTATAAAAGTTGTATCTGTAGATTATCCATGACTACAAATGAAAAAAAAATCTAGGATTTTGATAGGGATTGCACAGAACCTATGGATCAATTTGGCAAGTACTGCCATCTTGACAATATTAAGTGCTCTGATCCATGAACATGAGATGTCTTTCCATTTATTTAGATCTTTAATTTCTTTAAACAATATTTTGAAGTTTTTAATGTACAAGCATTGAATTTCTTTTGTTAAATTTATTACTGTTTTGTTCTTTTTGATGCTATTTTAAATGTAATTATTTTCTTTTTTAAGACTTTTTAAATGTTTATTTTTGAGAGAGAGAGAGTGCAAGAGAGAGAGAAGGAGAGGGGCAGAGAGAGAGGGAGGTACAGAATCTGAAATAGGCTACAGGCTCTGAGCTGTCAGCACAGAGCCAGACATGGGGCTCGAACCCATAAGCCGTGGGATCATGACCTGAGCTGAAGTTGGGTGCTTAACTGACTGAGCCACCCAGGTGCCCCCAAATGTAATTATTTCCTTAATTTATTTTTTCATCAGTAACATTTAGACATACTTATTTTTCACATATTGATCTTTTATCCTGAAACCTTGTTAGATTGATTTATTAGTTCTAATATTTTTTGATGGATTACTTAGAATTTCTATGTACAAGTTTATGCCATATGCAAAGAGAAGCAGTTTTACTTCTTCCATGAGAGTCAGGATGCTTTTTATTTCTTCTTCTTGCCTAATTTACCTGTATAGGATCTCTAACACAATTTTATGTAGAAGTGTCAGTATACATATTCTTGGCTTGTTCCTGATATTAAATGAAAAGCATTCAGTTTTTACATTTTGTCACTATGGGTTTTTGGTAGGTACAATTTACCAGATTGAAGAAGTTACCATGTATTCCTAGTTTGTTGAATATTTTTATCATGAAAGAGTATTATATATCATCAGATGCTTTTTCTGAATCTTTTAAGATAATCATTTGTGTGTGTGTGTGCTTTATTCTATTACTACAGTGTGTTAATTTGTTATTTAACTGTTAAACCGACATTGCATTCCTGTGATAAATCCCACTTGGTCATAGTCTGAAATCCTGAAATCCTTATTATGTATTGCTGGATTTGCTTTTCTAGTTTTTTGTTTGTTTGTTTGTTTGTTTGTTTGTTTTTTGCTAAGTATTTTTTAAAAGATGTTCAATTTAGTAACAAGTGCCAGGTATTATGCTAGATGATAAGGATGAAATTGTGATCAAATTCATACAGAATCCCTTCCTTCATGACCTCCTACTTTAGTTAGGGAGACAGAATTTATTCAAATAGTCACACAAATTATTACTAGTAACTAATGAAGACAATGTGAACAGAAGGAACATGGCTCTGGTGAGCTGATAACGATGGAAAAGATCTGAAATGAAATATGGTTTGTTCTTTAATTTGCAGGACAGTTAGTTACTAACTAGGAAATAAAGGAGACAGAAGCATTCTAGAAAGAAGAATAGCATATTTGAGAAACTGGGGAGTAGGTGTGGGAGGACTCCACAAAGACAGTCACTTTTAGAAAGGTCTGCAGAGAGGCTCCAGACCTAGACAAAACCTACATTATCCACGTCCTGCTAGGCTATGTTAATATTTTACAATTTTACTCCAAGAGCAGTAAGAAGCCATTTACAAGTTTTAAGCAAGTGAAGTGACATTATTAGATTTTCAATTTTAAAAGACAGCTCAGACCACTTTATGGAAAACGGAGTGAACGAAGGACATGATTGTCAGGAAATTACTCAGGAGGTCAATGACAGTGGTGCAGCTGACAGGTGCTGGCTGGTATACTGGCATAAGCTGGTGGCAGAGGCGTTCTAGGTAAAAGGAACTATGAAATAAGGATGAATTTTTACCACTGGCTTTTTTAATTACTACAAATTATGAAATGGTATAATTCAAATTCTTCACATTTTATTCTTTACCCTACTGTGAAATTCATAATTTTCAAAAAATACTTGTACCCAAATAATTGATATTTTAGAGCCTTTTTCCTATGGAGGTAACATAAATTATAAGCAGGAAATATATGGGATGCCTGCATGGCTCAGTTGGCTAAGCATCCGACTCTTCATTTTGGCTCAGGTCATGATCTCATGGTTTGTGAATTCAAGTCCTGCAATGGGTTCCCTGCTGACAATGCAGAGCTTGTTTGGGATTCTCTGTCCCCCTCTCTCTCTGCCCCTCCCCTGTTCGCTCACTATCTCTCTCTCAAAATAAATAAATAAAATTTAAAAACAGGAAATATAGAAACATTTAAGAATTTATGTACATAATTGTACAGCATCAAAACATCTAAACCAAGGTTGCATATCAATGCTCAAATGGTATAAGGTAAATAGAGAATGAAAAACATCTTTGAAGTTTATTTGAAGGGAAAATATTCCAAATCTAAATACTCTAAGTCTACCATTTTCTAATGCACATATGTGCCAGTAAGATAACTAATAGAATTTTTATGCCTTCTTCTTTAATAATATTGTGTTTTAGATTTTTAATGTTTAAAAATTAGTGAATACTTTTATTATGGAAGAAAATTTTTGTTTTTGTTGTTTTTGTTTTGTTTTGTTTTGTTATATAACATATTGCCAGTACAAATTCCAATAAGCAAGAAATTAATTTTCTTGTCACCAATTTTGGTTTCTAGTATTTTCATTTTACAGAATCACATTTGCAATGATGAAAACTCTAATTTGAACAAAAGAGCAATGGAAAATTAATTTAAAAACACATTTGGTTGCACATATGTTAGGAATAAAATTGTTGTTTTAAATGGCTTAATTAGAACAGTTTGTCATGCTTAGTGGAAACTGGTATAATGGCATTATTTTAACCACTAAGTTGTGGCAGAAATCGAAAGACAGAGTATGAGAGACACTCTTTTGAAGCTTTGTTCTTTTATGTTTTTCAGAACAGTTCTGTCTGTCTCATTATCTGCAAGGTACTTGTCACTATGAAACTGAGATATTCAGAAAGATGTGAGACTAGAGCATAAAGAAAGATCAGTTTGAGCAAAATAACGTCTATTCAACATTTAGTGCATGCAAACCCTTTTTGTCTTTGAATGTGATACTGGTCTGAAGAGAGTTTGATTTCTAATAGTGAATTTCTTATTCAAAGCTAAATTAATTAGCTCAATGCCTGCAGATGGACAGAAGAGCAGGCACTTTGCTGAACATGAAAAGAAACACACAGCTTAGGTCTCAGTCAGGGTCATGTTTTCCAAAGCTCCTACGGGGCTTTTCATGATGGGACTTGATCTGCACAAGGTAACTATTCACACACTACTTTTCTATCTGTGTCTCCCTCTATTACTCTACACACACTAAAAATTCTGAGCAAATGAGGCCATTTAATCTTTTTCAACACATCCCATGTTCTCCTTATTTGGTTTTAGCGGCAGTGAGCACTGCCACATCTCAACAACTCCCTTGTCCAAATTCTTCCCCCACCTCAAGCAGGAGCTGCTCAAACGCCCTGTACTACCTGAGACCCAGACTCTAAAGGGGGTAACTGTGCCCCTCTCTCCATTCCCACAGTGAGTATCTTCTTCCTCATTTATGCCCTTACAGGTCACTTATACACTTGGCTACCTTATATACTCCTTGAGATTATAAACTCCCTTGAGGTCGATTCCTTCTTCATATTTCACCTCTTTCTTTGCCTCAAATAGCTCTTGGTGCACAGCAAAGTACTGTCAAAATGAATTGCCTTCACGGGGTTATGGGTAGGCTCAGGCTCATGACGCATATAATGACTGAGTCAGTGACTCATAGCTCCAACGCAGGGAGAAGAGCCTGCCGCTCTTGGTTTTTAATAGTGCCCTAGGGATGCATTTGGAGAAAGACTTCTTCTCACAGCAAAGTTTCTTATATGTCAAAAGAAAAAGAAGGGAAGTAATGGAAAAAGCCAAGGGAGTTAAGAATTTTGACCCAGAAAAACAACAATGGCACTAAAACAAGACTGAGCTAAGCCTAAGCCCTTATTAAAGCTGTGATTCTCCACCGAACATCCCTTGCACCCTTCCTGATGGAATTCTGTGTTGCACAGATGATTTCTGAAAACCAGTCCAACAGAGTCATTTAAAAATTGTCGATTAAAAAATATTAATTGCAGATGGTGGATATTTGTTATTCTTTCCCGGAGAATGGGTATCTTAACTCCTTTTCTATGCTTCCAGAATCACCCCTCACACCTTGTGAACTCTGATGGGATATCCAAGAGCGCTTCCCACCACAGAAGCTAATGTTCCAGATACTCTCTTAGCTTCTCTTGCAGCTGGAGCTCAGGCAACTGACCTGTGTGTTGCCAATCGGATTTCTAGAGATGGCTGACTAAAGAAGCTCTCTGGCAGAGAGGAATATTACAGCAAGATCAAATGCCAGAAGTAGCCAGAGCAGGGACGCTAAGGTGGGTGTTACAGGTCAAGGCTTAACTCTGCCGAGGTGTTCTAGGCAGCTTTCATTGTGCTGTGGGGCTACATGCTGGTCATCACAACTGCATTTCATGAAGGAGTTTGGGGAATTTTTCTAGACTACTTGACTTTAAGTCTCTGGCATTCTGGTGATTCCATCCACAACCTAATATTCTTTTAGCACATTATTTTCCTTAATGCAGCAGATGACTTCAGTACCTGCCAGTCAACTTCCAACTGTCAGCACCTGCTCTTTGCTTGAAGGCTTGCTCTGGTTGCCTGAGCCCGCCCCATCCTACACAGGCTGGAAAACACGCTGGAAATACTGGAGAATTAAGGGCCTACAGGAACAGCCCTTCATCAGTAATTGCTAAGAGTTGGCTCACAATGCCTAGCTTTCCCCTGAGGGGTAATAATCATTAGGGATTAAGCTACTATAGTGGCCTGTTTGATAATGCACTTTTTTTTTTTTTTGGCTTCTTTCCCCTTTCTCTAACATTTCCCAATTCCTCTGCTCATGTTACTGGAATCACTTCCCAAATAATCTATTTGCATATGAATCCTGTCTCAGAGTCTGCTCCTGGAACACAAACTCAGACACTTAAAAAAATTCAAAACTTGGTTTATGTCACCTAAAACTCAGAAACCTGACTACCTTCCTATACTCTGGAATTTGGCATCACATAAAAATGCCGAGTCACAGGATGAGTGATAATCTAAGCTCTCATGATGTTTCTCTCTTTACCTTTATACTCTTTTCTCAATTTTAATCAGAGTTTTGTAAAAAAATAAAGCATGGAAAGTACAATTAGAGAGCTCTTATATTAAATATCATAATGAGCTCTTACTAAGCAAGTGACACTGGACTATTTAACTAATTTTTATGAATCTCGCTTTCTTCTCAGAGAAACTCTCTTACTGTGAAAATACATAAAATAAGTATTTCAAGTGTCTACACAGTTCTAGTCACTCTAACAGGCAACATACAAATGTTACTTTCTTCCCCTTTGTTCTTTTGTTTGCTCCCTTCCTTGAACAACCTTCTTCTTTCTTATATAAATGATAATTGAACAAAGTCAAAATATCCAAGGAAATATATATCTTTGGTGCTATAATGAAATGTACAAGGCACAGAGGACCCTAGATAGAACATTTCCTGGAAGGAGGTAACTCTGATTGTACATATGATGATACTTTCACTAAATGTAAGGCTCTGCTCAACATGTACTCTGCCAAAGTCACCTTGCAAACAACACATCTGTCTAGTATAGACACGGTCCCTTCAAGAGCTTCTTTCTGTGCCCATGACTTTTTCACAGCACACGCTTCATTCCTTCCCACAGTCAACACATTGAGCATACATCCTTATTGCCTTAAATATTTCTCCAGCCACGGCCTTCCCCAGAGCAGCAAGCTCTTTAAGCCTGAACAAGTAATTTGACTAATCTGGTAAACTAATGGAACCCAACTACGTTTCCAAATAGCATTTGCATTTTTTCCTAGGGCTTTATTAACTCTGAGAAACCAGGAGAACTTTAAGCATAGAAGCAGAATCTTTAAGGGTGATAGATTTTTCACACTGTCAAATCTTATGCCATAGGTGACTGCTTATTCCAGTAAAACATAACACTAGCTCTGGGACTTTCTGATGATAATAAATCTCCCATTTCTACACCCTGACTTTGACAATTAGTGACTTTTTAAACTATTCATGTAGCAAGCGCTTTTTAAACACCATTATGTTCACACCTAACTTCTAGGTATTAGAAGTTAGTGAATAAAGGCCCCCTCATACTCTAAGAGCTTAGATGTTAGTTGCAAAATCGAAGTACATATGCATGAAGTTGTCATGTGTAAGTCGAAGACTGTATATGACTTCCTGTGCAAATGAATTTTCAAGCACAAAACATTTTAATGGAGTTCTAGAATATTAAGGTGAATGGGATCAGAATAGTTAAGAACGATAGTATGGAGTGTGTGAATATTGGAGCCACCCTTGAAACAAGGGGGAGTATCTAGCTAAGGGAAGACAGAAAAAAATGAGCATCCCACATGGGGGACAATTACTGTAGCAGAGACTGAAGGGAGCTCTCCTAGAGAGTGAAATGACCCAGTGGGCCAAAGCAGAGTTCTAATGTTGAGAAATCAGTGAATAACTTGAGTATGGCCACATTTTGTGTTTAGCTGAAGAGGTATGTGTGCCTACAGGTTGATATTTTATGTTAGAGTGTGTGGGAAATCACTGGATATATATCATACATCTTTTGAAACAACAATTTGACCCATGTTTAAGGGAAACACAATTGACATCAAATCAAAAAGCCATACATACTGAAAGTAGGTTGCAAGATTAACATGAAACTCAGTAGAATGGCCAGAGGGGAAATGGATTTGAGCTGTGTTAATATCTTATTGGTAGCCAAAGACCAGACTGAGGGTGGGGTCATCAAAAACAGTGTTTTAGAGTAAAAAAAGCAGAGTTTGGGGTGCCTAGGTGGCTGTGTCGGTTGAGCATCTGACTTTGGCTTAGGTCATGATCTCGCAGTTTGTTGGTTCGAGCCCCACATCTGGTTCTGTATTGACAGTTCCGAGCCTGGAGCCTGCTTCAGATTCTGTGTCTCCTCTCTCTGCACCTTCTCTGCTCTCTCTCACTTTCTCTCAAAAAAGATTAAACATTAAAAAAAATTTTTTTAAGGCAGAATTTGGTGACAGACCAAGAACTACCCACGAAAGAGCTTGAGAGGGACTAGTGGGAGCCACGGGGTGATCAAAGAATCAAATGTCATGGAAGCTACAATAGCAAAGAAGTGATTGTCATCCCTGTCAAACAATGCAGATAATTCAAATGAGATACAGATTACAAGATATCCTTTAGATTTAATTCTTAATAAATTATTAGCAACACCTGACAGAGTAATTTCAGGAAAAAGGTGTCGCAAAGCTCAAATACGATTAGAAGTTTAGACAGTGACAAGGTTTCTTTCTCCATCCCCAGAAAGTGGTTCATCTGTAGGTCTCAGTTTCCCTCAAACAAAACCCTCTGGCTCCCAACAAGTGCCATTAGGAGTCCCTTCTCAACCAGCCTAGCAATCCATATTCTTCCACTGTGCTTCGCAAGGTGACGGCATGACATCACAGGGAGCAGACTTTCAGGATTGATCCTGATAGGAGGAAATCAAAACGTGGAGCAAGAGATTTCAAAGGCCAAGGGTGAGGATGTTGCAGGAACTCTGCCCTGCAGTGACAGATCCTTCTCCAAGGAAAAGTACTGTTTTCAAAACAGCTGTAAGAGCTTGAGGCAGAAAAAAGTAACTACGTTGTGGGTGAGGAGTCCCTCTAGAAAAAAAAGGAAAATATACAATGAAAGTGTGATGCTTAGAATTGTCCACAAACTGTGACCTTGAGACGTGTGGCTCTCCCAATTTTTTTAATCTTTTACTTCCTGAGGTGATTTTAAGTTAGACATCTCCCCATTTTGAAAGTTGGAATCAAATTTTTTTTTATGATTTTCAATAGTTTCAAAGGATATAACTTCCATTTTGGATAAAACTGTGAAATGACTTTCTAAAATGTTTCCAAAAAAAGTTATGAAAATAACCACAATGATGTAATTACCTCATCATTCACTTCAAAACATATGAACCTATCCTTTTTAATATTCAAAAATTTCATGGCTTTTCCTTCATTGAAATCATATTTTCACTCCATTTTCCCTACAAGTTTTTATCTTAATGTATTTTTATACCTGAATGTTTTTGCTGAACACCCTATCATATTTCTTTGCAATAAAAATATATAATTAAATATAAAGGTATATCAACATTTCCTATGAACACAGGTTTTAAATGGCTAAAATTTCTTCTGGAATTATTTTAACACTTACCTGCAGTAACCAATTGTTCAGAAAAACATTATAAATCATCATAAATAACATTTTTAAAACATAAAAAAAATTTTAAAAGCCTTATTGGAAATGAATCTATTGCTAAGATAGATGGGGTCCATCTATCTATGATGTTGTGATTAAAGGAGTTTCCCATTAACACCTGGAAGCTTCTGCGTTTCTGGGCAACCCAGCAGGTAAGATTTGGGATGGGGACAGGTGTCAATAACTGTCAGAGGGGAGGTAGGAAAGGAGAACAGGCGTGTCCATTCAGAGCAAGCATTTCCCCAAGAAAGAGCCTATGTGGAAGTAGAGGATTTGAAAATCAATTTCCTTAATCTATCCTTACTCAAGGACACTTACAATCTCTTGTTATTTACATCCAGGACACAACATTTAAAGAGCACATCAAGGAATGAAGTTCCCCTTAAAAAAGAGTTTTCTTGGGGCGCCTGCTGGCTCAGTCGGTTGAGTGTTCAACTTAGGCTCAGGTCATGATCTCACGGTTCAGAAGTTTGAGCCCTGCATCAGGCTCTGTGCTGATGGCTCAGAGCCTTGAGACTGCTTCAGATCCTGTGAATCCCTCTCTCTCTGCTGCTCCCACACTTGTGCTCTCTCTTTCTCTCTCTCACAAATAAATAAAAACATTTAAAAAAAAAAAGAGTTTTCATTCCCAACTTACCCTGGCCATTTAGGAAAAAGTATTTGTCTTCTGTGCTATAGACTAGCACAGGAGCGAGATATATATATATATGTATATATAGTCTGTTACATTAAAGAGCCATATAGGATTGTTTATAATTTAAGGAAAAGAACAGTGGGATTTTATTCCTCCTCGTTATAACTTTTCCTTTCCTTACTCAAGTGCTAACATGACTTTATTAAAAGGATTCTGTTGAAAAATCCAATCCAGAGCTATGCAAAAGACTTGGGGACAGGGAGGAAGGTGGTGCCAGAGTTTACCACGAGGATGCTGTTATTGGAATACAGGAGCCTCTGGTTCAAAAGCAGGGGTAGGAGTGAAGGTAGGGACAAGTAGTGGGGTTGGGATGTGACTGGAGATAAGAGTCAGAAAAGGCGCCTGAGTGGCTCAGTAGGTTAAGCATCTGACTTTGGCTCAGGTCACGATCTCACTATTCGTGGGTTGGAGCCCTGCGTCGGGCTCTGTGCTGACAGCTCAGAGCCTGCAGCATGCTTTGGATTGTGTGTCTCCCTCTGTCTCTGCTCCTCCCCTGCTCATGCTCTCTCTGTCTCTCTGAAAAATGAATACACATTAAAAACCTTAGAAGGTTTTTAGTATAATATAAACAAGTTTTCAAGGAAAGCTCACAAATTTAAGCTTTAAACCACTAGGTGTAAAAATGCCTAACATTTCTCCCTTTCAAGCAAAAAGCATGTAAAATAATGAACTATAGATTACAGATAGCCACTGCCATCTGAGAATTTTATCAAGTAGTAGAAAACAAATCATTGCACGTTTAAGGAATAACATTCAGGGTGAGCCTGCATTGACAAAACCTACATAGAAATGATTTTACAGAAATGATGCTAATTTTTAGATGATTATGTTGGACCCTGTTTCAGTGGCATGATGAAGAAAACACATCTATCTGGTGTTCTTTCAGGCAGAAGAGCCACATAATAAATGCAAATTGCTGTGGCTGACTTTAGAAGGAACACATCCCACAGTAGTCAAAGAAAAAAATCCAGAAAAAAAAAAGAAAAAAGAAAAAAACAGAAACGAAGACATTGAGCAAGGTATGAATCATATCCTGTGCTCATAGAACTTTGTGGTTATATTTGATTTACACAATTTGGTTATGGGAATTAGCCATCAGAAGTTTGTATAAATGTTTTTTTCCCTGAACTGTACAGAACCAAAAAGGACAAACAGTTTCAAACACAGGAAATTGCTACATCTTCAGAGTAAAACCCTGGCATTTACCTAAATTTGTGTTCTAAATGTCAAATTCAATACAAGATAAAGATAAGGTGTATTTTGGGTTTAATACGTGAGAGACACTCTCAGCACAGTGCCCGCTTGCTGAGTGCACACTCAACACCTGTTTAATGAATAAATAATCAATGAATGGTCAGTACCCTCACCACCCCCCAAAAACAAAAATTTCATAAACTACACATTAGGAAGATGTACATCTGACTCTGACATCTGTGAAAACCTGTTGTTACTGTATTAATTCTCAGAAACAGACTTGTTAAAAAAATTTTTAACATTTAAAAAATGGTGAATTAAAAATTTAGTTGTATTTTCTTAGGTCTTCCACTATATCATCTCACATATTCTATTTTTTTTAGAGAGAGAGGGTGAAGGAAGAGCAGAGAGAGAGGGAGAGCAAGAATCCCAAGCAGGCTCTGTGCTGTGAGTGCTGAGCCTGAGGCAGGGCTCAATCCCACTAATTGTGAGATCAGGACCTCAGCCAAAGTCAAGAGTCAGATGCTTAACCCACTGAGCCACTTAGACGCCCCTCACATAATCTTAATATAATGTATTTATGAATCATTTCCCTCAAAAAAAAAGAGCACAGATTCTAAGGTAAAACCTCAAGGTTTGTTCTATCTATATATCTATGTATCTATGTATCTATCTATCTATCTATCTATCTATCATCTATCTATCCATCGAGAGAAAGAAAGAGATTGTGAGCTGGGGGGAAGGATGGAGAGGGATAGGGACAGGAAGAGGGAGACAGAAAGAAACAGAGAGGGAGAATCCAAAGTAGTCTCCGCACTAAGTGAGGAGGGGACTGGATCCCATGACCCTGGGATCATGACAAGTTAAGAGAAAGGACTGAGATCTACCTCAAGTAAGGCCACTTCAGTGTAGCAGTTACCTTTTGTTGCTTTAATGTGATGTTTGTTCCTTTGCTTCTTAAGGTGGAGGGGAGCAGCCAAAGAAGTTGAACACCCTATACATAGTGTACCTACTGCAAATGTATAATAATCCACAGATGTGCAAACCAACGGACTCTTAGATGCGGATTTTGCTTTTTTTCCCTGAGCTGAAAAGAAGTGCAAATTGAAACTAAGTTGATCTGGCATTTTATAC
Organism: Acinonyx jubatus; assembly: GCF_027475565.1. Lineage (NCBI taxonomy): Eukaryota > Metazoa > Chordata > Mammalia > Carnivora > Felidae > Acinonyx > Acinonyx jubatus. Next base: position 97,575,338 of record NC_069380.1, on the reverse strand, counting down.
AAAACTGATAGTATTGTTATTAAAAATCTACCAGGAGGACAAGAAAAGGCATTCATCATATCATTCTAATCTCATTTTTTTTTCTTGGTAAAAAGATGACATAAGAGAGTGCAAAGTTTTTCTCCCTTAGTAAATTATTAGCTACGGAAATTATTCATACAAATATTAGGAGGCTTATATCAGGAATAATTACAGTGGGCAAATTGGTCTTCTGAGTGTAGGTCAGTCTTTCTGCTGAATTGAGTGAGGGGCTGACCCTGACATATTCATTATGAGTCTCACGTATTTAATAGGTGGTTCACAGAGAAATGAATTTCTGGTGTTACATAACACTAAGAAGGTTGGGGGTCCACTCCATTAGAGTTTCACAGCCCCTGATTTGCACTCAGAGAAGATGAGTGTTTAGGGCTTAACAAATCAAGTGCTTTTGCTCTATGGTTTTACAGATAAATGAGTCATACCAACGTTGTTCCAAAATAATATGCTCCCTCTTCCAAGTTCATGGTAATGTTACCTATTTATTCAGTTTCTAATTTTTAAATTTTGCTAATATATTGCCTCAGTTAATTACACAGTATTATCCTATCTGTATCTATCTGCAAAACTCCCAGTGTAAACAACATCATTTTATATGTACATAAATGCCAAGTCACTTAAGTAGATCTTTGAAGGTAGTAGAAGTTCCATATTAGTTACCTTTTCTTCCTCCCCAATTCCAGCATCAAGTATTCACCCAACTAACGACCACATGTTGCTTGGAAATAGGACTGTGCACTTCTGGTTGATTTCTAGTCTGTGACCACTGATGGGAAGGCTTCCTACTGCCCCTTTATCTCCATGCTGTGATATTATATACATATATATACATACATTTATATATAATATATACATACATATATAATATATACATATATACACACATATATAATATATACATATATACATATATACATTATATATACATATATACATTATATATATACATTATATATATATCACATATATATCACATATATATATGTGTGTGTATGTCAGATACACAGTATAATTTACTTGTATATATGTGATATATATATGTGTGTGTGTGTGTGTCATATAAAAGAATTTTTGCTCACTGCCTTTCCATATTCAAATAAAATATACTGTTAAATTAATTTTTAACCTCTTCTTAAGAAATTAAAATATTTCACACATAACAAATCTTAAAAATAATGAGAAACTTCCAAAATACTTCTTCGGAGTCAGATATTTGGCAAATGGTATTTCACAATTCATTTGGAGTAGGCATCCAGATACTCGTTTTCAATAACATAGTGTTGTTGAACCCAATTACTCAAAGATAAAGTCCAAAAGCAGAAATTTGGTCATTGAGTAAATTGAGGGCCAAATTTTTGCTTAATTTCCTGGGACTGAAAATCAAATTTGACCGAGATTCTTTCATTTCTCTCTTTCCAAGTATGTGTGTGTGTGTGTGTGTGTGTGTGTGTGTACCTGTATACTTATGCATATATATTGTTATCAACTTGCTAAATATCTTATTGGTCTAATTAGAATATTTTATGACTAAAAAACAAAACTACAGAGATTTTAAATTACTAACACAGGCTAGTATTGTAGAAACTATATGGTGAATCATAACTCAAAACCCCAATTTTAGTCTGGATTCAAAATTATCTATAATTATTAGGCTTTACGGGCATTCTGCAATGCAGGCTTCAAAACAACCATTTAAAAGTGACAAAACATCTGCCTTCTGTTTATATACGTCCCCTCTCCCTGCAATGTCATCTGAGTGATAGGGGAACACTGGGTTTGCTTAGGTTTGTAATGAACAACTTTAAGAAAATTCCCCTGTGGTTGCCTTGACCTTTCCAAATGTAATATTCTTGGGATTAACATTTTCCCACGTTAAAAACATGTCTGCAAAATGAAATATGTCTGCTGCACAGTCAAGATTGGAGTACAATGCTCATTTTTATACATGCAAATTTTTACATTGGAATTTCATATATGCTAAAACAGTACTATTGATGCTTAGGATGGATTAAATATTAGAAAGGACTTGAGTATGGGAAGGAGAAAGAATAGGGCTTCTAAGAGGAAGGTAGATTTAAATTCAATGGGCATGTATTTAATTTACTAAGAAGATAAAATAAGAAAAGGTCAAACAAATGTGGATGAATTTCCATCAAGAACATTAAAATTACATATGTGTGTGTATATATACACACACACACATATATGTATATATACACATATGTATATATATATATGCACACACACACACACACACATATATATATTACAGTGTAGGTTACCTATAAAATATAGGATTTATTTAAGAACATAAACATTTAATGGCCACTGAATTGATAGATCAATTCATTAGATTGTTTTTAAATGTTTATTTCTGAGAGAAAGAGAGAGAGAGCATAAGTGGGGGAGGGGCAGAGAGAGAGGGAGACAGTATCTTAAGTGGGCTCTGTGCTGACAGCAGAGAGGCTGATGCAGGGCTCAAACTCACAAACCAACTCACAAACTGGGAGACCATGACCTGAGCTGAAGTTGGGACCATGACCTGAGCTGAAGTTGGACGCTTAACCAACTGAGCCAACCAGGCACCCCAATTAATTAGATCTTATATAAGATGTGTAATCTCCTTCTTATTTGTTTATTAATTAACTTATTTGAGAGAGAGAGAGAGAGAGAACGAGCACATGAGCCTGCTAGCGGGGGAGAGGGGCAGAGGGAGAGAGAATCTTAAGCAGGCTCCATACTCAGCAAGGACCCTGATGCAGGGCTGGAACTCAAGACCCTTCTTTCCTCCCATTTTAAAACAAAATCAATGGAGGGCGCATGAGTGGCTCAGTGGGTTAAGTACCCGACTCCTGATCTTGGCTCAGGTCATGATCTCACGGTTCATGGGACTGAGCCCTAGTCGGGTCTCTGCACTGACAGCCTGGCACCCGCTTAGGATTCTCTCTCTCCCTCTCTCTCTCTGCCCTTCCACCGCTTGTGCTCGTTCCCCCTCTCTCAAAATAAATAAAACATTTGAAAAGAAGTAAGTAAATGGAATTTAATCAAAATTCTCAACGACATGTGGTCAAATGTAACCTGAACTGATGGTATCCAAGACATGATGCTGACCTGTCTTCTGAGCTCAGTGGGCAGAGTCAATTGCTGACTGGATAAACAAGTACATGCTCCAGGAACATAAGGCAGCTGAGCCGTAAGTACTCTAAAACACACCAGGTCAGGAATCACACAGCATACCTAATGCAGCTTCTCAGGAAGCAACTTTTCCGTCTATCGGATGGCATTATTTTCCAAAACCAATTTCTGATCATCAGATCACCCTTGTGATTCTATGCCAAGAGAGATGATGAAAAGCCTTTGTTTTTTATGAAAAGTTATCTAAATCTACCATTTATATGATGCAGTAAAGTCACTTAAATCAAAACAAATTCAACAAACTTAACAGTGAAAAGCCAAAGCTTATCGTACTTTTATATGTATATTTCAGAGTAAGGCAGCTTATCTAGAACCTGTTCTGCCATCTTTTCCCCTAATAGTATTCTTCATTTTTTCGCTCCCCACTCTAATTTTAAAATTAGAGTTGAGTCCAAGTATCCACCATTGGTTTCATTGTAGGGGGAAAAAAAAGATTATTATGAATATAAATGTCTACATTTAAACAAATATGTCCACTAACTTATGTTATTTTAGAAATCTTCCAAATAAGAATTTTTTTTTATCTATGCAGTAGAAGTTATTTCTGAAGAACGTTTTAATTTATTTTGAGAGAGAGAGAGAGCACAAGTTGCGGGGTGGGGAGGGGGGCAGAGAGAGGGAGGGAGAAAGAGAATCCTAAGCAGGCTCCGCACGAGCCCAACATAGGGCTCAATCTCACAACTGTGAGATCATGACCTGAGATGAAATCAACAGATGCTTAACTGACTGAGCCACCAAGTCGCCCCTCTAAAAAAACTTTTAGAAAGACATAAAAATGCAAAAAAAAAGTGTATTGTTTTCTTTATGATGGCAATTGACGGACACTTTCTTTAATCAACTCAGTACAAAGTTTTCTGGTTAAAAGTTATTGCTTATAGGCTTTGCTACCTCTACTTTCTGCTCTGAAATCAGTGCAGTAAAAACCAAAACAAACCAAACAAACAAAAAAAAAACAGGAAAAAAGAAAGCTTTTATTTTTAATGAAATTATGATATTTTGCCAAATATAATGAAATATTGGGTGGACGGAGGAAAGATTCTAGGGATTTAAACCATCTCAGATCTCAAACAGGATACAGAATACCCCCAAGTTAGGTGGCATGCCCTGAAAAGTGGGCATGGGGGCAAATCAGCGATACTGAAGAAAAAGGCCAACTGACACATAAGGGCTACAAGAAAGTCCGTGTGCCTATGTGACACATGGAGTGACAAGGAAAACAGAGGAAGAAGAAGAACATCATGGACAAATTATCTTTGCCTCGGGCTCTTCCCAAAGCACCAGGGTGGAGGAGTACAGTATGTGAATATCATTTCTAAAATCTCTAATCTCTGGCAACCAAGGACAAGTGAAAAAAACAGCAAAGGACATCGAGGCCTCTGCTTGGAGTCAAAAATATCTTCTATCAATGAGCAGAGATATGCCCAAAAGTAGAGTACCCACAAGTGAGTTTGCGTAACTGACCCAAATTTTACAGGCATGTTTTTCAGCTCAGTGCCTGGCTCAGACTGAAGTAATATTGTTAAGCAGGAAACTGGCCCAGAAATGAAATCTTTTATTCCATGATTAGCAACAATTACAAGTGACACAGTATGTGATATAGGCAAAGAACTTACAAGAAAATATGAGCAAAGGAATACAAGTGATACATACACAAATGTAAAATACCCACCCACACACACAAATACCAAACAGAGGAACCTGAGAAACAATTTCTCCTTAAAATCGATCACAGACAACAGGGCCTATAGAAGGAGAACAAGCCCAAATAATAGTTAACTGGTTTCAAAGAAGATATCATGACACAATGGTAGTCCAGTGCTGGCATAGTTCAGAAATGAAAGGCAAAACATTATTTACAAAATTTAAAAATAGTCGCTGTGTAAAAGAAAACAGACACTACCAAAAAAGTCAGTTAACCTGAAGACCCAGTTTGATCACGTTTAAACAAGAAGAAATAATGGGGTAAATACTGAAATTTATATATGACTATACATGCATAGAATGTATCTGGAAAGTAGCAAAATAAATTTAACAGTGCTTCTGGGAAGGCTAAACAATTTGGGAATCTTAGGGGTGGGAAGGACAATTGCCTTTAATTATATATTTTTATGTTTTCTTATTACTTTTTTTAGTTTTTACTATTGAAATTTTTATAATGTCAATTATGTACTGTGGGCATAGTGTGTTGCATTATACTATATTAAACTATCATAAACACACTTTAAATGATCCTACAGACATCTGTGGCCAGTTAAATTTGTACTTTAGTGATGGATCTTTGTTTTATAAAATATTTCACTGAAACCACACTGCACACTCATTGATCATGTTTAAAACTATGTGATCAGAATTAGATGTCGATGACAAAAGTACAAAGGTGGAAGAGAGGTCAGTGAACATAGAAAGAAAAGAAAAAAAAAACTGCAGTGAAAACAACATTTCAAATGATCAGAGACCAGGATTATTAATAGTACATTCAGACAGAAGAAAAATATGCTTTCTAGTCCCCCAAGAATAGTGGACCATCTCAAAACTTTCCATGAGTTGTTTGGGGTTTTTTTTGTTCTTGTTTTGTTGTTGTTGTTGTTGTTGTTGTTGTTGTTGTTGTTTTGATACACATTTCTAGGCCTGGACAGAGCTGGCTCCAGTAATTTGTGTGACAGTGCCAATTTCCTTTTAATTTCTTTAAAAATATTTTTTTAAGTTTTTATTATTTATTTTGAGAGAGACAGAGACAGCGTAAGTGGGGAAAGGTCAGCTAGAGAGGGAGAGAGAGAATCCCAAGCAGGCCCTTTACTGCCAACACTGAGCCTGATGTGGGGCTTAAACTCACAAACCTGTGAGATCATGACCTATGCTGAAACCAAGAGTCAGATGCTTCAATGACTGAGCCACCCAGGCGCCCCTTTAAAAAATTTTTTTAATGTTTCTTTCTTTACTTATTTATTTTGAGAGAGAGAGAGAACAAGCTGGGGAGGGGGAGATAGTGAGGGAGAAACAGAATCCAAAGCAAGCTCCAGGCTCCAAGATGTCAGCACAGAGCCCAACGCAGGGCTGAAACCCACAAACCATGAGATCATGACCTGAACCACAGTCGCATGCTTAACCGACTGAGCCACCCAGGCATTCCCCAATTTTCTTTCCAAATGGCCCTTATTACCTGCACACCATAGCTTTAACCATACCTTCCTTTATTAGTATCACTGGAAAGGACCATGCTTTCTGTACACAATATCAACAAACGAAGTGACATGACAGCATGGCTTTATTTAATCAAATACGTATACACTGCATATTTAAGAAACAGAGCTTTAGCCATGTATTCTCTTCTTTTGTTATTATTATTATTTTTTTTATTTTTGAGAGAGTGAGCATGAGCAGAGGAGGGGCAGAGAGAGAGGGGGACAGAGGATCCCAAGCAGATTCTGTGCTGAGAATCAGCACTGAGCCTGTGGCAGGGCTCAAGCTCACAAACCGTGAGATCACGACCTGAGAAGAAGTCAGAGGCTCGACAACTGAGCCACTCAGGTGCCCCGTATTCTGTCTTTTCAAAGCACTGCCTTCCCATCAATGGGTCTCAACACACACTAGTCTTTGGGAAGTGACATTAATAGAAATGGTTACATAAGACACAATCTTAATTAAAAAAAATCGAATATATTTACAAGCAATTTCTTGAAGATCACGATATTGATATTTGTTTGCATCATAAGAAGCTGGGCAAAAGGGGAAATGTAGATATTAATAAAATCAAAAAGGAAAGTAACTTAGCATGTATAATGACTTGGAAAAAATATATCAAGAACAAAAAAGACCGCATTATTTAACTGCTTTAAGTTAAATGTAAATTTCCTTTTTCACCTAAGAATATAACATAATGGGGAACTTTGAAAATAAAAAACGTTTGAATCTACTTAGTACTTGGGAAAGACAATCACTAAAGGTACAAATGTAATTATTCTAAGATAAAGGATGAAAAACAATAAATCATTGAGTAGAGACAATGATACAAATGGAGCAAACCCGATTTATAAGATTTCATGAAAAAAAAAGACAATTTTCCCATTTAATCATTGTAATTAATTCTTCTAAAATTAGGCTTAAAAAACCAGAATGTTCATGGATGATTGATGTGGTGACTTCTGATTGGAAAAGAGAAAGTGCTGTGCTTTATCACAGTGGCTGAAAAAGAGAAGAAAAATAGAAGACAGAACGTTTCATTTCAGCTTTTGTTCCAAAACAAAAATTAAATCAATTTTCGGGGTCTAAAAAGCATTTTAAAATTAAAAAAAAAAATCAAATTCCCTTACTACATGACATAATATACAAAGAAGTCTAATTTAAAATGAAAAAAAAATTCCAAAAACAAGAATCACAAAATGAAAAGAAGAATAAAATCAGAGACGAAAGAAAATACACACTTTGATTCAGTACCATAGGGCATTCCTCTCAGGAATGGCAGTGGTCTTTTCTGATTAGCTACAACCACTTGAACCTTTCGTTTCCTTAGGTAGTTTTAGAAATTTACCTTTGCCTGTAAAAATCACTCCTTTCGTCCTCATTTTCAAATTCTACACATTTAGAGCAAATAAAGGTAAATCTCTTTACAAAGATACTATTATTGGCAACGGAAACATAGACTCGTTTTTATTTCTCAGGAGTGGCTCCCATATCAATAAACTCATTACTCAACTTTATGCTTTGAATGCTTGGATCAAGCACTCTCCAGAGGACCCCTCCTTTCCTAGGGCTGTATGAACACCAGGGCCTGTAATTGTTCTGCACCGTGGTTTCTTCTTTGCCTCCGCAGACCCTGCACTACCTTGGCTGGGTTATGCTGTGAGTTAACCCTCACGTTTCATGTGATGATCAGAAAGGGAGGTAGGGATACATTCTCAATGGAATCTTGAAAGGCAGTAGCCTCTGGCATTGTTTTCCAGCAAGAAGGTATTGTCTTTAGTAGGTAGGACAGCCACTTCGGCAAACCCAGAGGGCTGAGGAGAACCTGACACTCCAGGCTTTGAATGTGTAGATGCAGGGAGTCATATCACAAGTCATAGTGCACTTGGTTCTTCCCCAGAGGGCCTCGATGATAGCATAGGCAGACTTTCCAGATTCAAGCGTTTTCTGGGGCGCTATGACTTTCGTCATTAATTTCTGGGCCTGATCCTCCAGTTCATGCTCTAGCTCAGAGACGTGAGATTCTCTGTATATGCCACCAGTTTGGCCTTTGGGTTCATAGGAGGCCTTAAAAAGATGATCGATCACTTTCAGCCTTTCATTGTCTTCCTCCAGGATTTTTATCAACCCCACCAAGGAGCCATCTGATTCCACAGTTCTTTCATGTTCTACTTTTCCAGATTTCCCGAATGCCTCAGACGATACTCACTAGGGCAGGCTCTTAATCCTCTATCACAACTCAGTCTACTACTTAAGACGGTTTTAACAATTACATCTGTAGAGCATGCATGGTGCCTCCCCACCACCAGGGAGGGATCCTTGGTACAAATCAGTCAGTGGGGAGGCCAGTTCTAAAATCCATATGAGTCAGCTGTTTTTACCACTCACTCCTGGCCCTAGTGGTCACAGGTGGGGTTTCCCAGGAAACAGACTTCAGAATGGAGATAGGTTTGCCTGTGATTTATTGGAGATTGCTCTCTGGGATCAATACCTACAAGGGAGAGAAGCAAGACGTGAAGAGGGAGAATGGAACTGTGGTGAATTTGCCCTGGAGGCCCTAGTCAATTCCTCTGTTGGTGAAGATGCCCCAGACTGAGGCCAATGGATGGAACTTTGTAGCCGTCTCTCCTCATGGAGTTGCTTGCAGAAAAGCAAGCATAAGGCAACTCCTTCTGGCCAAGAATATTTACTGGGGAGGGATTCATCTGGCAGCCCTGCAGCTGAGAGGAAAGAGAACTTTCCCTCTAAAAGGAGAATCTAGGCAGTGGACCACAGTACCTATTATGTAGATGAACACTCAAATGTCACTCTCTTTGTGAAGAATTCCCTATCCCATGTAACTAATGTAATGCTCACATAGTTGTGCATGCGTCACAGTTTCTCATTCATTTATACTGTATTATCATTTCTATTCCTGTCTCAACTGCAAAACTTTAAACTTTTTGAGCATCTAGCCAATGCTCTGTACTTACTAGGGACTGATAAATACTGTTTTATATATATATATATATATATATATATAACAGTATTTATATATTATATTAATATTAATATATTAATATATTAATATATATTTGTATTTATATATTATATAAATATATATTTAATATAAATAATATTATTTATATAATATAATATATTATATATAATATATAAATAATATATATTATATATAAATATATATATTAATATATAATATATATAAAACAGTATTTATATATACATATATATATACATATATATATACATATATATATATATATATATATATATATATAACATATATACATAAGCCCCTGTTAGAAATGTATCAGAATTCCAAGTGAGCCATACAATTTTGCAATTTGACCTCTCATCAATATGGCATTAAGTATGCAATCAGGATGGTTAAGGAAGAGTGCTGTACTGGAATATTAAAGAACCTAATGGAAAAATCCTTAATTTCCACTGATGTTCACAGGTTTAATGTAAGATTACTTTTAATGTTCAATTCCTACAAGTATTATGTTCATTTTACTTGTGCAGCAATCTAGAATTTTTTTTTTTGTCTTTGATAAAGAGAATTGGAGCCAAGTTTATTTTGGGGGGGTACTTTATGTTTCTCAAAAGTTTGTGAATGTGATCAAATTTGCAAAATACAAATTCATTAACACATTACTAATTAGACTCTCCAACAAATACTTTGGGGTGTATGAGATTATTCAACTGTGTCATTTGACTGGAGTAGTTTAAACCAAGCGACTTCAATACTGTTTTTACTTATTTCCATTTTTAAATTTTTTTTAAGTTCATGTATTTGGACAGAGTGGGAGACAGAGCATGCACGCATGAGTGCACGTTGGGGAGAGGCAGAGAGAGAGGGAGGGAGAGAATCCCAAGCAGGCTCTGTATGCTGTCAGCACAGAGCCTGACATGGGGCTTGATCTCATGAACTATGAGATCATGACCTGAGCTGAAATCAAGAGTCAGGTCGACTGAGCCACCCAGGCGCCCCTTATTTTCATTTTTGAATTTTATCTCTGTCAATAGCTCATGTATACTAATAATAGATGATGAAACTAAGCGTTCCTTTTTTGTTTTAAAGTAATCATCATCTATTTAGCAATCAGGTCGACCAAGTAAGCGTAAGTTATAAATATAATGGTTAAAATCTCACTGGTAATGACAGATAAAATTGCATCTACTTCCACCCATCTTTTAAAAAGAGATTATGCCTCTAAAGACACACAACTCTGGATGGAGCTCTTCCCTTAGGGCAACACTGATTTAAATGATTCATCTTCATTTGTTCCAGTGATACGGAAGAAAATATCAAGATATATATTGAGAATCTTTTATATAACATTACTTCTATTTTGTGCTAACCTTATTTTCTGTTAGCTAATTAAAACATCTAGAGTGGCTCTAATAAAATTCACTCCAGATCATTTGTATCATTTGTCAGAAAATGTATGAAGAAGTTTGTCCAGGGTGAAAACCCACCTCCCTATTTATTATTTTTTCCTTCCTCTTTTCCTTTATGGTTATTGCTAAGCATCTAGCTTATATGTTCAGTCAACAATAAGTATCTGTTAATAAGCAGTCTGGCTTCTGGCCAAAGTCCTGTGGGTCCTCCAGGTCTTGCCTAGGATTTGCACTGCAGGCATCCCTGGGGGACACTGCATTCCCCTCACCAGACTTACTGTACAGCCAGGGCACTTAAGTTTTTTACAGGGAGTTTGAGTCAAAGACTCAGTTCCTCTCAGGCAGCCATGTGCATGTGAGTATCTGCATTCCTGATCCATGAGGCTCCATTTGAGGTCTCCTTATTGGGGGTTTTGTGAGACACTTCCCAGGAGTCTCCACAGAGACTTCTTTATCCTGAGCCCTGGATGATGACATCTCCTATTTTGACTCAGTCACTCCTAGCTCTTCCCTGTGTCTCTACCCCTCCATCCTAGTGGTCCATAAATAGACAGAAGCCTTCTGTTGGGGCTTCTGGGCTGTAGTCAACTGACGTTCAGCTGGTACCATCATACAGGGAAAAATGGAATATGGGGAGTGGGCAGCACTTTTTGCCTTTTGCTTGTACTGTTGTAGTAAGTGGTAAAGGCTTGATTGTTACTTTCAGGGCTGTCCTGATGGATCACCTTGACATCTGATTACTTAACAGTTAAGTGTTCACCAAATTTCAGACCTTATCTCAGTAATCGTGGAACATGCTTTCTCATTGCCAAAGATCCTTCATGTCAGAGATATTCGTTGTTAAACATGTGATTCTCCTCAGCCATGTCTAGATTTTGTGATAGAACTTTTGAAGGCAGGAATATTTTTTGAGGCTAATAGGATAGTCAAAGAGGGTGGAGTGTCAGGCACTGTGAAAACTGTTTTAAGTTCTGGGAGTATATATTTTGAAGAGGTGGGTTTTAGTAGGAGTAGCATTGGGGTAACCACATTTAACATGAGATCTGCTCTCTCAACCAAGTTTTGAGTGCACAATACAGCATTGGTAACTATAGGAACAATGTTGTACAGTAGGTCTTTAGAAATTACTCATTTTATGTAACTGAAACATTGTACCTGTTGAGCAGCAACCTGCCATTTCTCCCTACCCCCAGGCTCTGGCAATTCCATTCTGTGTTTCTATGAATTTGTCTATTTTAGATACAGCATATGTAAGTGGAACCATGCAATATTTATCCTTTTGTGATTGGCTAATTTCACTTATAATATCCTCTGGGCTTATCCAAGTTGTCATATATACAGGACTCCCTTCTCTTTTTTTTTTTAAATTTAAAGTGTATTTATTTATTTTGAGAGAGAGAGAGAGAGAGAGAGAGAGAGAGAGTGTGGGAGGGGCCAAGAGAGAGGAAGAGGGATAGAATCCCAACCAGGCTCTGGGCTGTCAGCACAGAGCTTGATGTGGGGCTCAATCCCAAAAACCATGAGATCATAATTTGAGCCAAAACCAAAAGTCAGAACCACCCAGGCGCCCAAGGATTTCCTTCTTTTTAAAGGCTAAATAACATTCCACCATAGGCATACACCACACTTTCTTTATCCATTCATCCACTGGTGAACATTTAGGTTGTTTCTATACTTCAGCTCTCATAAACAATGATGCAATGAACACATGAGTGCATACACCTCTTTGAAATCCTAATTTTAATTCTTTTGGTTAAATACTCATAAGAGCTGGAATTTGACCCATGTACCCCCAACTGGGTAGACACCTATTCTGCCTACCAATAGGACCACCCCCAATTCCCTTTGACAGTTACACTCAGCAATGTGGCCAGATATCTGCATATCTGCACAGCCTTACCATATATGTACTCCTTTCTATCTTTCAGGGATAACTTGAGTTTGTAAATAACTCAAAGTAAAGGCCAGAGTTCTTACAATGGCCTATGGGAATGGGCCTGGTCTCTGTCCCTGGATATCTCTCCTAAGGGTACTATCTTGTACCTTTTATCTTGTTCCCACATGAAACCACACAAAGACAGACACATTCTACCCTAGGACACTGCATTTGCTTTCCCCCTGTCAGGAATGCTATTCTCCAAATTAGCTTGCTCCTTCACCTTTTCTACTGTCTCCTGGCCACCCCATCCAAAATTAAAACTACTCTGTCCCTGTTTGCTGCTGAATCCCTAATGCTTAAAATGATGTCTGGTGCATGGAAGGTGTTCAATAAATATATTTTTTTTAATGAATGAAACCAATAATAATACCTAAAAATCAGGAAATCCTGAATATGTTGTGAGATCACAAAAGCTATCATATCTTGTCTTTGAAGCTCATCTGTTACTTCAGTATAGACCAAGGCTCTATTTATAAAGTCCTTATCATGATGGGATTGAAATAGATAGCAAATGCCTTAGTGGCTTAAGTGAAGGGAGCTGTTCAGAGCTGCAGCCACAGGAAGTAATGTACAGTCCCGGATTTGTGCGTCCAGCCAAGGAATCACTCATTTTTAGATGACACCTGGCCTAGATGCAACTTTCTTCCTACTTAATGCTAGAGCTGGAAAACAAATCCCTTCCCCTTTGGCAGGAAAGTTCAGAGAGAGAAAGGGCACAGATCAGAGAGTACAAAGAACAAAGAGAATGAGCGAGAACATGCAGAACACAGAAGACATTCCTCATAATGAGCCCCTGCAGGCACCACTAAAAAGGGAGCAAGCTTCCTCAAAACCCCAGCCCTTTGCAGATTCATGGAAATGATTCCCAAGAACAGGAATTTCAAGTCTGAACCCACAGGAACTGCAGAGGCTCCAAGAATGGCCTGTAGCTAGTGGTGAACTGATTCTGGAGGAAGTGACTGCTGAAGCACAGGTAGTTGACTTTTACTTGTTCTTTGTTAGGCATTACTGGGCTTATCCCGCACAACTCCATGTAGTTGCGCATTAGGTTATAGAAAAGGAAGTGGAGGTGTAAAAAAACTAGATGTTCTGCTCAAAATCACAGTCTAAGAAGTAGGGAGTTCAGAATCTGAACCCAGAATCCTACAATGTAGCATAATGAAAAGAGCTACCAGATTGGGGAACACAGAAAAACCAGGATCTGAAGTAATCTTGTCAGGCTAAGCATTTCTAAAATCTCCCAGTGAGGCAAACTTATCAGGAAATACCACAACCAGTGTGTGTGTGTGTGTGTGTGTGTGTGTGTGTGTATGTGTGTGTGTGTTGTCCTTTAGTATAGCTCCAAGTTGGGGTTTAACTATTTGCAATGAATAATTCTGTTGCATTCAAAAAGGCCTGAGCAAAAGAAAACATAAGTAGTATTTCTACAGAATTTTCCAGATTTCCCAGATTTTCTTTTTAGCAACTTTGATTTTTTTTCTGGTGCAGTGTCTTTAGTATGAACACAAGACTAAAAATACTAATTTATCATTACCAGTTTATGGGATACTTACTAGGTGCCATGTACTGTGACAAGTGCTTTACATAAGTCATTCCAATAAATCTGCATGTTTATAACCTCCATATTACAGAAGGAAATGCTGGGACTCAGGGAGATAGCATAACCATGCAAAATCACACAGATTAAAAGTTCTGTCTGACTTGTGAGCCCTACCCATTCACCAAAATGTCATGCCACATAAAGGAAATAGACTATGCAAAGAACAATATATAACAATATGCAACATGTTGAATGAAGATGGTTTCAAGCCATCTTACTGGTGGCTATTTAAGCAGTAGAATGCCTGCAGAGCTTTGTATTTTATGATGTCAGCAATCCTATTAATGACCACTCGCCATAATTTTTCCTTGTATGGTCCATTGCTCAAGTTCTCAGTTTCTTATTTTTGAGAACCCCCAGGATGGGTGGTCAATAGATTAGGGTCAGACTCTCTCCTAGGAGTGCAGGGGAATGAGATCGTGGGTACAAGTGAGTAAAGGTGGAATAGGACTTGGAGTATTAGCAAGTGGAATCAGAATTAGGAAATGAACCTGAAAAAGCACATGTAGAGTAGCTCAAGTTCAAGTAGGCACAGATAGCTTAAGAGGAAAGATGTTGAGATACTGCTTAATGATACATAGTAAGTGAGAAGATTTCCAAATAATATAACAAACCTATTGGCCATGAATGCAACACGTCCAGTAAGATTGTATCATATCACCATTTTGATTATGGTAAAAAAGAAAAAATTGGTCCCTAAAACACCAAATCCATGTTTCTTATGAGAGAAGTAATTGTAGGTCTGCTTTTGAGATAGGTTTTATCATGGGTCAATATTTTAACTTCCATACGCCTATTTTATTACAATGAACTTTTCAGAGTAAATTCTATCATAATGTAACCTGCATACACCTAGGGATTTGGTTTAGAAAAGAGGATCCTATAATAGGTTCAGGATTGCAAATGGAATTTTAATACTATTTTGATATATCTGTACATCCGATTACCCTATTTGTTTCTACCTTATGCTAATTTGCATATTATTGCACATTAAATATGTACTGTCACTTTTCTTCAAAGAACATTTGAATGGTGACAAATTCTAATTTTACAAAACCCAATACTGGTATTACCTTAAGAGAAAATTTAACAAAGAAAGGAGATCAGACGATAAATGGAAAATTTTTAACAATATTACAGAGAGAAAGGGTATCATATTAGTAACTGAATTCATGTTTAAAAGTAAGTATAGTGGTAAGGCAATCATGAATCCATCCAGAAACACTGAAAAGTACTGCTTAAGACCTCAACTAGTAAAAAGGACAAATATGAAACCTCAAGTTTATCTTACGGGATCAACTTTGAAATCACACATTATTAGGTCAACAGGAAATATTTTCATTTCCACAATTATTTTCCTTTATAACAGGATATTCCATTAAATATTATCTGAATCAGGTAAACATGAAATAAAGTTATTCGAGACTATGAGCTACTGAAGGACAAGATCAGTGTTTTACTGAAACTTAACAGAATACTTAGGGCCAAGCTGGCTTTGGTTACAAGTCGTGTGTTCATGCATCATCTAAACTAGAATACCATTGTAGGTGAAAGGGGCACTTTGCTAGGGCAAGAGCTATAAACCAGGAGGATTATCCCAGGCAACCTGGAAGTTAAAGTCATCTTACTTACAAGGTTATGACATTATGTCCACTAGAAGAACCAAAACTTTACCATCACGTGTTTCTAAAGGTACTTAATTTTTAAAATAGTAATATGTATTACCTGTGGCATATAAGGTGAAGAATCCGGAAGGGGATAATGCCTTAAGGATTTAATATATTTGTATGCAACTTTTTTTGGTTTGCTGTACTCCAAAGGCAGAAGACACCAGCTTTGCATCTAAACATTGAGTGCTTTGAATAAAAGAGAATGAGGAAAGGAATGCAAATTGTATTATGCACAACCAGTATTTATTAGTTGCTACACTTGATGCTGAAAATGTGTCCTTTTCAAACAGTGAAAGAGTCACAACTGTAGAAGGAAACATGTTAGCGGTGCTATGATTAATCACGACTTCCAGTATCACTTTGCCTAGAAAAATATTTCATAGAAAAAGAAGGCAAGTTTCTCCTACCAGAATGAACAAAATAAAAGGAAAGGCAGTGCTAACTGTGGGCAAATATGTGGAGAAATCAAAAGTCACATACACTCTGGGTAAACATGGAAACTGATGCAATCGCCTGGAAAAACACTCTGGAACAGTATTAGACATTATCTACTAAAGCTGAATAGGTACTTATGTTTTGGCTTGTCAATTTCTAACCTAGCGGAAATGTGTACACACATTCATGAAAAGAGCTACAAAATGTTTAAAACAGCATTATCATAACAGTGCCAAACTAGAAACTACTTAAATGTCCATCAAGAGGAGACTAGAGAATGGTTTTGATACAGTCACACAATGAAATATTATTCATCAATAAAAGTCAAAGAAGCCACAACCATTCTCAACAATGTGGATCAATCTCACAAACATAATCCTTGGCAGACGAATCCAGACACTAGAGAAGGCATATTGTATGATCCAATATACATGAAGTTCAAAAACAGGCTAACCCAGTGCATAGTGCTAAGAGTCAGGACAGCTGTCTGCTTTAGGGTGCTAGCATTGGCCAGAAGGGGACACAGGGGTGGTGCTAGCAGTGGCCAGTAGGGGGCACAGGGGAGAGCTGTCTGCCCAGACGCTGGTGAGGTTTTGTTTCTTGATATGGATGCTTGTTACATGGGTGTGTTCAGTTTGTAGAAAATTAATCAAACTGTAACATATTATTTGTGCACTTTCCTCATGTAAATAATTCTTCAATAAATATTTTTCAAAAGAGGAAAGCTTCAGTCCAGCACTAATGTAAATGAAAATAAATTTTGAGTTCACAAGGTCAGAACTAATTATGTTTTAGAGCATATGGAGGCATTAATTCCCTTTTAATCTTTGAGGAAAGTCATACGTAAAATATGTTCCAAGGTTTTATAAAATGGCTTGAGGGGGATTATTTCTTATTCTTTTTTTCTTCCAAGATTGTACTGAAATTCAAGTTAGTTAATATATAGTGTAGTATTGGTATTGGGAATGGAATTTAGTGATTCATCACTCATGTCTAACACCCAGTGCTCACCCCAGCAAATGCTCTCCTTATGCCCATCACCCATATAGCCCATCCGCCTCCTCCCTTTCAGCAACCCTCAGTTTATTCCCTATATTTGAGTCTCTTATGGTTTACCTCCCTCTCTTTTTTCGTCTTATTTTATTTTTCCTTCCCTTCCCTATATTTATCCACTTTATTTCTTAAATTCCACATATGAGTGAAATCATATGGTATTTGTCTTTCTCTGCCTGCCTTATTTAACTTACCATAGTACACTCTAGCTCCATCCATGTTGTTGCAAATGGCAAGATTTCATTCATTTTGATGGCTGAGCAAGATTCTGCGCACACACACGTGTGTGTGTGTGTGTGTGTGTGTGTGTGTGTGTGTGTGTATACACCTATTTTTTTATCTATTCATCAATCGATGGACATTTGGGCTCTTTTCATATTTTGGCTATTATTAATAATGCTGCTATAAAGATTGGGGTGCATGTGCCCCTTTGAATCACTATTTTTGGATAAGTACCTGGTAGTGCAATTGTAGTTGTAGGGCAGTTCCATCTTGAACTTGCTGAGGAAAGTCCACATTGTTTTGTAGAGTTGTTGTACCAGTTTGCATTCCTACCAATAGTACAAGAGGGTCCTCTTTTCTCCACAGCCTCACCAACAACTGTTGTTCCCTGAATAGTTCATTTTAGCCATTCTGACAGATGTAAGGTGGTATCTCATCGTGCTTTTGATTTGCATTTCCCTGATGATGAGTGATGTTGAGCATTTTTTCATGTGTCGGTTGGCCATCTGGATGTCTTCTTTGGAGAAGTGTCTATTCATATCTTCTGCCCATTTCTTCACTGGATTATTTGTTTTCGGGTGTTGAGTTGGTAAGTTCTTGATAGACTTAGCATACTGGCCCTTTATTTGATATGTCACTTGAAAATAGCTTCTCCTGTTCTGTAGGTTGCCTTTTAGTTTTGTTTCCTTCATTGTGTAGAAGCTTTTTAGATTATTTGCAACTCTAAATCTCCTTTAAAAAGAGAATCTACTCCTATGTTAGCAAAACTTTGGATTATAAGAAAAAATGAAGACATGACTCAACTTCCTGGGTTTTATGTATCTATACACACATAACATGTATATTATGTATAATATATGTATATATGTATATTAGCATATATATATTATATATAATATGTAAACATATAATACATACATTAATTTATAGTATCGGTAATTTTTTCCCATGTCACTTCTTAACAATTACATGCAATGCTTTTCTTAGAAGTTTTTGTTTTAATTTAAAAAACATAGTTGCTACAATTTTAAGTATTGTTTTCTAGAATGAAAAAATAAGAATGTGGACTATGTGAATGTTTTTTAATGAGAAAAGAAAATCACTGTCAGTGGCATCACCTTTGACGACTTATTAAAAGTAAAGGATGTGAAATATAATTTGTATTTCTGGACTAAAATTACTAGTTAGATTGTACTCATAATCTAGAAATGCTTGTAGAGCTATTATGCTGAAAAAATTCTATAACTGAAATCATTCTTCTCCTTTTGCTTATAAATGTGTGAAGACCTATCTGTTGACTCTAAACTCTCATTATTCAAATATTTGGTATAAAGGCAAATGTGTATAATTTAAATAAAAAACTATTATAATAAACCACATTTTAATTGCAAACCAGTCTTATAATGACTTTTTATATTTTAATTTATTAAGTGTTATTTGCAGTGTTTACATGTCTTAGTCATATTTTTCAATTTTATTTACAGTGCAATACATGGTTAATGAAATGTAGAAGTAAAACATAACTTTTACCTGGTTCCACATGCTATCATTGCACTAAGAACAACAAGTAACTGACAAGTATGGAGTTAGCTAGATAATGAATAATTAATTAGTTGGCATTACAAACACTTTATGTGATGTGTTATTTAGATGTTCAAGAGAATTTTAGTAATATTTGTGGAAGGTGGGATTTTGAGGTAGGCAAGATATTTATTATAATGTTCCCATTTTTTTAAGTTTATTCATTCATTTTGAGAGAGAGAGAGAGAGAGAGAGAGAGAGAGCATGAGTATGAGAGGGGGTGGGGAAAGCAGGCAGTAGGAGAGAGGTTGGGAGAAAGAGAGAGAGGGGGGGGGAGATATGGAGAGAGAGAGAGAGAGAGAGAGAGAGAGAGAGAGAGAGAGAATCCCAAGGAGGCTCTGCACTGCTAGCATGGAGCGTGACGTGGGGCTCGAACTCATGAACTGTGAGATCATGACCTGAGCTTAAACCAAGAGTCAGACGCTTATTCAACTGAGCCCCCCGGGGGCCCCTAACTTTGCCAAACTTAAATAATGGAACATAGCCTCATACTGTATCTGGAAACTCATTATGTAATATATTTTTTAAAGTGAGTTATAGTTGAGAAAAAGATAATACCTTTAATATATTGTATATTTAAAAAGACACTAATGCTAAAAAGGTATTTGCTGTTATTTCTTGACCTGGACAGTGAATGTGAATTTCTGAACTGCTTTAAAATGACAAAAATACTTGGTGTGCCTCAGTGGCTCAGTCAGTTAATGTGAAGCTTTGGTTCAGGTCATAATTTCACTGTTTGTGGGTTTGAGCCTCGCGTAAGGCTCTATGCTGACAGCTCAGAGCCTGGAGCCTGCTTCAGATTCTGTGTCTCCCTCTCTCTATCTGGAGCACCCATGCTCGCACTCTGGATCTCTCCTCTCAAAAATAAACATTAAAAATGTGTTTAAAAATGATAAAAATAATTATCATAGAAATGATTTAGGAGGTAATCCTCAACTACAATGTTTAATGCCCTCCAGTATTTTGTGAAGACTCTTTTACTCCTTAATGGCTGGGGCAAGGGTGTGCATGAAAATTTTAAGTAGGACCTCTTGTATTAGTCAGCTATAGATGCATGTTTATCTATATAAACATATCCTGTTGTTGGAAACGAACCTCTGCTTGGAGCAAAAATATGACATGAAGACAGAGTTTGGGGATAAAGAGGAACACTAGTTTCATTGCTTTGCCAGGAGAAGGAGGCAGAAGCAGGCTAATGCTTTCAAAACTGAAGATCCACTTGGGGTAAAAGGCTATGGGGTTTTATAGGAAAATACAGGATCTGGGCGATTTCAGTTGGAAACTAGTACATATGCCAGCTGTGTTGGTGGTGTCTCTTGACTAACTCAGGTGCTGGCCACCTGAGTCTCATAACTGAATATACACTGAGGTCAGCGAGATGCCCACAGTGATACCGAGTTCCTGGAACAAAGGATTCTACAGAACACATGAAGGGGGGGGGGGGGCTTCAAGAACGAGGAAGACAACACCAAATTTGACAACAATCCTAAACATTTATATAATGTTATAAACAGCTTATAAAGCTCAACCTTCTTAAAACTAACAGTAATAATAAATTTCCATCAACCATGCTATTTTCCTCTAGAGGTAATGCTATAATAAAACTGTTGTCCTAAATAGAGGTGTTTATTTCTAGAGTATATAGCCGAGAAGTGCAGGAAAAAATTACTGAGTTACAGCAGGTCATTAATAGTTTGTCATCTTTTAAAAGTATTCATCTTTTGTGATATATTTCATTCTAAAGAAATGTTACCTTTCCTTCCTAATTTTGTGTTTGTAACTGTACATCCTGTTTCTTAAATGGGGGAGTCCAAGGTAATATAAGTTTCTGGCCTCATAAAACCTGGGTCAGTCATGTGTTTCAATATATTTTTCTGCTACTGTAGAAAATGACCACAGAATTTATTTTTCAAACAAGGACACTTTTGAGAGTTAAAGTTTTATATAAATAATTACAGATTTTAAACTTGAAAAGTCCCTAACAAACGAGAAGTAGGTCATCTTACACAAAGACAAGATAAATTTCTGATGGATTGCACAGATAGGGAAAACACTGGTCTCTTCTGGGAAATTGGTATGATTCTCTGTTATTTATTTATTATAGCAGCATCTCATTATGTTTTTCTTCTTTCTTTGATTTCTGGGAAACTTGGAGGTAAATTTTGTACTCAATAGCTGCAGATGTCCTTAGTTCAGTATTTTCTGAATGATTCCCTAGCCCAGTTTATCCTTACTGGCTTACAATATAACCTCCTCCTTCCCTTTTCCAGCTTTTACTAAAGAGTTATGTAGTTAAAAAAAATTATCTTCTACTGAATACTGCCTCTAGGTATTTTTTGGAAGTTAGTATTATATAAAGAAAAGTTAATAAAGACAAATCTTTAGAATCACATCATTACAATAGCAACGGTTACTTTTTATTAAATAGTGATTCTGGTCCAGTTCTTTAAGTAAATTATTTTTGTTTTGTTTTTTTCCTTTGTGCCAATAATTTCTAGATCTCATTATCTCCTACTATCAGTCATTCATCAAGTGGAGAATACATTTGATAATCACCACTTTCTCAGAATACGAATTATCAGCTTCAATATGAATTATCAGCTTCAAAATTACAAATCAGATTCTTTATTTTGTTGAATGGGGGAAATTTTCCATACATACATCTACAGCTATATATATACATATATATAAACATGTGTTCTGTTTAACATGTGTATATACTCTCATATACATATACTGTTGTATGTGTATGTGCATATGTGTGTTTAAAGTGTTATTAAGTATTTAAAGTTACCATTTCCTCCCTGAAGATGTACCATATAATCCTAACATTGTGATATTGCTGTGGCAATTTAATTTTTTTTTTTAACGTTTGTTTATTTTTGAGACAGAGAGAGACAGAGCATGAACGGGGGAGGGTCAGACAGACAGGGAGACACAGAATCCGAAACAGGCTCCAGGCTCTGAGCAGTCAGCACAGAGCCCAATGCGGGCTCGAACTCACGGACCGCAAGATCGTGACCTGAGCCGAAGTCGGACGCTTAACCGACTGAGCCACCCAGGCACCCCTGGCAATTTAATTTAATTATCTGCTTGACACCATGACCTGGATAAAGTCAATGTAACTTTCACTGCTGAATGAAAAGACTGCATTCATTCCTGGCCTTTGTGGAAGGCTCCTAGTAAGTCACAGAACCTCATAGCCATGGCAAACACTGTTAGGGTCTTGGCAGCATTGAAAACCCAGAAGCCTTCCCAAACTAGGCTTTTCTGGGCAAGTACCTACCTCCTCCTTAGTAAGTGAAAGTGGTATCTTGAGTGAAACCTATCAACTTTTTTGATAGTTCCCATTATCTTTTCCAGAGGATGATCTTATTATGAACTTACAATTGATCTCAGTGACGCAAGCCAAGTTACAAATGGCACCTGTGAACTCTATTTCCAATTTCACATGTCAAAGAACACTACAGTCTATGATGGCCATGTGGGTGTGTGCACAAGTGTGTGTGTACTGGGGGGGAGTGGAGAAAGGACCAAGTCCTGTTTCAGAATGTCAATCACACTGTCCAGTCCCTTCTTCTCTGTGAATAATGAGAACACTGAGACTCAAGTGTTTTCTGATAACCTTGAGAGAGTATGTCGTGACTAAGCAGAGGAACACAGTGAAAGAGAAAATAGACTCTCACTTTATGGGACTTCTCAAACAGGTGCATGCCACGCCTGCTTTTTCTTCCCTTCACATGCTCAGATCAATGTTACTGATGGACATTTCTTGAGACGAGTAAACTTATTTTCTCTCACTATTCCTATTCAAGGTAAGAAACACAAACCAAGGCTCAGTAGTTGGGTAAGGGTCTTACTCTTGATTTTGGCTCAGGTCACGACCTTGTGCTCTGTAAGACTGGGCCCCGTGTTGGGCTCTGTGCTGACAGTGTGCAGAACCTGCTTGGGATTCCCAATTTCTGTCTCTCTTTGCCTCTTCCCCACTTGCACTCTCTCTCAAAATAAATAAATAAACTAAAAAAAAAAAAATAGAAACACAAACCAAAGATATGAGGACTAAAATAAACAGTAAATACTGAGAGAGCATTAATATTACATTCCCTCTATTAGCCTATTTAGTCCATGAACTCTGATTAAAACAGAGCTTCTGTGGCTATTTTCATATTTTAGTCACTTTTTAAAAAGTTATGTTTCCCAGACTTTCCTTTTAAGGTGGTGAACAAATGTCAAGATAGAAAACAAAATTTCTCTGCCAAAAAAATTGTAAAAAGAACAAAAACAAAACCAAATAGTTAAACAAAACAAAACACATCAAAAATATAGGAGCATCATCAGGAAAAATGATGGGAGGGCAGGAAAGTAACAGAAGTTTCAAAATATTAATATGCCTTAGCTTGGGACAGTCCAAGCAGCTCCACACTCCTCAGTTTGTGTCGGGAAGAAGGGAGGGGTTAGATCAGGAAAAAAAGTTTCAGAAATTATCACAAATGATTCTTCTCGGGAGGATAAAAGAAAGAGCAGGATTAACTGGGGAGTGTGGAAAAGGAGATGAACATTTGCACAAAAGTAAAAGCCTCCACCTGCCTTCTTCTGAGTCACTCTAAAGGACACGGAGAAAACCCCTGGACCTTACCCTTCTGGTGATTCCCTAATAGGCATCAAACTGTCAAGGGAAAACTAAACACTCTCAGAAACATGCCGGGCTTATTATCTCAAACTTATTTTGAGATCTTGAGGCAGACACTGCCCAGTGGAGATCCTCATGTGCTATTTTCCACTGCCCCCCTCCCCCAGACTTTGAATATCACTGCTAAAACACATATTCTGCATGTCTTTCTCTCTTCTGTTATGAGAAAGTGGAAATGACAGGAAAGATGAGAGAACAATTGAACTGGTCACAGTGCATGGCTCAGCTTCCCCAAATCGGGTTAGAAGAATTATCTGAAGTCCGGGGCCATTCCGATACTGGATGGGGATGCTTCCCCGACAAAGGGAAGGAATAAAGGTTCAGGATTGTTAACAAAGCCCGGCTGCCAATGAACCCTCCTGGTTTCGCAGCCTCCTTCACTCCAGCCCACACACTGCACAGAGTCTGTACCCAGGATGTATCTCAGGAAGAAGAGAGATTTCAGATGAGGAAGAAATCAAATAGAACTTACTCTAATGTCACAGGGCAAATAAAGCGTTCAAGTTACCAGATCAGACAAGAATAGTATAAAGACATAAATAAGTGGCATTTAGGCAGTTACTGCAGCAAAAAGAGAAAGAGAATAAAGGGAACACAACATGCAATGAAGAGTGTGTGTGTGTGTGTGTGTGTGTGTGTGTGTGTGTGTGTGTGTATGGAGGGGGGGGAGGTTATCCCAAAAGAAAGCACAAGCCAAGAACTCAGAAAAACTCGAGAAACTTTACCAGTCCACAAGCATTCCCTGATAAGACACCAATCCTGAAAAGACTGGGTTTGTACCTTTACAGAGATGGCTGGAATGTTCTTTGAAACCAGAATTGTTACTGAGACTAAAAAACAAAAACCACCACAACAAAAAAAAAAATCCGTGTGAAAGGATAAAAACTTACTTACAAATTTGAGGACACATGTATAGTACAAGTTAATTAACAAGTTGGCTAGGTAGTTTCTACGCTGTTATTCATACTTAGGCTAGAAATAACAACTTGCTTCTTCACTGTATCTTTGACATAAGAAGGTCATGATTAAGGAGACGTCAGAGATACCCACAAATTACTTTCAAGTTAAAAAACATCAATATTTCAAAGATGTACAGAATTATTTTTCTCGTACTGCCTTTCTCTTCTGAAGAAAATGCAATTTAAGAATAGAATGAGTTTATAAATGTTGCATTTGTCAATGTGCAACTGACATATATATGCTTTCTATTAATTTCCTCTCATTCTTCACCTTCTCAGACACAATAATAACACACAGTAGTAGGAGTGGGAAAGAGTGAGGGTGCAGGGTGCAGATAAGAACTGTCATTGAGTGACTGCCATCTTGAGAAAGCCTCTTGGGCTTTCACTTCTCTGTCTTATAAAAATACAGACATTTGACCTGTAAGCTCTCTTTAAAGAAAAGAATAAAAATTTCATACTTTTTTTTTTTCTAAGTCTTGGATCTTCTGGAAAAACAACAAAAAAAAAAGTTAACTGTCCAAGAAACCTCTTGGGAAGGTTTCTTTCCATCAGTGGGAACTACACTGGACCTACAGTCAAAAACCAGTAATTTAAGGGGCACGTGGGTGGCTCAGTCAGTTAAGCACCTGACTCTTGATTTCGACTCAGGATAGGATCTCATAGATCCTGAGTTTGAGTCCTGCATTGGGTTCAGCACTGACAGTGTGGAGCCTGCTTGGGATTCTGACTCCCTCTTTCTTTGCCCTTCCCCCACTAGCTCTCTCTCTCTCTCTCTCTCTCTCTCTCTCTCAAGATAATTAAAAATAAACTTAAAAATAAAAACAGTAACTTAATCCCAGTCCTGCCACTCATGCATCTTATGAACCCAGAAACACTGGCACACCTGTAAGCCTCTATTTCCTCTTGGGTAAAATGAGGCAGGTCAATAAGGCCTTTTTCTTTCTCTGCTCCTTCTCTTCCTTTTCTCCCTCTCTCTTCCTCTCCTCCCTACCCCCATCACTCTTTCCAGCTTTAACAGACATTTTTTGAGCAACTGACAAACTTCTTCCCATGAAAATGAGCACAGGTACACTGTTTTGCACATCTTATCAGTGGGTGCACATCATATCATCTCTTTGAGGAGAAGTCCATTAACCCTTTGTTAAGAATTCCATGATGTGGGACACCTGTAAGGTCACTGCCAGTATTTACATGGTGGAAAACCACCTCACTACTGTAAGGCAACTGGCTGGATTGCATTTTGGGGCATCAGAAGATCTTGGGTTTTTTTGTTTGTTTGTTTGTTTGTTTGTTTTTTCTTTTCTTTTAATGTTTATTTGTTTTTCAGAAAGAGAGAGAAAGAGAGACAGACAGAGCACAAGCTTGGGAGGGGCAGAGAGAGAGGGAGACACAGAATCCGAAGCAGGTTCCAGGCTTTGAGCTGTCAGCACAGAGCCCGACGCGGGGCTCGAACCCAGGAATCGCCAGGTCATGACCTGAGCCAAAGTTGGACATTTGACCAACTAAGACACCCAGGCGCCCCAGTATTGGTTTCCTTTAAAGATACTTATTTTGGGGAAATGTTTAACTCACTTAAAAATAATGAAGATTTTTTAATTCCTTTTGAGAAAAAAATAGGAAAGCAATGTCATTGCAACCAAGAAACCCTCTTGCAGGGAGACAACTCCTATGTGAGTTTAACAAACTCTGAAGCTTCAATGTGACTTTCCTAACTTGTAAATATCAGAGAAAGTAGTAGAACCTACTAGTGATAGACAGAAATGGGTTTCATCTTGATACCACCATTTACTACACTGGAAAACCACTTAATATCTCTAAGACTTGAACCATTTTTTTTTTTAATTTTTAAAAATTCTTTTAGTCTTTTTTTATTATTTATTTTATTATTATTATTATTATTATTATTATTTTTTAGAGAAAGAGAGAGCGTGAGCAGGGGAAAGGGGCAGAGAGAAAGAAAGAGACACAGAGTCTTAAACAGGCCCTACACTCAGCACAGAGCCTCAGTGGGACTTGATCCCATGTGGGACTCAATCCCATGACCCTGGGATCATGATCTAAGCCGAAAGTAAGAGTCGGATGCTCAATGGACTGAACCATGCAGGCGGAGAAGACATGATAATTTACCTCTATGCTCATTTCCTTTCATACGAATTTTATTAAAAAGCTGGTTTAGATGGTTATCATTTTGACTAGGATCCGTTTATCTAAAGATTTCAGGACACACAAGGAGAGGCACTATAGTCCAGGGAATAAAATTCTTGTCTTATCAATCTATAGATGTAAGCTCTAGTCTTTGACCTCAAGCATTCCCTCTCACTTCGAGTAAGTCACTATGTAGTTTCTTTCACTTTAATGATGAGGAAACTTGGCTTCATGATTTCCAAAGTGATTTCCCTATTCTCAATTTTTATTATGAGTTAATAAGAGAGGACTCATAAAGGCTGGTGTTCTTATTCATATGGACATGATACCATTTGGCATTTCATCCACTGGTTCATAGTGAGCCCAGTCGGTGCATATTCCCATTTGTGTTCAGCCATGTGCAGCCAGGACTGTTTGTGTAACCAGAATCAGTCTCCCCTAAGCTTCTCAGGCCTTCTCTGTGTATCAGCTGTGGTGACCCCTCAACCCCTAAACCAGCTCAATCCAGCCCAGTTCGCTTGCCAGTGCAGTAGCCCCATGGGGTGCTACCAGCCTTGTTTCCTGACAACTATAGCTGCCTCAGCCTTCCCAGAGAGGAAGGCCAGGATTGCACATAGCTTCCACTAGAATACCAGTGGAGCTATGAAGAGTTTGTGCCTAGTCGCAAGTTCCAGATTCAGAAGATGAGGCATCCCGCTGTGGGAAGAGGGATCCGGCTTCTTCAGTGACTGCTAGGTGGGACTACATGAAGTTCTCTAGAATTACTGGGAAATGCATACGGGTGGGCATACATCGAAAAGCCAGAAATAGGAGATTAGAAGTATCAAGAAGATAAATTCCTTGTATTTCCTCTCCTCTGACAATTTCTCTGGCAACATCCAGAGTAACCAAGAAATCAGTTGTATTTTCTTGTGAGGCTGTCCTCAGTAACTTTTATTGGTTCCCTGCTCTATGGTCCTGTTTTCCTCACGCCTGCAGCCTGGGATTGCACCACCCAAATAAAGTGTAGCCCGTGAGCTTTACTTGGGGCTCTGGTTTCCAATGTAGGCAAGGCTCACACAGATGGCAATGCCTAGAATCTTCCTAGGCATTTGTTTCTCATCTACAGGAACATCTGGGGAAAAAATGATAGCAGGGCAAGTTGAGGAAACTCAGCAATATGACTTAACTTCAAGTTTGAACCTGATATAAATGCCATCAATGGCCAAGGAATTTGCAAATGGCTTAGAAAGTCCGTAAGGTCACTCTTCTATTTAATCTACATTAAATTGACCCTGATAGTACTTTCTTCAGAATTTATTTTTTATTTCTTTGAGAGGAGGCTAACTTTAAAAAGAACATGGAGAAAATGAAGGAGAAATCAAGAGGTAAAAAAAGGATGCCATTTTAGAAAGGGGCAAAGAAAACCATTACATAACAGGAAGATATTAATCCTACATACAATAATGCCTAATTTCTATGGAAGCCCTAATGGAATATATTGCGCATATACTAGAATAAAAGATATTCCAGTTTCAAAAATTTGATTTCAGTTCATTGTTTAAAAACAAACAAACAAAAATGATCCTGAAGTCTATTAATCTTTATTCAGTGGTGTCATAAAGCATGGCACTGATTGGCGAAGGGCACAGGAAAGGCATTGATGTATCTTCAAAGAAGGGTTGCTGCATCTCTTACTGGGAGTCTTGACAGCAGAAACCCTTTAGCTGCCAGATCCTGTGGGGACTGCCTCAGTTGCCTAGAGCAAACTCACCCCGGATCATGCCCTTTCCGAGTCAGCGCACTTGAGCGACTGACGAAGACGGCTATAAAAGCCTGCACTTTTTTTTCCTAATGAGGCACATCTATGATGGATTACTTGAGCTCACGGAGACCTCCGCTTGGTGTCAGCTAAGGCTGTTGCCGGCTGGTATTACACCTCACCTTCTCTTTTTGTACCATCTAGCTCACTTCTCTTCATAGCAAGAGGTGTTGATGTCAAAGCATCCCTTAATAAACATTAAATATAGCCCATTCTACATATTACTCTCTTCCACATGTATTTCTTGGTGTGAATGTGGTTGGGGGGAAGGCAAGGGAATATGAAAGTGTTTCCCTTCAGCCTTTAAGGTGCAGACCTAGTCCCCAAGCAGAGGTGACAATAAAATATTTAAGATTTAAAAACTCAGATGCCAATCCAAATAGGTAACTCTTGAAGACATTTACTGTGCATTAACCTTTTATTTGCTGGTATGTGTGAACATCAGAAGTAGAAGAGTCAATATGGAAGGATTTTAATATTTTATCAACTGATATGGAGATCCTAGGTCATCCTTCCTAAGTATCTGTCTTCCCCTAAGTGAAATGGGACCATTATAACAGGTAGCTCCTAATAGGGAGACATGTTCAGGGAAGAAACATGGTGTCTTCGTTAATTTCAGATTTCCACTGGAGAAAAAGTCAAGTAAAGATGTGGAGTCTTCCACAACAGCAGAACTCACCATCATATGGTAGCTGTCTAACTGACCTAGAGCCCGTGGTACTCTTTCTTGTCACTCTTTTATTCTAAAGTTAGTGTGATCCTAAATAGCTTTAGAAAGTGAGTCAAAGAAAAGCAACCAATTTGGTGACTCACTCTAAAAAGAACAGCTATTTCTACTGTTAAACAAATGGATTTAAACCTATAGAGATTCTAATCTCAGCATATGTCTTCTAAATCCACCAACTATGTGCCCATATGTAGAGTTAAAATATAGTTTGTCTGGAACAGAAAACCCATAAATGAACCCACAATTATTGGTCAGTTAATCTTTGACAAACCATCAAAGAATATCCACTGGGAAAAAGACAGTCTCTTCAACAAACAGTGTTGGGAAAACTGAACGGTACATGCAGAAGAATGAAAGTGGACCACTTTCTTACACCATACACAAAAATGGATGAAAGACCTAAATGTGAGAGCTGAAACCATAAAATCCTAGAAGACAGCACAGGCAGTAATGTCTTTGACATCAGCC
Source organism: Acinonyx jubatus (assembly GCF_027475565.1). Taxonomy (NCBI): domain Eukaryota; kingdom Metazoa; phylum Chordata; class Mammalia; order Carnivora; family Felidae; genus Acinonyx; species Acinonyx jubatus. The sequence continues at coordinate 97,545,230 of NC_069380.1, read as the reverse complement.
ATAGCAAACTCCTTCTAGATATGTCTCCTAAGGCAAGGGAAACAAAACCAAAAATAAGCAATTGGGACTACCTCAAAATAAAAATCTTCTGCATAAGGAAGGAACCAATCAATAAAACTAAAAGGCAGTCTATGGAATGGGAGAAGTTATTTGCAAATGACATATTTCATAAAAGGTTAGCATCTAAAATATATAAAGAATTTCTCAAACTCAACACCCAAAAAATGAATAATCCAATTAAAAATGGGCAGAAGACATGAACAGACATTTCTCCAAAGCAGACATGCAGATGGCCAATAGACACATGAAAAAATGCTCGACATCATTCATCATCAGGGAAATACAAACCAGAACTACAGTGAGTAGTCAGCACAGTTAAAATCAACAACACAAGAAACATCAGGTGCTGGTGACGATGTGGAGAAGAAGGAACACTCTTGTACTGTTGGTGGGAATGAAAACTGGTGCAGTCACTCTGGAAAACATTATGGAGTTTCCTCAAAAAGTTAAAAATAGAAGTGCCCTATAATCCAGCAATCACACTACTAGGTATTTACCCAAAGAATATAAAAATGCTAATTCAAGGGATACATGCACCGCGATGCCTACAGTAGCATTATCTCTAATAGCCAAATTATGAAAACAGCCCAAGTGCCCACCGAATGATGAATGGATAAAGATGTGGTATATATATACAATGGAATATTACTTGGCTATAAGAAAGAACAAAATTTTGCCATTTGCAATGAAATGAATGCAGCTAGAGAGTATTGTGCTAAGCAAAATAAGTCAGAGAGAGATAAACACCATATGATTTCACTCATATGTGGAATTTAAGAAAAAAATGATCAAAGGGCAAAAGAGAGAGAGAGAAAGAGAGGCAAACCAAGAAACAGAATTTTAACTGTAGAGAACAAACTGATGGCTACCAGAGGGAAGGGAGAAATGAGGGGATAAGGGGAACTGTGAAATAGGTGATGGGGATTTACAAGTACACTTGTTGCGATGAGCATTGGGTGTTGTATGGAATTGTTGAATCACTATATTGTAACCCTGAAATTAATATTACACTGTATGGGATTAACTAAGGGGATTAACTAAAGTGGGATTTAAATAAAAACTTGAAAAAGTTTGTTTGAATGTAACGTTGATTTGTCTTTGAATTGCAATAATCAAATATCATTCTTCCTCTTACTATTAATTATAAAAAATCATTATGTTTTGGAATGTGAGGTTAATGGAACTTCTAGCTAAAACAAAAATGATTTATGCATTGTGGCTACACTGCTAAGGTATGTGAGGTACTGGTTTTTTTTTCCCTGGTAGAATATGGGGTATCTCATTCCTAGCTACAGTGGAATACTTCTAATGTAAAATAATTAGTTTGGGAACATTAATGACACTACAAAAACAATCCTATCTCCTCTCTACTTATGCTTGCCATTCCTTTGATAGTAATCAAAATTGTAATTTCTCTTGCGAGATGCAAATGGCATAGGAAGAGACAACAGATTTTACTTAGTTTTGTTTTTTTTTTTACATTATGATATGAGTAACTAATCAGATCCTTTCTAAAAGTAGATCTTTGGTAAGGATGAGAGAGCAAACATAAGACAAGCCTGACAAAATTTTCAAACAAAAAATATTTTTTCTCTATTTCAAAAAAGAATTCTTAGATTGTATTAAGAGTGCCTTCATGGGGCTCCTGGGAGGCTCAGTCGGTTAAGCGTCCAACTTCAACACAGGTCATGATCTCACAGTTCGTGGGTTTGAGCCCCGTGTTGGGCTCTGTGCTGACAGCTCAAAGCCTGAAGCCTGCTTCAGATTCTGTGTCTACCTCTCTCTGCCCCTCCCCTGGTCATGCTCTGTCTCTCTTTCAAAAATAAATAAACATCAAAAAAAAAAAAGTACCTTCATGAGCATTAGAGAATAATTACATTATGATTTATCACTTACTTAACATTTCTAAATTTTGAAAACATATTCTTTCTTTTTTAAATTTTTTAATGTTTATTTATTTTTTAGAGAGAAAGAGAGACAGTGTGTGAGTGGGGAAGGGGCAAAGAGGGAGACATAGAACCCAAAGGGAGCCCCAGGTTCTGAGCTGTCAGCACAGAACCTGATATGGGGCTTGAACTCGTGAACTGCAAGATCATGACCTGAGCCCAAGTCGGACTTAACCACCTGAGCCACCCAGGTGCCCCTGAAACCATATCCTTTCTATAATTATATCCATTTAAATTTTGCAATGTTTTAAACATATTTAAAAATTAAAGACTAATATTACACTTAATAAATGTTAACATTGTAACATATTTGTTCCAGGTTGTCTAATTAAAATCTTATTAATTATGTAATTGTAACTACATTTGTACCTTTATTGATATAACTCCCCAGCCCTTCCCTTTCCAGAGGTAAAAAACTTTGTTTATGCTGATGATTCCTCTTTCCATCCATGTTTTTATACATTTTCTACAGCTGTGTGTTTTCATCAATACATGATTTGATCTTTGTAGCATTTCCCGTAACAGATGGCTTGCTTTTTTCCTCACTCAACACTTTTTCTTAATGTTTATTTATTTTTGAGAGATAGTGTGAGCACAGGAAGGGCTGAGAGAGTAGGAGACACAGAATCTGAAGCTGGCTTCAGGCTCAGCACTGTCAGTCAGCAAAGAGCCCAACGCAGAGCTTGAACCCACAAACTGCAAGATCATGACCAAGCCAAAGTCAGTTGCTCAAATGACTGAGCCACCTAGGCGCCCCCTCAACACTGTTCTTAAGGTTCATCCATGTGAATTGGTATAATAACTTTCTATTACTTGAATCTACCTGAGATTTTTAATCCATCAGTTTATAATCAAAAAGATGACTTTCAATATTTTGCTGTTATACAGAAATGTTCAGTAAACTTCCTTGTACACATCCCTCATGCATACGTGTTAGATTTCCCCTAGTCTATTGAGATGAATCTATCTAGAGGTAGAAATTATGGGATGCAGAATTTATGTGTGCATCTCTGATTTTACTAAATATTCCCACTTTCGTTAGGCAAAGTAGTACCAATTTACTACCACCAGGAATATACAAGGTGTCTCACATCCTCAAAAACACTTAAAAGTGTCGTATTTCAAAATGTGTGACAATATGATATACGAAGAATGATAAAATATTATGACAAGGGCATCTTATGAATTTTTACATTTGCAGCTCCTTTTTGGCAAAGGAGGGTATTTCCATAAGTTTATTAGCTTTTATCTGTTCTCATTTAAAAAACATTAATGTTTTTATTTATTTTTGAGAAAAGAGACAGAGCATGAGTAGGGCAGGGGAGAGAGAAAGAGGGAGACACAGAATCGGAATCAGGCTCCAGGCTCTGAGCTGTCAGCACAGAGCCCAATGCGGGGCTCGAACTCACAAGCCGTGAGATCATAACCTGAGCTGAAGTCGGACGCTTAACCAACTGAGCCAGCCAGGTGCCCCTGTTCACATCTTTTGATAATTTTACCCATTAGATTGTCTTACTTAGTGATTCGTACCATTTCTTTGTATAGTCTAGATGCTAATCCTTTGCCAGGTATTGAGTAACGAAGAACCGCTGGTTTAATTTGTCTTTTAACTTTGTCTTGCGGTATCTTGTGTATAAAAGTCTGTGAAGTGTATTATGATCAAATCTCTCCATGTTTTTCCTTTTATCCTTTGTACGAATTCCTTACAAATCTTAAATCTATAAACTTAATGTCCCTTCATTTTCTTCTAAGGGCCTAATAATTTTACTTGGCACACTTAGCTATTTAACCCATTTCAGATTTTTTTCTATATGAGTGCAACAAAAATCTAGTATTTCTCCCTATGAACAGGTACTTTTCCCATAAGCACTCACTCAGTAGGTCAGACCTTTCCCTCCAGATATGATTTCTGGCCTATATAATCCCCCATGATAACTGGGGCTTTCTCTGTGCCCTCTTCTGCCTATTGACCTAATTAAGGGTTTGTTTGTTTTTTTTCCAGAACTTGTAACAAACTTTTAAAAACTATAATTCCATAATAAATTCCCTACCTTTATTCTTCTTTAAATTTATCTTAGCTTCACTTAGTCTTTCATCTAACATAAGAATTCAGAATACGCTTATCAAATTTTATTTTTTTAGGCTTATTTATTTTGAGACAGAGAGAGAGAGAGAGCAAGCATGAGCAGGGGAGGAGCAGAGAGAGAATCCTAAGCAGGCTCTGCTGACATGGGGCTTGAACTTATGACCCGTGAGATAACGACATGAGCTGAAATCAAGAGTCAGATGCTTAACCAACTGAGCCACACAGGTGCCCCAAGCTTGTCGAATTTTAGATTCAACTTAGAAGCTGTCAAATTTTGACCAAGAAACTCACAAAATAATAAACCACAAATGGTCAATAACCATTTTAAAAGTTATTCTAAAAGATAGTAAACCAAGGTGTGAGAAATCTCTATCTTCACGGGTACTGTAACAGCATTCTCCAATCTGAAATCTTTGCTGCCTTTAGGTGTTTTGGTCTCAGGACATCAGGCTATTTCAGGTTTCATTCATAGTATTGTTAAAGAAAAATATTTTATTTCTAGGAAACAAACCTTTTCCAACCTATGCAGCAATGATATCCTTGGTTTTAATCCTCAATTACGTGTATTTGCAATATTTTCCTAAGAAAATGTGTGTACAATTACCAAACTGTATGCTTTATACATAAAGTAATAAATCCTTTTTTTTCAAAGCAAATGAAACATCATGTTTATTTAAAATCTCACCCAGTACAAAAGCCAAACATTATATAATGTTTCCCCTGCAATTTTGTTTAACATGAGTTTTTATATTAAGTTTGTTTGCATTTTTTTTACCTTTGTAAGTTGGTATTTGTTAATTCATACCAGGAATGATCATTTCTGTAAGTCAAATCAAACACGCTTTTCACATAGAATTTTCAGCATGGCATGTGACAGCTACTTCTGAATCTTACTTTGAAAAATGTATCAAAAGCTGGGGCACCTGGGTTGACTCAGTTGGTTAAGCGTCCGATTTTGGTTCAGGTCATGATCTTGTGGTTCAAGGGTTCAAGCCCCATGTCGGGCTCTGTGCTGATAGCTCAGAGCCCAGAGCCTGCTTCGGATTCTGTGTCTCTTGCTCTCTGTCCTTCCCCCCGATTGTGCTCTATCTCTCTCAAAAATAAATAAACATTAAAAAAAAGAAAAATATATCAAAAGCATCATTATGCCACAGCCATTAGGTTAATGCCTAAGAGCAGTGATGGAGAATCTCATTCTGGACTTTCTTTAACTGAAAATTAAACTTTTAAATACAGTGAGGACCTAATTAAAAGGAAGACGTTTCTAACTTAAATGCCCCTGTACACCTTTGCAAAATAAAGGTACGTGTGTGCTGGTGATTTTCAGGACAGATACAGTGGACTTAACAGCAATTCCTTCCAGTTTTATCTCAGATCCTCCGAGGGAGGGCTTCTGTAAAATGAAGCAAATCTGTATACAAAACATGAACGTCTATCAAAATGAATTAATTAAGCATACCACAGACATAGCCTCTAGATATGAACTATGGAGAAAACTGAAAGGTTTATTTCATAAGACAAGCATTCCTGACAGATGAATCATACAGGTTCTGCTTATACACTACCTATGATGAAATACTGACTTAAGTTTAATTAAATATTATTGAAATGTTTCTTTATATTAGGTTCTCTAATAAAGGCCACAACTATAAATACAAATGGCGTGTGTGTGGGGGGGTGGGTATGTGTATGTGCATGTGTGTATTTGTATCAAAAGTTATTTCAGAAAGATCTGTACATCATGCACGTTAAGGATTTATAAAATACACAAAAATACCACAATACATTAAACACGCAAATAAAAAGGCCAACTGAGAATATTAACTGTAACCATGAATAAGGCTAATATGAATAGTTATGCCTTAAACTCCTCTTCACTTCTGTAGGTAGGTCACTAAATGACAAGAAGTCAAACACACCCATTTGCATTTAACTGATTATTTCATTAAGTCAAATTTCTGGAAGAGGAATGACTGAGGAAAGGATATGTTCATTCTAAAGGCTTGACTCATAATGCCAAGTTGCCCTCTGCAAAGGCTATTCAATTTATAATCCTGCCATCATTGTATAAGAATGTGCTGTTTTCCATATGTCAACTAATTCTGCATATTATCATTCATTTAATAATTGCCATTCTAATGAAATAATATCCCATTTTTATTTTCATTCCCATAATTCTCAAAGTAGTCCAAAATCATCATACAATGTTATATTTAATATTTTGTGGGGCGCCTGGGTGGCTCAGTCAGTTAAGCATCCGACTTCAGCTCAGGTCATGATCTCACCACTCATGAGTTCGAGCCCCACGTCAGGCTCTGGGCTGACAGCTTGGAGAATGGAGCCTGCTTCGGATTCTGTGTCTCTTTCTCTCTCTGTGCCTCTCCCCTGCTTATGCTCTGTCTCTGTCTCTCTCTCAAAAGTAAATAAACATTTAAAAAAATTATTTTAAAGAGTCTATAGACCCATGTGCAGAATGATGTTTTTTAAAAAGCAGAAAATAGAGGTGCCTGGGTGGCTCAGTTAGTTAAGCATCTGACTCTTGATTTCAGCTCCAATCATGATCTCATGGTTGTCAAATGCAGTCCTGTGTCAGGCTCCTTGCTAGGCGTGAAGCCTGCTTAAGATTATCTTTCTCCTGGGGCACCTGGGTGACTCAGTCAGTTAAGCATCCAACTTTGGCTCAGGTCATGATTTCACAATTTGTGGGTTCGAATCCCATGTCAGATTCTGTGCTGACAGCTCAGAGCCTGGAACCTGCTTCCAATTCTGTGTCTCCCTCTCTCTCTGCCCCTCTCCCCCTCACACTCTCTGTCTCAAAAATAAATAAACATTAATATTTTGTGACTTGCCTCTTGGAAATATTTTTTTTTCCTTAACTGAGGCATCTGTCATTTTCTTAGTGATGTGTAGAGATCCCTTAAATAAAAATAAGGATGTTACATAATATATAAGGACAATAACCTATATTCTGTCACATGTGTTAAGAATACTTTTTCTCAGGGCCACCTGGGTGGCTCAGTCAGTTAAACATCCAACTTCAGCTCAGGTCATGACCTCACGGTTCATGGGTTCTAGGCCCCATCAGGCTCTTTGCTAACAGCTCAGAGCCTGGAGCCTACTTTGGAATCTGTGTCAACCTTTCTCTCTGCCCCTCCCCCACTCATGCTTGGCCTGTCTCTTAAATATAAATAAACATTAAAAAATTTTAAAAATACTTTTTCTCTTCTGTTATGAATACCTACCTTTTTCAACAAATTTTTATATACTGATAGTATGTTTATTTTTTCTTTGGTTTAATTCACTAATTGCTTGTGTCATTGATGCCCTTTTGTCAAATTAAATGGGTTATATTCAGACCAAGATTAGATAAATATGTATGTATATTTTCTTCTAGCAATTATATATATATATATATACACATATATATAACATACATATACATAACTATAGTTTTAGTTTTTTAATATAGTTTTATGCAATCATATATTTAAATTGCACATACCTTCATGTAAAATTTATCTTGATGTAAAATGTAACCTGAGAATCTTATTTTGTTTATATTTCCAGATTATAACATGACTATACCAATGCCCATCATTAAATAATCATTCATTTCTCCACTGAGATGAAATATTAAATGTACACTTCTGTTTTGAACTGTTTATCCTGCTTAATTAATAACATTATAATGATGCTGGACCTTCTATTTTAATTTTTAGAGAGAGATTATAAATTTTTCAAACTTTTGTTATGTTTATCTTGATAATATTTTTTCTTTCAGTGCTTTGAACTAGTTAGTGGACAGTCATATTACAGGGTACTAGAAATTAAGCAGTAAACAAGACAGATATGCACAATGAGGCTACATTTTAGTATACAAAATAATCACTGAACAATTACCCAACTATTTAATTGTAAACTCAACTAATTTATGGAGCAAAGAGTTGACAAAATGATCTAGACAAGGTGAATACGAGACAGCTTCTCTGGGAAAAAGATTCTCAAGACAAACTCTAAACGATGAGAAGGAATTAGTAATGAAAGAAATAGTAGCAGTGAATTTTTCAAGCAAAGTTGACAGCAAGCAGGCGCAAATGATAAAAGGAGAATGGTGCATCTGAGGAATGGAGAGACTGGGGTGGCTGCAGTAAAGAAACCAAGAGGACAGTAGCTCGAGTTGAGAATGGTATGCAGAGACCACATCACTCAGAACTTTAACAGGTCATGTGAAGAATTTTAATTATTTTTCTGAATAACCGTGACAAACTACTGAGTGGGCTTAAGCAAGAGATGTGTTATGGAAAGAGTCATATGTCAACATAAAGAAAGAATTAGGAAGGAACCAGTGCAGGTATAGTATAACTGGTTAGAGGTCATGGCCATGGGTAGACAAGATGATGGTTTGCCTTCCTCTCTATTTTTATCTTATTTTTCCTTCCCTTCCCCTATGTTCATCTGTTTTGTTTCTTAAATTCCACATATAAGTGAATGTGTGAAATCATATGTAAGTGATGAATCACCGGGTTCTACTACCAAAACTAATATTACACTGTATGTTAACAAATTTAAATGTAAGTAAATAAAAATAAATAAAGTGGGGGGGGACACCTGGGTGGCTTAGTCAGTTGAGTGCCTGACTTGGGCTCAGGTCATGATTTCAATGTTTCATGAGATTGAGCTCCACATTGGGCTTGCTGCTGTCAGCATAGAGCTTGTTTCCAATCCTCTGTCCCCCTCCCTCTGCCCCACTGCAGCTTGCAGTCTCCCAAAAGTAAATAAATATTTAAATAACTAAATAGATAAATAAATGCAAAAAAAAAATAAAGGAACCATTCTTAAATATTATACACACACACATACATAGAGAGAGAGAGAGAGGGGGAGATGTTGGCGACTTAAATTAGGGTCATGGGAGTAAGGAGAGAAGAAGGTCTATGATCAATCAGTTAAGCTTCCGACTCTTGGTTTCAGTTCAGGTCATGATCTCATGGTGTGTAAGATCAAGCCCCACATCAAGCTTTGGGCTGACAGTGTGGAGCCTGCTTGAGATTCTGTTTCTCTCTCTCTCTCTGCCCCTCCCCTGATCATGCTGTCTGACTGTCTCTCTCTCTCTCTCTCTCTCTCTCTCAAAATAAATAAATAAATAAATAAATAAATAAATAAATAAATTTTAGAAAAAAAATATTTATTCATTCAGTGTACAGAGAGAGCAAGACAGCTAAGTATCAGAGATGCCTTTTAGGCTTGAGGACTGTGAGACAAGGTAGATGCTCGTGACTTTCTCTAAGTGAAGGAAGAGAAACATGGTTTAGATATAACTTATTCGTCTATTAAAATAAAAAATGGTAGGATTTCAAGAAGTGATATGATATGTATTAGCAAATCAACAGTGTCAATTAAACTATGTGGTGGATGAGGTAGGTTATTTCAAGGAAGGGTGCACAGAAAAGGCCTAAACTAAAAACTTAAGGTTAGATGTACAAAAAGATAATGGCAAAGAAATCTAAGGCACAATGACCAGAGACATGGGAGATAAACCAGGAGAATGCAAGAGCAGACAAGAGGAACCAGAACAAAACAATAAAATACTGCTAATGGAACAAATTTGGAAAAATGAAAGGAAAGCATAATTACTGAAAATCAGAAACGCTAAGCAGTAAGTAAGTCAAAGTTTAAAAAGAGAAAACTTACAGACCCCTAAGAAAAAATTGTCTTTACTTCCATGCCAAAAAAATAAAATGGAAAACCTGAAAGAAATAAGCAATTTTTTAGAAAAAATATAATTGACCAAGCCCAACTTTTGACAAGAATAGCATTTAAAAAGACCAATTTCTATAAAATAAATTCAAAATTATGGTAATCATGTATTAGTTTAAGATTATTTTCCACAGGAAATCTCTATCAAACCAAAGGAGCTGATAATTCCAAGGGTATTTAAACTGTTACAGAGCAAAAACCAAAAAAAGAAAATGTCAAAGTTCTATGAAAATAAGAACATTGGTATCAACATTTGTAATAAATTGAACTAGAGATAAATTTCAGATGTGAATACTGATTACAATTTTCACATAAAATATTATCAAAGTCCAGAAAAATATAATTGTTGTGATCTTTATTCTTGCCATGCAAAGATGGTTCAATGTTAGGGAAATATATTATCTAAGTGCATAATTGTAAAATATTTACTGAGAACAATAATCATTACCATAGGGGCGCCAGGGTGGCTCAGTCGGTTGAGCTTCCAACTTCAGCTCAGGTCATGATCTCATCCAAGTCGGGCTCTGTGGACCTGGAGCCTGCTTTAGATTCTGTGTCTCCGTCTCTCTCTGCCCCTCCCCCATGTTCTGTCTTTCTCTCTCTCTCTTTCTCTCTCTCAAAAATAAATATTAAAAAAAAATTTAAATCATTAACATAGATGATCAAAAGGGATTTTGCAAAACTAAAGATCTTCTTTGACAGAGTATAAGTAATAAAGTAGGTATAGGTGTATATGTTCTTAAACAAATGAAAAATATTTCTAATTCAGTCTAAAGCTATCTAAGCAAAACCCAGAATGACATGGTCCAAGGAAACAGGAGATTCTTTTAAAGTCAAGCACAAACAAACTAACAGATTCAACATCATTACTGTTATTTAACAATCTTAACACCAACACAACCATCAAGTTGAGGAAAAAAAACAAAGTTATAAGCTTTGAAAGTAGGGCTTAAAACCATCCCTTATTTGCAAATGATGTGACTGGAGAATATTATATGTTGGGAAGGTCCCACCGTAATTAACAAATATCACTACAATCAATAAGAGAACTCAACAAACAAGCAGGATTAAACAGTATAATTAAGGGAAATGCTTTCATAAAACACAACTCATTACAAATAAAAATGGAAGAAACAATACTATTTCTAGTAGCAAGGAAAAGTATTAAATTTATAACAAGATTTGGAAGAAATCTTGTATACTTGTGACCAAGAAGACTTAAAGCAATAGCTTGCTGTGTTTGATAGGGAGATTTAGCATCATAAAGGTATCAATTTTCCATAAGTCAATTTACAAATTTAATATGATCCTCACAAAATCAACAATTTCTTTTCTTAAAAAAAAATTAAGTTTATTTATTTATTTTGAGAGACAGAGAGAGTAGGGGAGGGGCAGAGAGAGAGGTAGAGAGAGAATCTCAAACAGGCTGTGCACTGTCAGCCCAGAGCCTGAAGCAGAGCTCGATCTCATGAACTGTGAGGTCATGACCTGAGCCAAAATTCAAGAGTCAGACACTTAACCAACTGAGCCACCCAAGAACCCTCAAATCAACTATTTCTTACAATACAGTGGTGACTCAAAATCATGTATGGAAATTTTTTTAAGTTAGAAAAAATACCTTTCAATCTATGAAAAAAAAGCAACCGTGGGTCATTAGCACTTGTACATAATAAAAACCTAAGTTTCAGGAATTAAACAGGGCAGTATTGGCACATTAATCAACAGGCCAGAAGAAAAGAATAGAAATGTCAGAAGCAGATCTCAAACATATTAAAAATTAGAATTTGATAAAGTTATGTCCTACCAGGAAAGATAAAAGTGTCTATTAAATAAATGGTTTGGGTACAAAAGTAAGGTCAGATCTTTAACAGGTTAAATTCCAAATGGTTCCCAGATTTACATGTAAAGAAATGAGTTCATAAAAGCTATGACAAGAAGAAAAAATGAGAACTGTTCTATAATCCCAATGTAGAAAGTCTTTCTAGGACTCAAAATTCAGAATCCACAAACAATAACAGAATACCTCTACATAGTAAAATCTGCCATACTGAACATCAGAGGATAAATAAATGATAAACTGGGAAAAACACTTACAAGTTACATTGTACCTTATGTGCCTAATACATAAAGAATGAAAAAAAGAGTTTAAAAAAAAAGTTAAAAGAAGAGAAACAGAAAAATGAGCAAAGGATACAAATAGAGGTTTTATGAGAAAATTAAAAGTCTACAAATGGCTCGTTTTAAAACTTGACAAAAACACAGATTTCACTTACAATAATAGGAGGCAAATTATAGGTAAACTAAGAGTGCTCATTTTGACAGCACATAGACCAAGAACTGAAGTGATATAGAGAAAATTAGCATTGGCACTATGCAAATATGACATGCATATTCATGCAACATTCCATTTTCACAAAGCAATACAATTTTTAAGCATTAACTTGACAAAAATCTGTTTTAAAACATACTTGGCAGGTTTGTGGGGAGTAGCACTCTCATTCGTTGCTGGTCAAAGTGTAAGTTGGCATAATCCATATGGAGAACAATTTTGATGTATTTATCAAAATTATAAGGTATATACACTATATATACCAATTCCACTTCCAGGAAAGTGTCTTCATATACACAGAAAATGATGTAAGCCCAAGGTTATGCAGTGTAGCATAGATTCTAACAACGAAGTTTAGAAACAAATTCTCTGCTGATTAGGGACTTTTTAATATATTATGGTATAGTCACACAAGGGAATACGATACACTGCACATGTTGATCTGGAAAGACACGGGAGATAATTTTTTAAGTAAAAACACAAATATGGAAGAATGTGATACCACGGGTATGAAACACAGGAAAAAATTCATGTGTATTTGCCTTGCATGCAAAAAACCTATGAGGAAAGACACATAAGAATCTAACACAATAAAATAAGTTTTAATGGTGTACTGGGAACTGGGCAAATCAGAAATAAGGTAGGAAGAAGACTTTGCATTGTACAGTTTTTATACTCTTTGATGTTTAGAACATGTGCATGTTATTTTCAAAGTAATGCATTTATAGAAGACTGCTAGGGAATGAAGAGAAAAAGACTTTCTTGTCCTGGGTGAGGAGAACATTCACTGGAAATAGTCATGGCAGTCATCGAAGATGCAGATGTACAAAAGTTTGTGTACCAAAGGAACCTCATGTTTCTGCAGAGGCTCTGATCTTGCTAAGACTGATGGACCCGCTACTGTGTAATTATCAAGAAAATATTTACAAGGCTTGATAAGAAAGACTCTTGCTGGACCATACTATTGCCCATTACAATTGAAATTAACAAGAAGTTCATTATTTAACATGTCTTGTTGAAAATGACAGAGAATGGCATTGTAGTGCATGTATCCACTCAGCTGAGAACTATGTATAAAGGACACTGTTAGATTATGAAGCCAGTTCAGTGCTGGGCTCTGCTTTCAAAGAGCTTATATTCTTCAAGGACAAAAATGCCATGTATATAAATACATAGAACTACAGAGAGAGAGAGTATAAAAGGTTATGAGTGAAATGAAGTCCCATGAGTTTGAGAGGAGACGAAAATGACCACCAGCTGGAGAACAAGAAGAGGAAGATGGAGAGAGATCTGGCATTTAAATGAAGTAACAAAATGTTAATTTCAGCCATTATGACAAGTGTGAAGTGGTATCTCATTGTGGTTTTGATTTGCATTTCTCTGATGATGAGTGATGTTGAGCATCTTTTCATGTGTCTTTTAGCCATCTGGATGTCTTCTTTGGAAAAGTGTCTATTCATGTCTTCTTCCCATTTCTTCACTGGATTATTTGTTTTTCGGGTGTTGAGCTTGGTAAATTTTTATAGATTTTGGATATTAACCTTGTATCTGATATGTCATTTGCAAATATCTTCTCCCATTCCCTTGGCTGAGGCAAAGAGGTTGCTGCCTATTTTCTCCTCTAGATTTTGAGGTTTTTGGGAATGTTATAAGTCAACAGCTCTCCTTGGAGAGCGGGAGGGCTAAAGGACAACAGGAGGGAGAGTTGTTGAGCCCCAGAGGACAGAGCTCAGCTTGGCAGGGAACAAAGGTGCTGGGAAGCGCCATCTCATTTGCCCATCCCCCAGCCAAAATCCCAAAGGGAACCAGCTCCCATCACAAACTTGCTTGCACCGCGCAAATACCCAATGCTGTGCTTCTGCAGATCCATCCCTCCAATGGGTCTGCCTCCCTCCAGGTGCCACAGGGCCCCTCCCAAAGTGGACCACCAAAGGCAAAGTGAGCTGAGCCTATCCCTCCCACCCCTGTGCACCTTGCGGATCCACCCCAGCTAATACGCCAGATCCCATCAAAGCAGCACCACAAACCTGGCAGTGTGCAAGTAGCCCAGACAGGGGCCACCCCACTCCACAGTGAGTCCTGCCCCTGGGAGAGGGGAAGATAAGGTACACACCAGTCTGACTGTGCCCCAGCGGTGGGCTGGGGGCAGACATCAGGTCTCACTGAGGCCCCGCCCACCAACACAAGTTACTCCAGACAGCACAGGGGAAGAGCCTTGCAGTTCCCCGCCACTCCAGGGACTATCCAAAATGACCCAACAGAAGAATTCTCCTCAAAAGAAACTCCAGGAAGTAGCGACAGCTAACGAACTGATCAAAAACGATTTAAGCAATGAAACAGAAAATGAATTTAAAATAATAGTCATAAAATTAACCTCTGGGCTTGAAAAAAGTATAGAGGACAGCAGATAACTATTCCTACAGAGATCAAGGGACTAAGAAACAGTCAGGAAGAGCTAAAAAATGCTACAAATGAGCTGCAAAATAAAATGGAGGCAACCACAGCTCGGACTGAAGAGGCAGAGGAGAGAATAGGTGAATTAGAAGATAAAATTATGGAAAAAAGAAGCTGAGAAAAAGAGAGATAAAAAATTCCAGGAGTATGAGGGGAAAATTAGAGAACTAAGTGACATAATTAAATGAAATAATATACGCATAATTGGGATTTCAGAGGAGGAAGAGAGGGGAAAGGTGCTGAAGTTATACTTGAAGAAATCATAGCTGAGCACTTCCCTAAACTGGGGAAGGAAAAAGGCATTGAAATCCAAGAGGCACAGAGAACTCCCTTCAGATGTAACTTGAATCGATCTTCCCCATGACATATCATAGTGAAACTGGCAAAATACAAGGATAAAGAGAGAATTCTGAAAGCAGCTAGGGATAAACATGCTCTAACATATAAAGCGAGACCGATAAGACTCGTGACGGATCTGTCTACTGAAACTTGGCAGGCCAGAAAGGAATGGCAGGAAATCTTCAATGTGATGAAAAGAAAAAAAATGCAGCCGAGAATCCTTTATCCAGCAAGTCTGTCATTTAGAATAGAAGGAGAGATAAAGGTCTTCCCAAACAAACAAAAACTGGAGGAATTCATCACCACTAAACCAGCCCTACAGGAGATCCTAAGGGGGATTCTGTGAGTGAAATGTTGCAAGGACCACAAAGTACCAGAGACATCACTGCAAGCATGAAACTTACAGACATCACAATGACTCTAAACCCATATCTTTCTATAATAACACTGAATGTAAATGGACTAAATGCTCCAACCAAAAGACAAAGGGTATCAGAATGGATAAAAAACAAGACCCATCTATTTGCTGTCTACAAGAGACTCATTTTAGACCTGAGGACAACTTCAGATTGAAAGTGAGGGGATGGAGAACTATCTATCATGCTACTGGAAGTCAAAAGAAAGCTAGAGTAGCCATACTCATATCAGACAAACTAGGCTTTAAATTAAAGGCTGTAACAAGAGATGAAGAAGGGCATTATATAATAATCACAGGGTCTATCCATCAGGAAGAGCTAACAATTATAAATGTCTATGTGCCGAATACGGGAGTCCCAAATATATAAAACAATTAATCACAAAAATAAGCAACCTTATTGATAAGAATGTGGTAATTGCAGGAGACTTTATATTCCACTTACAACATTGGATAGATCATCTAGACACAGGATCAATAAAGAAACAAGGGCCCTGAATGATACATTGGCTCAGATGGACTTGACAGATATATTTAGAACTCTGCATCCCAAAGCAACTTCCTTTTTGAGTGCACATGGAACCTTCTCCAAAATAGATCACACACTGGGTCACAAAACAGCCCTCCATAAGTATACAAGAATTGAGATCATACCATACATACTTTCAGACCACAATGCGATGAAGCTTGAAATCAACCACAAGAAAAAGTCTGGAAAACCTCCAAAACCATGGAAGTTAAAGAACACCCTACTAAAGAATGAATGGGTCAACCAGGCAATTAGAGAATAAATTAAAAAATATATGGAAACAAATGAAAATGAAAATACAACAATCCAAATGCTTTGGGATGTGGTGAAGGCAGACCTGAGAGGAAAATACATTGCAATCCAGGCCTATCTCAAGAAACAAGAAAAATCCCAAATACAAAATCTAACAGCACATCTAAAGGAAATAGAAGCAGAACAGCTAAGACACCCCAAACCTAGCAGAAGAAGAGAAATAACAAAGATCAGAGCAGAAATAAACAATATAGAATCTAAAAAAACTGTAGAGCAGATCAATGAAACCAAGAGTTGTTTTTTTTGAAAAAACAAACAAAATTGATAAACCTCTAGCCAGGCTTCTCAAAAAAAAGGGAGAGTACTCAAGTAGATAAATCATGAATGAAAATGGAATTATTACAACCAATCCCTCAGAAATACAAGCAATTATCAGGGAATACTATGAAAAGTTATAAGCCAACAAACTGGACAACCTGGAAGAATTGGACAAATTACTAAACACCCACATACTTCAAAAACTCAAACAGGAAGAAATAGAAAGCTTGAACAGACCATAACCAGTGAAGAAATTGGACCAGTTATCAAAAAACTCCCAATAAATAAGAGTCCAGGACCAGATGGCTTCCCAGGGGAATTCTACCAGACATTTAAAGAAGAGATAATACCTATCCTTCTCAAGCTGCTCCAAAAAATAGAAAGGGAAGGAAAACTTCCTGACTCATTCTATGAAGCCAGCATTACTTTGATTACTAAATCAGACAGAGATCCAGCAAAAAAAGAGAACTACAGGCCAATATCCCTGATGAATATGGATGCAAAAATTCTCAATAAGATACTAGCAAATCGAATTCAACAGCATATAAAAAGAATTATTCACCATGATCAAGTGGGATTCATTCCTGGGCTGCAGGGCTGGTTCAACATTTGCAAATCAATCAATGTGATACATTACATTAATAAAAGAAAAGATAAGAACCATAGGATCCTGTCAATCGATGCAGAAAAGGCCTTTGACAAAATTCAGCATCCTTTCTTAATAAAAACCCTCGAGAAAGTCGGGATAGAAGGAACATACTTAAAGATCATAAAAGCCATTTATGCAAATCCCACAGCTAATATCATCCTCAATGGGGAAAAACTGAGAGCTTTCTCCCTGAGATCAGGAACACGACAGGGATGTCCACTCTCACCACTGTTGTTTAACATAGTGCTGGAAGTGCTAGCGTCAGCAATCAGACAACAAAAGGAAATCAAAGGCATCAAAATTGGCAAAGAGGAAGTCAAGCTTTCACTTTTTGCAGGTAACATGATATTATACATAGAAAACCTGATAGACTCCACCAAAAGTCTGCTACAACTGATACATGAATTCAGCAAAGTCGCAGGATACAAAATGTACAGAAATCAGTTGCATTCTTATACACTAATAATGAAGCAGCAGAAAGACAAATAAACTGATCCCATTCACAACTGCACCAAGAAGCATAAAATACCTAGGAATAAACCTAACCAAAGATGTAAAAGATCTGTATGCTGAAAACTATAGAAAGCTTATGAAGGAAATTGAAGAAGATACAAAGAAATGGAAGAACATTCCATGCTCATGGATTAGAAGAATAAATATTTTAAAATGTCATTACTACCCAAAGCTATTTACACATTCAATGCAATCCCAATCAAAATTGCACCAGCATTCTTCTCGAAGCTAGAACAAGCAATCCTAAAATTCATATGGAACCACAAAAGACCCCGAATAGCCAAAGTAATATTGAAGAGGAAGACCAAAGCAGGAGGCATCACAATCCCAGACTTTAGCCTCTATTACAAAACTGTAATCATCAAGACAGCATGGTATTCGCACAAAAACAGACACATAAACCAATGGAATAGAATAGAAACCCCAGAACTAGACCCACAAATGTTGGCCAACTCATCTTTGACAAAGCAGGAAAGAATATCCAATGGAAAAAAGAAAGTCTCTTTAACAAATGGTGCTGGGAGAACTGGACAGCAACGTGCAGAAGGATGAAACTAGATCCCTTTCTTACACCATTCACAAAAACAAACTCAACATGGATAAAGGACCTGAATGTGAGACAGGAAACCATCAAAACCCTAGAGGAGAAAGCAGGAAAAAACCTCTCTGACCTCAGCCACATCAATTTCTTACTTGACACATCCCCAAAGGCAAGGGAATTAAAAGCAAAAATCAACTATTGGGACCTCATGAAGATAAAAAGCTTCTGCACAGCAAAGGAGACAATCAACAAACTAAAAGGCAACCGACAGAATGGAAAAAGGTATTTGCAAATGACATATCAGACAAAGAGCTAGCATCCAAAATTTATAAAGAGCTCACAAAACTCCACACCCGAAAAACAAATTATGCAGTGATTAAATGGGCAGAAAACATGAATAGACACTTCTCTAAAGAAGACATCCGGATGGCCAACAGGCACATGAAAAGATGCTCAACATCGCTCCTCATCAGGGAAATACAAATCAAAACCACACTCAGATACCACCTCACACCCATCAGAGTGGCTAAAATGAACAAATCAGGAGACTATAGATGCTGGAGAGGATGTCCAGAAACGGGAACCCTCTTGCACTGTTGGTGGGAATGCAAACTGGTGCAGCCACTCTGGAACACAGTGTGGAGGTTCCTCAAAAAATTAAAAATAGACCTACCCTATGACCCAGAAATAGCACTGCTAGGAATTTACCCAAGGGATACAGGAGTACTGATGCATAGGGCCACTTGTACCCCAATGTTGATAGCAGCACTTTCAACAATAGCCAAATTATGGAAAGAGCCTAAATGTCCATCAACTGATGAATGGATAAAGCAATTGTGGTTTATATGCACAATGGAATACTATGTGGCAATGAGAAAGAATGAACTATGGCCTTTTGTAGCAACGGGGATGGAACTGGAGAGTGTTATGCTAAGTGAAATAAGTCATACAGAGAAGGACAGATTCCCTATGTTTTCACTCCTATCTGGATCCTGAGAAACTTAACAGAAGACCATGGGTGAGGGGAAGGAAAAAAAAAGTTAGAGAGGGAGGAAGCCAAACCATAAGAGACTCCTAAATACTGAGAACAAACTGAGGGTTTATGGGGAGGGTGGGAGGGAAGGGTGGGTAGGTGGTGGGTACTGAGGAGGGTACGTGTTGGGATGAGCAAAGGGTGTTGTATGGAAATCAATTTGACAATAAATTTCATATTTAAAAAAAAAGAAAAAAATGATGTTTGATAGTGCAATAAAGCACAATTAAAAAAAAAGATTTTGATGGTTTTCTGTCTGACACGTAGGTCTTTCATCCATTTTTGAATTTGTTTTTGTTTATGGTGTAAGAAAGTGGTCCAGGTTCATTCTTCTGAATGTTGCTGCCCAGTTTTCCCAACACCATTTGCTGAAGAGACTGTCTTTTTTCCATTGGATACTCTTTCCTATTTGGTCAAAGATTAGTTGGCCATACATTTGTGCATCTATTTCTGGGTTTCCGTATTCTGGTCCAGTGATCTACGTGTCTGTTTTTGTGTGAGTACCATACTGTCTTGATGATTACAGCTTTGTAATACAGTTTAAAGTCCAGAATTGTGACGCCTCCAGCTTTGGTTTTCTGTTTCAGGATTTCTTTGACTATTTGGGGTCTTTTGTGCTTCTACACAAATTTTAGGATTGATTTTTCTAGCTCTGAAGAAAGCTTGTGTTATTTCGATAGGGATTTCATTGAATGTATAGATTGCTTTGGGTAACATAGACATTTTAAGAATATTTGTTCTTCCAATCCATGGACGTGGAATGTTTTTCCATTTCGTTATGCCTTCTTCAATTTCTTTCATAAGGTTTCTACAGTTTTCAGCATACAGATCTTTAACCTCTTCAGTAAGGTTTATTCAAAGGTATCATAACAATTCAGAAAACAACAGATGTTGGCAAAGATATGGAGAAAGGGGTACCCTTTTACACTGTTGGTAGGAATATAAACTGGCACAGCTACTTTAAAAAATTGTATGAAGATTCCTAAAAAAATTAAAAATAGAACTACCCAATGACCCAGAAATTGCACTACTAGGTACTTATCCATAGGATACAAAAATGCTGATTCAAAGGGGAATATGCACCCCAATATTTTTAACATTGTCAATAATCAACTATAACCAATCAACAATATCCAAATTATTAATAATAAACAATAGCCAAATTATGGAAAGAGCCTAAATAAACTTATGGATGGATAAAGAAAATGTGGTGTGTGTGTGTGTGTATATATATATATATATATATATATATATATCTATATATATATATACACATATATATGATGTGGTATGAATCAAAAGAACAGGTGGTATATATCAAAAAGAATCAAATCTTGCCACTTGCAACAATGTGGATGGAACTAGAGTGTACTGTGCTACACAAAATAAGTGAGGCAGAGAAAGACAAATATCACGTGACTTTACATATGTGGAATTTAAGACACAAAACAGATGAACATAGGGAAAGAAGAGAAAAAATAAGTTAGCAACAGAGAGGGAGACAAACCAAGACACTCTTAAAGATGGAGAACAAACTAAGGGTTGCTGCAGGGGAGATGGGTGGGGAAATGGGTAAATGAGTGATGGGCATTAAGGAAAGCACTTGTTGGGATGAGCACTGTGTGTAATATATGTGATAAATCACTGGATTCTATTCCTGAAACCAGTACTACACTGTCTATAACTAGAATTTAAATAAGTGAATTTTTAAAAGTAAAATAAATAAAATAAAAATGCACCCAACCAAAAGACCCACAAAGCCAAAACTATTTACTATTTTTAGCCCTTTAGAGAAAAGATTGTAGCACTGCTTCAGTCCATTATGACCCCAAACTTTTTTTCAGAACTGCCCTGACCCAATCTTTATTTTGAGACAAAATGTGACATCAGAAATTTCAAACTAGCAAGTGATTTATGGAATCAGAAAATTATTTGTTTTATAAAAGGATTCATCACAGAATTTATACAAATAAATTCTAGTTCGTCTGAAAAAAAAAAAGAAGTAAAAAGGCCAAATGATCTGTGAGTGAAATAGCATTTCAGGTAAACAGTACGACATAAAGACAGGAAAAGTAAAAGAGGGCAGGGAGAAGGAAGAACATATAGTTTGACAGGCGTATGAATAGGATATTTGATGATATATCCAATGAGGGAGAGTATCCAAAATATATACGGAAGTTACACACCTTAACACCAAACCTTCCAAAAAACTCCAATTAAAAAATGGGCAGAAGATACAAACAGACATTTCTCCAAAGATATCCAGATGGCCAAGAGAGAGATGAAAAAAATGCTCAACATCAGAAAAACTCAAATCAAAACCACAATGAGATATCACCTCCCACCTATCAGAATAGCTAAAATAAAAGATACAAGAAACAATAAGCATGGATGAGGATATGGAGAAATAGGAATCCTCATGCACTGTTGGTAGGAAGGCAAAATGGTGTAGCTGCTGTGGAAAATCCTATGGAGGTTTCTCAAAAAATTAAGAATAGATTTACCATATGATCCAGTAATTCCACTACTGGGTATTTACCCCAAGAATATGAAAACACTAATTTGAAAAGATACATGCACCTCTATGTTTACCTCAGCATTATTTACAATAGTCAAAATATGGAAGCAACCTAAGTGTCCAATGACAGATGAATGGATAAAAAAGTGCAGGGTGTGTGTGTGTGTGTGTGTGTGTGTGTGTTTAATGGATTATTATTCAGCCATAAAAGAAAAGTATGAAATCTTTCCAATTGAAACAACATGGATAGATCTAGAAGGTGTAATGCTAAGTGAAAAAAGTCAGAGAAAGACAAATGCCATATGACTGCACTCATATGTAAAATTTAAGCAACAAATGAAGAAAGGAAAAAAGAGACAAAGGGAAACAGACTCTTAACTATAGAGAACAAACAGATGGTCACCAGAGGGGATGTGGGTGGGGGGACAGCTACAACAGGTGAAAATGAGCATGGAATAATATACAGAATTGTCGGATCACTCTATTGTACACCTGAAACTAATATAACACTGTATGTGAATCATGCTGGAATTTAAAAAAATTAATTTAAAAAGAATATGTATTTGTAAAGTAGAATCACTGAGCCCAGATTATAGGGCCCTGAACTGAAGGCTAAAGATTTGGGGTTTTACTTCATGAAACCGGGAAGGTCTAGAAGTTCAGGAGAAAAGGGATAACAGCTGTCCAAACAGCCCCTTAGCAAGGCTGACATGCATCAACTTTGCAGGATGGATTGGAGGAGATGGTTGTTCACGGGGAAAGGAGAACAAGTAAGAAGGCACTGGAAAACTCTCAGCGAGACCATTAGCATCATATGGAGAGTATAAGGTAACAGATATATGGGATCATGTGGAGGTGTGAGGAAAATAATAGGGACTCAGTAAATATCTGCTGTATAAATGGATGAATAAATAAATGAATGAGGCCAGACAGATGGAAGCAAAAAGCAAGGAACTAAGTTCTATTCCTATTCCCGACTCAAGTTATTAGTCAACTTGCAGCAAGTTCTCTCTCCAGAGTCTCTTCCAGCCTGACCTAACCTGTAGAATCAACAACCTGTTCCTGGATGGGGAAAGGAACAGTCTTGGCTTTCTTGTTAAAGCTTCTGCTCTCCCCTGGTAGTTTCTCTAATTAAGCAAGGTGAGAGTACTTTGCAGAAGGGCTGTGGCTTCAGATGTGTGCATACCACAAATTCTCTGTTGCCTTAGAAGGGATTTGATCTAGCTCTTTTTCTTATAGCCATGGACTACTAATGACTAGACAGGTATTTTAGACCAAATCAGGAAATGCAGGTCAGGATAAAAGACAATCTATCTGGTTCCCCTATGACTACATGATTTAATCCTGGACTTTCTTCATATATGAATGGGGAAAACAGATATCTGAGGAAGGAAGAGAAGAAAGAAGGGCGTGAATAACACTGCTAGGAATTTACCCAAGGGATACAGGAGTACTGATGCATAGGGCCACTTGTACCCCAATGTTGATAGCAGCACTTTCAACAATAGCCAAATTATGGAAAGAGCCTAAATGTCCATCAACTGATGAATGGATAAAGAAATCGTGGTTTATATACACAATGGAATACTACGTGGCAATGAGAAAGAATGAAATATAGCCCTTTGTAGCAACGTGGATGGAACTGGAGGGTGTTATGCTAAGTGAAATAAGTCATACAGAGAAAGACAGATACCATATGTTTTCACTCTTATGTGGATCCTGAGAAACTTAACAGAAGACCATGGGGGAGGAGAAGGAAAAAAAAAGTTAGAGAGGAAGGGAGCCAAAGCATAAGAGACTCTTAAAAACTGAGAACAATCTGAGGGTTGATGGGGAGTGGGGGGGGGGGAAGTGGGTGATGGGCATTGAGGAGGGCACCTGTTGGGATGAGCAGTGGGTGTTGTATGGAAACCAATTTGACAATAAATTTCATATTTAAAATTTATTAAAATAATAAAATAAAATTTATTAAAATAAATAAATAAAATAATAAAATTTATTAAAATAATAATTAAAATAAAATACATTAAAATAATTTGCACATATGTTAAAAAAATAAAGCAACCATCAAAAATTGCTTCAATAAAAAATTACAACTATGTTATTGGATCAGATTTACATTTTTTACACTAACATTAAAAATTTTTTCAAAAATTAAAAAAAAAGGAAGGAAGCATGAGAAAGAGGAAGGAGGGAAGAAGGAAGAACAAAAAAATTAAGGAAATAAGAAACAAGGGGACACAAAGGAAGGTGGGGAAAAAAAGAAAGAAGGAAAAAAAGCAGGAAAAAGTAGCTGTTTTTATTTCTTTGAAATTTCCCTTTTAGAAGACTTATTGATATTTACCCCTGACAATCAAATGAAGTCAGCAATACCATTTTTAATTTTATAGATGAATCACCTAGATAATGATGATCACTATTACTATTATTACCATTGTTTTTATTATTCTATCTCAAGTCTTCTTATAAATTCACTCCCTTGGGCAGCAGGTCACTGTGTAATAAAAAAATTGCTTATGACAAGGAAATGCAATTACTGTGGGAACGTGGACTGCTCGGGAAAAGACAGTTTAGCTGATAATACAATTTACCTTTCCTTTTTAATTCAACTGATAGTGCTATGGGGGAACTGTGCTTTTAGCAGTCAATGTCACATCCAGTTTCTATGGAAATTGTAGACTTCTGTCATTGGATAAAGTCAATGATGCCATGGGAACAACATCCCTGAAAATGGCAAGCTTCTTCTCCAAAGGTGTGATTTGCCTTCTTCCTGAAAGGTGACAGAATCCACTGGCAACTTCACATTTTCTCCACATATAAACACACCTTGAATTATCCATGCTACAGTTCTTTTCAAAATTATTGCAAAGAATTACATACCCAAATATTTATTTTCAATTAAAGGAAGAAGAGAAAGGAAAATAATCTAATAATAAATATGGGGACAGACTGTCTTCATCTACACTTAGCCATTGCAACCACACCTAATGTATAGATATGCTCCCTTTCCTTTTTTTTTTTACTTGTTTAATGTTTATTTTTGACAGAGAGAGAGAGGGAGGCGGAGGCAGAGAGAGAGGGAGACAGAGAATCTGAAGCAGGCCCTGCACTGTCAGCACAAAGCTCAACCTGGGTCTTGAACCCACAAACCGTGAGATCATGACCTGGGCTGACCTCAGACACTCAACTGACTGAGCCACTCATCAAGTGCCCCACCCTTTTTTTTTTTTTTTTTTAATTTGAGAGAGTGAGTGAGCAGAGGAGAAGGGCAGGGGGACAGAGAGAATTTTAAGCAGGCTACACACTCAGTGCTGACTCCAATATGGGGGCACCATCTCACGGCCCTGGTATCATGACCTGAGCCAAAATCAAGAGTCAGACACTCAACCAAGCCATCCAGGCACCCCTAGATGTGTTCCTTATTTGGACTTTCCTCCCCTTAATATACGAATGTCCTAGTCAGACACAGAAACCCTCCCTTCCACTCCATACTTTTCCACATATATTTGCCACTCCACCCCACAGTGAGATTCCACAATGTTAAGAATTACTGGTTTCTCGCAGACATCTTACCTTCAATTTGCATCTGGCCACTGCTTGCAAGGGTTACAGCAGACAAAGACTGTATGATGAGGGATCAAGAGGAAAGAAGCACTTCCTTATTGAAATATTGGGTGTGCAACTTCACCCAAAATTTCATTCTAAGCAAATACTTTGAATTCTTTCACAATGCATCATCCACTTGTATAACCATGGTAAACAGGCAAACTGGATGGGCTCTCAGAGAAGTGAAAGTTGGTATGTGATGATGTCCTGGGGTATTAACAGGAAATATCTTGTAGTTATCCAAGTCTGTAAATATCCTCAATAAAAGGAGGAGGAGGAGGAGAGAGACAAGAAATCAGTTGCAGGGACCTTGAAGGCAAATGGAGCCCTATGTCTTCCTCTAGGACTCCACCCTTCCTTCAGTCTCCATTTTTCTTGCTGGCGATCTAGTATTAACAGGAAACACATGTATCAGAGTACTGCGCATGGGCACCTGGATGGCTCAGTCAGTTAAGCTACCTACTCTTGATATCTACTCAGGTCATGATCTCACAGTTTCATGAGTTCGAGCACCCAATCCAGCTCTGCATGCTGAATGCGCATGGAACCTGCCTGGGACTCTCTTTATCCCTCTTTTTCTGCCCCACCCTTGCTTGCACACATGCTCTCTTTCCCTGTTTCAGAATAAATAAACTTAAAAAACGTATTGCACAGCAAAACACTGCTTGAATCTGGATGATGAAATTAAATGAGTTTGTGTGTGTGTGGGGGGGGGTGAGGGTGGGTAATGTTAATGGATACTATGGAAAAGCTAACACCCTTTAAACTACCCCTTAATACAATTACTGCTTCTTTGACCACCATCTTGCCATTTTATAAGGTGGATCTGAGCTCCATTTTGATCTGATTTTTAAAAATTAAAAATAAAGCTTGAATCATTTAACTTTCCTCAGATATGATGCAAAGGAAATAAGCCATGAGTTAAACAAATTAATCTTTCACAAACATAAGTCTCTTTATGCTTCACTGTTGGGTCCAGTGGAGATCTTAGCATGCTTTGGATTGACTTGCACGCTTATTTTGGTGCCTGCCTGTCTCAAGAATGCTAATTCTGTTTGATGAGCTTATTTTTTTATTTAATATGAAAGTTATTGTCAAATTGGTTTCCACACAACACCCAGTGCTCATCCCAGCAGGTGCCCTCCTCAATGCCCATCACCCACCCTCCCCTCCCTCCCACCCCCATCAACCCTCAGATTGTTCTCAGTTTTTAAGAGTCTCTTATGCTTTGGCTCCCTCCCTGATTTTTTTTTTCTCCTTCCCCGCCCCCATGGTCTTCTGTTAAGTTTCTCAGGATCCACATAAGAGTGAAAATATATGGTATCTGTCTTTCTCTGTATGACTTATTTCACTTAATATCACACTCTCCAGTTCCATCCCCGTTGCTACAAAAGGCCATAGTTCATTCTTTCTCATTGCCACGTAGTATTCCATTGTGTATATAAACCACAATTGCTTTATCCATTCATCAGTTGATGGACATTTAGGCTCTTTCCATAATTTGGCTATTGTTGAAAGTGCTGCTATCAACATTGGGGTACAAGTGGCCCTATGCATCAATACTCCTGTATCCCTTGGGTAAATTCCTAGCAGTGCTATTGCTGGGTCATAGGGTAGGTCTATTTTTAATTTTTTGAGGAACCTCCACACTGTGTTCCAGAGCGGCTGCACCAGTTTGCATTCCCACCAGCAGTGCAAGAGGGTTCCCGTTTCTCCACATCCTCTCCAGCATCTATAGTCTCCTGATTTGTTCATTTTAGCCACTCTGATGGGTGTGAGGTGGTATCTGAGTGTGGTTTTGATTTGTATTTCCCTGATGAGGAGCGATATTGAGCATCTTTTCATGTGCCTGTTGGCCATCCAGATGTCTTGTTTAAGGAAGTGTCTATTCATGTTTTCTACCCATTTCTTCACTGGATTTTTTGTTTTTCGGGTGTGGAGCTTGGTGAGCTCATTATAGATTTTAGATACTAGCCCTTTGTCTGATATGACATTTGCAAATATCTTTTCCCATTCCATTGGCTGCCTTTTATTTTTGATTGTCTCCTTTGCTGTGCAGAAGCTTTTTATCTTCATGAGGTCCCCATAGTTCATTTTTGCTTTTAATTCCCTTGCCTTTGGGGATGTGTCAAGTAAGAAATTGCTGTGGCTGAGGTCAGAGAGGTTTTTTCCTGCTTTCTCCTCTAGGGTTTTGGTGGTTTCCTGTCTCACATTCAGGTCCTTTATCCATGTTGAGTTTATTTTTGTGAATGGTGTAAGAAAGTGGTCTAAATTCATCCTTCTGCATGTTGCTGTCCAGTTCTCCCAGCACCATTTGTTAAAGAGACTTTCTTTTTTCCATTGGATATTCTTTCCTGCTTTGTCAGAGATGAGTTGGCCATACTTTTGTGGGTCTAGTTCTGGGGTTTCTATTCTATTCCATTGGTCTATGTGTCTGTTTTTGTGTGAATACCATGCTGTCTTGATGATTACAGTTTTGTAGTAGAGGCTAAAGTCTGGGATTGTGATGCCTCCTGCTTTGGTCTTCCTCTTCAATATTACTTTGGCTATTCGGGGTCTTTTGTGGTTCCATACGAATTTTAGGATTGCTTGTTCTAGCTTCGAGAAGAATGCTGGTGCAATTTTGATTGGGATTGCATTGAATGTGTAGATAGCTTTGGGTAGTATTGACATTTTAACAATATTTATTTTTCTAATCCATGAGCATGGAATGTTCTTCCATTTCTTTGTATCTTCTTCAATTTCCTTCATAAGCTTTCTATAGTTTTCAGCATACAGATCTTTTACATCTTTGGTTAGGTTTATTCCTAGGTATTTTATGCTTCTTGGTGCAGTTGTGAATGGGATCAGTTTCTTTATTTGTCTTTCTGCTGCTTCATTATTAGTGTATAAGAATGCAACTGATTTCTGTACATTGCTTTTGTATCCTGCGACTTTGCTGAATTCATGTATCAGTTCTAGCAGAGTTTTGGTGGAGTCTATTGGGTTTTCCATGAATAATATCATGTTACCTGCAAAAAGTGAAAGCTTGACTTCCTCTTTGCCAATTTTGATGCCTTTGATTTCCTTTTGTTGTCTGATTACTGATGCTAGCACTTCCAACACTCTGTTAAACAACAGTGGTGAGAGTGGACATCCCTGTCTTGTTCCTGACCTTAGGGGGAAAGCTCTCAGTTTTTCCCCATTGAGGATGATATTAGCTGTGGGATTTGCATAAATGGCTTTTATGATCTTTAAGTATGTTCCTTCTATCCCGACTTTCTCGAGGGTTTTTATTAACAAAGGATGCTGAATCTTGTCAAATGCTTTTTCTGCATAGATTGACAGGATCCTATGGTTCTTATCTTTTCTTTTATTAATGTGATGTATCACATTGATTGATTTGCAAATGTTGAACCAGCCCTGCAGCCCAGGAATGAATCCCACTTGATCATGGTGAATAATTCTTTTTATATGCTGTTGAATTCGATTTGCTAGTATCTTATTGAGAATTTTTGCATCCATATTCATCAGGGATATTGGCCTGTAGTTCTCTTTTTTTGCTGGATCTCTGTCTGATTTAGTAATCAAAGTAATGCTGGCTTCAAAGAATGAGTCAGGAAGTTTTCCTTCCCTTTCTATTTTTTGGAGCAGCTTGAGAAGGATAGGTATTATCTCTGCTTTAAATGTCTGGTAGAATTCCCCAGGGAAGCCATCTGGTCCCGGCTTCTTATTTGTTGGGAGATTTTTGATAACTGATTCCATTTCTTCGCTGGTTATGGGGTTGTTCACGTTGTCTGTTTCTTCCTGTTTGAGTTTTAGAAGTGGGTGGGTGCTTAGGAATTTGTCTATTTCTTCCAGGTTGTCCAGAATGGGTCAACCAGGCAATTAGAGAAGAAATTTAAAAATATATGGAAACAAATGAAAATGAAAATACAACAATCCAAATGCTTTGGGATGCAGTGAAGGCAGTCTCGAGAGGAAAATACATTGCAATCCAGGCCTAACTCAAGAAACAAGAAAAATCCCAAATAGAAAATCTAACAGCAAACCTAAAGTAAACAGAAGCAGAACAGCACAGACACCCCAAACCCACCAGCAGAAGAAAAATAATAAAGATCGGAGCAGAAATAAACAATATATAATCTAAAAAAGTGCAGAGCAGATCAGTGAAACCAAGAGTTAGTTTTTTGAAAAAATAAACAACATTGATTAAACTCTAGCCAGGCTTCTCAAAAAGAAAAGGGAGATTGCCCAAATAGATAAAATCACGAATGAAAATGGAATTATGGGGCACCTGGGTGGCTCAGTCGGTAAGCATTAGACTTCGGCTCAGGCCATGATCTCACAGTCTGTGTGGCTGAGCCCTGCATCAGGCTCTGTACTGACAGCTCAGAGCCTGGAGCTGCTTCGGATTCTGTGTGTGTGTCTCTCTCTCTGCCCCTCCCCTACTCATACTCTGTCTCTCTCTCTGTTTCAAAAATAAAAAAAACATTAAAAAAATAAAATAAAATGGAATTATTACAACCAATCCTTCAGAAATACAAGCAATTAACAAGGAATACTATGAAAAATTATATGCCAACAAACTGGACAACCTGGAAGAAATTGATGAGTTTATTATTCTATTTTCCAATGTGAAGAAACTCAAGGGGATAAAACTCCTTTGGGTAATCTGTTAAGTGTGGTGATCTCTTCTGGTATCTCAAGTATGTGTATGAGAGACTACTTCCCCAAAGTGAATGTGCATACGGCCATGGGCCACTCTAGGCAGGAGTTTATGATAAAGACCAGGGTTAACACAGTTAAGGCAGGGTGTAGGACCCAGACAAACTAAGGAGAGTTATAAATCAAGTGTCGTGCGGATTCAAACACCGAGAGTCAGTAACCCCCAGACTTCCCCATCAAGTGCTCTAGCTGCTTTTCATAGGAACATGGGTTTTACTGAATACCTATTCTGCTTGTATTGAGGCCAATTTTGATGCCCTTCTGGAGTTGTGCATAACTTGGAGTTTTATCCTAAAACCCTTTTTTAATTTTTGTCAGAAGATAAAATGTATTTGTTGCTTGACATAGTAGGCTATGTTTCCTGCCACTTCAGTGACACCAGGGTATATCAATGGCTTACCATTAGCACATGTATCTTCTATGGATTTCTTCTATCTCCAAAGGGCATCAACACTATGTAGAGCCCAGTTAAAAGCCCCTTCTCAAACCTTATCTCAGAAAGAGACAGATATGAGTGAACAACAACACTGGGAAACAATCCACCTCCACCTGGTTCCCAATTTAAACCATAATATCTTTGATGCTGCTTCATCAAAGCTGTATTGGCCTTGACATGTAAGCCTCCCTAGGTGGTAGTCTTGGGTGGATAAAAAGGCTAATCACACTGCTCCTCTGGAAAGAAAAATGGGAGCTCTATGTAGTGCCAGTCCATGTATCATCGCTATTTTCAGGACAAGTGAAATGTCAAGGCTAAAATACCATCCAGCTATCTATAAAATAACGTAAGCCAGATCATGGCAGAGTTTTGAAATATTATTCAATTGATTTTTTCCATCAGAAAAAACCTAAAAAAATGTATTTTTCTGCTCCACATTTATCAAAAAGGGTGCTGAATTAAAGGTAAAAATATGGAAGCAGTCTGGTATCCTGTCAAATTGAATCTATGTGCAACAGTCCGATCCATCCCACAGAAATACATTGTACTGAAAATGGAAGGCTAGTTCAGTAAGATGCTTGATTCTTCTTCCTTTAACACTTATATTGCTCTGTGTACTTGCATAGTTGAAACTAGAGAGAGTGTTTAATACGTTTGGCTACCGTGACTCCTGTAAAGTAACTCTTCTGTTGTTCACAAAATGGACAACTCCTGCAGATTAAAGATATTTTATTTCAATTTTTCCTACGTTAATGAACTTTTAAAAGACATACATTCTTCTGTAGTACCTACATTTAAGGAAATTGAAATGCAGATACATATGGAGAGAACTACTTTTGGACAAATTAGTTGAGCCCCAAGTGTTAATAGTTATTGTTTTAACAGACGGTAGAATTATGAATAAAATTTCCTTTTCTTTACCTATGTGTTTAGGGACATCACATATTTTATTTTTATATCATTTTAATCATAGAAAAATGCATAGGCTTTTGTTACCAATACACATTTTGAATGGTGGTAGTGCTCTGCAATTTGAAATGATTTATTTTCTCAGTCAACATTTAATTAACATGCTTCCTTGATATCAGCTACTTGTATAGGTTTTGAGAGCATAATGAGAAATAAAACATCCTATCTACCTCCATTAAACTCCCAATCTGTAAGGACTGGCCTAAGATTTCTTTCACGAACACTTTTTATAAAAAGTCTGTCATATAGTTTTTAAAAAGTCATTTAAAACCATGACAAATTGGCACCAAACAAAGAAAAAGACTTTAGCACATCTTGAAGAATTTTACCCTGTATGTTCACATACGTAAACAGGACCAAAAAAAGAGGCTCAAGCTTTATACAGATTGTGTGAAAATAATTCTGAAAAGATTTTCACATCAATGGTATTCATACATCTTCTACATTCACCAGTCTGGCACCAAAAGGTTGGCAAAACACGCCAACCTAGACAACTAACCTGTCACTTCGACTTCCCAAGACACCAGGTTCATAAGATGCAGTGAATGGTTCAGCCCTTTATATCCAGAAATTACAGAAGAGAAAGCAAATAGTGGGAATGGTCTCAACTTCTTTCTTTTTTTCCTTCTCCACTGTATGATCCCCACTCCCCACTCATGATCTGGTATCAGCACTCAGAACCTTCATTTAGAAAATACAGCCTGGTTGTCTCAGTCGGTTGAGTGTCCAACTTAGGCTCAGGACATGATCTTGTGGTTCCTGAGTTCAAGCCCCATGTCAGGCTCTGTGCTGACAGCTCAGAGCCTGGTGCCTGCTTCAGATTCTGTGTCTCCCTCTCTCCCTGCCCCTCCCCCACTTGCACGCACTCTCTCTCTCTCTCTCTCTAAAATAAACATTAAAAAAATACTTACAAATATTACTAAAAAGCAAAAACAGATCTTACCAAATTGAAACCCCTGAGAGTAGTCAACAACTATCTATATTGCTATGTGAAAAAATAAAGAGCTGGATATCAGGATATATATAATCATGTAAATTAGAGTACCTAGATAAACTCACAAGTTCTCTTTGTTTCTTCCACATTAACATGGAATTCTCTTCTTTCCAAAAATGATTACATTTCCAATTAAAAAAAAAAAAAAGAAACTGTTCTGTTGGAAGGAACCTGACTGATTGAGTATATCCAATGCACACTTGCCTGGCTTGTAATGAGGAAATTGAAATCCAGAGAGATTAATCTCAGAGCTGGCAAAGTTCTCCAAGCCTGCCTCTACTGTGATGCTTTTCCAGTAAACCAAATTCTTAGCATCACATTAGAGTGTGCAAAGGCATATTTACCTCAAACCTACTGAAACAAGCTCTCCTCTAAGGAGAAAGGCCTAGCACATTTCAATGACTGAATATATAAAACTGAATTAGAGAGTGCTCCTCCAAATTGTATATGGTTCAGAATTCTTAAAACCTGGATCAGCTCCTACTGAAAAAGACATAGCAGAGAGTTTCATATTGTTGTAACTTATGAAGTCTTGATTGGAGCTGACTAGATGGCAGGGCATTTTTTGGTAAAGGTCCAACCAATTAAAAGAGTCTAGACTAGGGCACCTGGGTGCTCAGTCGGTTAAGCATCCAGTCTTGATTTAGGCTCTGGTCATGATCTCATGGTTCAGGAGTTGAAGCTCCACATCAGGCCCTGCGCTGACAGCATGAAGCCTGCTTGGGATTCTCTCACTCTCCTTCTCTCCCTGCCCCTCCCCTGTGCGCTTTCTCTCTAAAAATAAACAAACAAACATTTAAAAAAAGAGAGTATTGACTTTAGAAGGCCTTGGTCATCTTTGCCAGTCACCACTAAGTGACCTTGAAAGGTTTACCTAATAATTTACCTTAAAAAAAAGTCTAGCCTGGATTGTTAAGGACTTCTTTTTAAAGTGTTGATTTCAAGGGATTCTCATTAGTTTTCAATCACAGCTTCTTCCTGTTTAATAGGAATGCATTGCTTACTACCAGTCATTTAAAAAAACAAAAACAAAAACAAAAAACCAAAAAACTAGTATCAGAATAACTTCAGAATTGACATATTTCCAAGTTGATTTAAATAAAAACACTAATTTAGAATACATAGGGTAAAATAATAAGCCTATATGTCTATATAAGCTTATATAAGCCTATATGTCAAGATTAAGGGTTTCTGTCATATTTAGATATTTTTTTTATCATATTGAAACAAATTTTGATGTATGTACAAAGGAGAAGAATTACAAAGAAAACAGTTCTTCCTGTTTATTTCATTTTCTGGAGTTTCTCTTTGTTCATGTGAGAGAAAACCCAGAGGCCTTTGTTAAAAAAGAAATTCTGAAACACTGTTCTATAACCAAGATAAAAATATCTCCCTTCTCAACTGTCTATACTTAACATTTTAGTTCCGTGATTGATAATGTGCATTAATAATGAACCCTTCTGGATTTAGCACATCATGGTGTGATCAGAGTGTACTATCAACAAAAACAAGACAACATGAAGAAGAGTTTGCCCGCCTTGATGTCAAATTTTGAAACCATGAACTACAAAACTTACAAATACAGATTTCCTGTCCATTAGAGGAAAAGTTTTATATACTAATTATTATATATTATTATGTATATTTTAAATATTCATGACATACTATAAAGGATTTTTACTTGAGAAATTCATTGAACTTTTGCTTAAAGAGTTTCTTTAGCTCTGGGGCACCTGGGTGGCTCAGTTAGTTAAGTGTCCGACTTCAACTCAGGTCATAATCTCATGGTTTGTGAGTTCGAGCCCCATGTCAGGCTCT